>NC_137461.1:178165667-178824686 GCF_964235325.1 Thermobia domestica | reverse complement strand
AAACATATTTTAAAAAAATACAAAGCGGATTTGTCGTAATATGTGAATTATTTACAATTAATATTTGTTTGTATTCAGTAGGGGGAAATGAATATTTGGGAGCTGAAACAGACTCTCGCTTTTCGTTCGTTACTGACACATTTAACTTTAAATTAAAGAACAAAATTGTCATACAATGTCAAATCTTTTCATATAGAATTTGTGGCCATTTAGAACTGCGATTGGAGTTTTTGCAAGTTGAAGTAGAATTTTGCAGACTGTTAGTTTAACACATACTTCAGAATAAAATTAAAATTCGCAATTCTTGTAAATTGACGGATATTAAGAATTAAAAACAACTCTATACAGTAATTGTTGTAAATTGTCAGACATTTAAAATTGAAAAGTGAGGCCATTCTGTACTGCGTAAGGAATGTCTGGAAGGAGAAACATACTCTTGCTAATGGTTATTTGCCGACATATTTAGGAATAAAATGTAATAACATATTTGCCGCAAATTGTTACATACACACAATTGAAGAATTATATTCATTATGCAAAAGCAAGATGAAATAGACTCTTATTATTGAAGTGAGAATGAAGAGTTCGGAAGATGAAATGGACTCTCATTATGTTAGTTATCGACGTAATTAAAATAAAGTGAAAGATCGGAATTTATCAAAATTGTCATTCAGGAGTGTTTGGAAGATGAAGGAGACTCTTGGGATCATGACTTTCTGACGTGAGATTAAATTGAGAGAATTGATTTATCGTAAGTTATCAGATATTTACAATTGTAAAGTGATGCCATTTACTAAAGCTAAGAAAATGTTACCCAAGGTGGACTCATAGTTACTGATCTTTAGTTACTGACATATTTGAAAATAAAATGAAATAACGGAATTATAATTTCTTAGATATTCTAAATTGGAAAGCGTGACTATTCAGTTGTGCGATGGGAGTGTTAGGAGGCTGAAGAATACCTTTCCTTATTGTTAGTTCAAGACATACTCAAGAATAAAATGTAAGAACTGAATTATAATACTAAGATATTTGCAATTTCAAAAAGGAATCCATTCAGTAGAACGAAAGGAATTTTTTGAATACTAAGCAGACTCTTACTGATAGTAAGTACTGACATATATAAGAATGAAAAGGAAAAACGTTACAGACGTAAATTGTCAGATAATTACAATAAAAATGTTACTCCATTCATTTGGGACAAAGGTGTAATTCGCTATATATACTACAATCTTCTTTATAGGACGAAGGTAGTGTCTGATAGCTGAATGAGAGTCCTGCTCGTTGTTGGTACATGCCAGATTTAAGAAGATAATCAAAGAACGGAATTGTCGTAATCTGAAAGATATTTACAATTCAAATGCTAGTCTATTCAGTACAACAAAATGCGTGTTTGTTAGCTGAAGTAGTATTCTGTTCATCAGTATTTGTCGACGTATTTAAGAATGAAATGAAAGAAGGGATCTGTTATAACTTGTCATATTTTTACAATTGAATACTAAGGCCTATCAATATAGCGAAGTGACTGTTTCTATAATGAGTGATTTAAAGATGAGGCAGGCTCTTGCTGATCGTTAAATGCTGACATATATAAGAATGATATGAAAGAATGAATTTGTCGAAGATTTTCACATATTTACAAATGAAAAATGTCTATACAATAGGGCGAAAGGAGTGACTGAACTAGTAAGCAGATTCGTGCTGATCGTTTGTTTACCACATGTTTAAGAATGAAATGAAAGATCGCAATTGTAAATCTGAAAGTTTTACAAGAGAAATCCAAGTCTATTCAGCAATTCATAAAGAGTTAATGGAAGCTAAAGCAGTCACTTTATAATCGTTTATTGTGGACATATTTAAGAATAAAATCAAACTGGAATTATTCGGAATTGTCTGATATTTAACATTAAAAAAATAGTGAGTCAGTTCATTAGGGTCAACGGAGGGTTTGAAACATATTGCAAACTCTTGCTCATCGGTATTTGCCGACATTTAAGAATAAAATGAAATAACGGAATTGTCGTAAATTGTTAGATATTAACTATTGAAAAGTGAGTTGATTAATCAGGCCGGAAGAAGTGATTGGAAGCTGTACCAGACTCGTTGTGATTCTTGGTTGAAGCATTTAAAAATAGATTCAATGAAGGCAATTGTCGTAACTTGTGTAATACATACAAGTGACGATTTAGTATACTGCTGAGGGCGAATAGAGTGTTTGGAAGAAGAAGCAAACACTTGTTGGTAATTATTTGCCGACATGTAAAACAATGAATAAAATAACGGAATTGACGTAAATGGTTAGATATTTACAATTCAAAAGCTGTTTTATTCAGTAGAGAAAAGTTTTTTATTCAGTAGTTCGGAAAATAAAACGGACTATCTTTTATGTAGTTATTGATATAATAAACTATAAAGGTAACAAGGAAATGATCATAATTAGTCTGTCTGAGTTATTCATGTACAAGAAAGAGAGGAATTTTTGAGAAATGTAGCGGACTTGCCAATCCATAATTGAAGACATATTTTAAAAAATGAAAGAACCAATAATGAAAAATTATCACATATTTTCAATTGAAAGTGATTCCATTCAGTAGGGCCAATGACTTTTAGTAATAAAAGCAAATGAAATACACTCCGTTTTTACTTACTGACGTACTTGAGTGTAAAGTAAAATAACGGAACTGCCGAAAATTGAATGTCATTTTAAATTGAAAAGGCAGTTTATTCCGTAGGGCGAAAGTTGTGCTTTGGCACAAAACTGACTCTTGATGATCATTAGCTAGTGAGGATCGTTAGAATTAAAAAAAGGAATTGTCGTAAATTGCTAGCTATATAGAACTTAATAGCGAGTCAATTGAGCAGGGCAAAAGAGTGAAGCCAACTCTTGCTGATCGGTACTTGCACACATATTTAGAAATGAAATGAATGTGCGAGAGTGTTGAAATTTGTCAGATATTTTCAATTGAAATGTGTCGATTCAGTAGCCCCAAAGGAAAAATTGGAACCTGAGGTAGACTTGCTGATCGGTAGATGACGACATATTTAAGTATTAAGTGAAAGAACTGAATTGCAAAATGTGAAATATTAACAATAGAAAAGTTATGCCATTTTGTATTGCTAATTTAGTGTTTCACATATGCAGTAGACTCTTGCTAATCCTTAGTTATTGAAATATTAACGAACAAAATTAAAGAACCAGAATTGTCGTAAATTGTAAGATATTTAGAATTGCAAGCTGTGTGTATTCTGTTTGGCGAATGGAGTGTTTGGCAGTTGAAGTAGACTCTTGCTGATCGGTAGTTCCCGACTTATTTAAGAATCATATGAAACAACGCATGTACAGTCAATGTTGATATTTACAATTGAAAAGTAGTCTATTCATTCGTTCAAAAGAGTACTTGAAAGTTTTTTGCCGATCCCTAGTTGATGACATATTTTAAATAAAGTCAAATTACTAATTATTGATAATGGTCTTTACAATTAAAAAGTGATTCCACTCAACGGGGCGACAGGAGTGTTTGTAAGATCAAGCAGCGAAAATAGCTTCTTAATACCGTTTGTTACTGACATGTATTAAGTATAAAATGAAAAAACGGGATTGTGGTAAGTTCTAACGTTTTTACAAATGATATCTGAGTTAATCAGTAGCTCAAAAAAAGTGTTTGGAAGCTGAAGTAGACTTCTGGTGGCTAGTAACCGACATCTCGTCAGTAAATTTTCAGATATATACAAGTAAAAAGAAGTGCCTTTCAGAATTGCGAACTGAGTGTTTCAATGATGAGTACTAATGTTAATCGTTAGCAACTAATATATATAAGAATAAATGAAAAAAATATCGAAAATAGTTACAAAATGTACAAATGAAAAAAGGAAATATTAGCAAATTGTCTGTCGTTGGTTCAGAGATTATTCAGGAATAAATTCAGGAATTGGTTCAGGAATAAACTGAAAGAACGGAATTGTCTTAGTCACAAATTAACATTTGAAAAATGAATCTATTCGGAAGAACGAACGGAGTCTGTTTCGAAAATAAAGCAGACTGCTGCGGATCGTTTGATACTGACATTTTTAAGAATTTACTGAGAGAACAGAACAGACGTAAATTATCACATATTAATAATTGAAAAGTTAATCCATGGAATAGTGGAAAAAGAATGTAGGGGAGGTGAGGTAAACACTCGATGATAGGTAGTTGCCAACATATTTAAGATTGAAGTGAATAACGTAATTGTCGTAAATTATCAGATATATATAAATAAAAAGTAAGTCGAAAGGAGTTCATTCCTGCTGATGACACTGTTGTCGATCGCTAGTTGAAGGCATACTTAAGAATATAATGAAAGAACAAATATAATATACTTAAGAATATAATAATTATCAGATTTTTGCGTTTGAAAAGTAAGTAAACTCAGCAGGGGGAGGGGGTGTTGAAAGCTAAACGAGAGTCTTGTTGTAGTACCATGTTTAAGAAAATGAAAGAAGAGAATTATCTTAATTTGAAAGAAATTTACAATTAACTGATTTCATTCAGTAAGGCGATAAGAGCTTCTAGAACATGACGCAGGCTTCAGTAAATCGTTATTAACTTATATATTTCAGAATATAAACAATTAACTGAATTGTCCTAAACCGTAAGATATTTGCAATTGTAAAGTACTGGCAAATCAAGATCAAAAATAGTCCCCATCAGCATCGACGATCTTCTGAAAACGTTCTAGGAGACTATGGAATCAATCGCGGTAGAACTTGGTGGGCCGTGAACTAGCATCCTCTAAGGTGAATGTATAAACAGGTGATAATCGGACGGTGCAATACACGGGGAATATAGTGGTTGTAATATTGTTTCCCATCCAAGGCGGAGAATGCTGTCCTGAGTCATCCTAGCCGTAAACCAGGACCCATTAGCAATTCAGAAGTGATGGCTCCAGAATTTTGACTTTTTCTTGAGCACAGTTCAACTGCTGACACTACACAGTTGCATTGATACGCTGACCAGCTGGTAGCAGTTCCCGATGCATGATGCATCAAACACAGAGAAGGGCCTTCTTCTCTTACAGTGCTGGATTCTGCTGTTTTGGAATCGCTTCATGGGATGCTAACCAATCATGACTGCGCCATGGAGCTTCGTATAGGATCCACTTTTTATGACATGTCAACACCCTGTTCAGAAACGGCTCCGAAATAGTAAATAAACACAGGCGACTGTCGCGTTGCCTTCTGCCTGGGAGTCAAAACATGTGAGATCCATCGACCCAACTTGTAGTGCTTCCCAAGTTAATGGATGTGCTGCCGAATGGTTTCTCCACACACTGAATTGTAGTCCCAGTTCCTCTTTGTACATGTGTTGGTCTTCTGGCACGTGGTGTTTTCGGGTATTTCGTCGTCGTCCTTAAACTTGCTAAACCATCAGTGCACTGTTCGCGTCGTCAAGACACCCTCACCAAATACCTGGCATATCTTCTGTCCCGCTACAGCGGCGTTTGACCTCCGATTGAACTCGTTCGGCATACCTGCTCTTATGACGTTCTGTGGATGTCCCATATTCCCTCTGTCTTTACGCAAGTTCACGGTGTATCAGAATTGCCACAACCAGGTAGTATGTTGGATATACCTACACCAACAACTGATCTTCGCCGTATCTTCACTCGCATTCAACTCACGGTGTGAGGTCCAATTGAACACAGCCTCCACGAAAAGGAAAGAACTTTCTTGCTTACCTTTACAGTTATGCACAAAAGCGTTTGGCCCCGTCAGTAGATCTTGATTAAGCATAATAAAAACTATTTTGAATATGGAGAAAATAATAATAATAATAATAATAATAATAATATTAATAATAATAATAATAATAATAATAATAATAATAATAATAATAATAATAATAATAATAATAATAATAATAATAATAATAATAATAATAATAATAATAATAATCAAAAATAGTTTCTCTAGTTTTCAAGAAGGAAACCAAAATTTTCCTTACTTTCAGGCCTCAAAACACTAGCAGCAACACATTTTTTTTTGGCTTTGTACATTGCAGCGGGCCCTCCTCTCAAAAACGACTTTCCCACGCTACACAAACCTGCTGGCTACACCCCTGAGTTACAGACATTTTTATGAATAAAATGCAAGAACGGAATTGTCGAAAATTGTCAATATTAACACTTTGAAAGTGAGTTGTCTCAGCAGGGAGAAAGGAATGTTTGAGAGCTGTGCGCAAACGATCAGCGAAACTCCGCTTCATCTTTTGCATACTCTTATTCGGCTGCTAAATTGACTCATTTTTCAATTGAAAAATCTTACAATATACGACCAATCCGTTCTTTCATTTTATTCTTAAATATGTTATAAATAATGATTAGCAAGTCTGCTTGATCTTTGGAACAGTCCCTTTGCCAATTTCAAATATAAATATCTTGAAATGTGCTTTTTCGTTCTTTCGTTTTAATCTTGAATGTTACTGTTACTAACGATTACTGTTAGCAACAGTCTGCTTAATTATTGAAACTCTCCGTACGCCATACTTAATGGCCTC
Source organism: Thermobia domestica (assembly GCF_964235325.1). Classification (NCBI taxonomy): domain Eukaryota; kingdom Metazoa; phylum Arthropoda; class Insecta; order Zygentoma; family Lepismatidae; genus Thermobia; species Thermobia domestica. Next base: position 178,818,151 of record NC_137461.1, on the reverse strand, counting down.
ACTCTTGAATTGCAAATATCTGACATTTTACAAGGCCGTTCTTTCTTTTCGATGTTAAATACCGTCGTCGAACGCTACCGATCAGAAGAGTGTAATTCAGCTACCAAATACACGTTCTGCCCTACTGAAAAGTATCAGATATCTATTGTAAATATATTGTAAATTACTACAATTACGTTATTTTATTTTATTCTTAAATATGCATTCAACTAAAGTTTTACTCGAGACTGCGACATTTTCCAGGCTCTTTCTAAGAAACTGAATGTACGCACTTACAAATTGTAAATATGTGACAAATTTCGACAATTCTGTACTTTGATTATCTTAGTAATTATGAACCCTTATTCAAATATCAGTCACTCCTTTCGCCCTGCTGTGTGTACTCACTGTTCAATTATAAATATCTGAGAATTAACAAGAATTTCTTTCTTTCACGTTATCATCAAATATTTCCTCTGCTAGTGATCGCCACAAGTCTGCATCAGTATTCGAAGCTGTCCTTTCTCCCTACTGAATAGTCTCACATATCAATTGTGGATATCTGAGAACTTTCGACAGTATCGCTCTTTCATTTTATTACTAATTATGTAACTAAATATCAACAAGAGTCCAATTGAGCTTCCTAAATCCTCAATAGCCTTATATATTTTACCGTACTTCAAATGGAAATATTTGAAAAATTACGAATATCCCGCTCTTCCAATGCACAAATATGTCAGTAACTAAACATAAGCAAGAGCCTGTTTCGTCTTTCAAAACTCTTTGCTGACTACTGTATGGTGTCACATTTGATTCAAATTATGTGACAATTAACCACGTATTCGTTCTTTCATTTTATTCTTAAATATGTCAGTAATGAACGATCAGGAAAAGTCTGCTTTAAATTCAAAACACTCTTCGCCCCTTTCGAAATACAATAATATAGAATGTACAAGTATTCATTTGTTTTTATTCATTCTTCTATTGATAGTCACTAACTAGTGATTAACAATAGCCTGCTTCAAATTCCAACATTCCTTTCGCCTTATTGAATGTATTCATTAACCAATTGTAAATATATGTCAAATTACGACAATTCTGTTTTTACATTGAACTGTTAAATACGTCAATTACTAGGGATGGATAAAAAGTAATGGCACAATTGTTATTATTTACAAATGACTCTATTAGAAGGGAAAATTCGTCATACATTCCTTCAATGTAATCACCCCCCATGTCCACAACCTTCTGCCACACGTCCGAAAGGCGCCGTACTCCGTCAGCACGTTGTTCTCTGGCTATGTCTCGCAGCCACCGCTCTACCATATTGAGGATGGCCTGTCTGGTGTTGTATCGTTGTCCGCGAAGTGGTTGCTTCATCTTGGAAAAGAGGTCATAATCGCACGGACTCATATCCGCCGAATATGGTGGATGTACCAGAATCTTCCAGTTCCAGGCACTTAAAAGGTCTGTCACGGCGGTATCTGTGTGATAGCGTGCATTGTCGTGCAAAATGATTGGGATCCGTGCCAAAAGATCAGGTCGCTTTCTCCGAATTACGGGACGCACAAGGTGTTGCAAGAACGTGCAGTAATATGGCGCATTCACTGTCTGCCCTGCTGGTACAGCATGGTGCAGGATAACCCCTTGGACATCATACGCCGCAATCAATATCACCTTCACTCCTTCCTGACTAGGGTGCACAGTCTTTGCCCGAGGGGAACCAGGATACTTCCATTCGTTTGACTGGTGCTTCAAAAATGGTTCGTAGGATCGAACCCAGGTTTCATCAATGGTAACGATCCTACCCAAGAAATTGTCACCCTCCCTCTGGTGGCGGTCCAGCAATTCTTGTGCCAGTGCATATCGGTACCATTTCTGCACCTCGGTAATGACATGTGGAACCCAACGTGCTGGAAGTTTGCGAAAACCCAGGATGTCGTTCAAAATGTGTAGCACATTTTTATGGCACACCCCAACGTCTGCCGATAACTAACGCGCAGTCCACAGTCTATCCACGTCCAGCAAGGGTACAAAATGCTGAATTGTCATGTTGTCCACTGGAGGTCGTCCAGAACTTTGGCGGTCTTCCACGTTCTGTCTACCTTCACGAAACACTTTTACGCATCGAGCTATGGCGCGGTATGGCAACGCTGCATCACCACAGGCTCCCCGCAGTCCCAGAAAACATTCTCGTGCACTAGGACCCCGTGCCACTTCAATTTTGATCCACGAAAGTTGTTCATGTTTAGTGAACATTGTGTTTAGAGCGCTTCCAATCGCGATACCAATTTGACGGCACTGCTCTCGTTGACTGACTGACTCAACAGCGTTTCGACTTACCTAAGTTCCTTAACTGAGATTGTCTTCTCCGGTGCTGCCACCCCGCGGTTCTCCGCCACCAGCCTGGCGCGTGCCGGCAGGGTTGCCAGTACTTTTTATCAAACCTATGTATATTCGACTACTTCAACTTCAAAATACTCGTCTCAACCTTCTGTGTTTATTAAATTTTCAATTGTACATGAATGACAATTCAATTAATTCATTTCATCTAAAACAATTCAGTACCTTACTAACATCAAAAGTACCTTACTAACAACTAACACCACTAACATAAAGACACGTTTCACTTAACTCCCATTTTGCTCTCAAATACATCAGTAACTAACGATTAGCAAAAGTCTGCTTTGTCCTCCTAACAGTCCATTCACCTTAGTAAGTGGACTCACTATTCAAGTCTTAATATTTCATAATTCACACTATTCTTATCTTTCATTCCATTCTTATTTCTGTTTACAATTATCGATCAGCAAGAATCTACTTCAGATTCCAAACACTCTTTTCGCCCTACTGAATAAACTCATATTTCAATTGTATATATCTTACATATTATTACAATTCCGTTGTTTCATGTTCTTCTTAAATATGTTGTCAAATAACGATGACCAAGAGTTTGCTTCACCTTTAAAACACTGTTTCTGAGTCGACTAATTTTTCATTTCTATACATTATTTAATTTACGAGAATTCTTTTCTTTCATTTTATTCTTACATATGCAGTAACTAACGATTACCAAGGTTGTGCTTCATTCTTATAACACTCCTTCTCCTTACTGAATGGCCTTAAATTTAGTCGTATTTATCTGACAATTTAGAAGAATTCCATTATTTGATTTTTTTTCTAAAATAGTTCAGTAACTAACAATCATCAAGATTCTGCTTGAAATACCAAAACACACCTTTCGCACAACTGAACTGACCAACCTTTCAGATGTAAATCACAAATTACGACAATTCCGTTCTTTCACTTTATCCTTATATATGGAATTAGGTAACACTACTGAGGGTTCATTTCTTCTGCCCAACTCTTCTTTAACTGAACTGAAAAAACCACTTTTTAATTGTAAATATCTAAAAATTTACGAAAAACTCGCTATTTCTTATTATACTTGAATATGTCGGCAAATAACGAAGAGGAAACTTATTTCACTTCTAAACACTTCTCTCAGAATAATAAATGAAAACACTTTTTATTGTTTATCTGACAATTTAAGACTATTCCATTGTGTCATTTTTTCTTAAATGTGACTTCAACCAACGATCACCAATAGTCTGGTTTGGTTTTCCAAACACTCACTAATATGTCAGTAACCAAAGATCATGAAAAGTATACTTCAGCTTCTATAAACTAATTTTGCTCTACTGAATGGAATCACTTGTCATTTGAAAATACCTGAATTAAAATAATTCTGTTAGTATGTTTTATTCTTAAATGTCAGTAATTAACTCTCAGAAGTTAATTACTTCTGAGTTAACGAGTAATTAACCTTTAAACACTCACCTCGCCACTCGCTCGCCACTTTTCAAATATAAATAACTTTTAATGTACGACCATTTTGTTGTTTTTTTTTTAACTTTTATATATGACTATGTAACTATCGTGAAGAGTCTACTTCAAGTTTGAAACACCCTTCGCCACTTTCCAAATACAAATATAATTTCAATGTACGACTGTTCATTTTATTATTAAATACGTCACTAAATTATGATCAAAATGAGCCAGCTACATCTTCCAAACATTTATTTCGCCTAAACAAATGCACTCACAAATTCTAAATATATTACAAATTACGACAATTCTGTTCTTTCATCTTATTCTTAAATATTTCAAATTACTGGGACCAACAAGACTAGACATCAGCTTCCAAGCACATTTTTCTACCTGATGTGTTTACTGACGTCTCAATTTAAATACCTGACAATTTTCTATAATTCCATTGCTTCAATTTATCTAAAGCTGTTCTGTAACTAATGAACATCAAAAGTCACCTTTATATATATATAAACTTTTCGCCCCTCCTAAATGGCCTACATTACTTTTGAAAGAACTACAATATACGTCCATTCAGTTCTCTCTCATATTCTCGAATATATCAGTAACTAATAATTGGCAAGAGTCTGATTAATCTTCCAAACCTTCCTTTCACAGTTAATAGACACACTATTCAAGTCTAAATATTTCATAATCTACGACAATTGACTTCTTTAATTTCATACTACGACAATTGACTTCTTTAATTTCATAATTAAATATGTCTTCAACCAAGGATCAGTACGAGTTTGCTAGAGCTACTCAAACACTCCTTTCTGCATACTGAGACGACTCTTTTAAATTGTTAATATAGACAATTCCGTTCTTTCATTTTCTTCTTAAATATGGTATTTACTAACGACCAACAATACTCTGGTTTAGCTTTCAAACACCCCCTTTTCCCTGCTGATTTTACTTATTTTTAAAATATAAGTATCTGATAATTATCGATAATCTTGTCTTTTTATTATATTCTTAAGTACGCCTTCAACTAGCGATCGCAAACAGTGTCCATCAGCTGGAAAGATCTTTCGACGTAGTGAATCGACATACTTTATATTCTATTTATCTGATAATTTACGACAATTACCTTATTCACTCCAATCTTAAATATGTTAGCAATTATGTCGGCTAATATGTTGGTAAATATGTTGACTACTTAAATATATTCCGAATATTCCGAGGGCAGTTCCTGAAATAGTTGTCGTTGATCTTGTAAAAGATCTTTTTTGTGAATGACGTCGATTGAACATCGACAATTATAACACTAGTGTTCCACTTGCTTTCCATTCAATTGATAATAATACCCACCTAATCGGTACAATTACGTCTAATCGCAAACATTTTTGACTTGACGTTGTTCAAGAGAAACTGAAAAGGGGTGATATTGTGGGTAAGGAAACCCAGGAAGATATGACGGCTTTTCAGTGGGAAGATAGTAGACACGTATTAGTGTTACCAACAGCTCGTTTTGCTGTGGATTAGAAATAAGTAAGCCTACTGAAATTGTTGATTACAATAATGACAAGTCCTTTACTGAAGTAAGTGATCAGTTTGCTTCGTATGGTTAATCTTTAAGAAAAACTACAAAATGGTATAAGAAACTGATTCTAGAATTGATATGGTGAACGTAGGTCGTAAATACCTTTATTCTCTACGCTGAGTGTATCCATCTCGATAACCCACATACAAACCAGTTCCGAGAACGTATAATTCTATTATCTATTATCTATTTAAGTCTATTATCAGGACAACTACCTCCAGCACAATACCTTTCTTTACCTTTGCAACAACGATGAAAAACTCCAAAGTAACAAGGACGCTGTGTTCAGTGCTACAAAATATATGGAAGACGTGGAATATCTGATTCGACAGAGAGAAAATTTGTTATGTGTGTGAAGACAGTATGTGACAAGTGCCCCAAGAATCCTTTTATGTGCCGAGAGTGTTTTAATATAAATCATTGAAGTTTCAAAAATGCTCAGCCTATAAAACATAAATCTTTATAGGTTATTTAAAAAAAAAACTAAGACTAAAAATGTGTACCAAAATGATTATATATTGAAGAGTTTTCCGAGAGTTCAGAAGTATCATTCACGAGATACATAATGTACAAATTAATGAAATTGAACTTGAAACACATTGTATTTTGCAACCAAACTATCTCTTTCAATTATCAATAGTAAATACAATTCGTAATAGTAAATAAAGTTTTGAACAATTTTTCTCTTGCGAAATAAAAGAACTTAAATTTGTTACTGCCCCGGCTTAGCTGTACGCCATGTGTTTAAGGAACATACAGTTTTGTTTGAAGTGTTTTAACAATTTTATACTTAAGGTAAACAATTTTATAATCTTACTGAAAGGACTCACTAACCAATTGTGAATATAGGACAAATAAAAACAATTTTTTCTTTCTCTTTATACTTAACAATGTCATTACTAACGAAATGAGTCTTGTTTTCACCTTCCGCTTCCTTCATTTGTCCTACTGAATAGAACAGCTTTATAAATGTAAACTTCTAGCAATTTGCAACACTTCCGTTATCTCATATTATTCCTAAATATATCGGAAAATTACGATCAGCAGATTTTTGCATCACCTTCCAAACACCTTTTTCCCCCTATTGAATGAAATTAATTTTCAAATTAGGATGTGTAACAATTTACGACAATTCCGTGCTTTCATTTTATTCTTAAACATATCAATAATTAACGATCAAGAACCATCTCTTTCATATTCAAAACACTCCCTTGACCATTTTCTGAGTATAAATATTTTTTTTACGATGTACGACAATTCAGTTCGAAAATTTTGGTCTAAAATACGTGAGTAGCAAACGATCGACAAGAGCCTGCTTCATCTTGGAAACATTCCTTTAGCCATACTTGATGACCTCACTTTTCAATTGTATATATTTGACAATTCACGGCAAATCCCTTCTTTATATTTATTCTCAAATACGTCACTATGTAATGATATACTAGATCTTACTTTAATTCCAAATATTCCGACGCCCTACATAATTCACCTATTTCTGAATTGAAAAAATCTGACAATTTATGTGAATTCTGTTCCTTCATTTTAATCTTAAAAATGTGAGTAACTAACTATCAGCAAGAGTCTTTCTCTTTAAAGAAACACTCCCATCGGCATATTGAATGGCCTCACTGTTAAACTGTAAATCTGTGACAATTTATAAGTCCGTTCTTTCATTTTGACGATCCCATTTAATCAGAATCTATTTCAGGTTAGAAACAAGCCTTTGGCAATGTTCCTAAGGCATGTCATAAATACTTTTCATTGTTGGAGAATAATAAATCTTTCTATTATAATTGTCAGAGTTGGATTTTTAAACATTTTTTGCAACAAAGCACAGCAATTGAAATGAAATGACGGTAATATCGTAAATTGTTAGATATTTACAATCCAATATTGAGGTCATTAAGTGAGGCAAAGGGAGTGTTTCAATTATGAAGCAGACTCTTGCTAATCGTTAGCTGCTGATATTTTTAAGAAAAAAAATGTAGAATGAAATTGTTGTAAAATGACAGACATTAGTAATTAAAAACTGATTCCATTCAAAAGCGAGTCTTTGCAAGCGGAAGTAAACTCTTGCTGTACCCTAATTACTTACATATTTAAGAATAAAAGAGAGAAAGGAACTGTCGGAAGCGTCAGATATTTAAAATTGTTAAGCTTTTCCATTTTGTAAAGGGAATGGAACGTTTTGTACATATAGCATGCCCATGTCGATCGCTAATTACTGACATAGTTAGGAATAAAATAAAATAACAGAATTGTCGTAATTTGCCGGATATATACAATTTAAATGCTATCAACATATATAAGCCTAAAGGAGTTTTCGGCATCCGAAGTTGACTCTTATTGTTCAAACATTCTTACATACCTAGGAATAAAATGAAAGCGGAATTCTTGTAAAATGTCTGATATATAAAATTGATTGGTGTGTCCATTTGCGTGTTTGGAAGCTGAAGCAGACGTAGAATCTTAGTGATCCTTTGCTGTAGGCAAATAAAGAACGGAATTGAAAATTGTCTGAAATATACAAGTGAAAAATTATTGGTTTCGGTGAGAAGGAAAGAGTGTTTCAAAGATGAGGCAAACATTTGCTTACCATTATTTACCAACATATATAAGAATGAAATGAAATAACATAATTGCCGCAAATTGTTTAATATTTACAATTGAAAACTTGTTATATTCAGTTTTGAAAATAATGTTCGGAAGATGCACTACACTCTCATTATTGTTTGTTATTGGCGTATATAGTTATAAAATAAAAGAACGGAATTTTCGCCAATTGTCATTTATTATTGAAAAGACATTCTCTTCAGTAAGACGTAGTTTTAAGTGTAATAATGGACACTCTTGATGATCGTTATTTACTGTAGGATTTTATAATAAAATTACAAAATGGAATTGCCCTACATTCCTAAATATTGATTATTGAATTGTGATCCTATCAGACTCTTAACCCCCGTCTGGTACTACTTATTAAAATTACACTAAAATTTGACCACACTTACAAAACACATCTGTACAAATAATATTAAATCTATAATTTCATTTCTATATTCAGGCATCTATATTTAAAAAATGTGAACGACAATTTCATTATTCTTCAATATCAATGTGTTGTTTGTGTATAGTTATCTTTAGCACATTGCGTATTGCATTTACACAAGAGTATTCGTTACTTCTGTGTTTGCTCCTATGTAGTTCTGTTTAATCGTCCTTCCACACGTCGTAACTTAAAAGACTCTTGCTACCCTGTTTGCATACAAAATTGATGCACTTGGAGCAGTATACTTTAGATTTTGCAAGGATAGAAGGTGGGATGCATCTCTTGTTATTCAACATGGTTCCGACCAGTGACAGGCCCCATCCCTTGAGTCGATTCGCCAACGGAATTGGTATATAATAATTGACCGTTGTGATGTAGCGATTGGTTGCAGCAAGTACTCCTATCCAGTCGAATACAGATTGAGTAGGAACTGCCAAACCAGGATCGTGAGTACCTTTACCAATATACACTTTGGAACACAACGAATAGAAAGTCGTGCTATCAGATTACACGTACACTATTATTTGCTGTGATTTTTCGGCATATAATATCTGAAACCGCATCTACCCTTGTACGTGGTTTTCCCAACTTCTATTTTCTGATTTGTACATTTCACTCTCACAGATATCATTCGCTATCACCTGAGCAGCGAAAATGCTTTCAGAGAAGTGTCGACATCACTTTCAGAACCTATGTATTAGTTTCTCCTCCCAAAATAAATAACAGATAATAATAATAATAATAATAATAATAATAATAATAATAATAATAATAATAATAATAATAATAATAATAATAATAATAATAATTGTTATAATTATTACAATCGCAAAAGTTTTTTTTTTAATATGGGTTCATATTGAGTGTAATATTTTTCCTGGTATATGAGCTATTTTTTTCCTAGAATTGGCTACATTACACCATCTGTAGTTGGCAACGCTAGCATCAGTAGACACATTGTTATCAAGCGGAAATAAACAAAACGACATAATGGCGAGAAAAAGCTATCTGTTGAAGAAACATTGGCCTATTTAGAGGAAGTCAGTGACAAAGAGGACCATTCAGAACAGTTTGGAATGAGACTGACAAAGAATTCAACGAGTCGATTGGTACCAGAGTGAGGAAAGTGCAAGTAATTCTGAGTGCGATGAAGGAAACGATAGTAGTGTGAAGCTTGGGAAAGATAGATACGCCTGGGAAACAAAAACAAAACGATCAAAAGCATCACCCCCAACAAATTTGGTAAGCGAGAAAGCAGGTCCTAAAGTAGCTGAAAGTCAAGTCGACACTTCTCCGAAAGCATTTTCGCTATACACGTGATAGCAAATGATATCTGTGATAGAAAATAGAAGTTGTGAGAACCACGTACAAGGTTAGATGCTGTTTCACCTACGAGTCTGATGTGGATGAATTAAAAGAACTTTTAAGAGTATGACTCTTTCTCGGTGTAACTAAAGGTTCAAAAGAAAGTTTGTGAAGCAGTTGGGCAATGGATGGTATTTGGAAACTGCTCTGCGTTGCAGTTATGAGTTCGAAACGCGATACTTATTTCTTCTTTACTGATTTAGATTCGATGACAGGAGTATTCGAGACCAGGGTAGAGCTGTTGAAAAACTGGGACAATCGAGGAAGTTTTGAGTTGTTTTTGGACTCCTGCAAATCAAAGTACATGCCTGGGAGTGGGTGTACCGTGGTTGAATCTCTGTTAGGATTTCGATTAAGATGCGGTTTCAAACAGTATATGCCGAAAAAACCCAGCAAATATGGTATAAAATGTACGTGTAATCTGATAGCACGACTTTTTATTCGTTGTGATCCAAAGTGTATAGAGGTAAAGGAATTCACGATCCTGGTTTGCGAGTTCCTACTCAAGCTGTATTCCACTTGATAGGAGTACTTGCTACAACCAATCGCTACAACAAACGGCAATTATTATATATCAAGTCCGTTGGCCAATCAACTCAAAGACATGTGGCCTGTCACTGGTCGGAACTATGAAGAAAGACAAGAGATGCATACCACCTTCTTTCCTTACAAAATCTAAAGAATTCTGCTGCAAGTGCATCAATTTTTATGCAAAGAGCATAGCAAGGATCTTGTAAAGTACGACGTGTGCAAGGACGATTAAGCAGAACTACATAGGAGCAATTACAGAAATAACGAATAAGCTTGTGTAAAACCAATGTGCAATGTGGTAAAGATGAGTGTACACAAACAACACATTGACATTGAAGCATAATGAAAATGTTATTCAAATTCTTTAATAAAGATACCTGGATAAAGAAATTTAATTCTAGAAGTAATATTATTTGTATAGATGTGTTTTGTAAGTGTGGTCAAATTTTAGTGTAATTTTTATCGTTGTACTAGACGTGGATTAAGCGTCAGCTATATATAGCAAATTACACGTTTACCCCGACTCAATGGAATAATATTTCAATTCTACATATATGAGATTAAGTCTGTTTAGATTTTATCATTTTATTCTTAAATATGTCAGAAGTTAAAAACAATAAGAGTCTGCTTAATTTTCCAAACACTCCTATCGTTCTACTGGATTTACTTTTCAATTGCAAAAATCTTACTACGATAGTTCCGTTCTTTCATTTTATTCTTGAATAAGTATTGTATAACGATAAGCGAAACACTTCTCCTCTCGCCCAGCTGAGTCTATTCCAGTTGAGAAACATATTTTTGCTTTACTAAATAACCGATTTTTAATTGCAAATATCTGACAATTAACGTCAAATTCTTTCAATTTAATCATTAATTCGTGAAAAAGTCATTATCCCAAGAGCCTCGTTCTACAAATTAGGCCCACGGATCACTTGTCAATGTTTAGAAATGTAGGACAATTCCATTATTTTATTTTGTTATATAATCCTTCAGTAAATAACGAACATCAAGAGTGTTCATTGTTATACTTAAAACCATCTTTCGTCCTACTAGCTTTTCAATATTAAATGACCGTTTGCGAAAATTCCGTTTTGTTTCACTTTATACTTAAATACGTCAGTAACTACCGACAATGAGAGTTAATTTCATCTTCCGACCCTTATTTTGACCACTGAATATACCAAATTTTCAATATTAAATATATTAAACAATTTTCGTGAAATCCGTTAAATCATTTTATTCTTATATATGTCGATAAATAAAGGTAACCGTCTATTCATCTTACGGGAGCCATTAATTTTTTTCTTGAATATTTAAGACAACTTACAATTCCGTTTTTTGATTGTAACCTAAATTTTTTTTATAAAAAAAAGGATCACCACGATTCAGCTAGAGCTACCAAGCACTCAAATGGACAAACCTATCAATTGCAGATATCTGACAATTTACGGCAATACCGCTCTTTCATTTAATTTTGGGTATGTCAATATGTATGATCAACATTAGTCGCTTCCCGAAATCTTTTTTGGCCTTGTATACGTCGATCGTAATTAAATTGTATATATCTGACAAATTACGACAGTTCTCTAATTTTTTTATTCTCAAATATGTCAGGAACTAGCGATCGACAAGGGAATACTACATGTACCAAACACTCCTTTCCCTTTACTGAATGGAAAAGCTTGACAATTTTAAATATCTGAGAATTACGACAGTAACCTGAATTTTTCTTTCAATTCTTCATAAATGGGGAAAGAATACAAATAATTGTCGATCATTAAAAAAAATACTGTGCAACACAAGGAATGTATGAGAATGATGTGAGCCCGCATTGTAGACTTCAGAATTGGGAACCTACCACCAGTGAAGAATTTAGAAAAATCCTGGGTCTCTTAGGGTGGAATTGCTTGGTACAAGTACCAAAATTGTCCGACTACTGGAGCACTGGTGCTTTGTACGATTTTCAGCCACATCGACGAATTAAGACTAAAAACAGATTTGAATTACTCCTACCCCATTTGATAGGTTACACAAAATTACGAATATCATTGAAAAAATAATTTCCCGATCCCAGGAAATATATACGACAGAAGAAAATGTTTGTGTTGACATAGAGATGTAGCATGGCGAGGGTCTGTAACTTTTCAAAGTTTGTACCAGTAATGGCTATACGTGGAACATTTCGCTGTATGTTGGAAATATAAATACGACCAATAACATATCAGTTCCTGAAACAGTTGTTTTCGATCTTGTAAAATATCTATTTCGTGACTGACAGCGTCTATACATCTACAACTATAACACAAGTGTTCCTCTTGATTACCTTGTAAATGACAATAATACAAACCTAATCGCAAAAATTAGATCTTACCGTAAATATTTGCCACCCGAAGTTGTTCAAGAGACACTTAAGAAGGGTGATATTGTGTTTAAGGAATCCCAGGAAGGTGTGACGGTTTTGAAGTGGAAAGACAGTAGACATGAATCAGTGTTACCTACAGCTCATTCTGCTGAACGAGTAACTGTGACGCAAAAACATGAATTAGAAATAAGAAAGCCTAGTTCAATTGTTGATTACAATAATGGCATGTTCTTTAGTAACAAACGATCAACCACAGTTTGCTTTATCTTACAAACAGTCCGTCGATCTATCGAATTTATTCACTTTTCGTGTGTTAATACGTGACTACGACAAGTCCGTTTTTTCATTTTATTCTTAAATACTTCTTTATCCAACGATTTGCTAGATTTTGGTTCAAGGTTCCAAATACAACTTTCGCCTTAATGAGTAGACTCGCTTATCACTTGTATCTAGCAGAAAATTTATTACAATTTCGATCATTCATTTCATTCCTAAATGTAAGAACCAGCGATCAGCAACAGTGAGCACCGTCTACAAAACATTCCTTATATCCTACTGAATAGACTAGCTTTTCATTTTTAAATATCTTACAATTTAAGACAGTTGCCTACCTTCATTTTATCCTTAAAGATGTAGAAAAACAACGATGTGCACGTGTGTGTTTAATCTTCCAAGCACTCCTTTCGCCGTACCGTTTAAACAATCTGTTCACTTGTAAATATCCATTAACCTACGTCAATTCCCTTCTTTCATTTCTTCTTACATACGTTGACGACCAACGATCAGCAAAAGTCTACTTCAGCTTCAAAAGACTCGTTTCGCCTGCTGATTAGGGTTCGGTTTTTAATATTAAATATCTGACAGTTTAGAACAATTCAATAGGTTCACTTAATTCTAAAATAGTTCAGTAACTATGAATCATCAGTAGTCTCCTTTATTACCGAAACACACGTTTTGCCCTTCTCAATTTACTCACTTCTCGGTTTTAAATATCTAGGAATTTATGACTGTTCCGTTTTTTCATTACATTCTTAAATAAGTCCTTAACAAACATCAATAGTCTAATTACTTGAGGTTCCCAATAATCTTTACGACCTATATATTAGAATCATTCTACAACATTTAAAAGTAACAATTTACAATAATTCTGTTCTCCCATTTTATTACGTATATCAGTAATTGTTATTTGTCAGATATTCTCAATTGGTTAACGAGTCTAGGAGATCGTCAGTAAGGTGTAGGAGTGTCTAGAAGATCAAGAATGATTTTGATCATTTGTTACTAAAATACTTTAGAATAAAATTATATAACGGAATTGTAATATGTGAGATATTTTTTATAGAAATTTGGGACTTTTCAGTAGAGCGAGAGGAGTGTTTGGAAGATGAAGGGGACTGTCGCTGATCGGTAGTTGATGTAAATAAGATTGGTATGAAAGAACGGAGTTGTGGTACATTATGAAATATTTAGAGTTCAATAATGAGTCCAATCACTAAGGTGAAAGCAGCGTTTGCAAGGTTAAACAGACCCTTGCTTATCGTTAGTTGCTGATATATTAGAGAATAAAGTGATAGAACGGAATAGACGTAAATTATCAGATATTTACAGTACAAAAGCAAGGCCTTTGTTCACTGCGAAAGGTATGTTTTGGTCTTAAAAGCAGAGTCTAGATGTTCGTTAGTTACTAAAATATTTTAGCTGAAATCAGAAAAAAGAAAAATAGAAAATTTTCAGAGTTACAATTTACAAGTAAGTAAACACAGCGGGTCGAAGGTCTGTTTAGAAGCTGAAGCAGTCGATAGTATTTGACATATTTGGGAATAATATGAAACAGCAGAATTTAGTTACTGACATAATTAAGTATTAAGTAAGATAACGGAATTATCGTTAATTACCTGTCATTTACCAACTGATAGTCATTACATTAACTAGGACGAGAGAAGTGTTTGGAAGACTTTAGCTGAACGTTAGTGGCCGACATATATATAAATAAAATGAATGAGCACAATTGTATTAAATTGTGCTATATCTACAGTTCAAAGCGGGTGTATTCTATACGGCAAAAGGAGTTAATAGAAACTATAGCAGTCTCTTAGTGATAGTCGATTGAAACCACATTTAAAAGTAAAATCAAAGAAAGGAAAGTCTGAAATTGTCAAATATTTAACATTGATAAGTGAGTCCATTCATTAAGGTAATAGGAAGATTTAAGCTCATGTTATTTGCTGACATATCCAAGAATAATATGAATTAACGGTATAATTGTAATTATAATATTTATAATTGACATTTCAGACTATTCAGTAAGGCGGAAAGAGTATTTCGAGGCTGAAGGAAACTTGCTGTTGGGGAGTTTTTGCCATAAGAATGGAATGAAGAAATGATTTGTCGTATAAACTCTACTAACGGACATCTCTATAAAGCGAACACCTCCCGTAACGTACATATTTTGTAATCCCCAAACACTGTAATAAGAAAGACATATTGTCAAACCTCTCTAAATCGGACACCCTCTAGTACGGACACGGACAGTCTTTTCTGTCTTTTATAGGTATTATTTACCTCCGTACTACGGACACTTTCTCTAGAAACAAGTTGTAAAGTACTGTAAAAGTACATCTTTAGTAATTCATACATGTGTCACCAAAGAAGTATTGTGACAAAATTTTGCCAGCTCAACTGTCTGCTCAGTAACCCAGACGAACTTCTCTGTTTAACAACACTCTCATGTGTTTTGCTTGCATTCCACTCAAACCCAAGCTGTTTTAGACACAAAAGCAATTGACAGTTACCTGAATTTTAGGATGACATTATTCTACGGTCCCGCTAGAATCTCGAACCAAACAGAAAAAATTTTGTTAGTCATTTTTTGCCTGTGCAGACGCGTATTGTATCAAAAAAACATTAATGGAATGCAATAACCCACAAATTAAAGCGAGATACTGAAAACCTAGTAAGTAGTGATAAATGTAAAGTGCAAAGAACTATAATATCTTATTTGAATGTTGTGCCTAGACATGAAGTATTGCATGGCGAAGGACAATGCAAGTACAGTAACAATTTGGTAATATTCGGGAATACATGATTCATGCAAAAAAAACTTATTGCATAATACCTTATTTACTAATTTACGTAAGAAAATATTGAAATCTCTTTAAGGTGGACCCCTATATATAGCGGACAATTTTTGATTCCCAACGGCTGTCCGCTTTAGACAGGTTTCACTGTAAAGTGTCCAATATTTACAGTTATAAGTTAAGCCATTTGAGTAGGGCGAAAAGTGTGTTTTGGTAATCTAGGCAGACTCTTGGTGATCGTTAATTACTGAACTATTTTACAATAAAATAAAAAAATGCAATACATGAAACTTGTAACATTTTTACAATATAAGAGTGTGTAAACACAAAATACCGATAGTTGGATTTGAAATCTGAAGCAGAGCGTCTCGCTAGTAATTGAGATATTTAGGAGTAAAACCAAAGAAAGGAAAAGTCGTACATTTTAAGATATTTATATTTGGAAAGAGAGAAAGTGAGTGTTTCAAAAATAAAGTAGTCTTTTGCTGATCGTTATTTACTGTTGTATTTAAAAATAAAATGAAACAGCGGAATTGTGGTAAATGGTTACATATTTTAAAATGAAAAGTGATTGCATCAGTATGGCAAAGGAAGTGTTTGCAAGCTGAAGTAGGCTTTTAATGATTTTTATTTACTGACATAATTGTGATTAAAACGAAAGAGCATAATTGTCGTAAATTGTCAGATAGTTACAACTAAATGACGAGCCTATTCAGTAAGACGAAAGGAGTGGTGTCTGGTTCAAACAGGTTCAGGTCTTATTTAACAAAAAAATGTTAGATCGGAATTTTAGTAGACAATATTTACAATTGAAAAGGAACAAACGGAATGTTTAAATGATTAACCAGACTCCTCTTGGTTGTTAAAAGGGGAAGAGAGCGAAATTATATGTCCATGTGGAAGATAATTTATACACTAATCAAAAGCACTAATAACACCTATTACGAAACTGTAATAAAAATTTTGCGAATACATATACTATCCGAATTGTATTGGCATACAGGGTGTACAGAAAGTCCCTTAAACTAAGAAATCACAAGCAGTGAGACAGATACCAAAACAGCTAAACCCATTTGTCATCGTTTCGAAAGAACAACGAACTAAAGTCATGTGTTTGTCAGAAAGACATCCAGAGCGTCCCATACATCCCCAACTCAAAAATTACTAATGTTAAATGTTTAAGTATCATATCATTAGAAAACTGTTGGGAGATGAAAGCCAAAAAAAAAAAACCGAAGAATTCTCGAATTTTTTTAATTTACTATGTGCAAAATGGCTTCCGTTCAAAATGTGCATTTTCATTTCCAATATCCGGGCGAAATCGCTTTCTATTTTTCAAAAGACACATGTTGTGTCTGTGAGATACTTGCACGTAATCGAAGTCCTGGTTGCAGAAAAATTTTTTCAATGAATTTATACTTAATCCAAACAACGAGCATAAGTTCCAACTCAATTCAAGTCTAAATATGTGATAATTTATGACAATTAGGTTCTTTCAATCCATAATTTTTATGTCGAGAACTACTGACCAGCAGGAGTCTCCTTCACCATCACAACACACCTTTCACCCTACTCAAAAGTCTCACATTTCTATCGTAAATATCTAAAATAATAGGACAATTCCGTTATTTTCTTTCATTCTTAAATATGATAATAACAAACGAACAAGTGCCTTCTTCATCTTTTAGACACTCTTTAAATTTGAAGAAGGGAATCACTTACCAATTGTATATATCTGACAATATACTACAATTCCGATGTTTCATTTTAATAGTACATATGTCAGTAACAAAAGATCAGCAGGAGTCTACATCAGATTCCGAAAACTTCTTTCTTTCCTTATATATTTTAAAGCAATTCAATTGGAAAAATGTGGCAAATTATGACAAATCGGCTATTTTATTTCATTCTTAAATATGTCAGTATCTAGCGATCAACAAGAGCGTGCTATATCCTCGAAAAACAAATTTGCTATACTAAACGGAATAGTAAACGAAATTCTAAAACACAATTTACGTCCATTACGTTTTTTCAGTTGGTTCTTAAATATACAATTAACTAACTAACAGCGTGGATCTACTTAATCTTCCAAACACTCCTTTCGGCGTGATAAATATACTCAATTTTCAATAGAAAAGAAATCTGTTCTCTCATTTTAAGCAAATATGTCAGCAACTAAGTATCAACACGAGTCTACATAATCTTCCAATCACTCCTTTCGTTCTACTGAATGGATTCACTTTATTCAATTTAAATATCTTTTACAAAAATTCCGTTCTTTCATTTTACTATTAAATAAGTCCTGAAACTACGATCAGCAGGAGGCTGCAAGTACTTATATATACCCACTACTCTATATACCCACTATTCAATTGTATACAACTTGCAATTTAGGAAAATTTCATTATTTCATTTTCTTTTAAAATACTACAGTAGCAAACGATTATCAAGGGTCTGCTTTATTAAACCAAAACACACATTTCGCCCTACGCAATTGACTCGCTTCTCAGCTGTAAATTACAGACAATTTACTTCAATTTTCTTTTCACTTTATACTTAAATATATCAGTAAGTAAGAACAATGGGGGTCTATTTTATTTGCTTCTTCCAAACACTCATCTCGCCTTGCTGAGTGGAATTACTTTAAATTGAAAATGTCTGACAATTTACGAGAACTGGTTCTTTATTTTATTATTAAATATGTCATCAGATAGGGATGGGCACACTGTTTGCATCAGCTTCCATTCACCCTACTGAAGGTTATTGTCCGTTGTCTCTAGGATGGAAAATTGTTTACAATCAACAATTTTAGTGCGAGCGTCAAAACCTTGCTTCTCACTCCTACATGGTTAATTCAAGGTTGCCAGGCACCTGAGTGGCCGAACCGAATGCTGCACAGCCATAGAACAATTATTATTACTACAGAAATTGCTGCTTTTGTGATGGCTGAGATATTAACGTTATGACAATGCAAATATAGGTCGAAATATTCTCGCCGCATTAATGCCTGTTGGTGAAGGTTTGCAATGTAGCAAAGAGAGAAGTCTAGAATTTCATACTAATGAACGAGTTTTGAGAAGGGTTTGTATGATGGAATAATCCTAATAATAATACTAAAAAAACATAGACAAAGGATTATCAAATAAATTATGTTGCTGTAAGAAGAATATAGTACACATTGAATTACATGTTCAAAGTAACCATAAAGCGAATTTTAACACGTAAATATTTTAAAGCAGTAGGCAAATACGGTGTTTGGGTGCCCTTACCAGATACTGCCCCACACAAAAAGAGGCATTAAAATAGGTAGATCGAGAATGGGCATAAACCCAGCTCTGGCTGGTATTCCTTAATAAGGTTTTTCTCAATCCCACGAGATGAATGTCTAGACGATAGCTTGTATAAGGTAGCGGCGGATTCAGCACGGACTTCTGGGGGGGGGGAGTGGGTTTTAGTACTGCTACTTAGAGATACTTTTAAGAGCTCCAACCTTTAAGATGGGTATTATTGAAATATATATATAAAAAAAAGGAAGTTTTCTTTCGGGGGGGCCCCGATCATCCCATGGATACCCCACTACTATAGGGCCAGAATTGTGCCAAATTCTGAGACCCCGGAATTCGCAGGTAGTTTATTACGCAAGAATGTTGCCAAAAATTCCACAAATATTATGGTGGTGGGTTCAGATATCCCTTTTTCGTTTATGTGTTTAAATTCATTATTAAGTAAACCTAGAAATGTTTCTTTCATTCTTCTCATCTTTCACATTCTCGCTCTCTGTTCCCCACGCTCTTATAATCTGAATATTATTCAGATTATACCAATAAATTCACATTAGAGAGACCCCCGTAACTTGGATTTTTTTTCTGGGGGCAAGAATTAATATGTGTATTTGGGCCTCCAGGAAAGTTTTTTCTTATTCTACGGCTTTCCTCTTTCTATCTTTCTCCTACTATTTATATCCCCCGGAGACTGTGGCCCTCCCTCACGGCAAGGTCTGCGAGGCCGTTACTTCCTGGACCCCTTCATTCATGACAAATCAATTCAGGGGACAATATAAATAAATCTCAACACCATACGATTAAATCTTATTTCTAGGGCCCCTAATAGTACACGTTTTTTACTGACGTGGGCCTACGACTCGGTTTAGTTTTCTTTACCTTTTGTGGGCTACTTTATGTAATGTAGTGAAACTGTTCGATGAATCATTTATTCTTTCATGTTTGTATCGTATATGGATTAAGAAACTTTTGCCTCAAAATCTGTCCGTCCCAACGGCGGGGAACCTTCCTGGGGGCGGATGTCCCTCTCCTGCCCGAAACAAGTTAGATGAAGAAGTAAACTATTTCGAAAATTACGCAAGTTGCAAATACTAAACCCTACTACTGCTAAAGTTGATGAGATAGAGTCTCTGTTATCACTGTGATAAGAGAAAAGCAGGGGTAGGACTGCTAAGATTTGCTAGACATGTTTTGTGTCAAAACACAGCGCTGAGCTACAGTAAACGGAGAATAGCAGTTTTCAATTGTAAGTGTTTGAGTATTTTCGACAATTCCGTTCTTCATTATATTCTTAAATTCGTCACCAACAAGCGGTCCGCAAGATCCTGCTATATATTTCAAACAATCCTCTCGCCTTGCTGAATTGACTTACTTAACTATTGTAAATATCTTACAAATTACGACAGTCCCGCTCATTCATTTCATTCCTAAATATGTCGCCAACTACCGATCAGCAACAGTTTGCTTCATCCTCCAATCATTTCTTTTGCCCTACTCAATAGAACCGCCATTCAAATGTTTATATATTAGCAATTTAGAACATTACAATTAATTTACTTTATACTAAAATAGCTCACCAAGAGTTTGTTTGATGCCAAAACTGAAATTTCGCCCGGCGAAATATTCTGGCATTCCAATACTAAATGAAAGACAATTTACGGCAATTACTTTGGTTTACTTTATACTTAAATATGTCAGTAACTAAATATAAACGGATGTATTTCAATCTCCTTCTTCTTCCAAAAACTGTAATCCCTTTCATTTGTAAATATCTGAAAATTTTTGAGAATTGGTCATTTCATTTTGTTGGTAAATATGTGTTAAAATAGCAAGTCCGCAACTCTGCTACATTTTTCAAAAACTCCTGTCTTCTTGTGAATGGAATAACTTTTACTCTGTAAATGACCTGCATTTTACGATCTTCCCCTTGTCACCTTAATGGTTAATTATGTCAGTAACTACCTAAATTATCCTCCATTTAATTTTCCGATTTCATTTTTGCTCTGCTGATTAAAACAACTTTCAATTGTAAATACCTAAAAATTTACGATAATTCCGAGATATAATTCACTCTTTTATAGGTTGGAAAATAACGATCAGCAAGAGTCTACTGTTTCTTCCTAACACACTTTTCGCCCTAGTGAATGTACTAAATCCTCACTTATATATATCACACTTTTTTCGTCAATTCCGTTCTTCATTCTACCTTAAATATTTCAACCAATGATCACCATTAGTCTGCTTTAGCTTGCAATCACAACCTTCTGGACTACTTACTCTGTTCACTTTTCAACTTTTAATATCAATAAATTTGCAACAATCCCGTCATTTTATTTTATTTTTAAATAAATCGGCAAATAACAATGAGCGAGAGTTTACAGTATGTTGCAAACACTCCGTTCCCCCTGATGAATAGACTCAACCCTGAATGTTAATTATCTGACAATTTGCAATTGAATTGCTTCATTTTATTCTTAAATGTGTCAATCAACGATCATAAAAATACAGTTTTACCTTCCAAGCACTCCTTTTATCACACTGAATAGATCCGCATTTTTGTGGTAAAACTTTCACAAATATACGATAATTCCCTACATTTTTTTAATTCTTAAACATGTCGGAAACAAACGATCAGCGTGAAACAAACTCTCCCTTCGCTCTACTGTATGCACACACTATTGAATTGTAAATATGAGACAATCTTGGACAAATTCTTACTTTCATATGATTCGTATATATATCGGCAACTAACGATCGGCAAAAGCTTGCCTCGTCTTCAAATCACCCCTCTCTCCCTACTGAATAGATTCGCTTCCGAAATTCCATATTATCCACAAATATTTCAACTAAATATCAGAAAGGAACGGCTTCGTCTTCTGGAACTATTTTCACCCTACTGAATGGAGTCACTTTTCAATTGTAAATATCTGACATTTTACGACAATACAGTTGTTACTTAAAATTTTAAATTAGACAGTAAGTAACGATCAACATTAGCCTGCTTCATCTTCCGAAGATTCCTTTCGTTTTACTAAATGGAATCACTTATCAATTGTAAATATATGAGAAATTACGACAATTCTGTTCTTTCACTTTAGTTTAAACGTCTCTTACAGTCGACTATTCAACTTTCATATTCTGCTACCGTTCTGCTGAATTAACTCACTCCATTATTTTATTTCATTCTTAATTATGTCGGCATATAACGATCGGCAACAGTTCGCTTCATCTTCCAAAATTCTTTTCGCCCTGCCGAATGGACTAATTTTAATTTTGCATATATCAGAGATTAACGACAATTCTGTTACCTTTTTATTATATAGTATGTCTGCAACCATTGATCACCACGAGTTTTCTATAGCTTCCAAACCAGGCCCGTAGGCAGAGAGGGGCTAGAGCGGGCATTGCCCGCTCTAAAATATTTTTTGCCCCCTCTAAAATATTTTTCCCGCTTTAAAAAGGACATTGTCCAGAAGTTTCAAATTGTTTCAGCAGATCCCAAATAGGAAAATCTTGTGATTTTATTTACTAAATAAAATTGAACTTGGCGTGCATTTACTACTACTAACAAATGAAATTGAACGTGGCGTATATTTCTACGAAAAACAACAGTTATTCTTATTGCTAGATATACTCAATAATCTCCCATGTATTACTTTTCCTCATTCCAAGGGTTTGAAGAATTACAACCACGACAAGCATTCAAGATGTTGGACAAAATGCCCTTCCAAGGAATGCCCATGTGAAAATTGACCCCAAAACAGGCTATGTTTCATTAATGTGAGCGCCTGGCTTGTGTATGTGTAACATTGCAGGTAAAAAACATTTGTTTTGCCGACTTGACAGTACAAGACTCACGTGTGCCTGTAATTAAGGTGTAAAACATGCAACATATCCATGTTCCTTACAGTGCAAGGAAAACGTATGTCTCATATATGAAAATGGTACCGAAACTGTGATGTCTGGAGAAAACGTACATGCGCCTCTAGAATAGTCAGATACAAAAAAAAAAATCAGTGAAAAATTCGGAAGATTTGTTTATTGTAAAAGCGACAACAATGCTATTTTTCACGTGATTTGAGTCTTTGCGCCGAGCACCCACGAAAATAAATCAATGATTGTAAAATGTTTCTAAATAGCAGTTTGCATCGGCTCACTTTGTTTTCTGAGTGGCTCTGAACCATTTGTTTCACGATTTGTTTACAAATATACGGAATGAAGAGAACGTTAACTCCTTATATGCACTCAGAGAAAAAATCAAGAGGCAGCAGAACACCGAACCTATTATTTTAAAATGATTTTGTCACACACAATTATAATTGCGCGCAATAATAAGTAGCAGAGTGCTTAGCGAATTTCCAGAAGGAAACAAAAACAGTAGAAAGTGAACTACAGGCAAATGTACCTCGCCAGACGTTTGCAGCTACTCTACCGACTATTATAATGCCATAAATATGAAGCAGACATCCATCAAGTCATTTTTCGTTGCAAAAGTTATCGAAAATGAAACTAATTCAGAAGCAGGGTCATCTGTATCAACATGTGTAGAAGATCAAGAAGAAACTAAACGTCAAACATCTTATTTCCACCATGTTGGTGTTGTTTTACACCATATATCAGACCTTGGCGATACAAAACCCGCTTAGTCGCATCTGGCAATTTTTCCAGGTTCCAGCATTTCTGGTTCAATTAGACGATTTCGTCCAATATGGTACAAAACGTAGGATTGGCTCGAGTATTCTGTTATGTTAGACGCTGCCTTTTGCTTCCCATGTCGGAAATATCTATCAAGAAACAGTGATCCCTCATTTGTGCAGAACGGTTTCAGAGACTGGAAGCACGCAACCGAGAAAAATAAGGGAGTTTTTCGTCACTCCGATTCTGAAACTCATAGCCACGCTGCGGCTTGCTACTTGGAGCAACGGACACGTGAGGACTTAGGAAAAACTGTCGTGAAGAAGGTGTGTAGTAATGTAATTATGAATAATAGGTACTATGTGAAAAGTGTGATGGAAGTGTGTTATTCAATTCTTGGCTGTGAATGAGTTGTCCTTTAGGCAGTGGTCCACTCCTCATATCCATGACGCATCCCCCTCAATTGTCTATCCGTAGGTGTTCTTCCATGAAAAAAAACTTTTCGATTAATTTTTCCACCCCATCAAACATATTTATATAGAGTTTTAACCCCCCCAAATATTTCAATGACGCAGTTTGCGTCATAGCCTCCCTTTGTGGGCACCGCTGCTTTAGGGGAGATTCTGGGTGTGAGCAACTCGGAAAACAATCAAGTGGTTTGTTCTTAAATTTGTTTGAATTTAGTATTCGTAAAGATCCGAAATTAGCAGAAATTGTCAAAACTATCCCTGCCAATGCAACATACTCTAGTCCGGATATTCAGAATGAGATAATTCATTTCATTGGAGAATCTATTAAGAGGAAAATAGTAAATGAAGCAAACGAAAGTGTACATTTTGTTCATTACTTGCAGATGATACCAGAGACAAGCAACGAATCGAAGATTTGCCTGTCGCAATTAGGTACCTTGTGAATTTTAAAGTGCAAGAAAGATGCGTAGATATACAGAAGTTGGACAAACAAGAAGCTGCCAGCATTAAGAACGCCATTTTAGATTGTTTAAGAAAAGTAGAATTCAAAACCGACACGATAAGTGCACAGTGCTACGATGGAGCACCTGTCATGAGTGGAGAGAAAAATGGAGTGCAAGCACTTTTGTCTGAGGATTTGAAGAGGAACATTTTGTTTGTTTACTGTTTCAATCACCAATTACATTTAGTTATTTGTAGAGCCATTGGCACAATTCCTGAACTGAATGAGTTCTTTGATATTTGTCATCAACTATATTACTTTTTCAGAAAAGGACCCGTTGTAGCAGATTACGCAGGTAGGGGGTTTAAAGCGATTGTTGGAACAACGTTGGACTGGACATCTTGACACAGTTTCTGTAATTCATGACGACAGGTTTCACATAATAATCGCACTGATGGCAATTCAAACTTCTCGTGAAGAACACGCCTCAATGAAAGTTAAAACTACTGGTTTACTACATCAGATCTCCACTAAGATTTTCTGTTTCCTTACTGAGCTCATGTTCAGGGTTCTTGGATATCGAAAACCGACAAACGCACTGCTACAAAGAAGAGATTTGGTCATTGTTGCCGCTATGAAGTTAATAGGATCGGTAACGGAACAGCTCAGGTCTTGCCGGCAAGACGAAGGAATATTTAAAAATATCCTTCACGTTGGAATGAAGGCATATGCCTTAAACACTTCGATTCAGCAACCATTGAAACCCAAATGCACACTCCCCAGTCGCTTAGCTGATTCGGTAGTTGATTTGAAAGGCATAAATTTGGAGAAGGGAAAGGAAGACGAGAAGGAGCTGAAAAGATTATTCTACGAAGTTCTCGATATCTCCGTCGAAGAAATTCGGAGCAGATTCAGTGAGACAGTGACAGCTGTGATTGGTGCCATTCACCACTTACTGAGCGAGAAAAGAAGTGTAGAAAATTTGAAACCTCTGTGTGGTGTAAAGTACAAAGACCTGCATTGCAAAGTGCTTCGGAATTTGCAGCAAGAAATAGATCTAGCAAATCGACTGATCAACAAGACACCATCTCTGGAAGAGCTCACAAAACAAATTGGAAAATATGGCGAGGCTTTTCCAGGCCTAAAGATGCTTACAGAAGCTGCTCTAATTATTCCGTCTTCTACGTCCACGGTCGAAAGCTGCTTCTCACATCTGACAGCTCTCCTTCGACCTTAACGTCTGTCTATGGGACATGAAAGAAAATCGGACCTTGTTCTCCTGGCTTACAACAAAGATATTCTGCGTGCACTAGATCTAGACCAGCTTGTAATTGAATTTGCGAAGTGCTCACGTAAACTCCTTTTGATGTAATTACTTACATAAGAACTGAAAAAATTTTACTGATGTCAGGGTTGTTTCTTAATTTTTATACATAAAAATATTCCATAATCTACTTGTAATAAAAGTATAGTAGTCCAAAATACTATAATTTAGATAACAGTTAATAAATGTTCCTAAAATAAATAATTATTCTTTACTTTTAGTACTACTTAGTGCATTCAAATATATATTGAATTATATACCATCATTTTAACGAAAAAGTTAATGATGATATTTGATAGTCGTGGATTTGGTATTGTAATATTGTCACCACAATAAAGTGTTTCAACTTTCTTATAGATTCCATAAATAATAAATAAATATATATAAATGAACATAGATATTAACAACAACAAGCTCCTCAAGGAACAGAAACTATATATATATATATATATATATATATATATATATATATATATATATATATATATATATATATATATATATATATATATATATATATACATTATATATTAGAGAGAGAAAGAATTTTTGTGGTCCCTCCCATTGCCCCCTCAGTATTCATCATTGCCCGCCCTAAGCAACCAGGCTGGCTACGGGCCTGTTCCAAACACTACTTTTGGCCTAGTGAATCGACTCACTTCTCAATTGTTAATATGTGAAATTATAATTCCGTTGTTTCGTTCTATTCATAATTCTGTCAGTAACTGAAGATCAGGAATAGTCTGGTTCGTCTACAACTCTTTTCGCCCTGACATTATAGACAATATCTGACCTTACATGCCCTACAATTCCGTTTTATTATATTATTCCTAAATATATAAGTAACTACCGATCAACTAAGCCTTGCTGAATGGACTTACTCACAATTGAAAATATATTTAAAATTAGGACAATACCGTTTATTTTCCTCTTAATGTCATTTACTAACGACCGGCAAAACTCCGATTTTGCGATCAGACCCTCTTTTCGTTTCTCTCAGGTGACATAGTATTTTTCAATCCTAAATATTTGACAATTTACTATTAATTCGTTCTTCATTTTAATCTTAAATATGACCTCAACTACACTCCAACTATATTGACCCAATTTTCAATTGTAGATATGTGATATACCGTGTTGTCAATACTGTTCTTTCATAATATTCCTACTTATGAAAGAACAGTAGTATGTAAGTAAATAAAGATCACCAAGGGTCTAATTCAGCTGGTGAAAACTCCTTTGCCTTATCTATTTTTGTTGGGATTGAATTCTAAATATATGTGTAATTACAACAATTCAGTTATTTGATTTTATTCTTCAATATGTTGGTAACAAAGGATCAAGAGCCTCCTTCGTCTTCCAGACACTCCTTAACTTTACTGAAGGGACTTACTTACCAATTGTGAATATGTGACAAATACCAACAATTCCGTTCCTTAAGCTTTCAAACGCACCTTTTATTTTACTGAATCGACTCACATTTCAGCTGTAAATACTTGAAAAATAACGACAATTCCGTTCTTTCATTTGAGACAAGTAAGCTTTTAACCAAAGATCAGCAATAGTCTAGTAGAGGTCCAATCAAACCTTTGGCCGTACTGAATAGCCCGGCTTATTTGTAACTATCTTACAAATTACGACAGTTCCGTTCTTTGATTTTCTTCATTAATATGGCTTATACTAACGACCAGCAAGAGTCTGATTTACATATCAGACACTCGTTTCACCTTGCTGAGTGGACTCACTTTTCAATTGTAAATATCTGACAATATACTAGAATTTCGTTCTTTCGGTTTATTCCTAAGTATGTCTTTTAACAATAATCGGTAAAAGTCGCATCAGCTAGCAAGTACTTCTTTCACCCTACCAATGGATTCACTTATCAATTGTAGATATCTTACAGTTTACTACAAATCCGTTTCTCATTTTATTCCTAAATATGTATGTAACTAAAGAAGAGCAAAAGTCTACTTCAGCATCCAAAATCTCCGTTGGCAGTATACATATTAATTGAACTCGATTTCTAAATAACTGAGAAATTACAATTCGGATATCTTGTTCTTAAATATGACAGTAACAAGCGATCAGCAAGAGCGTGCTTCATCCTTCAGACACCCTTTAACTTTACTAAACAGAAACAGCTGGGAATTGTAAATATCTGACAATTTCCGTTTTTTTTCCCGCTCCTCCGTTTCGTTCCTTTTTTGATGCTTAAGACTGAGCAATGAAAGAAGACTGAACAGGTATCAACACTAAAATTTCATGTGGAAAATGGTGGCCGGTCAAAGTATCTGCCACAACGATATTGTAAAGTCTAGTGAGACTCCGGAAAACCTGAAATGGTTAGACAGGTGTTTACAATTTACTTGCGATCAATATATATATAAGGCCAAAAGAGTTTTCGGCAAGACTCTTGTTGTTCTTACTTACTGACATGCCTAGGAATAAAATAAAAGAATGGAATTGTAAATTGTCAGTTATCTACATATGGTTATAAGTCCATTCGATTGTTTGAAGCTGTAGCAGACTCGTGGAAGTCAAGTTTTAGATTACAATCGAAGAACGGAATTTAAATTATCTGATATATACAAGTGAAAATTTAGTCGTTTCGGTAAGAAGAAATGATTGTTTCTAAGAAGAAGGATACTTCTGCTACCGTTATTGGCCTAAATATATAAAAATGAAATGGTGTAATGAACGGAATTGTCATCGATTGCGAATTATTAGAATTGAAAAGTGAGTAAATTCAACAGGGAGAATTTTATTGCTGATAGCTGATCAAAAACATGTTGGTCGTTAGCAAATAAAATATTTAAGAAGAAAATCTGAAAACTGAATTGTCGTAACTTGCCAGATAATTAAATTGAAAGTGAGGTGATTGAGTAGTGCAAAAGAGTGTATGGAATCTGAAGCAAGCACTGCTCATGTCATATTCAGTAGTGTAAAAGAAGCGTTCGGAAGATGCAGTAAACTCTCATTATCGTACGTTCCTGACGAATTTAAGTATAAACTGAAAGAACGGAATTTTCCGAAAATTGTCGCTTACAATTTAAAAGCGAGTCGAGTATTACGAAAGTTTTGTTTAGGTATTATAAAAGGCAGTCTTGATGATAGATATTTACTGAACTACTTTTATTTAAAAAAATCAATAACGTAATCTTTCTAAATTTCTCAGTATTAACAATTTAATTCTGTGCATATTCAGTAGGGTGAAAGGAGTGTTTGGAAGATGAAGGAGACACTTCGTATCATGACTTTCTCGCGTATTTAAGATTAAATTGAAAGAAAGAATTTGCCGCTAACTGTCAGATATTTACAACTCAAATGTGAGTACATTTAGTAAACGGAAACGATGTTTCCCAGCTTTAGTAGACTGTTGCTGATCTTTAGCGACATAATTAAGAATAAAATCAAATAACAGAATTTTGCAATTTCTTAGATATTCACAAAGGAAAAGCTTGTCTTATCAGCAGGGCGATAGGTATGTGTGGAAGCTGATGTATATTATTGCTAATCGGTATTTACCGACATATTTCGAAATAATGAAAAAATGAAATTTTCCTAGATTGTCAGATATCTACAATTGAAAAGCCAGACCATTCACTTGGGCAAAAGGAGTGTTTGCTGGCTGAAAAAAACTCTAGTTGACTTATTCAAAAAAAAAAGTGTAAGAACGATATATTTGTATTTGAAAAGTAAACCCATTCAGTAGAACGATTGGAAGATTAAGCAGACCTTTACAGATAAAATGAAAGAACGTAACAGAAGTAGATTGTCAGATTCTCGCAATTGAAATGTTACTCCATTGAGTTGGGGGAAAGGTGCAATTTGCTATATGTATCTGACTCTTAATGTTCGTTAGTTACTGAAATATTTAGAAGAAAATGAAAAAACGGAATTGTAGCTTACCAGATATTTACAAGTGAAAAGTAGTATACAGCAGGACTAAGGTAATGTCTGATAGCTAAATCAGAATCTTGCTGATCGTTAGTATGTGATATATTTAAGAAGAAAATATAAAAAAGGAATAGTCGTAATTTATCATGTATTTACAATTGGTAAGTGTGTCCATTTAGTAAAAGGAAACCAGTGCGTGGAAAATTAACAGGGCTTTATTATTTCTAATCCACGTTTTTCCGTTACAGTTACTCCTTCAGCAGAAGGAGCTATAGGAAACTAATACATTTCTACTGTCTTTCCACTTCAAAACCGTCAAACTTTCCCGAGTTTCCTTACCCACAATATCACATTTTCTATAGTTTCTTTTGAACAATGTCGGGTAGCAAATATTCAAGGTTAGACCGAACTGCACCCATTAGGTGGGTATTATTGTCAATTGCAAGGTAAGCGAGAGGAACAGTAGTGTAATAATTGCCGGTGTATAGTCACCGTCAGTCACTAAAAAGATCTTTTACAAGATCGAAAGCCACTGTTTCAGGAACTGACATGTTATTGGACGTGTGTATATTTCAAACATACAGCGAAATGTTCTACGTATAGCCCTTTCTGGCACAAACGTTGAAAATTTACACACCATATTTGATCTTTTTTGATGTATGTACTGCCTGAACGAAAGTCTTCCTCGCCATGGTATCATCGTCAACACAAATATTTTCCTCTGTCGTATATATTTCCTGGAATCGTGGAATTAGTTTTTGAATGATGTTGCTATACTTCTGTAACCTATCATTTGTGTAACCTATCTGAACCGTCCTTTCCACCTGCTGTATTGATCATTTATCAATTGTAAATGTGTGACAATTGCCGATAATACCACTAAATGGATTCATCTAAAAAAAAAAAAAATCAGTAATTTACGAATTACAAGAGTGTGGTTTTTGTACCAAAGGAAGTTTTCGCTCTCTTCAAATGGCCATGGTATTGTATTCCAAATATCTGACAAATTACGTGAATTCCGTTCTTTTATCATAGTCTGAAATATGACTTCAACCAGCGATCACCATTAGATTCGTTTTGGTTTTCCAAACCCAATTCGCCTTACTGAAAAAATCACTTCTCATTTCAGAATACATCCCAATAACAATTCCGTGTGTTATTTATTCTTAAATATGTCAGTTCTTAAGGACCACCATTTAAGGATCCTCATTTTTGAAACACACACTTCGGCAGTTTCCAAATATGAATATTTTAAAATACAAAACTTCAGTTATTTCCTTTTATTTTTAAATATATTCTGTATGTTACTATCAGGAAGAGATTGCTTCTTATTTCAGACATGCCCTTCGATATTTTTCAATACAAAAATCTTTTAATCTACGACTATTTACTTAATTCATTTCATTCTTAAATATGTCATTAACTACCGATGAACAAGAGCCCGCCTGATCCCCTTACCATTCGTTTCACTCTACTGACTGGACCTACTTACTATATGTAAGTATATGACAAATTAAACAATTTTCTTCTTTCAGTTCATTCTTAAGTATGTCAATTACTAGGAGAAGCAAGAGTTACCTTCGCCTAGCAAACACTCCTATGGCGCTCTTGAACGGAATTACTTCTCAATTGGAAATCTCAGACATTTTACGGGAATTCCAATTTTTCATATTATTTTTAAATACTTTAATAACTAACTTTTGCGAAGAGTTTCCTTCATCATTGAAACACTTCCTTCGAAATACTAAATTGCCTCCCTTTTCAATACTAAATATCTCACAATTTACGATAATTCCGTTGTTTTATTTCATTATTAAATATGTTTACAACTGCCAATCAGCAACAGTATACTTCAGCTTCCAAACTCTTTTGTCGCCTTAAAGAGTACCATTTCAATTATAAAGATTTGACAATTTACGAGAAATCCTTACTTTCTTTAAAATTATTATTATATACGTCAGTAAGAATAGACCTCCAACAACCTACTTCATCTTCGAAGCTCTTCTTTCAATACGAGACAATACGACAATTGCTTGGTTTCATTTTATTCCTAAAATTGTAATCAAATATCAATCAGCCCGAGTCTGTCTCATCTTCGAGATATTACATTAGTTCTGCTAAACTGACATCTTCCAATTGTAAATATTTTATAATATACGAAAATTCAAGAAATAATTTAAGATATATATATATATATATATATATATATCGGGCCGCGGGGCTCAGTGGTAGAGCGTTCACCTCCGGTGCTTGGGGTCCCTGGTTCGATCCCAGCTCGCGCCGTGTGGACTTTGTGGTGGACAAACACCGTGCTCGTGGGTTTTCTCGGGGTTCTCCTGTTTCCTCCCACTTTCTTCATTCCACCATTTCTCTCATTTCTCATTATCACCGTCTCCTTTAGCCTAACCGGCAAAACCGTGGGACGTAAAACTCAAAGATTTCATTCCATTTCATATATATATATATAAATTATTATATATATATCAGTAGCTAAGCATCAGCAAGTTTCCTTCGGCCTCCAAACACTTAATTCGTCGTAATGAATGAAATCATTTTTTCAGTTGAGAAAGCCTGACAACCTACATTTAAAGAATAATATGAAAGAAAGGAACTGTACGTTGTAAGATAGTTATATTTTAAATTGGTGAAAGGAGTGTTCCAAGTATGAAGCAGACCTTTGTTGGTCATTAATTACAGATATATTTAAGAACAAAGTGAATGTACGCAATTGTCGTATATTGTCAGAAATTTTCTTATTAAAAGTCACTCTTTCAATACAGCGAAATCAGAGTTTGGAAACCGAAGTAAACTCTTGCTGATCGTTCGACACAAACATATATAAGAATAAAATGTAAGAACCGATTTGTCTTACATTGTAAAATATTTATATTTGAAAAATACGGAATCAGCTTGGCGAAAGTAGTATATAGATGATGAGGCAGACTCTCGCTGATCGCTAATTAATTACATATTTAAGAATAAAATGAAAGAAAGTAATTCTAGTATCATATGAGATATTTACAATTGTAATGGGAGTAGGGCAAAAGAGTGTTTGGAAGTACGAAAGAAGTGTTTCGAAGACATACGAGACTCTTGTTGATCCTTAGTTACTGACATATTTAAAATTAGTTTATGTATTTCCCGTATATTGTCAGATATTTACATTTGAAAAGTGCCTATTTAGCAGGCCGGAAGGAATGTTTGTAAATCGAGGACACTCGCTTAGGTTTTTACAGATTGTAGAACCAAATGAAAGATTGCAAATATCGTAAATTGTCAGATATTTACATTTGCAAAGTGTTTCGTTACAGTAAAACGAAAAAAGTGTCTGGATGAAGAATCACATTCTTGTTGAACGCTAGTTACTTCATATTTGAGTAATTTAATCGAATTATCCTAATTTGTCATCTATTTGTTACTCTTGCTTTCCTTGCAAATGACAATAATATACACCTAATCGGAACAATTAGATCTAACCGTAAATATTTGCACCCGACGATGTTCTAAAAAAGCTTAAGAAGGGTAATATTGTGGGTAAAGAAAACCAGGAAGGAGTTTCGGTTTTGAACGTGAAAGTCAGTAGACATGTATTAGTGTTACCTACAGCTCATTCAGCTGAACGAGTAACTGTGACGGAAAAACGCGGATTAGAAATAAGAAAGCCTACTGCAATTCTTGATTATAATAATCAAATGTCCATTAGTAACAAACGATCAACTACTGTCTGCTTTATCTTACAAACTGTCCGTCGATCTACCGAAATGATTCACCCTTGAAATGTTAATACATGACTACGAGAAGTCAGTTCTTTCATTTTATTCTTCAATAATTCTTGAATCAACGATTTGCTAGATTTTCCTTTAACGTTCCAAACACTGTTTTCGCCTTAATGAATAGACTAGCTTTTCACTTGTATTTAGCAGACAATTTATTATAATTCCGATCATTCATTTCATTCCTAATTGAGATAAGAACTAGCGATCAGAACCAGAAACAGTGAGCAACGTCTACCAAACATTCTTTATTTTCTACTATATAGATTTGCGTTTCATTTTTAAATATCTTACAATTTATGACAGTTACGACAGTAGAACGGAGTAGTCGTACATGGTAAGAGACATTTCTATTTGAAAGTGGAGCGCTTTAAAGATGAAGCAGACAGCTGCTGATGACACATTTAAGTGTCATGTTAATGACACATTTAAGGAAAAGGAATGAAATAACGGAAGTGACGTATATTGTTATAGATAATCATTTCAAAAGTGTCTTCATTGAATAGGACGAATTGGATGTTTCGAAACTGAAAATCGTAATTTGCTATATTTTTAGGAGTAAAATGAAATAATGAAATTGTAATTTGTCAGATATTTACATACGATAAGTGTCCCTTCGAGTGTTTGGAATCTGTAGCAGACTTGTGGTGATCCTTTGTTGAAGACCTATTTTTGATTACAAAGAACTGAATTGTAAATTATCTGAAAATGGAAGTGAAAAATTTGCTTTTTCGGTAAGAAGAAAAAAGGGTTTCTAACATGAAGCAAACTCTGCTTACAGTTATTTTCCGACATATACAAAATTAAATAAAATAATAACTGAATCATAGATTTGCTGCTCGTTTGTAAATGACATATTTAACAATAAAATCTGAGAACTGAATTGTCGCAATTTGCCACATATTTAAAATTGAAATGAGAGACAATTCAGTAGGGCGAACGAGTGTCTAGAAGATGAAGAATGCACTTGCTGATCGTTATTTGACGACATATTTAGGAATAAAAAAAACGAAATTATTGTAGCTTGTCAGATATTCACAATTGAACAGCTTGACTTATCAGTAGGGCGAAACGTGAGTGTGGAAGTCCATGTACACTAATGCTAATGGGTAGTTACCGACATATTTCAAAATAATGAAAGAATGCAATTGTCCTAATTTGTCAGATATCTACATTTCAAAAGCGAGACTATTCACGTAGACGCAAAGAGTGTTTGCGTTCTCAAGAAGACTTGCGGATAGTACAAGACTTATTCAGGAATAAAACGAGATAACGGAGTTGTCGTATTCACATGCACCTTCCGTTGAAAAGTGATTTTATAATTAAAAAGGCGAATTAGGATGCTGATGATATATATATTTGCTACATGTTTAGGATTAAAATGAAGTATTGGAATGGTCGTAATTTGGTATATGTATTGAATTGAAAACTGAGTCTATTCAGTAGGGCGAAAGGAATGTTAGAAGATGAAATTGGCTCTTCGACATTATTACTTACTAGGTTATATAGGGATAAATTGAAAGAAAAATTTTCCATAAATTTTCAAATATTTACAATTTGAAATTTTTGATAATTTATTCATCGTTGGGTCAAAGCAGTAGCTGAGGGAACCCGTAGTTCTTTTACTCGCACATACTTATTTCAATATACATGTCACAATACACTAAACACTAATCTGGAAATTTATTTTGACGGGAATTTACAACAAATCCTGAGTATTACTAGTTAGTAACCTGTATTCACTTTAACGACGTTTGTCTATAAATTCTATCGTTCGTCGTTACAAAATTAAATTTCATATATCTTCATCTTTTAATCTAGAAAAACTATTTTATATTATTTTTTCTTTTTCTTCTACCAAGTTACTTCCTAAGACTAATATCATAAAGGAGAGGAATTTGATTACAAAAGGAAAATTTCGTCCATAGCTTTTCTCGGAGGGAGAGTTCCTAGCATCGGTGCTACGTTCCTTCTTTGCACAGCCATTCTTATTCTTTGTGTAATATAGGATGAAGCTCGGGTGTCTCCTGTGTTAATAGTTATGCGGTGTCCAACTACCTTAATTGTTATATTTTCGTTGTTATATTTTCGTCTCTTTTCATATTCCCGGCGAGTTGCAACCGTCCCAGCTTTCGTGGAAGATGAAGGAACATTAGATGGGGCTAGGGTATCGGTACAAGTAAAATCTCATATTACAGCCTTCCGTCTTTTCCAAAGCACGAAAGACATTCCGTCAAGTCTCTTGCCATCAGAGCGAATACACCCCATTCGCTCACTCACTGTAGGCGTTCCCGAGGAGATGAGTGCTCCCATAATTAGATCGTTAACACTGGAGTGTCGAGAGTATCTGCCAGCACTGTGAACACATGATGGGCCATGTATACCTTTCTTATCCACTAAACGTCCGCACTTGTGTTGTTCACAGACATCTGTTCCCAAACTTAACACACAAGCGATTCGAAAACTTTCGTCGGGAAGATGTAGCCCTGGGGATAAAGACGGGGTAGCATGTAACCAGGCACCTGCTTCAGGAGAAGAAGTAGCAAGAAGACGTGAATTATCTTCAGGATTGGTGGAGGACTGCAGAATAGAAGATAACCTGGAGTCTGTAAGAGGAGCGTCCCATGAAGTTTGAAAACTTCTCTTATCAAAATCAGGTAGATCGAGTCCGCCGCACGATATCCACTCTGAGATACAATCATTTATCTCAGCTTCTGAATCCTGATGAATATCCTGGCGAAGAAGAGAAGTGATCAAAGGCATAGAGCTATACATGGATGAAAGGAAAGATGCAGTAGCCAAGTCAAAGGCTCGACGAATTCCTAGACATCCGTGATCCACAAAGATCCACAGAAGTGATCCCCTAAACAGATGCTTGTAGCCATGAATTGTCTCAGAGAGAGCACTTGAGAAGAGATTCTAGGCCAAGTCGGATGGATGCATCATATTGTTCCAGATCTGTCTCATGCCAGGATGGAGAACTACGAAGGTAATATAACATTCTAGGAATGGCTAATGAGGCCCGTAGGAGATAAAAAGCTGAGTGGGTGTCTTAGATAGCCGAGTGAAGAAGAGATCTAATTCAGATATCTTGTTCAATAACAAAATGCGTCGAGTATCAGTGTGTAGTGCGGCACCTAAAAGGGAGGTTTTGTCGGATGATATAAGTTAAATTCCTGCTGCAACTTCGTTGAAAAGGGAGGAAAGAGTATTAGCCTGTTCGTTCGAGACTCCCCGGAAACCGACTTCACATTTACAGAAATTGAGCTGTAATCCAGGAAATATATACGACAGAAGAAAATATTTGTGTTGACGATGATACCATGGCGAGGAAGACTTTCGTTCAGGGAGTACATACATCAAAAAAGAATAAATATTGTGTGTAAATTTTCAACGTTTGTGCCAGAAAGGGCTATACATAGAACATTTCGCTGTATGTTTGAAATATACACACGTCCAATAACATGTCTGTTCCTGAAACAGTGGCAACTTTTTAGTGACTGCCGGCGACTATACACCGGCAATTATTACACTATTGTTCCTCTCGCTTACCTTGCAATTGACAATAATACCCACCTAATCGGTACAATTAGGTCTAACCGTGAATATTTGCTACCCAACGCTGTTCAAGAGAAACTGAAGAAATGTGTGATAATGTGGGTAAGGAAGCCCGGAAAAGTTGGTTTTGAAGTGGAAAGACGGTAGAAATGTATTAGTTTCCTATAGCTCCTTCTGCTGAAGGAGTAACTGTAACAGAAAAACGTGGATTAAAAATAATAAAGCCCTGTTAATTTTCCACACACTGGTTTCCTTTTACTAAATGGACACACTTACCAATTGTAAATATATGATAAATTACGACTATTTCTTTTTTATATTTTCTTCTTAAATATATCATATACTAACGATCAGCAAGATTCTAATTTAGCTATCAGACATTACCTTAGTCCTGCTGTATACTACTTTTCACTTGTAAATATCTGGTAAACTACAATTCCGTATTTTCATTTTCTTCCAAACAATTCAGTAACTGACGAACATTAAGAGTCAGATATATATATAGCAAATTACACCTTTCCCCCAACTCAATGGAGTAACATTTCAATTGCGAGAATCTGACAATCTACTTCTGTTATGTTCTTTCATTTTATCTGTAAAGGTCTGCTTAATCTTCCAATCGTTCTACTCAACGATTTTACTTTTCAATTAAAAAATATATCGTTCTTATATTTTGTTTTTGAATAAGTCAACAAGAGTTTTTCTTCAGCCAGCAAACACTCCTTTTGCCCAAGTGAATGGTCTGGGTTTTCAATTGTAGATATCTGACAATCTAGGAAAATTTCGTTTTTTCATTATTTCGAAATATGTCTGTAAATACTGATTAGAAATAATATACATCAGCCTCCACACACACCTATCGCCTTGCTGATAAGAGAAGCTTTTTCTTTGTGAATATCTAAGAAATTACAAAATTCTGTAATTTCATTTTATTCTTAATTATGTCACTAAAGATCAGCAAGAGTCTACTAAAGCTGAGATATATCGTTTCCGTTTACTAAATGTACTCACATTTCAGTTGTAAATATATGACCGTTAGCGACAAATTCTTTCTTTCAATTCAATCTTAAATACGCGAGAAAGTCATGATCCGAAGTGTCTCCTTCATCTTCCAAACACTCCTTTCACCCTACTGAATATGCACACAATTAAATTGTTAATACTGAGAAATTTAGAAAGATTACGTTGTTCATTTTTTTAAGAAAATAGTTCAGTAAATAACTATCATCAAGAGTGCCTTTTATAATAAATAAACAAAACTTTCGTAATACTCGACTCGCTTTTAAATTGTAAGCGACAATTTTCGGAAAATTTCGTTCTTTCACTTTATACTTATATTCGTCAGTAACCTACGATAATGAGAGTTTACTGCATCTTCCGAACGCTTTTTTTAAACTACTGAATATGACAATTTTTCAATTGTAAATATTATATAATTTGCGGCAATTTCGGTTTTTCATTTTATTCTTAAATATGTCGGCAAATAACGATGAGCAGTGCATGCTTCAGGTTCCATACACTCTTTCGCACTACTCAATCACCTCACTATCAATTTAATTATCTGGCAAGTTACGACAATTCAGTTTTAGGATTTTCTTCTTAAATACTTCATTTACTAACGACCAACATATTTTTTATCAGCTATCAGCAATACAATTCTCTGATCAGCTGTCAGTAAGTAAAAACAACAAAAGTCTTGCCGAAATCTCTTTTGGCCTTATATATATATTGATCGCAACTAAATTGAAAATATCTGACAATATACAAAAATTCTGTTGTGTTATTTTATTCTTAAAATATGTAAATAACTAGCGAACGACATGGACATTCTACATGCGCCAGACACACCGTTAACGTTACTGAACGGAAACACATGGAATTTTAAGTATCTGACATATTACGACAGTCCCTTTATTCGTATTTCTTAAATATATAACTAATTAAGGAACAGCAGGAGTTTAGTTCGTCTTCGAAAATGTCGTTTCACCCTATTGAATGGAATCACTTTTCGATTGATAATATCTAACAATTTACGATAATTCCGTTCTTTCGTTTTATTCTTAAATATTTAATTAAGTTAGGATTAGCAACAGTTTACAACTGCTCGAAATAACTCCTCTATATCTTTTGAATGTACTTCAATTTATTTTAGAATAATTTTATTCTAAAAAATATCAGTAAGTAAACATTAGCAAGACACTCCTTCATCATTGAAACACTCCGTTTTGCCATTCTTTTTGGCCTCAATATTGAATTGTAAATATTTGAGAGATTACGACAATTCTGTTCTTTCATTTCATTCTTATATATGTCGACAACTACCGATCTGCATGAGTCCTCTTCGCCTTCCAAATACACCTTTATCGTTTTCAATAAACTCTCGTTTCAATTGTAAATATAAGACAAATTACAACAAATAAGTTATTTCTCTTTCATCTTAAATATGAGAGCAACTAATGATTAAAAGCTTGCTTTTTCTAACAGATATTTTTACACATTACTGTATGAATTCTCTTAGCAATGTTAATAATATG
This sequence comes from Thermobia domestica, assembly GCF_964235325.1. Taxonomy (NCBI): domain Eukaryota; kingdom Metazoa; phylum Arthropoda; class Insecta; order Zygentoma; family Lepismatidae; genus Thermobia; species Thermobia domestica. Next base: position 178,778,464 of record NC_137461.1, on the reverse strand, counting down.
TAAAATTATGAAAATTCTGTTCTTTCATTTTATACTCAAATATGTCAATTACTATCGATGGCTCCGGTTTCTGACCGTCTTTTAGAACTGCTGTGTTTACTCATTTATCAATTGTAAATGTGTGACTATTGTCAATGATCCATTCACTAAGGGTGAGCAGCGTTTCCAAGATTAACCAGACTCTTCCTGATTCTTAGTTACTGATATATTTAAGAATAAAATCAAAGAACGCAATAGACATAAAATGTCAGTTATTTAAAGTTGAAAACTTAGGCCATTTGAGTAGCTTGAAAGGAGTGCTTCGGTAGAAAAAGCAGACTCTTGATGTTCGTTATTTACTGAACTGTTTTATGTAAAATCAAAAGATCCAATTATCAAAAATTTTCAGACATATACAATTGACACATGAGTAACCTGTGCGCGTCCAAAGGACTGTTTAGAAGATGAAGCAGTCAATAGTCATTCACATATTTAGAATAAAATAAAAATTAACAATTATCCAATATTTCGACTTGTATAGTGATTTCCTTTACGAAGGTGAAAGCAGGATTTGGAAGATCAAACAGACTATTGCTGATCGTTAGTTGCTGATATACTAGTGACACAGGATATACGTAAATTATCACATATTTTCACATGAAAAGTTAGGCCATTTGAGATGGGCGAAAGTTGTGTTTAGTGATATAAATCAGACTCTTGGTGATCGTTAGTTACTGAACTATTTTACAATAAAATAAAAGAATGTAATTCTCAAAACTTGTCAGATTTTTACAATTCAAAAGTGAGTAGACTCACCAGGCTGAAGGTTGGATTTGGAAACTGAAGCAAAGTTTCTCTGGTTGTAAGTAATTGAGATATTTAGTAATAGTTTAAAAGAACGGAATTGTACATTTTAAGACATTTATATGTAGACAGTGGTGAAGTAAGTGTTCCAAAGATCAAGCAGTCTCTTGCTGATCGTTTATTACTGACAAATTTGATAATAAAATAAAACAACGGAATTGCATTCAGTAGGGAAAAGGGAATGTTTGGAAACTGAAGTTGACTCTTGCTGATCTTAGTTGCTGATTTATTTCTGAATAAAATGAAAGAAAGGAATCGTCGCAAATTGTCAGACAGATAAAAGTAAAAAGCGTGTCTATTCAGTAAGGCGAAAAGAACGATTGGAGGTTCAAGCAGACTCTTGGTGATCGTTATTTCAACATTTACTATCAATAAAATGATAGATTGGAATAAAAGTAGTGAGATATTTACAATTGAAAAGTGAATCCCTTCTGTAGAATGAAAGAATTGTTTGGAAGATTAAACAGATTGCATTTGGTGCTTCCTAGGGGAGAGACGGAGATTATATATCGAAGTGGAAGATTTTTTAACACCAATTGAAAGCATTAATGACACCTATTACGAAACTGTAATAAAAAAAATTCGGAAGGCATACACTGTCCAAAAAGTCCGTTTCTACACCCTGAAATCGCAAAGAGTGATCCAGATACTAAAACAGCTATACACATTTCTAATCGTTCAAAATTACAATGCATCAAAGTCATAAGTGTAGTCCCGCGGTCATCCACAGCGTCCCAGGCGGGGTCTTTTTCAAATTTTCAAATGACAAGTGGAGTGAAGTAGCATGTCGTTGAAAAGCTGCTGGGTAATGAAAGAAGACAGAACAATTCCTGTCTCTCTAACATTAACCTGTTCAAAATAGATTCCAGTGATAATTTGCATCTTCATTTCCATTCTCCGAGCGCAAACGCATTCTATTTTGCACCCCGTATTTGTTGTCATTTGGAGGCATTTCCTGTTCCTGGTGCAAAAAAATTTTTGTTTCGTTACATTTATACTTGATAAACGAGACAACGAGCATCTGATCCATTGTTGCACATTATACATTTTCTAATAAGTTGCATACTTAAAGAAGTCGTTTTTTTCATTCATTATTTCTTAATTTGCTATAATTTAATTTTTTTATTTGCAAATATTTATTTTCATTTTTTGTTTAAAATATTTAATCAACTATTACCAGCAACTGAATAAATAGTTTTAAATAAAACATAACACTATATTAATTTATCATATTTATATATGTTTTATAAAAAGATTCATTTCACATGGCTTAGGAGTAAAAATAACAATTGTGGATCATCTCAATATTGTATTCGGTATAGCAGCAAAAGCATGCTGAACATTAAGTGCGGCCTTTTGCCCCGCTTTACTCTACTAGAGAAGAAATATCTCCTCCATTTCACTTCAAAGCGTCAACGTACCAAAAACTGACGAAACGTTGCCACGTTGGACCGCAATGGATATGCGTTGTACTAAGAAGGACGCTGAATGAACATCTCCAGAAACGATAGATATGCGTCTGTCTATCTCTCTGATAAAATCAAGGCTTCTAGAACCTCATGCCCCTCTGGTCTCGATGGATATTAGAGCAAAAAAATATTTGTCGAGAAAATTGTTGTATTTCCTTTCCTTTTCTGCCTCTCTACGTCTAGCAACTTCTCCAGCATTTATAACAGTCAATGGGAGGCTTGAATGAGCAAATCCCAAACTAGTGATTTGCCTCTCACCGAAGGTATAATGCCATACCGTCAGGTCGTTTAGCATCGGAACGACAACAGCCTGACGATTCACGAATGGAAGGAATTCCTGCCGTTGTGAGGGCTCGCAAAATGATGTCATTAACATATTTTATTTATTTATTTAGACATTACTGGCTTAAAGATCATTATGTCTTACTAGGAGTGCAAACCAAATAAAACCGGAAACAGACAGAAGAACTACAAAGCAAGATTTTTGCACAGCGTTATCGTGGAGTTTCCTGACTTGTTTCATCCGCTTTCATGTATTAACATCCTCTGAACGATATTCTACTTGACTTACCTGATCATTTGAAAACTTCGAGAAGGGGGCCCTGCGAAGAACCATGAGACAATTATTTTTACATCAGTCATTGGACTGTTGAAAACATAACATACGAGCTTTATGTTTTCACACCTGTCAACAGTTTCAGGTTTTTCGGTGTCTCACTACACTTTACAATATCGTTGTGGCATATAATTTGACCGACCACCATTTTCCACATTAAATTTTAGTGTCGATACTTGTTCAGTCTTCTTTCATTGTTCAGTCTTAAGCATCAAAAAAAAGAACGATAAAGTAGGTACATTCGGATCGGCCACTCATGTGCCTGGCAACCTTGAATTAACCTTGTAGGAGTGACAACTAAGGTTTTGACGCTCGCACTACAATTGTTGATTGTAAACAATTTTCCATCCTAGAGACAACGGACAATAACCTTCAGTAAGGCGAATGGAAGCTGATGCAGACAGTGTTCTCATTCCTATTTGATGACATATTTAATAATAAAATAAAGAACCAGTTCTCGTAAATGGTCAGACATTTACAATTAAAAGTAATTCCACTCAGCAAGGCGAGATGAGTGTTTGGAAGAAGAAAATAAAATAGACACCCATTGTTCTCACTTACTGATATATTTAAGTATAAAGTGAAAAGAAAATTGAAGTAAATTGTCTGTAATTTACAGCTGAGAAGCGAGACTATTGCGTAGGGTGAAATGTGTGTTTTGGTTTAATAAAGCAGACCCTTGATAATCGATTGCTACTGTAGTATTTTTTTTTAAAAATGAAATAATGAAATTTTCCTAAATTGCAAGTTGTATACAATTTAATAGTGGGTATATAGAGTAGTGGGTATATATAAGTACTTGCAGCCTCCTGCTGATCGTAGTTTCAGGACTTATTTAGTAGTAAAATGAAAGAACGGAATTTTCATAAAAGATATTTAAATTAAATAAAGTGAATCCATTCAGTAGTACGAAAGGAGTGATTGGATGATTATGTAGACTCGTTTTGATACTTAGTTACTAACATATTTGCTTAAAATGAGAGAACGGATTTCTCCTCTATTGAAAATTCAGTATATTTATCACGCCGGAAGGAGTGTTTGGAAGATTAAGAAGATCCAAGCTGTTAGTTAGTTAATTGTATATTTAAGAACCAACTCAAAAAACGGAATTGACGTAAATTGTGATCTAGAATTTCGTTTAGTTTTCCGTTTAGTATAGCAAATGTGTTTTTCGAGGATATAGCAAGCTCTTGTTGATCGCTAGATACAGACATATTTAAGAATAAAATAAAATAGCCGATTTGTCATAATTTGCCACATTTTTCCAATTGAATTGCTTTAAAATATATAAGGAAAGAAAGAAGTTTTCGGAAACTGATGTAGACTCCTGCTGAGCTTTTGTTACTGACACATGTAGTAATAAAATGAAACACTGGAATTGTAGTAAATTGTCAGATATATACAATTGGTAAGTGATTCCATTCTTGAAATTTAAAAGTGTCTAAAGAATGAAGAAGGCACTTGTTCGTTTGTTATTATCATATTTAAGAATGAAAGAAAATAACGGAATTGTCCTATTGTTTTAGATATTTACGATACAAATGTGAGACTTTTGAGTAGGGTGAAAGGTGTGTTCGGATGGTGAAAGAGACTCCTGCTGGTCAGTAGTTCTCGAAATAAAAATTATAAATTGAAAGAACCTAATTGTCATAAATTATCAAATATTTAGACTTGAATTGTGTTGGAACTTATGCTCGTTGTTTGGATTAAGTATAAATTCATTGAAAAAATTTTTCTGCAATCAGAACTCCGAATACGTGCAAGTGTCTCACAGTGACAAGATGTGTCTCTTGAAAAATAGAAAGCGATTCCGCCTGGATATTGGAAATGAAGATGCATATTTTGAACGGAAGCCATTTTGCACAGGGTAATTTAAAAAATTCGAGAATGCTTCGGTTTTCTTTGGTTTTCATTTCCCCACAGTTTTCTAATGATATGATACTTGATATATATACCATTAGTAATTTTTGAGTTGGGGATGTGTGGGACGCTGTTTTTCGACAAACACTTATGACTTTAGTTCGTTGTTCTTTCGAAACGATGACAAATGCGTTTAGCTGTTTTGGTATCTGTCTCACTGCTTGTGATTTCTAAGTTTAAGGGACTTTCTGTACACCCTGTATGCCAATACAATTCGGATACTATATGTAATCGCAAAATTTTTATTACAGTTTCGTAATAGGTGTTATTAGTGCTTTTGATTAGTGTATAAATTATTTTCCACTTCGACATATAATTTCGCTCTCTTCCCTTTTTAACAACCAAGAGGAGTCTGGTTAATCATTTAAACATTCCGTTTGATATTTTTCAATTGTAAATCTTGTCTACTAGAATTCCGATGTTCATTTTGTTGTTAAATAAGACCTGAACCAACAATCATCAAGAATCTGTTTGAGCCTGACACCGCTCCTTTCGTCTTACTGAATAGGCTCGTCATTTAGTTTGTAACTATCTGACAATTTGCGACAATTATGCTCTTTCGTTTTAATCACAATTATGTCAGTAATTAAAAATCATTAAAAGCCTACTTCAGCTTGCAAACACTTCCTTTGCCATACTGATGCAATCACTTTTCATTTTAAAATATGTAACCATTTACCACAATTCCGTTGTTTCATTTTATTTTTAAATACAACAGTAAATAACGATCAGCAAGAGACTACTTTATTTTTAAAACAATCACTTTCTCTCTTTCAAAATATAAATATCTTAAGATGTACCACTGTTGCTTTCTTTGGTTTTACTCTTAAATGTCTTAATTACTAGCGAGACACTCTGCTTCAGATTCCAAATCCAACTATCGGTATTTTGTGTTTACTCACTCTTATAATGTTACAAGTTTTATGTATTGCATTATTTTATTTATTGTAAATATTTCAGCAATTAACGATCTCCTAGAGTCTGCCTAAATTACCAAAAGACACTTTTCGCCCTACTCAAGTGGCTTAACTTATAACTGTAAAAATTGGTCACTTTAAGTCTATCCCGTTCTTTAATTTCATTCTCAAATTATCTGTAACTACCGATCAACTTAGTACCTGTATCTGTAACTACTGCAAGAGAAAACTTACAAGGGAACCTTCCGAAAATGATAGTTGCAGTGAAAGATGTGGCCTATGCCAATTGAAAGAGCTGTAACAGAGATGAGCATTCCCAAAAAATTAGCTGCCCATAGCATTATGTTTAAGAAATATAAGGGGTGGAAGTTCGGGAAACAGCAAGGTTGGACAAGGGGAAAAGTGCAAATTCCGCAACAAAAAAAAAAAAAGGGGGGGCACGGCAAAATACAATGCTGACAAGTGATGTATAGAAAGAGACTTGCTACAATAGGGAACAAATGGAGGCCACCAGTAGGGTTAACAGTGTTGCCAACTGCAATGAAAAGTACATGTTTTGCAAAGAACACTATATGAAGTGAGTGCAATATTCAGTGTCATCCTGTCATGTAGAACATAAGATATGATGTGTGTAATCAGTGGTACAATCTAACAAAAGAAATTAGAAAAAGACAAGTATGAAAAATACGGGAAAGACGGAGTTGGCCATAATGCGCCACATTTGATCACGAGTTGTGCATATTAGAATGAACAAAACAAGAAACACCGACTATTCAGGAAACCGACGTCCCTAGAGTCGAAAAGAAAAACGAGTTCCGAAGTTGGCAACACTGGCCATGAACATCCAGACAATTCTAATATAGTTAGGCCACTCGCTTCACAAAAAGAAAATTCCGGCAACAGGCATTACTCGGAATGCATCAATGCTAGAGTGATTGAGGCAATGTCAAGTCGGGGAACATGAAATGGTTGGGTTGAGCCAACAACCGATAGTAGAAGTAAACATTATGTCATGGTTGGGTCGTATGTGGGAATATACAGGGTGTCCCACCAAACTTTGTGACCTGAAAGATTTGAGAAACGAACAAAAATGTGACGGATCCAGTTGTGCAGGAATGTACCAATGTCAGGGGGTGATAAAAGTCTATGAGAAGCAAATGGCCCCAGGATCCCCATAATAGGGCCCCAGGAGCCAACTTCAAACTTTCAAATGGCAACAGGGACCGAGTGGTAACTCTCTTGATAAATCATGGAATGTGCAACAACACCTATAGGAAACATTTGTTATATGAAACATGTTTTTCAAAATGGCCGCCACAAATATATGTTGTGTCTTAACATGTCATCGAACATTGTGATCTCAAATTGCTGCGAAGCGAAAAGAAATGTTGCAAATCTAATTGCACAGGAATTTACTCATGTCGAGGCCCAAGAAAACTTTGTAAGAAGCAAGTCCCCCAGGGCCCCCATCATAAGGCTCGAGGGGTCAACCGCAACATTTCAAATGGGAACAGAGGGCGGATGATATTTCTCTGGATAGATACAACACCGCCTATAAGAAACATTTACTATATGAAGCACGGGTTTCAAAATGGCCGCCAAAAATGCGCGTTGTTCTTGCCACCGAGCAGATATTTTTGGCGGTCATTTTGAAATCCCATATAGTAAATATTTCTGATATGCGTTGTGGCATATTCCAAGATTTATCGAAAGAAATATAACTCGACCGATGGTGCTATTTGGAATTTTGAAGTTGGCCCCTGGGACCCTATGATGGGGGACTTCGGGGCGCTTGAGTCTCACAGAAGTTTGTCGCCCGCTGACATGGGTACATTCCTGCACAACTGGATGTGTCACACTTTTTTTCGCTTTGAAACTATTTCGGTCGCAGAGTTAGGTGGGACACTCTGGATATATCATATAGGCGGTGATAGTACTGCGACAGCAACACACAGCAGATCGAGCCTTTGATTATGTTTGCTTTCTATAGGTGTGGATATGTGATAGAAAGACCACCAAAGGTTCCGACCCCTCTAGAGTACTGTTTCGAGACATTCACAGGCGATAATTGTACCATGTGTGACGGATTGGCAGTATTCCGCTGCGCTCACTGCAAATGTATCTTCGGTTTGGACCACTGTCTCATCGAACAATTGCACGTACAATGTGGACGAGCATGTACAAATGATGCGGAGGCGAATGCCTGTTGCCGAAATTTTCTTTGTATGAAGCGAGTGGCCTAACTATATTAGAATTGTCTGGATTTTCATGGCCAGTATTGCCAACTTTGGAACTCGATTTTTTTCGACTCTAGGGACGTCGGTTTCCTGCATAGTTGGTGCTTCTTGTTTTGTTCATTCTAATATGCACAGCTCATGATCGAATGTGGCGCATTATGGCCAACTCCGTCTTTCTCGTATTTTTCATACTTCTGTTTTTTCTATTCTCTCTTGTTAGATTGTACCACTGATTATACACATCATATCTTATGTTCTACATGACAGATTGACACTGAATATTGCACTCACTTCACATAGTGCTCTTTGCAAAACATGTACTTTTCATCGCAGCTGGCAACACTGTTAACCCCACTGGTGGCCTTCATTTGTTCCCTATTGTGACAAGTCTCTTTCTATACATCACTTGTCAGCATTGTATTTTGCCGTGTCCCCCTCTTTTGCGGAATTTGCACTTTCCCCCTCTTGTCCAACCTTACTGTTTCCCGAACTTCCGCCCCTTATATTTCTTGAACCTATTGCTATGGGCACCTAATTTTTTGGGAATGAACATCTCTGTTACAGCTCTTTCAATTGGCATAGGTCACATCTTTCACTGCAACTATCATTTTCGGAAGGTTCCCTTGTTAGTCTTCCAAACGCTACTTTCACCTTAGTAAATGGATTCACTATTTGTCTAAATATTATATAACACAGTGAAACCTCTCTCAAGCGGACAGCCGTGGGGAATCAAAAATAGTCCGCTATATATAGTGGTCCGCCTTAAAGAGGTTTTAATATCTTCTTCCGTAAATTAGTAAATAAGGTAGTATGCAACAAGAATTATTATTTATTTATTTATTTATTTATTTTTTTTTTGCATGAATCATATTTACGAATATTACCAAAATTTTACTGTACCTGTTTATCCTTCGCCATGCAATACTTTATGTCTAGGCACAACATTCAAATAAGATATTATAGTTCTCTGCACTTTACATTTATCACTACTTACTAGGTTTTCAGTATATCGCTTTAATTTGTGGGTTATTGCATTCCATTATGTTTTTTTGATACAGTACGCGTATCCACAGGCAAAAAATGACGAACATTTCTTCTGCTTGGTTCGTGATTCTACCGGGACAGTAGATAAAAATATCATCCTAAAATTCGGGTAACTTTCAATGGCTTTTGTGTCTAAAACAGCTTGGGTTTGAGTAGAATGCATGCAAATAACATGAGAGTGTTGTTAACAGAGAAGTTCGTCTGGGTTACTGAGCAGACAGTTGAGCAGGCAAAATTTTGTCACAATACTTCTTTGGTGACACATGTATGAATTACTAAAGATGTACTTTTACAGTACTTTACAACTTGTTTCTAGAGAAAGTGACCATGGTACGGAGGTAAATAATACCCATAAAAGACAGAAAAGACTGTCCGTGTCCGCACTAGAGAGTGTCCGCTTTAGAGAGGTTTGACAATATGCCTTTCCTATTACAGTGTTTGGGGATTGCAAAATATGTACGTTACGGGAGGTGTTCGCTTTATGGAGGTGTCCGTTAGTAGAGGTTGTACGACAAATCATTTCTTCATTCCATTCTTATGGCAAACACTCCCGATCAGCAAGTCTCCTTCAGCTTCGAAATACTCTTTCCGCCTTACTGAATAGTCTCAAATGTCAATTATAAATATTATAATTACAATTATACCGTTAATTCATATTATTCTTGGATATTTCGGCAAATAACATAAGCTTAAATCTTCCTATTACCCTAATGAATGGACTCACTTATCAATGTTAAATATTTGACAATATCAGACTTTCCTTTCTTTGATTTTACTTTTAAATGTGACTTCAATCAACTATCAATAAGAGACTGCTATAGTTCCCATTAACTCCTTTTGCTTTGAACTGTAGATATAGCACAATTTAATACAATTGTGCTCATTCATTTTATTTATATATATGTCGGCCACTAACGTTCACCTAAAGTCTTCCAAACACTTCTCTCGTCGCAGTTAACCTAATGACTATGAGTTGGTAAATGACAGGTAATTAACGATAATTCCGTTATCTTACATTATACTTAATTATGTCAGTAACTAATTCTTCTAACTAAATTCTGCTATTTCATATTATTCCCAAATATGTCAAATACTATCGACTGCTTCAGCTTCTAATCAGACCTTCGACCCGCTGTGTTTACTTACTTGTAAATTGTAACTCTGAAAATTTTCTATATTTCTTTTTTCTGATTTCACCTAAAATATTTTAGTAACTAACGAACGTAACTCTGATTTTAATACCAAAATACACCTTTCGCACTGAACAATTGGCTTTACTTTTGAACTGTAAATATCTGATAATTAACGTCTATTCCGTTCTCTCACTTTATTCTCAAATATATCTGTAACTAACGATAAGCAAGGGTTTGCTTAAACTTGCAAACGGTGCTTTTACCTTAGTGAATGGACTCACTATTCAACTCTAAATATTACATAATGTACTACAATTCCGTTCTTTCATACCAATCTTATTTACATAGACAACTACCGATCAACGAGAGTCCCCTTCATCTTCCAAACACTCACTTCGCTCTACTGAAAAGTCCCAAATTTCTATAAAAAGTATTTCAGATATTACAATTCCGTTATATCATTTTTTCTAAAAGTATTTTAGTAACAAATGATCAAGATCATTGTTGATCTTCTAGACACTCCTACACCTTACTGAATAGACTCACTAACCAATTGAGAATATCTGACAAATAACAATTACTGATATACGTAATAAATTGAGAGAACAGAATTATTGTAAATTGTTACTTTTCAATGTTGTAGAATGATTCTAATAAATAGGTCGAAAAGATTATTGGGAACCTCAAGTAATTAGACTATTGTTGTTTGTTAAGGACTTATTTAAGAATGTAATGAAAAAACGGAAAAGTCATAAATTGTTAGATATTTAAAATCGAGAAGTGAGTAAATTGTGAAGGGCAAAAGGTGTGTTTCGGTAATAAAGGAGACTCTTAATGATTAACTATTTTAGAATTAAATGAACTCTTTGAATTATTCTAAACTGTCAGATATTTAATATTCAAAACCGAACCCTAATCAGCAGGCGAAAGGAGTGTTTTGAAGCTGAAGTAGACTTTTGCTGATCGTTGGTCGTCAACGTATGTAAGATGAAATGAAAGAAGGGAATTGACGTAGGTTAATGAATGTTTACAAGTGAGGAGATTGTTTAAACAGTACGGCGAAAGGAGTGTTTGGAAGATTAAACACACACATGCACATCGTTGTTTTTCTACATCTTTAAGGATAAAATGAAGGAAGGCAACTGTCGTAAATTGTAAGATATTTAAAAATGAAAAGCGAGTCTATTCAGTTTGAAATAAGGATTGTTTTGTAGACGGTGCTCACTGTTGCTGATCGCTGGTTCTTACCTTTAGGAATGAAATGAATGATCGGAGTTGTAATAAATTGTCTGCTAAATAAAAGTGCTAAGCGATTCTACTCATTAAGAAGAAAGTTGTATTTGGAATCTTGAAGCAAAATCAAGCAAAACGTTGTTTCAAGAAGTATTTAAGAATAAAATGAAAAAACGAACTTGTCGTAGTCTCGTATTAATATATGAAAAGTAAATCAATTCGGTAGATCGACGGACTGTTTGTAAGATAAAGCAAACTGTGGATGATCGTTTGTTACTAAAGAACTTGCCATTATTGTAATCAACAATTGAAGTAGGCTTTCTTATTTCTAATCCATGTTTTTCCGTCACAGTTACTCGTTCAGCAGAACGAGCTGTAGGTAACACTAATTCATGTCTACTTTCTTTCCATTTCAAAACCGTCACACCTTCCTGGGTTTTCTTAAACACAATATCACCCTTCTTAATTGTCTCTTGAACAACGTCGGGTGGCAAATATTTACGGTTAGATCTAATTGTACCGATTAGGTGTGTATTATTGTCATTTACAAGGTAATCAAGAGGAACACTAGTGTAATAGTTGTAGGTGTATAGACACTGTCAGTCACCAAATAGATATTTTACAAGATCGAAAACAACGGTTTCAGCAACTGATATGTAATTGGTCGTATTTATATTTCCAACATACAGCGAAATGTTCCACGTATAGCCATTACTGGTACAAACTTTGAAAGTTATAGACCCTATTTATTCTTTTTTGAAGGAGGTACTGTCTAAACTATAGTCTGCCTTGCCATGCTACATCTCTATATCAACACAAATATTTTCTTCTGTCGTATATATTTCCTGGAATCGTGAAATTAGTTTTTCAATGATATTCGTAATTTTGTGTAAGCTATCATTTGGAACAGCACGTGAATTGTCTCCGAATGCAAATGTGGTAGGAGTAATTCAAATCTGTTTCTAGTCATAATTCGTCGATGTGGCTGGAAATCGTACAAAGCACCAGTGCTCCAGTAGTCGGACAATTTTGGTACTTGTACCAAGCAATTCCACCCTAAGAGACCCATGATTTTTCTAAATTCTTCACTGGTGGTAGGTTCCCAATTCTGAAATCTACAATGCGGGCTCACATCACTCTCATACATTCATTGTGTTGCATAAAGCTGTTTTTTTATGATCGACAATTATTTGTATTCTTTCCCCATTTATGAAGAATTGAAAGAAATCTTCAGGTTACTGTCATAATTCTCAGATATTTAAAATTGTCAAGCTTTTCCATTCACTAAAGGGAAAGGAGTGTTTGGTACATGTAGTATTCCCTTGTCGATCACTAGTTCCTGATATATTTGATAATAAAAAAATTAGAGAATTGTCGTAATTTATCAGATATATACAATTTAATTACGATCGACGTATACAAGGCCAAAAAAATTTCGGCAAGCGACTAATGTTGATCATACATACTGACATACCCAAAATTAAATGAAAGAGCGGACTTGCCGTAAATTGTCAGATATCTGCAATTGATAGGTTTGTCCATTTGAGTGCTTGGAAGCTGTAGCTGATTCGTGGTGATTCTTTCTTTATATAGAAAAAATTTAGGTTACAATCAAAGAACGGAATTGTAAGTTGTCTTAAATATACAAAAAAAAAATTAATGGCTCCGGTAAGATGAAAAGACTGTTTCTAAGATCAAGCAAACCTTTGGTTACCTTTATTTCCCGACATATATAAGAATAAAATGAATTAACGGATTTGACGAAAATTGTTTAATATATTTAATATAGAAAATTTGTTATATTCAGTAGTCAAAATAAAGGTCGGAAAATGAAATTAACTCTCATTGTCGGCAGTTACTCACGTATTTAAGTATAAAGTGAAGGATCGGAAATTTCACGAACTGTCATTTAAAATTGAAAAGCCAGTAGGACGAAAGGTGGTTTTAAGTATAACAATGAACACTCTTGATGTTCGCTATTTACTGAAGGATTATATAACAAAATAAAATAATGGAATTGTCCTACATTCCTAAATATTGACAAGTGAATTGTGGGCCTATTGAGTAGAATTTGCATGGTGAACGGGGCTCTTGTGATAATGACTTTCTGACACATTAAAGATTAAATTGAAAGAATTTGACGTTAATTGTCAGATATTTGCCATTAAAAATTGGTTATTTACTAAAGCAAAAATATGTTTCTCAGCTGGAATAGACTCAGCTGGGCTAGAGGAGTGTTTGCAATTTGAAGTGTTTCGCTTATCGTTAGTACAATACTTATTCAGGAATAAATTGAAAGAACGGAATTATCGTAGTTAGATATTTGCAATTGAATAGTAAATCCATTCAGTAGAACAATAGGATGATCTTAGTGATTTTAACTGCTGACATATTTAAGAAAAAAATGATAAAAATAAACAGACGTAAATCTCAGATATATAGAATGGAAATATTATTCCATTGAGTCGGGGTAAACGTGTAATTTGCTATATATAGCTGACGCTTAATCCACGTCTAGTACAACCATAAAAACTACACTAAAATTTGACCACACTTACAAAAAACATCTATACAAATAATATTACTTCTAGAATTAAATTTCTTTATCCAGGTATCTTTATTAAAGAATTTGAACTACATTTTCATTATGCTTCAATGTCAATGTGTTGTTTGTGTACACTCATCTTTACCACATTGCACATTCCATTTATACAAGAGTATTCGTTATTTCTGTAATTGCTCCTATGTAGTTCTGCTTATCGTACTTGCACACGTCATACTTTACAAGATCCTTGCTATGCTCTTTGCATAACAATTGATGCACTTGCAGCAGATTTTGTAAGGAAAGAAGGTGGTATGCATCTCTTGTCTTTCTTCATGGTTCCGACCAGTGACAGGCCCCATGACTTGAGTTGATTGGCGAACGGAATTGATATATAATAATTGCCTTTGTTGTAGCGATTGGTTGTAGCAAGTACTCCTATCAAGTGGAATACAGCTTGAGTAGGAACTCGGAAACCAGAATTCCATTACCTCTATACACTGGAACACAACGAATAAAATGTCGTGCTATCATATTACACGTACATTTTTATACCATATTTGCTGGGCTCTTTCGGCATATACTGTTTGAAACCGCATCTTAATCGAATTCCTAACAGAGATTCAACCACGGTACACCCACTCCCAGGCATGGACTTTGATTTGCAGGAGTCCAAAAACAACTCAAAACTTCCCAGATTGTCCCAGTTTTTCAACAGCTCTACCCTGGTCTCGAATACTCCTGTCATCGAATCTAAATCAGTAAAAAAGAAATAAGTATCGTTTCGAATTCATAACTGCAATGCAGAGCAATTTCCAACTACTATCCATTGCCCAACTGCTTCACAAACATTCTTTTGAACCTTTAGTTACACCAAGATAGTCCTTAAAGTCCTTTTAGTTCATCCACATCAGACTCGTAGGTGAAACAGCATCTTCCCTTGTACGTGGATCTCACAATTTTCTATTTTCTGGTTTGTAAATTTCACTATCACAGATATCATTTGCTATCACGTGTATAGCGAAGATGCTTTCGAAGAAGTGTCGACTTGACTTTCAGCTACTTTAGGACCTGGTTTCTCGCTTACCAAATTTGTTGCCAATTGAAGGAAGAAAATAGCTCATATACCAGGAAAAATATTACACTCAATATGAACCCATATTAAAAAAAACTTTTGCGATTGTAATAATTATAGCAATTATTATTATTATTATTATTATTATTATTATTATTATTATCTGTTATTTATTTTGAGAGGAGAAACTAATGCATAGGGTCTCAAAGTGAAGTCGACACTTCACTGAAAGCTTTTTCGCTGTTCACGTGATAGCGAATGATATCTGTGATAGTGAAATATACAAACCAGAAAATAGAAGTTGTGAAAACCACGTACAAGGGTAGATGCGGTTTCAGATATTATCTGCCGAAAGATCACAGCAAATAAAAATGTACGTGTTATCTGATAGCACTACTGTCTATTCGATGTGTTCCAAAGTGTATATTGGTAGAGGTACTCCCGATCTTGGTTTGGCAGATCCTACTCAAGCTGTATTCGACTGGACAGGAGTACTTGCTGCAACCAATCGCTACATCACAACGGTCAATTATTATATACCAATTTCGCACAATTCAATAATTAATATTTAGGAATGTAGGACAATTCCATTTTGTAATTTTATTTTAAAATCCTACAGTAAATAACGATCATCAAGAGTGTCCATTATTACACTTAAAACTACTTTACGTCTTACTGAAGAGAATGTCTTTTCAATAATAAATGTCAATTGGCGAAAATTCCGCTCTTTCATTTTATAACTATATACGCCAATAAGTAATAATAATGAGAGTGTATTACATCTTCCGAACATTATTTTCAAAACTGAATATAACAAGTTTTCAATTGTAAATATTAAACTATTTGCGGCAATTATTTTATTTCATTTCATTCTTATATATGTTGATAAATAATGGTAAGGAAAGGTTTGCCTCATCTTTGAAACACGCTTTTCTTCTCACCGAAACCAATAATTTTTCACTTGTATATTTCAGACAATTTACAATTCCGTTCTTTAATTGTAACCTAAAATATGCCTACAACAAACGATCACCAAGAGTCTGCGTCTGCTACAGCTTCCAAACACCCAAATGGACACACCAATCAATTGTAGATATCTGACAATTTACAAGAATTCCGCTTTCATTTTATTCCTAGGTATGTAAGTATGTATGATCAAAAGAGTCTACTTCAGGCGCCGAAATATTTTTTTGTTCTTATATATGTTGATCGCATTTAAATTGTATATATCCGGCAAATTACGACAATTCTGTTATTTTATTTTATTCTTAAATATGTAAGTAATTTGCGATCGACATGTTCTCCATTCCCTTTACTAAATGGATAAGGTTAACAATTTTAAATATCTGACACTTACGACAGTTCCTTTCTATCTTTTATTCTTAAATATGTAAGTAACTAGTGAACAGCAAGAGTTTTCTTCCGCTTGCATAACTCCTTTCTCGCTTTTGAATGGAATCAATTTTGAAATACTAATGTCTGTCAATTTACAACAATTTCATTCTACATTTTTTACTTAAAAATATCAGCAACTAACGATTAGCAAGGGTCTGCTTCATAATTGAAACATTCCCTTTGCCTCACTTAATGACCTCAATATTGGATTGTAAATATCTAACAATTTACGATATTACCGATATTTCATTTAATTTGCTGTGCTTTGTTGCAAAAAATGTTTAAAAATTCCAACTCTGACAATTACAATAGAAAGATTTATTATTCTCCAACAATGAAAGGTATTTATGACATGCCTTAGGAACAATGCCAAAGGCTTGTTTCTAACCTGAAATAGATTCTGATTAAATGGGCTCGGCAAAATGAAACAACGGACTTGTAAATTGTCACAGTTTTACAGTTTAATAGTGAAGCCATTCAATATGCCGATGGGAGTGTTTCTTTAAAGAGAAAGACGCTTGCTGATAGTTAGTTACTCACATTTTTAAGTTTAAAATGAAGGAACAAAATTCCGATAAATTGTCAGATTTTTTCAATACAGAAATGAGTGAATTATTTAGGGCGTCGGAATATTTGGAATTAAAGTAAGATCTAGTATATCATTATAGTGACGTATTTGGGAATAAATATAAAGAAAGGATTTGCCGTGAATTGTCAAATATTTACAATTGAAAAGTGAGGTCATCAAGTATGGCTAAAGGAATGTTTCCAAGATGAAGCAGGCTCTTGTCGATCGTTTCCTACTCACGTATTTTAGACCAAAATTTTCGAACTGCATTGTCGTACATTGTAACAGATATTTATACTCAGAAAATTGTCAAGGGTGTGTTTTGAATATGAAAGAGACGGTTCTTGATCGTTAATTACTGATATATTTAAGAAAAATGAAAGCACGGAATTGTCGTATGTTGTTACACATCCTAATTTGAAAATTAATTTCATTCAATAGGGGGGAAAAGGGTGTTTGAAGGTGAAGCAAACATCTGCTGATTGTTATTTTCCGATATATTTAGGAATAATATGAGATAACGGAAGTGTTGCAAATTGTTAGATGTTTACATTTGTAAAGCTGTTCTATTCAGTAGAGCAAATGAAGGGAGCGGAAGGTGAAAACAAGACTTATTTCGTTAGTAGTGACATTGTTAAGTATAAAGAGAAAGAAAAAATTGTTTTTATTTGTCCTATATTCACAATTGGTTAGTGAGTCCTTTAAGAAAGATTATAAAATTGTTTACCTTAAATATAAAATTGTTAAAACACTTCAAACCAAACTATATGTTCCGGAACATTGTATTTTCCAACCAAACACATGGCGTACAGCTAAGCCGGGGCAGTAACAAATTTAAGTTCTTTTATTTCGCAAGAGAAAAATTGTTCAAAACTTTATTAATTGGCTCAAATTCCCGCCAAATTCAAAAGCGCTAATGATCTCTTCTAGTGCAATCGTTATGCTTCGTTAGTGCTTCTTAGAACACAAACTCCCAACATTAGTGCTTCAAAAGTTTGGACGCTAGAAGCAAAAAACTTTTGGGGGGGCAACTTCACGATAGCCCCCCCTCCCAGAAAGCACTAACGATTAAACCTAGTGCAATCGTTAGTGCATCGTTAGTGCTTCCAGAAAACACGAATAGTTTCGTTAGTGCTTCACAACTAGTGTGGTTATGGCCAGTTATATGTCACGAAATTCCCTTTAGGAATATATGGGGAATTTTTCATTGGCTCAAATTCCCGCCAAATTCAAAAGCGCTAATGATCTCTTATAGTGCAATCTTTAGTGCTTCTTAGAACACAAACTCCCAACATTAGTGCTTCAAAAGTTTGGACGCTAGAAGCAAAAAAATTTGGGGGGCAACTTCACGTTAGTCCCCCTCCAGAAAGCACTAACGATTAAACATAGTGCAATCGTTAGTGCATCGTTAGTGATTCCATAAAACACGAATTGTTTCGTTAGTGTTTCCCAACTAGCGTGGATATGGCCAGTTATATGTCACGAAATTCCCATAAGGAATACATGCGGAATTTTTAATTGGCTCAAATTCCCGCCAAATTCAAAAGCGCTAATGATCTCTTCTAGTGCAATCGTTAGTGCTTCGTTAGTGCTTCTTAGAGCACAAACTCCCAACATTAGTGCTTCAAAAGTTTGGACGCTAGAAGCAAAAAACTTTGGGGGGCCAACTTCACGTTAGCCCCTCTCCAGAAAGCACTAACGATTAAGCCTATTGCAATCGTTAGTGTATAGTTAGTGCATCCTTAGTGCATCTTTAGTGCTTCCAGAAAAGACTAATAGTTTCGTTACTGCTTCACAATTAGTGTGGCTATGGCCAGTTATATCTCACAAAATTCCCTTAAGGAATACATGGGGAATTTTTAATTGGCTCAAATTCCCGCCAAATTCAAAAGCGCTAATGACCTCTTCCAGTGCAATCGTTAGTGCTTCTTAGAACACCAACTCCCAACATTAGTGCTTCAATAGTTTGGACGCTAGAAGCAAAGAACTTTTGGGGTGCAAATTCTCGTTAGCCCCCCAGGAAACACTAACGATTAAACCTGGTGCAATCGTTAGTGCATCGTTAGTGCTTCCAGGAAACACTAATGGTTTTGTTTTGCTTAACTATTATTGTAGATCTTCGCTCTTATATGTCACAAAGATATCCAAACTCACGAGATCGGCGCTCACGTGTTCGAAACTTACGCTCACTCGACCTCAACCTCACGAAGTGAGCGTGAGATAAGGCTGGTGATGTGAGCGTGAGGTTGAGTGAACTGTAGGTGAGACTGGTTATTTGAGCGTGAGGTCAGACTGGTGATGTGTGCGTGAGGTTGAGTGAGCGGAAGGTCAGGCTGGTGATGCGAACATGAGGTTGAGTGAGCGTGTAGTCAGGCTGGTTATTTGAGCGTGAGGCAGACTCATGATGTGAGCGTGAGGTTGTGTGAGCGTGAGGTAGAAATGAGTTCGTGAGTTCAGTTCGAAATTAGTTTTTGAGCGTGAGGTTGAGTGAGGTTAGGTCAAAGTGGTCACCTCTGGTTACGAAATTCCCATAAAAACATGGAGAATATTTCACTGGGACAAATTCCCGACAAATTCAAAACAGCTAATGGTATCTTTAATACAATCGTTAGTGCTTCGTTAGTGCTTCCTAGAGCAGTGACTCTTAACACTAGTGCAAGTACAAACGTGAAGTTAGCCCTCCAGGAAGCTCTAACAATCAAACCTAGTGCAATTGCTAGTACATTGTTGGTGATCCTAGAAAACACTAATAGTTTCATTAGTGCTTCATTATTAGTGACGAAACTCACGTAAGAAAAACATTCGGAATTTTTCGTTGAGTTAAACTTCCGACAAATTCAAAAGCACTAATGATCTCTTCCAGTGCAATCGTTAATACTTCTTAGAGCACCAAATCCGAACATTAATGCTTCATTAGTTTGGATGCTAGGAGCAAAAAGAAAAAAAAAGAGCTAACTTCACGTTAGTTCCACAGAAAGCACTAACGACAAAATCTAGTGCAATCCATAGTGCATCGTTAGGACTTGTAGAAAACAGTAATAGTTTTGTTTGTTTCTCTATTAGTTCTGTTTTGGGAGATGAATTTCATTATGTTTCTAATTTTTTCGTATGAAAATGTAATCTTTTTTCCTTGGTTCATATATAAACAGTCATTTTATTATTTTTTCTTCTGCATTGTTTTACGATACGATAAAAATTAACTACAATCCTTTGCCAATTTTAGTATGTTTAATTCTGTTTAAGTATGTAAAATGGTGTTTACAGGTTTTGGAACAACGTTAATTGATCTTTTACAATAGTATTATTTATTTGTGAACTTTAGGCTTCATGATTCAAAGTTGTATACGAAGATGAAAATGCTAAGAAGACTAATTAAAACAATGTAAGTGTCTTTACAGTTAATTAATGTGGAGTAATTAAATAATGTGAAGTAACTGTTATTGATTAACCTTTCTCTTGAACAATTCCTCTAAAGATATTCCTGTTGTCACCTCGGTTACCCTAGCAGACATCTCCTACGTTAAATACAAATTGTTAACAGGGTTACCAGCAACATACGAAATTTAATACCATACAGTGTTCAACTAATTATTCAAGATACACAAACCAAATAAAAACAAAGAAGGCATACTTCAATAATTATATATGTATCAACTCAACGGTGATATGTATACACGACCCCAAAAGTGCATTACCACCTGCAATTCTCCTTTTCATAAAATAGCAGGCAACCCAAACAACTCGGCGGTTGGGTTGGTTGAAACTTCGAAAGGCGTTCGACTAAACCTCAATTTTGTCAGAAATATATCAGTGTGGCAAACTGCAAATAAGAGAGAAATAAAAAAAATTTCTTATGTTAAAATATAGTTCAAAGTTTGAAGCACTTGCTTTTGCACGTGATTTTTTGTTTCTTTTTTTCAGGGAACAGAAACGTTCTAGCATCTAAGAAAAATAAGAAGATATTGCAAATTTGCAAGTGGATGTATTTACATTGCAATTTGTGGTAATAAAAATATAATGATTGTAAAAAGTAACTTTAATGTCTTAATCCTTAGGGGCTCCTTCATCAAGTCTTAGGGGCTCCTTATATCTCGTCGCCCTACCGAATATCGATATCGAAAATTTAGAATGATATATTCATGTCCATATATTTGCGATATCGAATGTTGATATATGATAATGTAGATATCGACAATAGCGTTATCGACATAACACAGGCCTAGGTCCGAGAAGTGATGCTTGAAATATACTGGAATCAACAATCAAATTCTAAATAAGTTCTCCATTTCCGTATTCAATGTTGAGGGGGAAGGGTGTGAACCCGAATAGAAATTTTAAGGAAGAAAATGTTAAGATAAAAGTAGGTTTTCCGTTTCCCCTTAAATACAAAACTATTAAGAGAAAACTATTACTGTAATTTACCTTTTACTTCTGTTTCTGATTATCACAAATCAGCGACCGTACACATACTTTCTAAAAAATAGTAATAATTCATTGGCCATATTTCTATCAGTACTTTCATACGGACTAAGAGCTACAAGACTAAAAGACTTCTGCATTTTCCTGAGATTTTCATTTTCTTAATATAAGTCCCCTATCCTGGGCTAATTCTGGCTACCGCGGTTTCGAGGTAATCGGTAAACGAGAGAGTAAGGTTTGTCGACTCTAAACCCTCGACAGTTTGTTGAAAGATACTTCACAGTTCATGTTATTTCTTCGTTACAAAAACACTTCTAGTTGACTCTATTCATGGTGAATTACTGAACTTAAACATTTACAATTATTGAAAAATGAATAATTATTTTTAAACATAAAAAGTCGTTACAGTTCAGTAGAATGCAGTAGTAGATGGAAGTGAATGAAAATATTGTTTGTTTGTTGAGATGTGCAAACTGAATGTGAATAATAAGTGTTTATTCACGCATACTCTTCTCGAGAGGCGGATCTACGATGGACTTCTGGGGGCTCGGTGGTTAGTAATACTCCTACTTAGAGCTACTTTTAAGAGCTCCAAAGTCTGAAATGGGTTTTGGAGAAGAGTGGAAGAGAGAGTATGTGTGAACAAACACTCATTATTCAAATTCTCTTCCACTCTTAGTGTTTTCTAGGACCACCAACAATGCACTATCAATTCCACTAGGTTTGATTGTTAGTGCTCCCTGGGGGGCTAACTTCACGTTTGTCCTTCAAAGCTTTTTGCTTCTAGTGTTTAAACTATTGCAGCACTAGTGTTAAGAGTCACTGCTCTAGGAAGCACTAACGAAGCACTAACGATTGTATTAAAGATATCATTAGCTGTTTTGAATTTGTCGGGAATTTGTCCCAGTGAAATATTCTCCATGTATTTATGGGAGTTTCGTAACCAGAGGTGACCACTTTGACCTAACCTCACTCAACCACACGCTCAAAAACAAACTTCGACCTGAACTCACGAACTCATTTCGACCTGAACTCACGAACTCATTTCGACCTCACGCTCACACAACTTCACGCTCACATCACCAGTCTGACCTCACGCTCAAATAACCAGCCTGACCTCACGCTCACCTCACCGGTCTCACCTACAGCTCACTCAACCTCACGCTCACATCACCAGCCTTATCTAACGCTCACTTCGTGAGGCTGAGGTCGAGTTTTGTTTCGAACTCGTGAGCGCCGATCTCGTGAGTTTGGACATCTTTGTGACATACAAGTGCGCAGATCTACAATAATAGTAAAGCAAAACAAAACCATTAGTGTTTCCTGGAAGCACTAACGATTGCACCAGGTTTAATCGTTAGTGTTTCCTGGGGGTCTAACGTGAAGTAGCACTCCAAAAGTTTTTTGCTTCTAGTGTCAAACTATTGCAGCACTAATGTTTCGACTTGGTATTCTAAGAAGCACTAACAAAGCACAAACGATTGCACTAGAAAAGATCATTAGCGCTTTTGAATTTGGCGGGAGTTTGTCCCAATGAAAAATTCCCCATGTATTCCTTACGGACGTTTCGAGATATGTAATTCGAAAAAGCCAAACTAATTTATTTATTTATTTATTTATTTATTTATTTATTTATTTATTTGCCATCAACACAACAGGCATAAGCCCAATTATAGTGTTGGTGTATTACATAATACATTTACAATAGTTTTTTTAAACCTAGAGTTCATATTGCAGATGTCAATTTCTTTGTGTTTGATACATATTTTGTTGTAAGTAGAACACATTCTCCAAATTGGTGATTTCAATAATACGTTGGTCCTTGCTTTTTTGCAATAAAACAGACCAGAGTTATTAGCACGAGTTTTAAGTGTCGGGACATGAAAATTTAATGTTGATATGAGATCCGTACAATTAAATTCGTTATGTACTATTTTATGGAGAAAAATCAAATCTGTCACATTTCGCCTGTGCTCAAGTGTAGGGATACAGAAGTTGTCTATTAATGTTAGATAATTTTCATAATATGGATAGATTCCAGTTGTCTTGTACATCAAGTATTTGATAAATTTAGATTGGACCTTTTCCACTTGGTGTCTGTATTGCTGTTGTGATGGGTTCCAAATCATAGCAGCATATTCCAGTTTTGATCGGACATAGGCATAATACATTTTTGTTAGTGTAGTACTATTGTTAAATTCCTTTCCAGTTCTAATTATGAACCCTAACATCTTGAGAGATTCGTTAACTATGTTCTCTACATGGTTATTAAATGTCAGTTTCGTATCAAATATAACTCCAAGATCTTTGACTGAATTTAATCTATTTAGTAAGATCTGATTCATTGAGTAATCAAACTCTATTTGACTTTTGTTTCTGGTAAACGATAAAATGTTACATTTGTTTATGTTTACATTAAGTTTGTTAAGAGAACACCAATTAGCAATATTTTCCATGTCACGTTGTAAATCGAGACAGTCATGGATGGTCTTTATCCTACCGTATATTTTGAGGTCATCAGCAAAAAGCAATTTGTTACTTAATAATATATGATCAGGGAGATCGTTAATGAATAAAAGGAACAATAACGGACCTAGATTAGAGCCCTGGGGAATTCCAGAATATGCAATATAATCAGATGATTTATATTCCTTGTAGATAACAGTTTGTTTACGATTATTTAAATATGATGAAAAGAACTTGATCAAGGGAGAAGAGAAATTATATTCGCCTAGCTTATGTAATAATACCTTGTGATTGACTCTGTCAAATGCTTTTTCAAAATCTATATATATTACATCAACCTGACATCCTACATCTAACGAATTTGCTATAAAGTCTGTGATAAGTGCAAGGTTTGTTGTTGTTGATTTGTGTGGGATAAAGCCATGTTGATAAGGTGAGATTACGGGTTGGATGTGGTCAATTATCCGTCGGTATAAGATTTGTTCAAATATCTTTGTAAAAGTAGGTAAAATTGATATAGGCCGGTAGTTACTTATTACGTGTTTATCATTGGTTTTTGGTATTGGGCAAACTATAGATGATTTCCATTTATCCGGAAAAACGCATGTTTTTAAAGCGAGATTGAATGCAATCCTTAGCGGATATGTAAACGCATCTATACAACCCTTTATGATATATGGAGGTATTCCATCAGGGCCAACAGCAGTTCTGGGCTTTAATTTTTTGATTGCCATTACTACTTCAGATTGAGTGATTTCCTCAATGGTAAGTGACTCTAGTTTGTTACTTACATAAGTTAATAAATTGTTCGTAGGAATGTCAGTGAAACCTGTATCTGGCACATATACTGACGAGAAATACTGTGCAAAAGCATTGGCTATTTCATCATTATGATAAAGGTCGCGTCCCGCATAATTTAATTTCCCCCCAAGAAGATGCTTAGTCTTATTTTTTATAAAATTCCACAATTCATTAGCATTGTTATTAATGTTATTTTCAGAATCTTGTATGAACGCTCTGTATGCCAGCTTAATTTCTTTCTTTATTTCCCTACGCAATTCATTGAATTTATTAAGATAATTTACTTCTTTATTACATTTGTATTTTTTATGATACCTTGCTTTAGTTTTGATTTTTTTGATAATTTCATGTGTAAACCAGCACGGATAAGCTGTTCTTGAGTTGTTTTTAAGTGGCACGCACTTGTCAAATACACTATAAATAATATAATAGAGATTATCAACTAGGTCATTGGCGTTTTCATATTTCTTTAGGCAGTTCCAGTCAATAGATGAGAATTCAAGATACAACTCTAAGAAATTAGCTTTCCTAAAATTATATCCTGATATATTAGTTTTCTTTTTAATCTTCGCGGTCCCCTGCTGCATCACGTTTATTACTAAGGATGGATGGTGTACATCTTCTGGAATTAGTGGACAATATTCCCTACTGACTTCTATATTCGTTATATTAGAAAGAACCAGATCTAATGTACGATTATTTTCGTTCGTCACATTATTTAATGATTGCAAATTATAATAGGACATAAATTCATATAAATTCTTACATTTAGAAGAGCTTGTTTCAAAATTAAATTCCGTACCGTTTATTTCCGATAAATTGAAATCACCAATCAGGAGAACAGGACAACCTTGAGGACAATTAATTTCAAGTCGAGTAAATAAATCATTATACAATTCAATATTAGATCCCGGTGAGAAATACACAACACAAATATATATTGTTTTCCCCTCACTGTTTATTTTGGCAATCAAGCAGTCATAATTATCATCACACCTGTCCAATAAGAACATGCAATGTTTACTTAGGGCTGCAATAAGAACACCCCCACCCCTTGTTTTACAGGTTTTGACAGAGTTTCTGTCTTGCCTCAACACAGTATATCTGTTATCAAATAACTCAGCATCATAATGAGATTCGTTAATCCATGTCTCAGTGATTGCAATTAGATCGTAATTGTTAGTTAATACACCACAAAAGAAATCACATGTTCGACCACGTAAGCTACGAGCATTTTGATAGAATATTTTTAGAGAGTCTTTATCTATACTTACACTTTCTTGGTCTTCTACCGGAGCCTTGTCACAGTTATTTCATTGTTTCCGTACGAGATATTCCGTACGGGAATGGGGAGGAGTTTTGAGAGGAGGATAGTCCTTCTGTTCATAGAGTTCTTGTGTACTCGCTTGACGGGTGGATGACCTTAGAGCTGGAGGGGGTGGAAATGCGTTTTCGCTCTCTGCCGTTGCATTCGAGATGGAGGTTGAAGATTTCTTTTCCTCTTTTTGTCCATTATTTAGGTCTGCATTCGCCGCGGGGATTGAGGCTTCTGGTGGTGTTTTTCTTCTCTCTCTGGGGACCGCTGCCTCTCGCGTGTTTGGTTCAAGGTCGTACAGACTATAACGCTTGCCATCGATGTAGAGATAGCGATATTGAAGATAGGCAAAGCTGCCGTTCCTTCTTGCCTTAATCATGTGCTGATTTAGTTTTTTGCGCTCCTCACGAACTCTGTAAGAGAAGTCTTGTTCAATATATATATTTGTGCCTCGAAGTTTGTTCCTGTTTCTTAGGACAGTCTCTTTCTTTTTGTCCGAGAAGAATTTGCAGACAATTGGGCGCGCATTGCCATTTCTCTTCCTTCCGGTACGGTGCACACGTTGTAAGTCATCATCACTTAATGAGATTTTTAATCGATCATTTATTGTGTCCCTGACTTTTTTCTCAGTTTCCTCACAAGTTTCACCATCTTTTTCCGGAATGCCGAAAAGTACTAAGTTCTGTCGTCGCGATCGACCCTCAAGATCATCAAGTTTATCTTCTAGGTACCTTGCGTGATCTTGAAGATACCTTAGTTCTCGGTTCACAACTTCGAGATCACTTTCAACACTACTCACTCTGTTCACTAGTGAGTTCATTGTAGCACTAATTTGCTTCACTTCTTTCACCAGTACCTCATTAGAGGTGACGAGGTTGTTCAAAATTTCTTTTATCTCGGCAATTTCACTTTTTCCACTTTTTTGTGATTGCGGGGGGCCGGGGTGGGGTTCGACCCCTCCTATGATTAATAGGGCGAGAATCACTAAACCGTAAGATAAGAACGCCCGTGATGCTTTCATTTTCGGAAAGATTGAGATCGGAAGTTTTCTCGCGGCACTACAAAACAGGCCAATTCTAGCTCTCCACTGCTCGGTTGAGATTCCCATTGCGGAGGTCACTGAACTTACGAGCTTCACGAAAACACGTCCGCGCTCGACAACTGACAACTGACAATATATAATAGTGAAGCACTAACAAAACTATTAGTGTTTTCTGGAAGCACTAACGATGCACTAACGATTGCACAGATTTAATCGTTAGTGCTTTCTGGGGGACCTAAAGTGGAATTGCCCCCAAAGTTTTTTGCTTCTAGAGTCCAAACTATTGAAGCACCAATGTTGGCAGTTGCTGTTCTAAGAAGCACTAACGATTGCACTGGAAGAGGTCATTAGCGCTTTTGAATTTGGCGGGAATTTGAGCCAATTAAAAATTCCCCATGTATTTCTTAAGGGAATTTCGTGACATATAACTGGCCATAGCCACACTAATTTTGAAGCACTAACGAAACTATTAGTGTTTTCTGGAAGCACTAAAGATGCACTAACGATTGCACTAGGTTTAATTGTTAGTGCTTTCTGGGGGGGCTAACGTGAAGTTGGCCCCCCAAAGTTTTTTTGCTTCTAGCGTCGAAACTATTGAAGCACTAATGTTGGGGTTGGGGTTCTCAGAAGCACTAACGGAGCACTAACGATTGCACTAGAAGAGGTCATTAGCGCTTTTGAATTTGGCGGGAATTTGAGCAAATTAAAAATTTCCCATGTATTCCTTATGGGAATTTCGTGACATATAACTGGCCATAGCCACACTAATTTTGAAGCACTAACGAAACTATTAGTGTTTTCTGGAAGCACTAACGATGCACTAACGATTGCACTAGGTTTAATCGTTAGTGCTTTCTGGGGGGGCTAACGTGAATTCCCCCCCAAAGTTTTTTGCTTCTAGCGTCCAAACTATTGAAGCACTAATGTTGGGAGTTGATGTCCTAAGAAGCACTAACGAAGCACTAACGATTGCACTAGAAGAGATCATTAGTGCTTCAATGGGGGGGGGCAACTTCTCGGACGTGTAGGTAACACTAATACATGTCTACTATCTTCCCACTGAAAAACCGTCATATCTTCCTGGGTTTCCTTACCCACAATATCACCCTTTTTCAGTTTCTCTTGAACAACGTCAAGTGAAAAATGTTTGCGATTAGACGTAATTATACTAATTAGGTAGGTATTATTGTCAATTGCAAGCTAAGCAAGAAGATCACTAGTGTTATAATTGTCGGTGTACAATCGACGTCATTCACAAAAAAGATCTTTTACAAGATCAACCACAACTATTTCAGAAACTGCACTCGGAACATTCGGAATATATTTAAGTAGTCAACTTATTTACCAACATATTAGACGACATAACTGCTAACAAATTTAAGATTGGAATGAATAACGTAATTGTCTAAATTATCAGATAAATAGAATATAAAGTAAGTCGATTCACTACGTCGAACGGAGATCTTTCCAGCTGATGGGCACTGTTTGCGATCGCTAGTTGAAGGCGTACTTAAGACTATAATAAAAAGACAAGATTATCGATAATTATCAGAAATTATATTTGAAAAATAAGTAAACTAAGCAGGGAAAAGGGGGTGTTTGGAAGCTAAACCAGAGTCTTGTTGGTCGTTAGTTAATACCATATTTAAGAAGAAAATGAAAGAACGGAATTGTCTTAATTTGACAGAAATTTACAATTGATAAGTGGTTTCATTCAGTAAGGCGAAAAGAGCGTCTTGAACATGATGCAGGCTTCGGTAAATCGTTAGGAACTATACTTCAGAATATAAAAAAATAGTGAATTGTCCTAAACTGTAAGATATTTACAATTGAAAAATGACTCCATTCAGTAGTGCGAAAATGGTTTTAGAAGATGAAGCAGACTCTTCCTGATGTATAGTTACTGACATTCTTATTAATTAAATGAAAGAACGGAATTGTCGAAATTTGTCAATATTAACAAGTTAAAAGAGTCGTTTCAGTAGGCAGAAAGGAGTGTTTGAGGAGCTCTAGCAAACTCGTACTGATCCTTGGTTGGAGACATATGTAATTATGAAATCAAAGAAATCAATTGTCGTAGATTATGATATATTTAGACTTGAAAAGTGTGTCTATTAACTGTGAAAGGAGCGTTTGGAAGATTAATCAGACTCTTGCGAAATATTAGTTACTGATATATTAGAGAATATGAGAGAGAACAGAATGGATGTATATTGTCAGTATTTTCAAAAGTAATGTAGGCCATTTGAGAAGGGCGAAAAGTTTATATATATATAAAGGAGACTTTTGATGTACAATAGTTACTGAACAGCTTTAGATAAATTGAAACAATGGAATTATAGAAAATTGTCAGGTATTTAAATTGAGACGTCAGTAAACACATTAGGTAGAAAAATGTGCTTGGAAGATTATGTCTAGTTTTGTTGGTCCCAGTAATTTGAAATATTTAAGAATAAGATGAAAGAACAGAATTGTCGTAATTTGTAATATATTTAAAATTGGTGAGTGCCTTTCTTTAGGCAAAAGAAACGTTGGCAAGATGTAGCTGGCTCTTTTTGATCATAATTAAAGGACGTATTTAATAATAAAATGAATAGTCGTACATTGAAATTATATTTGTATTTGGAAAGTGGCGAAGGGTGTTTCAAACTTGAAGTAGACTCTTCACGATAATTACATAGTCATATATAAAAGTTTAAAAAAATGGTCGTACATTAAAAGTTATTTATATTTGAAAAGTGGCAAGCGAGTGGCGAGGTGAGTGTCTAAGAGGTTAATTACTCGTTAACTCAGAAGTAATTAACTTCTGAGAGTTAATTACTCACATTTAATAATAAAACCTAACAACGGGATTATTTTAATTCAGATATTTTCAAATGACAAGTGATTCCATTCAGTAGAGCACAATTAGTTTATAGAAGCTGAAGTATACTTTTCATGATCTTTGGTTACTGACATATTAGTGAGTGTTTGGAAAACTGTGCGACACTTGGTGATCGTTGGTTGAAGTCATATTTAAGAAAAGTGAAAGAATGGAATAGTCTTAAATTGTAAGATAAACAATAAAAAGTGTTTTCATTCATTATTCTGAGAGGAGTGTTTAGAAATGAAATAAGTTTCCTCTTCGTTATTTGCCGACATAAACAAGTATAATAAGAAATAGCGAGATTGTCGTAAATTTTTAGTTATTTACAATTGAAAAGTGTTTTTTTCAGTTCAGTTTAAGAAGAGATGGGAAGAAGAAATGAACCCTCAGTATTGTTACCTAATTCCATATATAAGGATAAAGTGAAAGAACGGAATTCACGTAATTTGTGATTTACAACTGAAAAGTTGGTCTGTTTAGTTGTGCGAATAAAGTGTATTTGGTATTTGGTATTTCAAGCAGAATCTTGATGATTGTTAGTTAGTGAACTATTTTAGAAAAACTCAAAAAATGGAATTCTCCTAAATTGCCAGATAAATACGACTAAAATTAAGGCCATTCAGTAAGGAGAAGGGAGTGTTACAAGAATGAAGCACAACTTTGGTAATCGTTAATTACTGCATATGTAAGAATAAAACGAAAGAAAAGAATTCTCGTAAATTCAATAATATATAGAACTGAAAAATTAGTCGACTCGGAAAGTGTGTTTTAGAGGTGAAGTAAACTCTTGCCCATCGTTATTTGACAACATATTTAGGAAGAAAATGAAACAACGGAATTGTAATAATATGTAAGATATAAACAGTTGAAATATGAGTTTATTCAGTAGGACGAAGGGAGTGTTTGGAAGCTGAAGTAGATTTTTGCTGATCGATAATTGTAAACATATATAAGAATGGAATGAAAGATAAGAATAATGTGATTTATCAAATATTAAGACTTGAATAGTGAGTCCATTTACTAAGGTGAAAGGACTGTTAGTAGAACAAAGCAGACTTTTGCTAATCGTTACTTACTGATGTATTTGATTGCAAAATGGGAGTTAAATGAAACGTGTCTTTATTTTAGTAGTATTAGTTAGGAGTAGTTAAGCAGACTCTTGATGTTAGAAAGGTACTGAATTTTTTTAGATGAAATGAATTAATTGAATTGTCATTCATGTATAATTGAAAATTCAGTAAACAGAGAAGGTTGAGACGAGTGTTTTGAAGTTGAAGTAGTCGAATATACATAGTAATTGACATATTTAATAATTCACTGTAAAAACAGAATTGTCGTAATTTGACATATATTTACAATTGGTTAATGAATACATTCAATAAGGCGAAAGGAATGTCTGGAATTTGAATTAGGCTATTGATAATCACTAGTTAGTGACTATCAATAGAACAATGAATAAAAAGAAATGAATAGTTGTACATTCTATATTATTGTATTTCGAAAGTGGCGAAAAGTGTTCCGAATAAAAAGCAGACTTTTCCTCATCGTTCACTACTGACATATTTAAGAATAAAATGAAAGAACGAATACGTGGTTAATTGTCACATAATTTGAATCAAATGTGACACCATACAGTATTCAGCAAAGAGTTTTGAAAGACGAAACAGGCTCTTGCTTATCTTTAGTTACTGATATATTTGTGCATTGAAAGAGCGGAATATTCGTAATTTTTCAAATATTTCCATTAGAAATACGGTAAAATATATAAGGGTATTGAGGATTTAGGAAGCTCAATTGGACTCTTGTTGATATTTAGTTACATAATTACTAATAAAATGAAAGAGGGATACTGTCGAAAGTTCTCAGATATCTATAATTGATATGTGAGAGTATTCAGTAGGGAGAAAGGACAGCTTGGCATACTGATGCAGACTTGTGGCTGTCACTAGCTGAGGAAATATTTGATCATAACGTGAAAGAAAGAAATTCTAGTTAATTCTCAAATATTTACAATTGAACAGTGAGTACACACAGCAGGGCGAAAGGAGTATCTGATATTTGAATAAGGGTTTATAATTAGGAAGTTAATCAAAGTACAGAATTGTCGAAATTTGTCACATATCTACAATTTGTAACTGCGTACATTCAGTTTCTTAGAAAGAACCTGGAATATGTCGCAGTCTCGAGTAAAACTTTAGTTGCTTGCATATTACGTCTGCCGTGTCGCGACAAAACGCTGTATCTTTGGCGGAGCAGTTTTGAGAAAAAGAGCCGTAAAGTTTTCATCCGAAAATGTGATTTGTATCGTGTAGAACCAGTGTATCTTGACTTTGGAAACACGTGGTTACATATAATGTTACGTAAATGCATGTTGTGTGATTAAATTTGGTGAAAATTGATTTCTTGACCATTATTGCCTAGTTACATCGTTTTGTCGCTATAGCGCTGAGCTTGTATTTTGACTTACATCAGTCTGTGGCTACAGCATCTACTATGTATCTGCAGTTACATCATTTTGTGGCTACAGCGTACACGATTTAGCAGCATTATTTGAAATTGAATTCCCTTTAATAGCAAATAGTAACTATTTAATAAATGAAATAACTGAAAAACCCAGGCGTTAAAAGTACGTAGTTGTAATTTAGGCATAGGGACATGTTAAGAACCCCACTTTTTCAGGCCGGGAAAGTCGTTCGGTATAGAGGCAATTCCTATGTTAAATAATAGCGAGCTCATACAGATTCTTTGTTTTGTCAATTGTAATAGGCCTAATCGAA
Organism: Thermobia domestica; assembly: GCF_964235325.1. NCBI lineage: Eukaryota > Metazoa > Arthropoda > Insecta > Zygentoma > Lepismatidae > Thermobia > Thermobia domestica. Next base: position 178,745,786 of record NC_137461.1, on the reverse strand, counting down.
ATTGCCTATGATATACACAACATATTTTGTGTTCAATTGGTTGGTTATATCCACCAAGTATAACAAAAGCAGCTTTCTATACACAACTTAAGGTACTTATTAACACCACATATGTTTTCCTTCGTACTTATTGGCAGCTCTTGGCATACACAAAGTTCACTGTTAAATGGTAATTTAATCTTTATTGCAAAACTGTGGGGAAAACAAATAACAACCAAAGAAAGCCCATAAATAGACACACAAAATAAAAATTGCTGAAGGATTGAGTATGGTATATTTGCTAGTACGTAATTTGAACGACCGTGCATGTTGATTTAGTTTTGCACCCCTTTCTAATATTTCAGCCGGTATGAACATATTTTCGTTACATTCCTTTAATATTATTAAAGAAAACATTTAAGGTTCTTCGCTACATCGAAATTTGACTGCCGCTAATTTCATTTCATTTCATTTCTAATGTCTTCAAAACAAACAGCAGTACACGAAAGTGGATCCGCAGTTTACTAATATTATTTTACATTCATATCGTTGTAGCGGCTCACCTGTCTGCTTTCGCTGTGCAGCTAGTCAGAAAATCGCAATTAAATGACAAATCTATTAATAGCTACAAAAGTGAAGCAGAGACATGTGAGTCGCGACAACGGCATCACATGCAAAATATCATTGTCTAGCAAACTGCAGATGTATTTTTTGTACTGTCATTTGTTTTGGAAGATATTACAGCTCTGAAATTAGCGGCAGTTAAATTTCGATGTAGTGAAGAACCTTAAGGAGAATATAAAACGAAAACAGAAGCTGTTATTTGAAAAATGTACTTATCGATCACGTACTATTCCTTCATATAACAGCGGAAAAGAAATCAAGGGAAAAAGATATACAAGGGACCAAATTATCTGTCACAAATTATTCTGTAATTTGAAAAACTTATGTAGCAGAACTTACACACTAGACAGTTCTTTGATGTATCAACGTCAACGTCAACGACCCTGTTGAGGTCGAAAACTCCGCTCGTGACAGGAAGCTTCTGAAAAAGACCCTCGTCTGGTTTGAGGCATACTCTGGCTGAGCTTAAGGAGATGATCCTTCTTCTCCGCACTGATACCTCCTGGGGATCCTTGCCTCGGCAGTGCTGACAGCAGATCTGGGCTCTGTTTCTCCAACTTCTTAGCAAGGACTCCTTCCGTGGCTTGCTTTAGAATGAAATCTCACGAAAATCTTTGCATCGTAGTCCTTTCTCACGTAGATTGCCAAACTACCTCTCCGAAATCCCACAATCTTCATATTGGTGTAGGACCATCCTTTCGGAAGTTTGGCTTTCGTTTCATCCAGGAACAATATCATCTCTCTGTGGGACAGCGTTTTTATCTTGAGGTTCTTTCGACTGGACTCCATCGTCGACACAAAGTCATCCATGTCGTACAGGTCTTTTAGTCGAATTTTGTTGCTGATGCACGCATGCACGCTGTCTGCACTCATATAGGTGTGACCTGGCTCCAGATATTCCAGTCTGATCCTGGAACAGGATACAGTGCAATCGTTGACTACTCGTAACAGCGCCCCGAAGAGGATTCGCTTCTTATTTTGGGTGCTGCAGTTGTCTTCAAACAGGTAGATGATTTCCAAATCCCTGGCATGACCTTAGATGTAAACCACGTAGGCAGACGCAATGTTGCATGCCCTTCGCTCGCCTTCCGCTTCGTGTCACAGCACGCAAACTTCCTCCGGGCTTTAGCCAACCTGAGCAAACGTCTGATTGAACAGTACAAGTTTTCGCAAGAAGAAGCTGTCTTTGGTAGACAGTTTTGGCATCGACAGCACTTTCTGCATATCGACAGTGTAGACTAACGCACGAGTTTCTTCATTGCTTTGAAAGTCGTGCAAGTGCCCCCGGGCCAGATCACAGTTCTTCAGAGGGGAGATCTGTTCACAAGCTTCGCAGGATTGCTCCTGCTGCGGCCCGTCGTTGTCGTTGTGAACGGTCAAACGATGCTCCTCGCATCTGGAACAGGCATTCTGGAAGGTCTTGAAGTGGAGATGTGGAGATCTTTGATCACCTCGTGGAAAACTGGCCAGGTGCATTTCCTTCTTCATTTTTTCTTGCAATATTCGAGGTACTTTTCGTACACTTTCGATGCAGTGCACCCGCAGGGGAGATATCTCCTGTTTGGGGCATGCTCTAAATTGTAATGTAACGCCAGCGGGTTCATCATCTCGAGCAAATCTCTGATCTGCTGCTTATACCCGTCAGGCAGTGCATGGGCAGGTTTGTGCTTTCCACGCCTGTCTGGTTCAGCCTTCACAAGTGACGTAATTCGTGTTACATCATTTTGTCGCTACAAAATGCACATTTACTACTTACGATGACATTGACAGAACAATGTAATTTCAGTTACTCAACCATTAAGTAGCGATAAAACAATGTAACTCGATTTGCGTCGTTTTGTCACTACAGACAGGCTAATTTCCTACTTAATCGAAATTCTCTTTGCTATATTTTCAAAAGTATTTGATCCAGCTCAATGCTGGGCCTGGTGAACATAAATATCTGTGGCGGGAAATTCAAAAATGCTTATAGCGACAAAACAATGTAACTCAAGTTACAGCGTTTTGTCGTGACACGGCAGACGTATAAAATGAAATAACGTAATTGTAGTAATTTACCATATATTTACAATAGAAATCTGATACTTTTCAGTAGGTCAGAACGTGTATTTGGTAGCTGAATTAGACTCTTCTGATCGTTAGCGCTCGACGAAGGTATTTAACATCGAAAAGAAAGAACGGCCTTGTAAATTGTCAGATATTTGCAATTCAAAAGTGAGGCCATTAAGTATGGCGTACGGAGTGTTTCAATACTTAAGCAGACTGTTGCTAATCGTTAGTAACAGTAACATTCAAGATTAAAACGAAAGAACGAAATTGCACATTGCAAGATATTTAAATTTTAAATTGGCAAAGGGACTGTTCCAAAAATCAAGCAGACTTGCTAATCATTAATTATAACATATTTAAGAATAAAATGCAAGAACGGATTGTGGTACATTGTAAAATTTTTCAATTGAAAAATGAGATAATTTAGTAGCCGAAAAGAGTATCCAAAAGATGAAGCGGAGTTTCGCTATTGGTTAGTTACTTACAATCTAAAAATAATTCAAAGATTGGAATAGTTGTAAATTGTCCGTTATTTAGAAACAAAAGTCAGTCTATTCAGTAGGACTAAAGTGATTTTTGGAACATGACGTAGGCCCTTGGAGATCATTTCAAACTGACGTGTTTAAGAATAAATTGAAAGAAAGGATTTCTCATAAATTGTCAAATATTTACAATTGAAAAGTGCTGACACTGTGTAAGGCGAAAAAACTGTTTCGAAAATGAAGCGGACTCTTGGTGATCTGCAATTGACAACAAATTAAAAAGAAATAAAAGAGCAGAATAGTCATAGATTGTGAGATATATATTAATCAAGAGAGAGGCCATTCAGCATTCCGATGGGATTATTTGAATTAAAAAAATATGTAATTGACGTAAATTGATAGGTATATGCAAGATAATAGCGAGTGAGTCTATTGAGTAGGGCAAAAGGAATCATTGGGTAGTAACCGACATATTTAGAAAGGAAATGATTGTGCGAGACTGTGGAAATTTGTCATATATTTACAGTTGAAATTTGAGACTTATCAGTATGCCAAAGGAAAGATTGCAAGCAGAAGTAGACCTGCTGATTGTAGATGTCAACATATTTAAGTATTAAGTGAAAGAACGGAATTGTAATATGTTATATATGAACAATAGAAAAGTGAGGCAATTTAATATTGCTAATTGAGTGTTAGAAATATGCAGTAGATTCTTGCTAATCGTTAGTTACTGAAATAATTACGAACAAAATGAAAGAACGGAATTGTCGTAAATTGAAACATATTTATAATTGCAAGCTGTGTGTATTCTGTTTGGCGAATGGAGTATTTGGCAGTTGTGGTAGACTCTTCCTGATCGGTAGTTATCAGCATATTTAAAAATGATATGAAACAATGCAAGTACAGTTAATTATGAGATATTTAAAATTGGAAAGTAGAGTCTCTTCATTCGTACAAAGGAGTGCTTCAAAGTTTTTGCCGATCCATAGTTCATGATATATTTAATGATAAAATGAAGGAATTAATTCTTGAAAATGTCAGGTCTTTACAATTAAACAGTGATTCCACTCAGCGGGGCGACAGGAGTGTTTCGAGGATGAAGCAGCAAATAAAACCTCTCATTACCGTTTGTTACTGACTTATTTTAGTATAAAATGAAACATCCTCCTGAAGCTACTTAACCATACTAACTGGAGTTAGTTACCAATTGACGAAATATTACATTATGTTCTTTCATTTTATTCCTAAATATGTGAGTTACTAACCACCAGCAGGAATATGAATCAGCTTGCACAACCTCTTATGGCCCTGCAGTTTAATTATTTCATACCATTCTTATTTTAGTCGGCAAATAACGATCACCAAGAGTTTCTTCATCTTCTAACAATCTCCTCGCCCTACCGAATGGACTAATATTTACTAATAAAACCAAAGTGCGGAACAGTGGTACATCTTAAGATACTTATATTTGGAAAGATAGAAAGGAGTGTTTCAAAGATAAAGGAGTCCTTTGTTGGTCGTTAATAACTGACATATTTAGGAATAAAATGAAACAACGGAATTGTAGTAAATGGTCACATATTTTGAAATGAAAAGTGATTGCATCAGTACGGCAAAGGAAGTGTTTGCTAGCTGAAGCAGACTTTTGATGATCTTTAATTACTGACATATTACTCAATAAAATAAAAGAGAGTAATTGTGATAAATTGTCAGATAGTAACAACTAAATGACGAGCCTATTCACTAAGACGAAAGGAGTGGTTGCTGGCTCAAACTGACACTAGGTGATTATTTTATTTGCAAATAATATTAGCATTTTGAAACATGGCTCTATTAGGAATTACTTTTAAAGTTTCAAGTAACAGTTTGCGCTAAATAAATGTTCTTAGAACGTCGCTTTATAAAAATATATTAACTTTCTAAACACCCTGTAGCGCGAATTATGGCTGGTTTAACGTTGCAAGAGTAACATTTTTGAATTCCTAAGACGTTTTCACATTATATTTGATTTTCAAACCCTTTGTCCTAATTAAGTTATTTAAATGTGTATGGACACCTGCTATAAATCTCCTAAAACTTTTCACATGATATAGGCGTTATTACCAAGCTCTTAGAATACGTAATTACATTTACTTCAAGTTGTTTTCGAAAACGTAGTTGTTTCCTAGTTATTAGTGTTGAAACACAAGAATTGAAGTTCTGAAATGACTTTTTTCCTTTTCAGGCGCCATATTTTAAAATTGCGACTATATAAAAAGCATCTACTATTGAGATTGAAATATGGATTAATTTCTAGGAAATAAGCAAGAAAGAATTTTCAATCTTGAACGATAACAAAGTTATTATTTTAAAAATTATATGAGGTGAAATCTTACAAAATAACAGTTTTACTTCTTCAACACCCTATAGCGCGTATCATGACACGTTTACACTTGTAAGTGTTACATTTTCGATTCCTGAGACTTTTTCACATTAGAATTAACTTTCGAAACATTTAGCCTCGTTGTGTTGATAACTTTGTCTGGGCTCTTGCTCTATGTCGAAAAGTTTAAATAATATTGCAAGGATCCCCACATCACAACAGACGCACGTGTCAACTCAACACGTGCTATTATTTATAAACAACATAGCAGACAGCAAGCCAACACGGAAGACCGAGGAACACCGAAAGCAGACGGACCTCACGGAAGGACCCGAGGAGGACAAATAAAAGGAGGACCACCGAGGGACCCAGTATCAGTCGACCAACTGATCGCCTAACCTTTACCTTCCTATGTCGCTGTGGACTAGGAGCACCTCTTCCTTACCCTATGCTGCACTGAGCTAGGGATCCATCTTAAACTTGTAATCCAAGCCTAACCAACAACCTGCCAAAGTGTTCTGGAAACTGCCTTGAGTGGAAGGGACACCCGGCAAAACATTTAGTATTCCTTCACTTGGTCATTGAGGAAGAGACATTGAAATTTGAGACACTTGTATTTATTATATTATATTTTGTAATAAAACTTGGTGAAGGGGAAAAGACACCCGGTCTATCATTTGACTCTACCAAACATTGCATGGTGTAGGCACCGGAGTTTTGTACGGGGCGCTCTTTTTCTCAACTTTTTTATCTAAACACTGATGAGGTTAGTATCATAATTCAACTAAATTTGACATAATCCCTCCCTCCCTCCCTCTCTTCTTACCTTTCCTTAGTGCGATTTATGCCGGAAACTAGGTCAGGTAAACAGACATATAGACCAGGAGAGAGTAATACAAATATGACAGAGGGTGCATCGAATTTATCCTTTAATATGCCACATTTAACGAAGTATGGGGGACACGTGCACGAGGACCCGGACAGGTTTTTTATGCTATTCGACCATATGGCAGCAATGCAGGCATGGTCACCGGCTAAGAAAAAGGAAATTTTACCAATATATTTACAAGACACGGCACTAGATCTCGTATTACAGCTTAAAAATCAAAATCAATTTGATACAATGACTTATGAAAATCTAAAATCTAAGTTAGTAGCTTTATGTAGACCAAAAGTTCCATCGTATAAAGCAGAACAGGAATTGTTCGAGGTACAACAAGGAATGGACGAGCCAATAGACTCGTATTTTTTACGTAAACTCCGAGCAATAAGGCAGTTAATACCGGAAGCGACTGAAGAACAAAAGATTCACCATTTATCTTTGGGTTTGCAGAGGGATTTCCTTAATAATATAGCATTCGAAAGGTTTGCAACGGTAGAAGCGCTACAGAATAAATTAAACACACTGGAAGCAGCTAATGACCTTTTAAGGAAAAGAGAACACGCAGAGCTATCACAAAAATTACATATGTTATACGGCCAGAATAATATACCTAACCTGCATAATACATCCTATGGCCTATCAACCGAGCCAAAGTCAATATATCCTGGACAACAGTTATACCATCATACCTATCCTATGCAGATGCAACCAGTTACACAACCAATGAACACCTATATACCTGGATATCAACAACAAAATAATCCTTCCATGGCAATTTCTCAACCCAACCATCAAGCAATTCAAACCTCAAGCCAGGAACCTAAGACCGTTCCCCACCCAGAGCAAAATCATCCACAAAGTGACCTCTCTACCTTGGCCAATAAAATGGCAGAATTGTCGCTGGTGATAGCCCAGACGAATTACAGAAGCCATCCGAGGAATAGGAACCAGGGAAACGGAAGGAGAAACAATAATAATGGGAAGAAAAAACAGGGACAAGCCCGGAATAATCAACAAACTGCTCCAAAGGAAGATCAAATTTTGGTGTGTGCAATATGCCGGAAGCGGGGGCATGGGGCATCTAATTGCTACAAGCGTCAAAAAAAACGCATAAGGCAGCCCCTTGACAAGGGGGCCGACAGTTACCATCACACGGAACGAGGAGACCTAAAAGAAACTGGCAAAAACTATGAAATTCCTGTAATAAACGAACAATTAGGACAATGGGCGGAAAGAAGAGAAAATATTGCGTTAGACGACGAAAATAACAGGTCGCATCTAACAATTAAAACTAAATTAGGCCTTCCACTAAATTAGGCCTTCAGAATGCGATAATTGACACAGGGAGTACGGTTTCCCTATGGTTTAATTGAAAAAAGAATCAACTCGGTAGGCAGAAAGGAGTGATTGGAAGCTGTAGTAGATTTTGGGTTGAATATATATTTATAATAAAATCAAATAATAAATTATCAAGTATTTAGAGTTGAATACTGAGTCCATTTACTAATGTGAAACGAGCGTTTGGGATAGAAATTTACCGTTCATAGTACATTCATTAGGGATAAGGAGTGGTTGAAAATTGATGCAGATACCTAGTTGATGACATGTTTAATAAATATAAGAACCAATTCTTGAAACTTATCAGGTCTTTTAAAAAAAGTGATTCAACTCAGCAGTGCGAAAGGTGTGTTTGGAAGATGAAGAAGCATCACATCACCGTTAGTTACTAACACACGTAAAATCTGAGTTTATTCACTGAGGCGAAAGGTGTGTTTGGAAGCTGAAATATGCTTCTGAACGGTAGTACACGACGACGGTATTTAAGAATGAAAAGAAAGAACGGGCTTGTAAATTGTCAGATATATGCAATTCAAAAGTGAGAACATTCAGTATGTCGAGGGGAGTTTCAATAATGAAGCAGACTGTGGCTAATCGTTAGTTACGGACATACTTAAGATTAAAAACAAACAACGGAATTATACATTACAAGATATTTATATTTGAAAATGGCAAAAGCCTTTCTTTTAGGTGCCGCACTACACACTGATACTCGACGCACTTTGTTATTGAACAAGATATCTAAATTAGATTTCTTCTTCACTCGCCTATCTAAGATATCTACCCACTCAGCTCATTAGCCATTCCTAGAATGTTATATTACCTTCGTAGTTCTCCATCTTGGCATGAGACAGATCTGGAACAATATGATGCATCCATCCGACTTGGACTAGAATCTCTTCCAAACTGCTCTCTCACAGACAATTCATGGCTACAAACAATTGTGTAGTGGATTACCTCTGTGGATCTCTGTGGATCACGATGTCTAGGAATTCGTCGAGCCCTTGACTTAGCTACTCCATCTTCCTTTCATCCATGTATAGCTCTTTGCTTTTGATCACTTCTCTTCTTCGCCAGGATATTCATCAGGATTCAGAAGCTGAGATAAATGATTGTATCTCAGAGTGGATAAAGTGCGGCGGACTCGATCTACCTGATTTTGATAAGAGAAGTTTTCAAACTTCATGGGACGCTCCTCTTACAGACTCCAGATTATCTTCTATTCTTCAGTCCTGCACCAATCCTGAAGATAAGGCACGTCTTGTTGCTACTTCTTCTCCTAAAGCAGGTGCCTGGTTCCAAGCTACCCCATCTTCATCCGAAGGGCTACATCTTCCCGACGAAAGTTTTCGAATCGATTGTGTGTTACGTTTGGAAGCAGATGTCTGTGAACAACACCAGTGCGGAAGTTTAGTGGATAAGAAAGGTATACATGGCCCATCATGTGTTCACAGTGCTGGCAGATACTCTCGACACTCCACTGTTAACGATCTCTTTATGAGAGCCCTCATCTCCTCGGGAACGCCTACCGTGAGTGAGCCATTGGGGTGTAGTCGCGCTGACGGCAAGAGACTTGACGGAATGTCTTTGGTGCTTTGGAAAAGACGGAAGGCTTTAACATGGGATTTTACTTGTACCAATACCCTAGCGCCCTCTAATCTTCCTTAATCTTCCACAAAAGCTGGGACAGTTGCAACTCGCCGGTAATATGAAAAGAGACGAAAATATAAGAACCTCTTGGACAAATACCACTTCGTCACCATAGCTATCGACACTTGAGGGCCCTGGGGTCAGGAAGGTTTAAACTTCATTAAGGAGGTTGGACACTGCATAACTATTAACACAGGAGACACCCAGGCTTCATCCTATCTTATACAAACAATATGAATGGATGTGGAAAGAAAGAACGTAGCAGCGATGCTAGGAACTCTCCCTCCGGGAAAAGCTATGGACGAAATTTTCCTTTTGTAATCAAATTCCTCTCATTTATGATATTAGTCTTAGGAAGTAATATGGTAGAAGAAAAACTAAAAATAATATAAAATAGTTGTTCTAGATTAAAAGATGAAGATATATGAAATTTAATTGTGTAACGACGAACGATAGAATTTATAGACAAACGTCGTTAAAGTGAATACAGGTTACTAACTAGTAATACTCAGGATTTGTTGTAAATTCCCGTCAAATGTATATTTCCAGATTAGTGTTTAGTGTATTGTGATATGTATATTGAAATAAGTATGTGCGAGTAAAAGAACTACGGGTTCCCTCAGCTACTGCTCTGACCCAACGATGAATAAATTATCAAAAATTTCAAATTGTAAATATTTGAAAATTTATGGCAAAATTTTTGTTTCAATTTATCCCTATATAACCCAGTAAGTAATAATGTGATAGAGTTTATTTCATCTTCCTAACATTCCTTTCGCCCTAATGAATAGACTTAGTTTTCAATTCAATACATATACCAAATTACGACCATTACAATATTTCATTTTAATCCTAAACATGTAGCTAATATATATATCATCAGCGTCCTAATTCGCCTTTTTAATTATAAAATCACTTTTCAACGGAAGGTGCATGAGAATACGACAATTCCGTTATCTCATTTTATTCCAGAATAAGTCTTGTACTATCTGCATGTCTTCTTTAAAACGCAGACACTCTTTTCGTCTACCTGAATAGTCTCGCTTTTGAATTGTAGATATCTGACAAATTAGGACAATTCCATTCTTTCATTATTTTGAAATAGGGGGGCGCGGTGGCTCTGTGGTAGAGCGTTCACCTCTGGTGCTTGGGGTCCCGGGTTCGATCCCAGCCCCCGCCAAGTGAACTCTGTGTGGACAAAATCCCTGTTCGTGGGTTTTCTCGGGGTTCTCCCGTTTTCTCCCACTTTCTTCATTCCACCATTTCACTCATCTCTCATAATCACCGTCTCCTTTAGCCTAAACGGCATAACCGTGGGACGTAAAACTTAAAGATTTCATTTCATATTTTGAAATATGTCGGTAACTACCCATTAGCATTAGTGTACATGGACTTCCACACTCACGTTTCGCCCTACTGATAAGTCATGCTGTTCAATTGTGAATATCTGACAAGTTACAATAATTTCGTTATTTTTGAAATACGAATTGTCTCTCATTTCAATTTTAAATATGTAGCAAATTGCGACAATTCAGTTCTCAGATTTTATTGTTAAATATGTCATTTATAAACGAGCAGCAAATCATTGATTCAGCTATTATTTTATTTCATTTTTATATATGTCGGAAAATAACGGTAAGAAGATTTTGCTTCATCTTAGAAACACTTTTTCTTCTTACAGAAAAAGCTAATTTTTCACTTCCCTTTTTCAGATAATTTACAATTCTTTTCTTTCTAATCAAAAACAGGTCTTCAACAAAGGATCACCACGAGTCTGCTACAGATTCCAAACACTCGAAGAGGCTCACTTATAATACGTAAATATATGACAAATTACAATTCCATTATTTCATTTTATTCTTAAAAATATAGCATATAACGATTTTCAGTTTCGACACATCCAATTCGTCCTATTCAATGAAGACATTTTTGAAATGATTATCTATAACAATATACGTCACTTCCGTTATTTCATTCTTTTTTCCTTAAATGTGTCATTAACATGACACTTAAATGTGTCATCAGCAGCTGTCTGCTTCGTCTTTAAAGCGCTCCACTTTCGAATAGAAATGTCTCTTACCATGTACGTTTAGTCCGTTCTACTGTCGTAACTGTCGTACATTGTAAGGTATTTAAAAATTAAAAGGAAATCTATACAGTAGGAAATAAGGAATGTTTGGTAAACGTTGCTCAGTGTTTCTGATCGCAAGTTCTTAACACATTTAGGAATGAAATGAATGAACGGAATTGTATTAAATTGTCTGCTAAATACAAGTGAAAAGCTAGTCTATTCATTAAAGCGAAAGCAGTGTTCAGAACGTTGAAGGATAATCTAGCAAATCGTTGGTTCAAGAATTATTGAAGAATGAAATGAAAGAACTGACTCCTCGTAGTCATGTATTAACATTTCAAGAGTGAGTCATTTCGGTAGATCGACGGACTGTTTGTAAGGTAAAGCAGACAGATGTTGATCGTTTGTTACTAATGGACATGCGATTATTATAAACAAAAATTGCAGTAGGCTTTCTTATTTCTAATCCGCGTTTTTCCGTCACAGTTACTCGTTCAGCAGAATGAGCTGTAGGTAACACTAATACATGTCTACTGACTTTCATCTTCAAAACCGTCACTCCTTCCTGGGTTTTCTTACCCACAATATTACCCTTCTTAAGTTTTTTCTGAACATCGTCGGGTAGCAAATCTTTACGGTTAGATCTAATTGTTCCGATTAGGTGTATATTATTGTAATTTGCAAGGAAAGCAAGAGTAACAAATATATGACAAATTTGGATAATTGGTATAATTCGATTAAATTACTCAAATATGACATTAACTAGCCTTCAACGAGAGCGTGATTCTTCATCCAAACACTCCTTTCGTTTTACTGTAAGGAACACATTGTAATTGTAAATATCTGACAATTTACGATATTTCCATTCTTTCATTTGGTTCTACAATCTGTAAAAACCTAACGATCAGCGAGTGTCCATTTACAAACATTCCTTCCGGCGTGCTAAATAGGCACTCTTCAAATGTAAATATCTGACAATGTACGGGAAATCCATACTCTAATTTTAAATATTTCAGTATCTAAGGATCAACAAGAGTCTTCTAAATCTTCCAAACACTTCTTTCGTACTTCATCTTCCGAACACTCCTTTTGCCCTACTCCCATTTCAATTGTAAATATCTCATATGATACGAGAATTACGTTCTTTCATTTTATTATTAAATATGTAATTAATTATCGATCAGCGAGAGTCTGCTTCATCATCTATATACTACTTTCGCCAAGCTGATTCCGGATTTTTCAAATATTAATATTTTACAATGTAAGACAATTCGGTTCTTACAATTTATTCTTAAATATCTCTGTGTCGAACGATCACAAAGAGTTTACTTCGGTTTCCAAACTCTGATTTCGCTCTATTGAAAGAGTGACTTTTTAATAAGAAAATTTCTGACAATGTACGACAATTGCGTACATTTACTTTGTTCTTAAATATGTCTGTAATTAATGACCAACAAAGGTCTACATCATACTTGGAACACTCCTTTCACCAATTTAAAATATAACTAACTTACATCGTACAGTTCCTTTCTTTCATATTATTCTTTAAATGTAGGTTGTCAGGCCGTCTCAATTGAAAAAATGATTCCATTCATTACGACGAATTAAGTGCTTGGAGGCCGAAGGAAACTTGCTGATTCTTAGCTTAGATGTATATATATATATATATAAATTTATCAAAAATTATTTCTTGAATTTTCGTATATTGTAAAATATTTACAATTGGAAGAAAAATCCTTTTAGCAGAACTAATGTAATATCTCGAAGATGAGACAGACTCGGGCTGATCTGTATTTGACTACAATTTTAGGAATAAAATGAAAGCAAGCAATTGTCGTATTGTCTCGTATTGAAAGAAGAGTTTCGAAGATGAAGTAGTCTGCTGGAGGTCTATTCTTACTAACGTATATAATAATAATTTTAAAGAAAGTAAGGATTTCTCGTAAATTGTCAAATCTTTATAATTGAAATTGTACTCTTTAAGGCGACAAAAGAGTTTAGAAGCTGAAGTATACTGTTACTGATTTACAGTTGCAAACATATTTAATAATGAAATAAAAGAACGGTGCTAGGCGAAGGTAACTCTTGATTGTCCTAGTAATTGACATACTTAAGAATGAACTGAAAGAAGAAAATTGTTTAATTTGTCATATATTTACATATGGTAAGTGGATCCAGTCAGTAAGGCGAAACGAATGATAAGGGGATCAGGCGGGCTCTTGTTCATCGGAAGTTATTGACATATTTAAGAAAGAAATGAATTAAGTAAATAGTCATAGATTAAAAGATATTTTTATTGAAAAATATCGAAGCGCGTGTCTCAAATAAGAAGCAATCTCTTCCTGATAGTTGCACGCAAAATATATTTAAAAATAATAGGAAATAACTGAAGTTTCGTATTTTAAAATATTCATATTTGGAAACTGGCGAAGTGTGCGTTTCAGAAATGAGGATCCTTAAACGGTGGTCCTTAAGTACTGACATATTTAAGAGTAAATAACATACGGAATTGTTATTGTCATTATTTTGATATGAGAAGTGATTTCATTCAGTAAGGCGAATTGGTTTTGGAAAACCAAAATGAATCTAATGGTGATCGTTGGTTGAAGTCATATTTCAGACTAAGATAAAAGAACGGAATTCACGTAATTTGTCAGATATTTAGAATACAAAACCATGGCCATTTGAAGAGAGCGAAAACTGCCTTTGGTACAAAAAACAGACTCTTGTAGTTCGTAAATTACTGATTTTCTTTTAGATAAATTCATTTAGTGGGATTATCGGCTATTGTCACACATATACAATTGATAAATGATTAACACAGCTGGTGGAAAGGACGGTTCACATAGATTACACAAATGATAGGTTACACAAGATTAGGAACATCATTCAAAAACTAATTCCACGATTCCAGGAAATATATACGACAGAAAAAAATATTTGTGTTGACGATGATACCATGGCGAGGAAGACTTTCTTTCAGGCAGTACATACATGAAAAAAGAATAAATATGGTGTGTAAATTTTCAGTGTTTGTGCCAAAAACTGCTATTCGTAGAGCATTTCGCTGTATGTTTGAAATATACAGCCGTCCAATAACTGCCATGTCCTGAAACAGTGGCTTTCGATCTTGTAAAAGATCTTTTTAGTGACTGACGGCTACTATACACCGGCAATTATTACACTACTGTTCCTCTCGCTTACCTTGCAATTGACAATAATACCCACCTAATCGGTACAATTATGTCTAACCGTGAATATATGCTACCCGACGTTGTTCAAGAGAAACTGAAGAAATGTGTGATATTGTGGGTAAGGAAACCCGGGAAAGTTTGACGGTTTTGAAGAGGAAAGTTACTAGAAATGTATTAGTGTTTCCTATAGCTCCTTCTGCTGAAGGAGTAACTGTAACGGAAAAACGTGGATTAGAAATAAGAAAGCCCTGTTGGTTTTCCACACACTGGTTTCCTTTTACTAAATGGACACACTTACCAATTGTAAATATATGATGAATTACGACTATTTTTTTATATTTTCTTCTTAAATATATCACATACTAACGATCAGCAAAATTCTGATTTAGCTATCAGACATTTCCTTAGTCCTGCTATATACTAGTTTTTACTTGTAAATATCTTGTAAACTACAATTCCGTTTTTTCATTTTGTTCTAAATAATTCAGTAACTGACGAACATTAAGAGTCAGATATATACAGCAAATTACACCTTTCCCCCAACTCAATGGAGTAACATTTCAATTGCAAGAATCTGACAATCTACTTCTGTTACGTTTTTTCATTTTATCAGTAAAGGTCTGCTTTATCTTCCAATCGTTCTATTCAACGATTTTACTTTTCAATTAAAAAATATTCCGTTCTTATATTTTGTTTTTGAATAACTCAACAAGAGTTTTTCTTCATACAGCAAACACTACTTTTTTCCCAAGTGAATGGTCTGGGTTTTCAATTGTAGATATCTGACAATCTAGGAAAATTTCATTTTTTCATTATTTCGAAATATGTCGGTAAATACAGATTAGCAATAATATACATCAGCTTCCACACACATCTATCTCCCTGCTGATAAGACAAGCTTTTCTTTTGTGAATATCTAAGAAATTACAAAATTCTGTTATTTCATATTATGCTTAATTACGTCACTAAAGATCAGCAAGAGTTTACTAAAGCTGAGATATATCGTTTCCGTTTACTAAATGTACTCACATGTCAGTTGTAAATATCTGACAATTAGCGACAAATTCTTTCTTTCAATTTAATCTTAAATACGCGAGAAAGTCATGATCCTAAGTGTCTCCTTCATCTTCCAAACACTCCTTTCACCCTACTGAATATGCACACAATTAAATTATTAATACTGAGAAATTTAGAAAGATTACATTATTCATTTTTTTAAATAAATTAGTTCAGTAAATAACTATCATTAAAAGTGCCTTTTATAATACCTAAACAAAACTTTCGTAATACTCGACTCGCTTTTAAATTGTAAGCGACAATTTTCGGAAAATTCTGTTCTTTCATGTATTAACATCTTCTGAACATCCTACTTACTTACCTGATCATTTGAAAACTTCGAGAATGCGGCCCTGCGGAGAACCATGAGACAATTATTTTTACATCAGTCATTGGACTGTTAAAAACACAACACACGTGCTTTCTTTTTTTCACACCTGTCTAACCGTTTCAGGTTTTTCGGAGTCTCACTAGACTTCACAATATTGTTGTTGCAGATAATTTAACCGGCCACCATTTTCCACATTAAATTTTAGTGTCGATACTTGTTCAGTCTTCTTTCATTGTTCACTCTTAAGCATCAAATAAAGAACGAAACGGAGGAGCGGAAAAAGGAACGGAGATTGTAAGATATTTACAATTCCCAGCTGTTTCTGTTCAGTAAAGCCAAAGTGTGTCTGAATTATGAAACACGCTCTTGTTGATCGCTAGTTACTGTTATATTTATGAACAAGATATCCGAATTGTAATTTCACAGTTATTTACAAATTGAGTTCAATTAATATGTATACTTCCAATTTAGTTTTTGGATGCTGAAGTAGACTTTTGCTCTTCTTATTTACATACATATTTAGGAATAAAATGAAAAACGGATTTGTAGTAAACTGTAAGACATCTACAATTGATATGTGAATCCATTGGTAGGGTGAAAGGAGTACCTGCTAGCTGATGCGACTTTTACCTACCATTGTTAAAAGACATACTTAGGAATAAACGGAAAGAACGAAATTCTAATACATTGTCAGATATATACAATTGAAAAGTGAGTCCACTCAGCAGGGTGAAACGAGTGTCTGACATGTAAATCAGACTCTTGCTAGTCGTTAGTATAAGCCATATTAAAGAAGAAAATCAAAGAACGGAACTGTCGTAATTTGTAAGATAGTTACAAATAAGCCGGTCTATTCAGTACGGCCAAAGGTTTGATTGGTACCTAAACTAGACTATTGCTGATCTTTGGTTTAAAGCTTACTTGTCTAAAATGAAAAAAAGGAATTGTTATTTTTCAAGTATTTACAATTGAAATGTGAGTCGATTCAGTAAAATAAAAGGTGCGTTTGGTACTTTAAGAAAGAACGGAATTGTTGGTATTTGTCACATATTCACAATTGGTAAGTCCCTTCAGTAAAGTTAAGGAGTGTCTGGAAGACGAAGGAGGCTCTTGATCCTTTGTTACCAACATATTGAAGAATAAAATCAAATAACAGAAATGTAGTAATTACATATATAATTAGAATTCAATTCCGACAAAAATATAAAAGGGGAAAGGATTTTTCACCAGCTGAATTAGACTCTTCCTGATCTTTATTTACTTACATAAGTAGGAATATTATGAAAGAACAGCATTGACATCTCGGTATAACACATATCTACAATTGAAAAGTGGGTCAATATAGTAGGAGTGTAGTTGAGGTCATATTTAAGATTAAAATGAAGAACGAAATAATAGTAAATTGTCAGATATTTTGGATTGAAAAATACTATGTCCACTGAAAGAAACGAAACGAGTGTCTGATATCTAAATCAGAGTTTTGCTGGTCGTTAGTAAATGACATTAAGGGAAAAATAAACGGTATTGTCCTAATTTTAAATATATTTTCAATTGGTGAGTAAGTCCATTCAGCAAGGGTAAGTTGATCGGTAGTTACTTATATATTTAGGAATAAATTAATAAAACGGAATTGTAGGGCATAAAAAGTCAGATATTGTCTACAATGTCAGGGCGAAAAGAGTTGTAGAAAACGAACCAGACTATTCCTGATCTTCAGTTACTGACAGAATTATGAATAGAACGAAACCACGGAATTGTAAATGTCACATATTAACAATTGAGAAGTGAGTTGATTCACTAGACCAAAAGAATGTTTGGAAGCTATAGCAAACTCGTGGTGATCCTTGGTTGCAGACATACTATATAATAAAAAAGATAACGGAACTCGTTAATCTCTGAAATATGCAAAACTAAAATTAGTCCATTCGGTTGGGAGAAAAGAATTTTGGAATATGAAGCAAACTGTTGCTTATCGTTATATGCCGACTTAAATAAGTTTGAAATAAAATAATGGAGTGTGTTAATTTAGTAGAACGGTAGGAGAATATGAAAGTTGAATAGTCGAATGTAAGAGACATATTTAAACTAAAGTGAAAGAACAGAATTGTGGTAATTTGTCATATATTTGCAATTGATAAGTGATTCCATTTAGTAAAACGAAAGGAATCTTCGGAAGATGAAGCAGGCTAATGTTGATCGTTACTTACTGTCTATTTTAAAATTTTAAGTAACAACTGTATTGTCGTAAGATGTCAGATATTAAGAATTGAAAAGTGACTGCGTTCAGTAGGGTGAAAAAAGTTCCAGAAGACGAAGCAGTTCCTTTCTGATATTTAGTTGAAATATTTGTGGATAATATGGAAGAACGGAATTTCGGAAGTGAATCTGTTCATCAGGGAGAAAGGGGTGATTTGAACGAAGCAAGCTCTTGGCGATCGTTAGTTGCCGATATATATACGATTCATATGAAAGTATGAATTTGTCCAAGATTGTCTCATATTTACAATTCAATACTGTGTGCATACAGTGGAGCGAAAGGAGAGTTTGGAAGAGTAAACAGTTTCACGCTGATCATTTGTTTCCGACATATTTATGAATTTAAAAAAATGTACGCAATTATCGCATATTTGTGAAATTTTTACCACTAATATGCGAGTCTATTCAGTGTGACAAAAAGGAGTGCTTGGAAGGTAAAACTGTATCTTTATGATCGTTGGTTGACACATCTAAGAATAAAATAAAACAGTTCAATTGTAAATTGTCAGATATTTAACATTCAGAAGTGATCTATTCATTAGGGGGAGCGGAGTGTTTGCAACATATTGTAAACTCTCGCTCATTGTTATTTGCCGATTTATTTAAAAATAAAATAAAATGACGGGATTGTAGCAAATTTATTGATATTAAAAGTTGAAAAGTGAACAGAGTAAGTAGTCCGGAAGGAGTGATTGCAAGCTAAAGCAGACTAATGGTGATCATTGGTTGAAATATTTAAGATAGAATGAAGAACGGAATTGACAAAAAAAGTGTGATATATATGAGTACATTCACTAGGGCGAAAAGTGTTAGGAAGAAAAGGTAGACTCTTGCTGATCGTTATTTTCCAACCTATAAAAGAATGAATTATATCTCGGAATTATCGTAAAATGTTAGATATTTACAATTGAAAGTTGTTTTAATCAGCAGAGCAAAAATGAAATCGGAAAATTAAATGGAGGATAATTTAGGTAGTTACTGACATAATTAACCATTAAGGTGACAAGGGGAAGATCGTAAAATGCAGGTCATTTACAGAGTAAAAGTTATTCCATTCACAAGAAGGACAGAAGTTTTTGGATAATGTAGCAGACTTGCTGGTCTCTACTTTAACACATATTTACCAACAAAATGAAATGACCAATTCTCAAAAATTTTCAGATATTTACAAATGAAAGGGATTACAGTTTTTGGAATAAGAAGGAGATTGAAATAAATCTGTTTATATTTAGTTACTGACATATTTAAGTATAAAGTAAGCCAAAGTAATTACCGTAAATTTTCTTTCATTTAGTATTGGAAAGCCAGTATATTTCGCAGGGCGAACCTTCATTTTTGCCATCAAACAAACTCTTGATAATCGTTAGCTAGTGAGCTATTTTAGTATAAAATCAATTAATTGTAATGTTCTAAATTGCAAATGTATATACAATTGAATAGTGGTTCAATTGAGTAGGGCAAAAGAAATGATTGGAGAATGAAGCAAGCTGTTGCTGATCGGTAGATGGCGACATATTTAGGAAAGAAATGAATGAGCGCGACTGTCGTAGTTTGTAAGATATTTACAATAGTTAAGTAAGTCAATTCAGCAAGGCGAGAGGAGTGTTTGAAATATTTAGCAGGATCTTGCTGACCGCTTGTTGCTGACGAATTTAAGAATAAAATGAAGAACGGAATTGTCGAAAATACTCAAATATTTACAATTGAAAACTGCTATTCTCCGTTTACGGTAGCTCGGCGCTGTGTTTGGACACAAAACATGGCTAGCGAATCTTAGCAGTCCTTCCCCTGCTTTTCTCTTATCGCAGTGATAACAGAGAGACTATTTCATCAATTTTAGCAGTAGTAGGGTTTAGTATAAGTTTCTTAATCCATATACGATACAAACATGAAAGAATAAATGATGCATCAAACAGTTTCACTACATTACATAAAGTAGCCCACAAAAGGTAAATAAAACTAAACCGAGTCGTAGGTCCACGTCAGTAAAAAACGTGTACTATTAACGGCCCTAGAAATAAGATTTAATCGTATGATGTTGAGATTTATCAATATTGTCCCCTGAATTGATTTGTCATGAATGAAGGTGTCCACGAAGTAACAGCCTCGCAGACCTTGCCTCGAGGGAGGGCTACAGGCTTCGGGGGGATATAAATAGTAGGAGAAAGATAGAAAGAGGAGGGCCGTAAAAAAGAAAGAACTTTCCTGGAGGCCGAAATACACGTATTAATGCTTGCCCCCAGAAAAAAATCGAAGTTACGGGGTCTTTCTTATGTGAATTTATTGGTACATTCCTGCTAATAATTTACTATATCACGTTGGTCTCTTTAAACCTTGGGTCGTGTTGAGAAACAATCTTACAGGAGAATAATATTCAGATTTTAAGAACGTAAGGGAGAGAGATTTAGAATGTGAAAGATGAGAAGAAAGAAGGAAAGAGAATGAAGAAAACATTCTACGTTTACTTGATAATGTATTTAAACACATAAACGAAAAAGGGATATGTGAACCCACCACCATAATATTTGTGTAATTTTTGGTAACATTCTTGTGTAATATACTACCTGCGAATTCTGGGACCTCAGACTTTGGCACAATTCTGGTCTTATAGTAGTGGCGGATCCAGGGGTCGATCGGGACCCACCCGAAAGAAAACTTCCTTATGTTATATATTTCAATAATACCCATCCAAAATGTCTTAAAAGTAGCTCTAAGTAGCAGTACTAAAACCCACTGCCCCCCCCCCCCAGAAGTCCGTGCTGAATCCGCCGCTACGTTACAGAAGCTATCGTCTAGACATTCATCTCGTGGGATTGAGGAAAAACTTATTAAGGAATACCAGCCAGAGCTGGGTTCATGCCCATTCTCGATCTACCTATTTTAATGCCTCTTTTTGTGTTGGACAGTATCTGGTAAGGGCACCCAAACATGGTAATTGCGTACTCCTTTAAAATATTTACGTGTTAAAATTCGCTATATGGTTACTTTGAACATGTAATTCAATTTTTACTATTTTCTTCCTACAGCAGCATGATTTATGTCCTTTGTCCATGTTTTTTATTATTATTATTAGGATTGCAAACCTTCACCAACAGACATTAATGCGGCGAGAATATTTCGACCTATATTTGCATTGTCATAACGTTAATATCTCAGCCATCACAAAAGCAGCAATTTCTGTAGTAATAATAATTGTTCTATGGCTGTGCAGCATTCGGTTCGGCCACTCATGTGCCTGGCAACCTTGAATTAACCATGTAGGGGTGAGAAGCAAGGTTTTGACGCTCGCACTACAATTGTTGATTGTAAACAATTTTCCATCCTAGAGACAACGGACAATAACTTTCAGTAGGGTGAATGGAAGCTGATGCAGACAGTGTGCCCATCCCTATTTGATGACATATTTAATAATAAAATAAAGAACTTGTTCTCGTAAATTGTCAGACATTTACAATTAAAAGTAATTCCACTCAGCAAGGCGAGATGAGTGTTTGGAAGAAGCAAATAAAATAGACACGCATTGTTCTTACTTACTGATATATTTAAGTATAAAGTGAAAAGAAAATTGAAGTAAATTGTCTGTAATTTACAGCTGAGAAGCGAGCCTATTGCGTAGGGCGAAATGTGTGTTTTAGTTTAATAAAGCAGACCCTTGATAATCGTTTGCTACTGTAGTATTTTAAAAGAAAATGAAATAATGAAATTTTCCTAAAATGCAAGTCGTATACAATTGAATAATGGGTATATAGAGTAGTGGGTATATATAAGTACTTGCAGCCTCCTGCTGATCGTAGCTTGAGGACTTATTTAATAGTAAAATGAAAGACCGGAATTTTCATAAAGATATTGAAATTGAATAAGTGAATCCGTTCAGTAGAACGAAAGGAGTGATTGGAAGATTATGTAGACTCGTGCTGATACTTAGTTACTGACACATTTGCTAAAAATGAGAGAACGGATTTCTCCTCTACTGAAAATTCAGTATATTTAACACGCCGAAAGGAGTGTTTGGAAGACTAAGAAGGTCCACGCTGTAAGTTAGTTGATTGTATATTTAAGAACCAACTGAAAAAACGGAATTGACGTAAATTGTGTTTTAGAATTTCGTTTACTTTTCCGTTTAGTATAGCAAATGTGTTTTTCGAAGATATAGCACGCTCTTGTTGATCGCTAGATACTGACATTATTAAGAATGAAGTAAAAAGCCTATTTGTCATAATTTGCCACATTTTTTCAATTGAATTGCTTTAAAATATATAAGGAAAGAAATAAGTTTTCGGAAGCTGATGTAGACTCCTGCTGATCTTTTGTTACTGACATATGTAGTAATAAAATGAAAGATCGGAATTGAAGTAAAGTGTCAGATATATACAAGTGGTAAGTGATTCTATTCTTAAAATTTAAGGGGTGTCTAAAAGATGAAGAAGGCACTTGATCGTTTGTTATAATCATATTTAAGAATGAAAAAAATAACGGAATTGTCCTATTATTTTAGATATTTACGATAGAAATGTGAGACTTTTGAGTAGGGTGAAAGGTGTGTTTGGGTGGTGAAACAGACTCCTGCTGGTTAGTATTCTCGACATTCAAAATATGGATTAAAAGAACCTAATTGTCATAAATTATCAAATATTTAGACTTGAATTTGCTGGAACTTATGCTCGTTGTTTGGATTAAGTATAAATTCATTGAAAAAATTTTTCTGCACCAGAAACCCAGAATATGTGCAAGTGTCTCACAGTGACAAGATGTGTCTCTTGAAAAATAGAAAGCGATTCCGCCCGGATATTGGAAACGAAGATGCACATTTTGAACGGAAGCCATTTTGCACAGGGTAATTTAAAAAATTCGAGAATGCTTCGGTTTCTTTGTCTCTCATTTCCCAACAGTTATCTAATGATATGATACTTGATACATTTACCATTAGTAATTTTTGAGTTGGGGATGTCTGGGACGCTGTGGATGTCTTTCTGACAAACACTTATGACTTTAGTTCGTTGTTCTTTCGAAACGATGACATTTGAGTTTAGCGGTTTTGGTATCTGTCTCACTGCTTGTGATTTCTTAGTTTAAGAGACTTTCTGTACACCCTGTATGCCAATACGATTCGGATACTATATGTAATCGAAAACTTTTTATTACAGTTTCGTAATAGGTGTTATTAGTGCTTTTGATTAGTGTATAAATTATATTCCACTTCGACATATAATTTCCCTCTCTTCCCCTTTTAACAGCCAAGAGGAGTCTGCTTAATGATTTAAACATTCCGTTTGTTACTTTTCAATTGTAAATATTGTCTACTAGAATTCCGATCCAACATTTTGTTGTTAAATAAGATCTGAACCAACAATCATCAAGAATCTGTTTGAGCCTGACACCACTCCTTTCGTCTTACTGAATAGTCTCTCATTTAGTTGTAACTATTTGACAATTTACGACAATTATGCTCTTTTGTTTTAATTACAATTATGTCAGTAATTAAAAATCACTAAAAGCCTACTAAAGATTGCAAACATTTCCTTTGCCCTACTGATGCAATCACTTTTCATTTTGAAATATGTAACCATTTACCAGAATTCCGTTGTTTCATTTGATTCTTAAATACAACAGTAAATAACGATCGGCAAGGGACTACTTTCTTTTTTTAACACTCACCTTCTTCTCTATTCAAATATAAATATCTTAAGATGTACGACTATTCCTTTCTTTGGTTTTACTCTTAAATATCTTAATTACTAGAGAGACACTCTGCTTCAGATTCCAAATCCAACTATCGGTATTTTGTGTTTACCCACTCTTATAATGTAAAAATGTTACAAGTTTCATGTATTGCATTATTTTATTTTATTGTAAAATAGTTCAGTAATTAACGATCACCTAGAGTCTGCCTAAATTACCGAAACACACTTTTCGCCCTACTGAAATGACTTAACTTATAACTGTAAATATTGGACACTACGTCTATCCCGTTCTTTAACTTTATTCTCAAATTATCAGTAACTACCGATCAGCAAGAGAAAACTTAGTTTTCCAAACGCTACTTTCACCTTAGTAAATGGATTCACTATTTGTCTAAATATTATAATGTACAGTGATACCTCTCTAAAGCGGACAGCCGTGGGGAATCAAAAATTGCCCGCTATATATAATGGTCCGCCTTAAAGAGGTTTCAATATTTTCTTACGTAAATTAGTAAATAAGGTAGTATGCAATAAGAATTATTATTTATTTATTTATTATTTTGCATGAATCATGTATTCACGAATATTACCAAAATGTTACTGTAGCAGCATTGTCCTTCGCCATCCAATACTTTATGTCTAGGCACAACATTCAAATAAGATATTGTAGTTTTCTGCACTTTATATTTATCACTAATTACTAGGTTTTCAGTATCTCGCTTTAATTTGTGGGTTCTTGCATTCCATTCTAGCGTGAGAGTAGAATAATATCATCCTGAAATTCGGGTAACTGTCAATTGCTTTTGTGTCTAAAACAGCTTGAGTTTGACTGGAATGCAGGCAAAAAACATGAGGATGTTTTTAACAGAGAAGTTCGTCTGGGTTACTGAGCAGACAGTTGAGCAGGCAAAATGTTGTCACAATACTTCTTTGATGACACATGTATGAATTACTAAAGATGTACTTTTACAATACTTTACAACTTGTTTCTAGAGAAAGTGTCCGTAGTACGAAGGTAAATAATACCTATAAAAGACAGAAAAGACTGTCCGTGTCCGTACTAGAGAGTGTCCGCTTTAGAGAGGTTTGACAATATCTTTCTTATTACAGTGTTTGGGGATTACAAAATATGTACGTTACGGGAGGTGTTCGCTTTATAGAGCTGTCCGTTAGTAGAGGTTGTGCGACAAAACATTTCTTCATTCCATTCTTATGGCAAAAACTCCCGATCAGCAAGTCTCCAGCTTCGAAATACTCTTTCCGCCATACTGAATAGTCACAAATGTCAATTATAAATATTATAATTTCAATTATACCGTTATTTCATATTATTCTTGGATATGTCGGCAAATAACATAAGCTTAAATCTTCCTATTACCCTAATGAATGGACTCACTTATCAATGTTAAATATCTGACAATTTCAGACTTTCGTTTCTTTGCTTTTACTTTTAAATGTGACTTCAATCAACTAAGAGACTGCTATAGTTTCCATTAACTCCTTTTGTCGTATAGAAAACACCCGCTTTCAACTGTAGATATAGCACAATTTAATACAATTGTGCTCATCATTTTATTTATATATATGTCGGCCACTAACGTTCAGCTAAAGTCTTCCAAACACTTCTCTCGTCGCAGTTAACCTAATGACTATGAGTTGGTAAATGACAGGTAATTAACGATAATTCCGTTATCTTACCTTATACTTAATTATGTCAGTAACTAATTCTGCTCTAACTAAATTCTGCTGTTTCATATTATTCCCAAATATGTCAAATACTATCGACTGCTTGAGCTTCTAAAACGACCTTCGACCCGCTGTGTTTACTTACTTGTAAATTGTAACTCTGAAAATTTTCTATATTTCTTTTTTCTGATTTCACCTAAAATATTTTAGTAACTAACGAACGTCACTCTGCTTTTAATACCAAAACACACCTTTCGCAGTGAACAAATGGCCCTACTTTTGAACTATAAATATCTCATAATTTTACGTCTAATCCGTTCTCTCACTTTATTCTCAAATATATCAGTAACTATCGATAAGCAAGGGTCTGCTTAACCTTGCAAACGCTGCTTTCAACTTAGTGATTGAAGTCACTATTCAACTCTAAGTATTTCATAATGAACCACAATTCCGTTCTTTCATACCAATCTTATTTACAACTACTGATCAGCGAGAGTCCCCTTCATCTACGAAACATTCCTCTTACCCTACTGAAAAGTCCCAAATTTCTATAAAAAATATTTCAGATATTACAATTCCGTTATATCATTTTATTCTAAAGTATTTTAGTAACAAATGATCAAGATCATTGTTGATCTTCTACACACTCCTACACCTTACTCAATAGACTCAGTAACCAATTGAGAATATCTGACAAATAACAATTACTGATATACTTAATAAAATGGGAGAACCGAATTATTGTAAATTGTTACTTTTCAATGTTGTAGAATGATTCTAATAAATAGGTCGAAAACATTATTGGGAACCTCAAGTAATTAGACTATTGTTGTTTGTTAAGGACTTATTTAAGAATGTAGTGAAAAAACGTCATAAACAGTCATAAATTCTTAGATATTTAAAATCGAGAAGTGAGTAAATTGAGAACGGCAAGAGGTGTTTCGGTAGTTAAGGATACTCTTGATGATTAACTATTTTAGAATTAAATGAACTTATTGAATTGTTCTAAACTGGCAGATATTTAATATTCAAAGCTGAACCCTAATCAGCAGGCGAAAGGACTGTTTTGAAGCTAAAGTAGACTTTTGCAAATCGTTGGTCGTCAACGTATGTAAGATGAAATGAAAGAAGGGAATTGACGTAGGTTAATGGATATTTACAAGTGAAGAGATTGTTTAAACAGTACGGCGAAAGGAGTGCTTGGACGATTAAACACACACATGCACATCGTTGTTTTTCGACATCTTTAAGGATAAAATGAAGGAAGGCAACTGTCGTAAATTGTAAGATTTTTAAAAATGAAAAGTGAGTTTATTAAGCAGGAAATAAGGAATGTTTTGTAGACGGTGCTCACTATTGCTGATCGCTGGTTCTTACATTTAGGAATGATATGAATGATCGAAATTGTAATAACTTTTCTGCTAGATACAAGTGATAAGCGAGTCTACTCATTAAGGCGAAAGTTGTATTTGGAACCTTGAAGCAAAATCTAGCAAATCGTTGGTTCAAGAAGTATTTAAGAATAAAATGAAAAAACGGACTTGTCGTAGTCACGTATTAACACATGAAAAGTGAATAAATTCGATAGATCGACGGATGTTTGTACGATAAAGCAGACTGTTATTGATCGTTTGTTACTAAAGAATGCCATTATTGTAATCAACAATAGAAGTAGGCTTTCTTATTTTTAATCCATGTTTTTCCGTCACAGTTACTCGTTCAGCAGAATGAGCTGTAGGTAACACTAATTCATGTCTACTGTCTTTCCACTTCAAAACGGTCAAACCTTCCTGGGATTCCTCAAACACAATATCACCCTTCTTAAGTGTCTCTTGAACAACGTCGGGTGGCAAATATTTACGGTTAGATCTAATTGTTCTGATTAGGTATGTATTATTGTCATATACAAGGTAATCAAGAGGAACACTAGTGTAATAGTTATAGGTATATAGACGTCGTCAGTCACAAATAGATATTTTACAAGATCGAAAACAAACTTTCAGGAACTGATATGTTATTGGTCGTATTTATATTTCCAACATACAGCGAAATGTTCCACGTGTAGCTATTATTCGCGAAAATTTAAAAATTTCCAGACCCTATTTATTTTTCTTAAGGATGTACTGCCTAAACTATAGTCTGCCTCGCCATGCTATCATCGCTACGTCAACACAAATATTTTCTTCTGTCGTATATATTTTCTGGGATCGTGAAATTAGTTTTTCAATGATATTCGTAATTTTGTGTAACCTATCATTTGGAACAGCACGTGAATTGTCTCCGAAGTGCAAATGTGGTATGAGTAATTCGAATCTGTTTCTAGTCATAATTCGTCGATGTGGCTGAAAATCGTACAAAGCACCAGTGCTCCAGTAGTCGGACAATTTTGGTACTTGTACCAAGCAATTCCACTCTAAGAGACCCATGATTTTTCTAAATTCTTCACTTGTGGTAGGTTCCCAATTCTGAAGTCTACAATGCGGGCTCACATCACTCTCATACATTTCTTGTTTTGCATAATTTTTTTTTTTTAATGATCGACAATTTTTTTATTCTTTCCCCAATTCTGAAGAATTGAAAGAAATCTTCAGGTTACTGTCGTAATTCTCAGATATTTAGAATTGTCAAGCTTTTCCATTCAGTAAAGGGAAAGGAGTGTTCGGTACATGTAGTATTCCCTTGTCGATCGCTAGTTCCTGACATATTTGAGAATAAAAAAATTAGAGAATTGTCGTAATTTGTCAGATATATACAATTTAATTACGATCAACATATACAAGGCCAAAAAAGATTTCGGCAACCGACTAATGTTGATCATAGATACTGTCACCCAAAAATTATATGAAAGAGCGGAATATCCGTAAATTCTCAGATATCTGCAATTGTTAGGTTTGTCCATTTGAGTGCTTGGAAGCTCTAGCTGATTCGTGGTGATCCTTTTTTTTTTATGGAAAAATTTAGGTTACAATCAAAGAACGGAATTGTAAGTTGTCTTAAATATGCAAGAAAAAAATTACTGGCTCCGGTAAGATGAAAAGACGGTTACCTTTATTTACCGACATATATAGGAATAAAATGAATTAACGGATTTCACGAAAATTGTTTATTATATTTAATATTGAAAATTTGTTATATTCAGTGCTCAAAATAAGGGTCGGAAGATTAAATTAACTCTCATTGTCGGTAGTTACTGACGTATTTAAGTATAAAGTGAAAACGGAATTTTCGCAAACTGTCATTTAATATTGAAAAGCCAGCAGGACGAAAGATGGTTTTAAGTATAACAATGAACTCTCTTGATATTCGTTATTTACTGAAGAATTATATAACAAAATAAAATAATGGAATTGTAATACATTCCTAAATATTGACAAGTGAATTGTGGGCTTATTGAGTAGAATTTGCATGGTGAACGAGGCTCTTGGGATAATGACTTTGCCTCCCATTAAAGATTGAATTGAAAGAATTTGACGTTAATTCTCACATATTTGCAATTAAAAATTGGTTATTTACTAAAGCAAAAATATGTTTTTCAGCTGGAATAGACTCAGCTGGGCGAGAGAAGTGTTTGCAGTTTGATGAAGTGTTTCGCTTATCGTTAGTACAATACTTATTCAAAAATAAAATTAAAGAACGGAATTATCGTAGTTAGATATTTGCAATTGAATAGTAAATCCATTCAGTAGAACGATAGGAGTGTTTGGAAGATAAAGCAGGCTCATAGTGATTTTAACTACTGACATATTTAAGATTAAAATTATAAAAATACACGGACATAAATCTCAGATATATAGAATTGAAATATGATTCCATTGATTCGGGGTAAACGTGTAATTTGCTATATATAGCTGACGCTTAATCCGCGTCTGGTACAACGATAAAAATTACACTAAAATTTGACCACACTTACAAAAGATGTCTATACAAATAATATTACTACTAGAATTAAATTTCTTTATCCAGATATCTTTATTAAAGAATTTGACCAACATTTTCATTATGCTTCAATGTCAATGTGTTGTTTGTGTACACTCATCTTTACCACAATGCACATTGGATTTACAAAAGAGTATTCGTTATTTCTGTAACTACTCCTATGTAGTTCTGCTTAATCGTCTTTGCACACGTCGTATTTTACAATATCCCAGCTATACTCTTTGCATAAAAATTGATGCACTTGCTGCAGAATTCTTTAGATTTTGTAAGGAAAGAAGGTGGTATGCATCTCTTGTCTTTCTTCATGGGTCCGACCAGTAACAGGCACCATGACTTAAGTTGATTGGCCAACGGATTGATATATAATAATTGCCGTTTGTTGTAGTGATTGGTTGTAGCAAGTACTCCTATCAAGTGGAATACAGCTTGAGTAGGAACTCGCAAACCAGGATCATGAATTCCTTTACCTCTATACACTTTGGAAAACAACGAATAAAAAGTCGCGCTATCAGATTACACGTACATTTTTATACCATATTTGCTGGGCTTTTTCGGCGTACACTGTTTGATACCGCATCTTAATCGAAATCCTAACAGAGATTCAACCACGGTACAATCACTCCCAGGCATGGACTTTGATTTGCAGGATTCCAAAAACAACTCAAAACTTCCCCGATTGTCCCAGTTTTTCAACAGCTCTACCCTGGTCTCCAATACTCCTGTCATCGAATGTAAATCAGTAAAGAAGAAAAAGTATCGTTTCGATCTCATAACTGCAATGCAGAGCAGTTTCCAAATACTATCCATTGCCCAACTGCTTCACAAACTTTCTTTTGAACCTTTAGTTACACCGAGAAAGAGTCATACTCTTAAAAGTTCTTTTAGTTCATCCTCGTCAGACTCGTAGGTGAATCAGCATCTACCCTTGTACGTGGTTCTCACAACTTTTATTTTCTGGTTTGTAAATTTCACTATCACAGATATCATTTGCTATCACGTGTATAGCCAAAATGCTTACGAAGAAGTGTCCACTTGACTTTCAGCTGCTTTAGGGCCTGATTTTTTGCTTACCAAATTTCTTGCCAATTCTAGGAAGATAACAGCTATTATACCAGGAAAAATATTACACTCAATATTAACCCATATTAAAAAAACCTTTTGCGATTGTAATAATTATAACGATTATTATTATTATTATTATTATTATTATTATCTCTTATTTATTTTGAGAGGAGAAACTAATGCATAGGGTCTCAAAGTGAAGTCGACACTTCACTGAAAGCTTTTTCGCTGTTCACGTGATAGCGAATGATATCTGTGATAGTGAAATATACAAACCAGAAAATAGAAGTTGTGAAAACCACGTACAAGGGTAGATGAGGTTTCAGATATTATCTGCCGAAAAATCACAGCAAATAAAAATGTATGTGTAATCTGATAGCACGACTTTCTATTCGTTGTGTTCCAAAGTGTATATTGGTAAAGGTACTCCCGATCTTGGTTTGGCAGTTCCTACTCAAGCTGTATTCTACTGGATAGGAGTACTTGCTGCAACCAATCGCTACATCACAACGGTCAATTATTATATACCTATTCCGTTGGCCACTCAACCCAAGGGATGGGGCCTGGCACTGGTCGGAACCATGTTGAAAAACAGGAGATGCATCCCACTTTCTATCATTGCAAAATCTAAAGTATACTGCTCTAAGTTCATCAATTTTGTATGCAAACAGAATAGCAAGAGTCTTGTAAGTTGCAACGTGTGCAAGGACGATTAAACGGAACTACATTGGAGCAAACACAGAAGTAGCGAATACTCTTGTGTAAATGCATTGCGCAATGTGCTAAAGATAACTGTACACAAACAACACATTAATATTGAAAAATAATGAAATTGTCGTTCACATTTTTTTAATGTAGATGCCTGAATAGAGAAATATAATTATAGATGTAATATTATTTGTACAGATGTGACTTGTAAGTGTGGTCAAATTTTAGTGTAAATTTAATTGTGGCACCAGACGGGAGTTAAGAGTCAGCAATATCTCGCGGGGGCAAATTACACCTTTATCGCGAATCAATGGAATAATATTTCAATTTTATATATCAGAATATTTACGTCTGTTTAGATTTTATCATTTTATTCTTAAATATGTCATTAGTTACGATCAGTAAGAGTCTTCTTAAACTTCCAAACACTCCTATCGTTCCACTGAATGGATTAACTTTTCAATTGCAAATATCTAACTACAATAATTCCGTTCTTTCATTTTATTCTTGAATAAATATTGTACTAATAATCAGCGAAACACTTCTTCAAGCTGCAAACACTCCTTTCGCCCAACTGAATAGTCTCACTTTTGAATTGTAGATATCTAGGGCAATTCCATTCTTCCATTAAATGGAAATATGTTGGTTACTGATTAACATTAGTGTACATCAACTTCCACACGCACATTTCGCTTAACTGATAAGACAACCTTTCCATTGTCGATATATGACAAATAACAATAATAACGTTATTTCATTTTATTCTTAAATATGTCAACAACCGAAAATTAGTGTTTATTTGACCTGAGAAAAATTCTTTTTCGCTTTACTAAATGACCAATTTTTAATTATAAATACCTGACAAGTATTGACAAATTCATTCAATTTAATCTTTAATGCGTGAGAAAGTAATGATCCCAAGAGCCTCGTTCACCTTGCAAACACTGCCTTCCACCTACTGAATAGGCGCACAATTCAATAATCAATATTTAGGAATGTAGGACAGTTCCATTTTTTAATTTTATTTTAAAATCCTACAGTAAATAACGATCATCAAGAGTGTCCATTATTACACTTAAAACTACTTTACGTCTTACTGAAGAGAATGTCTTTTCAATAATAAATGTCAATTTGCGAAAATTCCGCTCTTTCATTTTATAACTTAATACGCCAATAACTAACAATAGTGAGAGTATATTACATCTTCCGAACATTATTTTCAAAACTGAATATAACAAGTTTTCAATTGTAAATATTAAACAATTTGCGGCAATTATTTTGTTTCATTTCATTCTTATATATGTTGGTAAATAATGGTAAGCAAAGGTTTGCCTCATCTTTGAAACACTCTTTTCTTCTCACCGAAACCAATAATTTTTCAATTGTATATTTCAGACAGTTTACAATTCCGATCTTTAATTGTAACCTAAAATATGCCTACAAAAAAGGATCACCAAGAGTCTGCGTCTGCTACAGCTTCCAAACACGCAAATGGACACAACAATCAATTGTAGATATCTGACAATTTACAAGAATTTCGCTTTCATTTTATTCCTAGGTATGTAAGTAGGTTTGATCAATAAGAGTCTACTTCGTAGCGGAAAACTCCTTTGGGCTTATATATGTTGATCGCATTTAAATATTATATATCCGGCAAATTACGACCATTCTGTTATTTTATTTTATTCTTAAATATGTCAGTAATTAGCGATCGACATGTGCATGCTATATACCAAACGCTCCATTCCCTTTACTAAATGGATAAGCTTCGCAATTTTAAATTAGACACTTACGACAGTTCCTTTCTATCTTTTATTCTTAAATATGTAAGTAACTAGGGAACAGCAAAAGTTTACTTCCGCTTGCATGACTCCTTTCTCTCTTTTGAATGGAATCAATTTTTAATTACTAATGTCTGTCAATTTACAACAATTTCATTCTACATCTTTTTCTTAAAAATATCAGCAACTAACGATTAGCAAGGGTCTGCTTCATAATTGAAACATTCCCTTTGCCTCACTTAATGACCTCAATATTGGATTGTAAATATCTAAGAATTTACGATATTACCGTCATTTGATTTAATTTGCTGTGCTTTATTAGAAAAAATGTTTAAAAATTCCAACTCTGACAATTATAATAGAAAGATTCATTTTTCTCCAACAATGAAAAGTATTTATGACATGCCTTAGGAACATTGCCAAAGGCTTGTTTCTAACCTGAAATAGATTCTTCTGATTAAATGGGCTCGGCAAAATGAAAGAACGGACTTGTAAATTGTCACAGATTTACAGTTCAATAGTGAGGCCAGTGCAGCCAAAGGTTTGATTGGTATCTCGACTAGACTATTGCTGATCTTTGGTTCAAAGCTTATTTAAGCATAAAATCAAAAAAGTTAAATGTCGTATTTTTCAGTATTTACAGTTGAAATGTGAGTCAAACTGTTGCTGATCGGAAGTTGGCGACATATATAGGAATGAAATTAAAGGGCGGGACTGTCGTAATTTGTCAGATATTTACAATAGGTAACTAAGTCAATTCAGCAAGGCGAGAGGAGTGTTTCGAATATAAAAAAGGCTCATGCTCACCGCTTGTTGCTGACGAATTTAAGAATGAAACGAAGAAAGGAATTGTCTTTAAATAGTCTGATATTTATAATTGAAAACTACTATTATCCGTATACTGTAGCTTGGCGCAGTGTTTTGACACAAAACATAGCTAGCGAATCTTAGCAGTTATTCCCATTCCTTTACCCTTATAACAGTGGTATCAGAGTCAGTAACTTAAGCATTCGTAGGGTTTGGTATTTACAAGTTGCGTAAATTTCGAAACAGTTTATTTGTTAATCTAACTTATGTGGGGCGGGGAGGGGTAAACCCTGATCCATATACGATAATCAATATAAGATAGAAACATGAAAGTATAAATGAAGCATCAAACAGTTTCACTACATTACATAAACTAGCCCACAAAAGGTAAATACAAATAAAGTGAGTTGTAGGCCCACTACAGTAAGAAACGTATACTATTAGGGGCCATAGAAAAATATTTATTCGAAGGTGAAAATTTTCTTAATTCATATACGATACAAATACGAAAGTATAAATGAAGCATCAAACAATTTCACTACACTACAGAATGTAGCCCACAAAAGTAAATAAAACAAACGTGAGGCGTAGGCCCACTTCAGTAAAAAACGTGTACTATTAGGGGCCATAGAAATAATATTTATTCATAAGGTTTTTAGATTAGACAATATTTTCCCCTGAATATTTTGTCATGTATGAAGTGGTCCACTAAGTAACGGCCCCGCAGTCCTTGCTATGAGGGGGGATGTAAATAATAAGAGAAAGATAGAATGAGGTAAGCCCTAGAATGAGAAAAAAAATTTCTAGGAAGCCCAAATACTCGTATTAATGCTTTCCCCCAGAAAAAATCAAAGTAACGGCACTTTCTTTATTGTAAATTTATTGGTACTCTCTTACTAATAGATAACTCCATCAGGTTGGTCTCTTTAAACCTTGAGACGAGGAGAGAAACAATCTTATAGGAGCATAGTATTCAGATTTTAAGAAGGTGAGGAAAAGGTTACGAGGATGAGAAAGATGAGAAATAAGAAAAAACAGAATGAAAGAAACACTCCTACGTTTACTTCATAATGAATTTAAACTCATATAACTGAAAAAAGGATATCGGATATCGGAATATTTGTGTAATTTTTTGCAACATTCTGGTGTAATATATTTCCCGCAATTTTGAGGCCTCAGTGTTTGGCCCAATTCTGGCCTTACAACAGTGGCGAATCCAGGGTACGATCGGGGCAACCTGGAGAAAAAACTTTCTTTTTATATATTGAAATAAAACCCATTCCAAAGTTTGAAGGTCTTAAAAGTAGCTCTAAGTAGCACTACTAAAATCCACCGCCCCCCAGAAGTCCCCTGCCTTACAGAAGCTATCGTCAAGGCATTCAGCTAGTGAGACTGAGAAAAACCTTAATAAGAAATACCAGCCAAAGCTGATTTCATGCATACGCTCGATCTACCTATTTTAATGCCCTTTTTTGTGTTGGACAGTGTCTGGTAAGGACACCCAAACAGGGTAATTGCGTAGTGCTTTAAAATATTTACATATTAAAATTTGCTTCATACTTTCTTTGAACACGTGATTCAATGTGTGTTATATTCTTCTTCATTTCCCAATACTTTAAGTCTATGGTTGTTAGTAATTTAATTATTGCATTATACTAATTCTTCTCAAAGATCGTTTAATTAGTAAGAAATTCTTGACTTGTTGCAATCCTTCACCCACAGGATTAATGTGGCGAGAATATTTCCACCTATATTCGCATCGAAATTCTCAGCTTCTGTTTACAATCAGTGCAAGATGCTTCTGTTGCCTTATCATGAAAACAACACTGTTCAGCGAACTTGGTTTTCGCGATCTTTGTATATTGTTTACAATTCAAACTACATGCTTCCATTATTGCCAGGGGTACAATTTTTTCGCACACATTTGAATTAGATCACTGTGTACAATTCAGTGTCCTTTATATGTAAGATTGTATTACATAATACCTAACTCGTTTTGTCATGACGTTAATATCTCAGTCATCACAAAAGCAGTACTTTATGTACTAATAATAATTGTTCTATGACTGTGAAGACGTAGGTACATTTGAATCGGCAACTCATGTGCCTGGCAACCTTCAATAAACCATGTAGGGGTGAGAATCAAGGATTTGACGCTCGCACTACAATTGTTGTTTTAAAAAAAATTCCATCCTAGAGTGAACAGACAATACCCTTCAGTAAGGCTAATGGAAGCTGATGCAGACTTTGTGCCGATACATATTTGATGACATATTTACTAAGAAAATCAAAGAACCAGTTCTCGTAAATTGTCAGACATTTACAATTAAAACCTAATTACACTCAGCTAAGCGAGATGAGTGTTTGGAAGAAAAAGCAGATAAAATAGATACCCATTCTGTTACTTACTGATATATTTAGTTATAAAGTGAAAAAAGCAAATTGATGTAAATTGTCTGTAATATACAGCTGAGAAGCGAGTCTATTTCGTGGGGCGAAATGTGTGTTTAGCTTTAATAAAGCAGACCCTTGATGATCGTTAGCTAGCGGTTCAATGATGAAGCAGATAGTTTATGGTCCTTATTTCATAATACATTAAGGTTTAAAATGAAAGAACGGATTTGTCGTAAATATGTTGATCAATAATTTCATTGAAACAGTGGCATTATTGTTAATTGACTGATATTTAACACTAAAAAATTAGTGAGTCAGTTCATTAGGGTAAACGGAGTGTTTGGAGCATATTGCAAACACTTGCTCATTGTTATTTACCGACTTATTTAAGAATAAAATGAAATAACGGGATTGCCGTGTTGTTAGATATTAACTATTGAAAAGTCAGTTGACTAAGCAGGCCGGAAGACCTGATTGTAAGCTGAATCAGACTCCTTGCGATCCTTGGTTCAAATATTTAAAAATAGATTCATAGGACGGAATTGTAAATTATGTCATACATGCAAGTGACGATTTGGGAATAATCATTAGGACGAAAAGAGTGTTTGGGAGAAGCAAACTCTTGCTGACAGTTGTTTGCCGACATGTAAAAGATGAATGAAATAACGAAATTGTTGTAAATGGTTATATATTTACAATTCATAAGTTGTTTCATTCAGTAGAGCCAAAAGGATGTCGGAAAATAAA
Organism: Thermobia domestica; assembly: GCF_964235325.1. Classification (NCBI taxonomy): domain Eukaryota; kingdom Metazoa; phylum Arthropoda; class Insecta; order Zygentoma; family Lepismatidae; genus Thermobia; species Thermobia domestica. The sequence continues at coordinate 178,708,709 of NC_137461.1, read as the reverse complement.
ACGGACTATCATTTATATAGTTACTGATATAATTAACTACAAAGGTAACAATGGAATGATCGCAAATTGTCGGTCATTTATAACAAAAGTTATTCCATTCACAAGAAAGAGATATAGTGAACTTGCCGATCCCAATTTGAAGCCATATTTAAAAAAAAATGAAGAACCAATTATCGGAAATTGTCAGATATTTGCAATTGAAATTGACTCCATTAAGTAGAGCCAACTGACTGTTAGGTTTAGGAAGCAGATGAAATACACTCCCTTTATATATACTTACTGACATACTTAAGTATAAAGAAAATAATGGAATAACCATACTGTTCTTTGAACACGTGATTCAATGTGTATTATATTCTTACAGCAGAATGCTTAATTTCCCAATGCTTTAAGTCTATGGTTGTTAGTATTTTAATTATTGCATCATACTAATCCTTCTCAAAGATCGTTTAATTAGTATCAAATTCTAGACTTGTTGCAATCCTCCACCCACATTGCAATCCTTCACCCACAATTAATGTGCCGAGAATATTTCCACCTATATTCGCATCGAAATTCCCATCCTCTGTTTACAATCAGTGCAAATTGCTTCTGTTGCCTTATCGTGAAAACAACACTGTTGAGCGAACTTGACGGTTTTCGCGATCATTGTATATTGTTTACAATTCAAACTACATGCTTCCATTATTGCCAGGGGTACCAGGGATTTTTTCGCACACTTTTGATAAAGCAGGCTCTTGCTGATCGTGCACACAGATATAAGAATGAAATGAAAGAATGAAATTTTGGAAAACTGACACATAGTTACGAATGAAAAGTGATTCCATACAGTAGGGCTAAAGGAGTGTTTGGAAAACTAGGCAGACACATGCAATCATTCGTTTCCGAAATGTTTAAAAATCAAATGAAGAAACGTGCTTGTCGTAAATTCTCAGATTTTTACAACTGAAAAGCGAGTCTATTCAGTATGGTAAAAGGAGTGTTTGTAATCTAAACCAGTCTGATGGTGCTCCTTGGTTGATGACGTATATAGAACAAATGAAAGATTAGAACAGTCGTAAATTGTGAGAATTATAAAATTGGTTACTGGGACAATTCAATAGCGTGAAAGGAGTCTTTGGAAGATGAAGCAAACACTCGCTCATTGTTATTCCCCGAAAGATATAAGAATAAAATTTAAAAATTCGATTGTCTTAAATTGTTAGATGTTAACAATTAAAAACTGACTAGTTTCAGTAGGCCGATAGGAGTGTTTGCGAGCTGTAGCAAACTAGTGTCTAATTCTAATAAATAAGTATAATGTTATTTAATGTAGGGTGTTTTAGTTTTTTGTGTGTGTTATGGTCTGGATAACCCTCTGATCATCCGTGAGGTTTTCGAGACGAGACATCCGAACCTCTCGGCACCTAATGCTCATCTCATCCTTGAGACCGACGAGTGATTTGGAAACAATTTGTAACTTCTTCTTGCAGAGCTCCTTCGTCGTCATGTCCAGATAAGTTCTAGTCTGAAGAGAATACTTATTGGTAGGACCACGAACCACGATCGAAACCTCGAAATGAAATGGCAGCCCGAATAGTGATCCGAACACGGAACGGTTACATTAAAACTAACCACAGTCCCGTTTTTTTCATTTTATACTAAAATATGTCAGTAACAAACGGTAATGAGAGGTTTTTTTCGCTGCTTCATCCTCGAAAAACTCCTGTCGCCTCGCTGAGTGGAATCACTGTTTAATTGTAAAGACCTGGCATTTTCAAGAATTAGTTCCTTCAATATGATCAACTAGGGATCGGCAAAAACTTTCAAGCACTCCTTTGAACGAATGAATGGACTCTACTTTCCAATAGTAAATATCTCATTATTAACTGTACTTGCATTGTTTTATATCATTCTTAAGTGTGCTGGGAGCTACCGATAAGCAGTAGTCCCCTACAACTGCCAAACACTTCATTCGCCAAACAGAATACACACAGCTTGCAATTATAAATATCTTTCAATTTACGACAATTCCGTTCTTTCATTTTGTTCGTAATTATTTCAGTAACTAACGATTAGCAAGAGTCTATTGCATACTTCAAACACTCAATTAGCAATATTAAATGCCCTCACTTTCCTATTGTTAATATATAACATTTTACAATTCCGTTCTTTCACTTAATACTTAAATATGTTGACATCTACGATCAGCAGGTCTACTCCTGCTCCCAATCTTTATTTTGGCATACTGAGAAGACTCAAATTTCAACTGTAAATAACTGACAAATTTCCACAGTCTCGCACATTCATTTCATTTCTAAATATGTCGGTTACTACCCAATGATTCCTTTTGCCCTACTCAATAGACTCACTCGCTATTAACTTGCAAATACCTATCAATTTACGACAATTCCATTTTTTTAAATTCAAGTACTCCTATCGGAATGCTGAATTCCCTCTCGCTTGATTAGTATATATCTCACAATCTATGACTATTCCGCTCTTTTATTTCTTTTTAATTTGTTGTCAACTGCAGATCACCAAGAGTCCACTTCACTTTCGAAACACTTTTTTCGCCTTACACAGTGTCAGCACTTTTCAATTAAAAATATTTGACAATTTATGAGAAATCCTTTCTTTCAATTTATTCTTAACACGTCAGTTTGTAATGATTTCCAAGAACCTACGTCATGTTCCAATAAACACTTTCGTCCTACTGAATAGACTGGCTTTTGATTCTAAATAACGGACAATTTACAACTATTCCAATCTTTGAATTATTTTTAGATTGTAAGTAACTAACGATCAGCGAAACTCCGCTTCATCTTTTGGATACTCTTTTCGCCTACTAAATTGACTCATTTTTCAATTAAATATCTTACAATATACGACAATCCGTTCGTTCATTTTATTCTTAAATATTTTAGTAATTAATGATTAGCAAGAGTCTGCTTGATTCTTGGAACAGTCTCTTTGCCAATTTCAAATATAAATATCTTGCAATGTGCAATTTCGTTCCTTCCTTTTATTCTTGAATGTTTCTGTTACTAACGATTATCAACAGTCTGCTTAATTATTAAAACACACCGTACACCATACTTAATGGCCTCAGTTTTGAATTCCAAATTTCCGACAATTTATAAGGAGGTTCTTTCTTTTCGATGTTTAATACCGTGGTCGAACACTACCGATCAGAAGAGTCTAATTCAGCTACCAAATAGACGTTCTGCCCCACTGAAAAGTATCAGATTTCTATTGTAAATATATGGTAAATTACTACAATTACGATATTTCATTTTATTCTTAAATATGCATGCAACTAAAGTTTTACTAGAGACTGTGACATTTTCCAGGCTCTTTCTAAGAAACTGAATGTACGCACTTACAAATTGTAAATATGTGACAAATTTCGACAATTCTGTATTTTGATTATCTTAGTAATTATGGACTGTACTAACGACCCTTATTCAAATATCAGACACTCCTTTCGCCCTGCTGTGTGTACTCACTGTTCAATTGTAAATATATGAGAATTAACTAGAATTTCTTTCTTTCACGTTATCATCAAATATTTCCTCAGCTAGTGATCGCCACAAGTGTGCAACAGTATTCCAAGCTGTCCTTTCTCCCTACTGAATACTCTCACATATCAATTGTAGATATCTGACAACTTGCGACAGTATCCCTCTTTCATTTTATTTCTAATTATGTAAATAAATATCAACAAGACTCTAATAGCTGCTTCCTCAATCCTCAATACCCTTATATATTTTACCGAACTTTAAATGGAAATATTTGAAAAATTACGAATATTCCGCTCTTCCAATGCACAAATATGTCAGTAACTAAACATAAGCAAGAGCCTCTTTCGTCTTCCGAAACTCTTTGCTTACTACTGTATGGAGTCACATTTGATTCAAATTATGTGACAATTACCATGCATCCGTTCTTTCATTTTATTCTTAAATATGTCAGTAATGAACGATCAGGAAAAGACTGCTTTATATTCGAGACACTCTTCGCCACTTTCGAAATACAATAATACTACTATTCATTCACTACTACTACTACTATTCATTTCTTTATATTAAGAAAAAATCGAAGTAACACCACTCTCTCTAATGTAAATTTACTGGTACACTCTTACTAATACTTAACTTCATCAGGTTGGTCTCTTTAAACCTTGAGTCAAGGAGAGAAACAATCTTCCAGGAGCATAATATTCAGATTTTAAGAAGGTGAGGAAAAGGGAGCGAGGATGAGAAAGATGAGAAATAAGAAAAAACAGAATGAAAGAAACACTCCTACGTTTACTTCATAATGATTTTAAACTCATATAACCGAAAAAGGGATATCGGAACACACCACCATAATATTTGTGGAATTTTTGGCAACATTCTGGCGTAATATATTTCCCGCCAATTTTGGGGCCTAAGTGTTGGGCCCAATTATGGCCTTACAACAGTGGCGGATCCAGGGTACGATCGGGGCCCCCGGAGAAAAAACTTTCTTTTTTATATATTTAAATAAAACCCATTCCAAAGTTTGGATGTCTTAAAAGTAGCTCTAAGCATCACTACTAAAATCCACTCCCCCCAAGAAGTTCGTCCTGAATCCGCCCCTGCCTTACAGAAGCTATCGTCTTGGCATTCACCTCGTGAGACTGAGGAAAACCTTAATAAGGAATACCAGCCAAAGCTGGGTTCATGCATACGTTCGATCTACCTATTTTAATGCCTCTTTTTGTGTTGGACAGAGTCTGGTAAGGGCACCCAAACAGGGTAATTGCGTAGTGCATTAAAATCTTTACATGATATAATTTGCTTTATACTGTTCTTTGAACACGTAATTCAATGTGTATTCTATTCTTACAGCAGGATGCTTCATTTCCTAATACTAATCCTTCTCCAAGCTCGTTCAATTAGTATGAAATTCTAGACTTGTTGCAATCCTTCACCCACATTGCAATCCTTCACCAAAGGATTAATGTGTCGAGAATATTTCCATCTATATTCGCATCGAAATTCCCAGCCTCTGTTTACAATCAATGCAAGATGTTTCTGTTGCCTAATCATGAAAACAACACTGTTTAGCGAACTTGACGGTTTTCGCGATCTTTGTATATTGTTTACAATTCAAACTGCATGCTTCTATTATTGCCAGGCGTACAATTTTTTCTCACACTTTTGAATTAGAACACTGTACACAATTCAGTGTGCATGATATGTAAGATTGTATTACATAATAACTAACTCGTTTTGTCATGACGTTAATATCTTAGTCATCACAAAAGCAGCACTTTATGTACTAATAATAATTCTTCTATGACTGTGGAGACGTAGGTACATTAGGATCGGCTACTCATGTGCCGGGCAACCTTGAATTAACCATGTAGGAGTGAGAAGCAAGGATTTGACGCTCGCACTACAATTGTTGTTTTTTAAAAAACATTCCATCCTAGAGTGAACGGACAATACCCTTCAGTATGGCGAATGCAAGCTGATGTAGACTGTGTGCCGATCCATATTTGATGACATATTTACTAATAAAATTAAAGAACCAGTTCTCCTAAATTGTCAGACATTTACAATTAAAACATAATTACATTCAGCAAGGCGAGAGGAGTGTTTGGAAGAAGAAGCAGATAAAATAGATACCCATTTTGTTACTTACTGACATATTTAAGTATAAAGCGAAAAAGCAATTGATGTAATTTGTCTGTAATTTACAGCTGAGATAAGAGTCTCTTTCGTGGGGCGAACTGTGTGTTTTGGTTTAATAAAGCAAATCATTGATGATCGTTAGCTACTGTAGTATTTTAGAATAATATGAAAATGAAATTTTCCTAAATTGCAAGTTGTATACAATTGAATAGCGGGTAGATAAATTAGGCCGAAGGGAAGTAGGTATGGAAGCACCAGCAGCCTCCTGCTGATTCTTGTTTCAGGACTTATATAATAGTAAAATGAAAAAACGGAATTTTTTCATAAAAGATACTTAAATTGAATGAAGTGAATCCATTCAGTAAGACGAAAGAAGTGATTGAAAGATTATGTAGAATCGTGTTGATACTTAGTTACTGACATATTTGCTTAAAATGAGAGAGCTGATTTCTCGTCTATTGAAAAGTGAGTATATTTAGCACGCCGAAAGGAGTGTTTGGAAGATTAAGAAGAGCCACGCTGATAGTTAGTTAATTGTATATTTAAGAACCAAATAAAAAACGGAATTGATGTAAATTTAGTTTTAGAATTACTAAGTTTTTCCGTTTAGTATAGCGAATATGTTTTTCGAAGATATAGCACGCTCATATTCATCGCTAGATACTGACATTTTTAAGAATAAAATAAAAAAGCAAATTTGTCAAAATTTGCCAGGTATTTGCAATTGAATTGCATTAAATTCAAGACATCCTGTATAAGCATACAACTCGGATACTATATGTATTCGCAAAATTTTTTTATAGTTTCGTAATAGGTGTTTTCGATTAGTGTATAAATTATCTTCGTCTTCGATATATAATCTCCCTCTCTAACCCCTTTTAAGAACCAAGAGGAGTCTGCTTAATCTTTCCAACATTCCGTTTGTTACACTGAAGGGATTCACTTTTCAATTGTAAATAGCTGACTAGTACATTCCGACCTCTCATTTTGCTGTTAATAAGACCCGAACCAACAATCACATAGAGTTTGTTTGAGCCAGCAATCACTCCTTTCGTCATACTGAGTAGGCTCGTCATTTAGTTGCTACTATCTGACAATTTATCATAATTACTCTCTCTCATTTTATTGAGAAATTTGTCAGTAATTAGAGATCAGCAAAGTGTACTTCAGCTTGCAAACACTTTATTTGCCCTACTGATACAATCACTTTTCATTTAAAATATGTGACCATTTACTACAATTCCGTTGTTTCATTTTATTCTTAAATATGTCAGTAATTAACGATTAACAAGGGACTGCTTTATCTTTGAAACACTCACTTTCTATCTTTCCAAATATAAATATTAGAAGATGTACGACTGTTCCGCACTTTGGTTTTATTCTTAAATATCTCAATTACTAACGAGACACTCTGGTTCAGATTCCTAATCCAACTATCGGAATGTTGTGTTTACTCAGTCTTATATTGTAAAAATGTTACAAGTTTCATGTGTTATATTATTTTATTTTATTGTAAACTAGCTCAATATCTACATCTCCCAAAAACTCCTATCCTTCTTGTGAATGGAATAACTTTTACACTGTAAATGACCTACATTTTACGATCTTCCCCTCGTTACGTTAATAGTTAATTATGTCAGTAACTACATAAATTATCCTCCATTTAATTTTCCGATTTCATTTTTGCTCTGCTGATTAAAACAACTTTTCAATTGTAAATACCTAACAATTTACGACAATTCCGTGATATCATTCATTCTTTTGTATGTTGGAAAATAACGATCAGCAAGAGTCTACTTGTGCTTCCTTACACACTTTTCGCCATAGTGAATGTACTCACTTATATATATCACACAATTTTCGTCATTTCCGTTCTTAAATATTTCAAACAATGATCTTTAGCTTGCAATCACTCCCTCCGGACTACTTACTCTATTCACTTTTCGACTTTTAATATCAATAAATTTCCTACAATCCGGTGATTTCATTTTATTTTTAAATAAATCGGCAAATAACAATAAGCCGGAGTTTGCAATATGTTCCAAATACTTCATCCCCCAAATGAATAGACTCACTTCTGAATGTTAAATGTCTGCCAATTTACAATTGAATTGTTTCATTTTATTCTTAAATATGTCAACCAACGATCATAAAGATAGTTTTACCTTCCAAGCACTCCTTTTATCACACTGAATAGACTCGCATTTTAGTGGTAAAAATGTCACTAATATACGACAATTGCGTACATTTTTTTAATTCTTAAACATGTCGGAAACAAACGATCAGCGTGAAACTGTTTACTCCTCTAAACACTCCTTTCGATCTACTGTATGGACACACTATTGATTTGTAGATTTGTGATAATTTCATTCTTTCATATCATTCGTCTATATATCGATAACCAACGATCAGTAATAGCTTGCCTGATCTTCAAATCAATCCTTTCTCCTTACTGAATAGATTCGTTTCTCAATTGTTACTATATGTCATTTTCCGAAATTCCGTTTTTCCATATTTTCACACGAATAAAATGAACAACGGAATGGGTAAACTGTATGATACCTACAATTGAAAAGTGAATCCATTTGGTAAGGAGAAAGGAGTACTTGCTAGCTGATGCTGACTTTTACCGATCCCTAGTTAAAAGATATACTTAGGAATAAACCGAAAGAACGAAATTCTAGTAAAATGTCTGATATTTACAATTCAAAAGTGAGTCCACTCAGCAGGGTGAAACGAGTATCTGATATGTAAATCAGAGTCTTGCTGGTCGTTAGTATAAGACATATTAAAGAAAAAAAATCAAAGAAAGGAATTGTCGTAATTTATAAGATAGCTATAGTTGTGAAGCCGGTCTATTCAATAGGGCCAACGGAGTGATTGGTACCTAAACTAGACTATTGCTGATCTTTCGTTCAAAGCTTATTTAAACATAAAATGAAAAAACTTTAAGGTCGTAATTTTTCCAGTATTTACAGTTGAAATGTGAGTCTATTCAGTAATATAAAAGGAAGCTTAAGTAAACTCTTGCTCATCTTTAATTGTTGACATATTTAAGAATGAAATTAAGGAACGGTTTTGTTGTAACTTGCCAAATTTTTACAAATCAATAGTAACACCATTCTGTATGGCGAAAGGAGAGTTTCAAAGATGAAGCGGACTATCGCTAATCGCTATTTAATGATACTTTTAAGAATAGAATCAAAGAACGGAATTGTCGTAAATATATTTCGATTAAGTAGGCCGAAAGGAGTGCTCGGAAGGTGAAGCAATCTCGTGGTGATCCTTGGTGTGACATATTTAACAAAAAATGTAAAAAAAAAAAAATGTAAATCTATATATATAAAAGAGAACGCACAAATCCTTTGTTCCCTCATCACGCTAATACGGCTGAACCAATTTCTTTCATTTTTGGGGGGTTATTATGATTTGGACCCTAGATGGTTTTTATCATATCACTTTAATTTTCAATTACCAGTGTCTTGAGATAATTGACCATTCAAGTGTCCATAACGTACAAATCCTTTGTTAGTTCATCATAGGTAAAAATAAACGTATTTATATGCAACCCACATGACCGTGTCACTCGGCGGGTTAACATAAATGACAGGCGATATAATGTTAACATTTACTGCAATTTCTATGGTTTTTATCATATCAATTGAAAGCGAAAAAGTAAAAATTATCTAAGTAACAAAGTTTATTGCGTTCCGGGGTGACCCCAGCGAAGCGGGGTGAACGCTGCTAGTTGTGTGATATTGAGAATTGAAATTTAGTACATTCGTTGAAGCAAGGTCCTGGAGTAGGTTACTTGCCGATATATAAAAGGATGAATGGTAGTATAGAATTGTCTTCTGATATTTACAACGGAAACTTTGTTTAATTCAGTTGAGAAAGAGATCGGAAGATGAAACGGACTTTGTATATTGTCATATATTAACAATTGAAAATGGAGTCTATTCAGTAAGTCGAAAGGAGTTTTTGAACCTAAAGTAGACTCTTTCAGATGGATTATTCCCGTCATATTTAAGAATGAAATGAAATAAGGGAATTGTTGGTATTTGTCAGATATTTACACATATATCTACAATTACACATATATTTGCAAATAAATTGCGATAAAAATATATCTCGGGTGGGTGTGCATAACATGCTAAGTCCAAACTGGTCAAAAATGAGGTTTTCATGCTACCTGTATAAGAAAATTTTTCTCTACAATTGGGTATGCTCGGCTAGTCCAATTAGGTTTTTCAAAGATGTTACAAACCAGTGCGTTTTCAGTCATGTTTGACATACTGATTCTATTTCGTGCAAAACCAGTTAAGTCCGTAGTAAGTGGACTTAACATGTTTTTCCCAACTTTGTTCACTCATATATGAGTGTGAAAAGAAAGGTAAGTCCATCGTGTGAATGAAACAAATCCAAGCAATAAAGTTATGTGAAATATGTTAAGGAGAAACGACCTTGTAAATTATTTGCTTAGTACTATTCGAATTATATTGGTTTTTCATATTATTCAGAGGTTAAGTAGTATTTGTTTCAAATAAATAAAATCATATTACTCTGTTTCTGTTTTCTATCTCTATTTGAATATTTTTATGAGTAACACAAGTGCGCAACAATAGAAATAGACCCGGATTTTATGGGAATGATTCTGCATCCGAATTAACAGAACCCAAGGCAGAAGAGAAGCTTAAAAGTCATAGGACGAGAAGCAATAAACAGACTGGTAAGAGACAAGTAATGAAGAAGATAATAGTAAGAGAGGGGGGAAATCAACTATTACTGTGCTCGGCCAGTGTACACAACTGCACAATTTATCAGAGACACAAGGAACATCTGACATCGAACCTGTGGAAAATATGTCCCGTGAACATCGGAAGGAATCACGAGGTTTAAAAGGCAATACACGAAATATTCGTGAAACGAGAAAATGTCTCAGAAATACAGGTCAATCATATGTTTCTTCGAAAGAGAACTGCGTCCTAGCTCGTACATCTCAGCTTCCCGGAGAGTGTAGAAAAAATGTATAATGTATTCAGAAGAAGTGATTAGAAATATATTTTATTGTTACTAGTCAAGGGAGTGTTTTGAATATGAAAGAGACGGTTGCTGATCGTTAATTACTGATATATTTAAGAATAAAATGAAAGCACGAAATTGTCATAAATTGTTACACATCCTAATTTGAAAGGTAATTTCATTTAATAGGGCGGAAAAAGTGTTTGGAAGCTGAAGCAAACACCTGTTGATTTTCCGATATATTTAGGAATAATATGAGATAACGGAAGTGTTGCAAATTTTTTTATGTTTACATTTGTAAAGTTGTTCTATTCAGTATGGCAAATGAAGCAAGCGGAAGGTGAAAAAAAAGACTCATTTCGTTAGTAGTGACATCGTTAGTATAAAGTGAAAGAATAAAATTGTTTAATTGTCAGATAATCTCAATTGGTTAGTTAGTCCTTTCAGTAAGATTATAAAATTGTTTACCTTGTGTATAAAATTGTTAACTCATTCAAACAAGACTATATGATCCTTAAACACATGGCGTTCAGCTAAAACGGGAGAGTAAGAATTTTAAGTTCTTTTATTTCGCAAGAGAAAAAATGTTCAAAACTTTATTCACAATTGCGAATTGTTGTATTTACTATTGACAAATGAAAGAGATAGTTTGGTCGCAAAATACAATGTATTTGAAGTTCGATTTCACAAGGTGATACATTATGTACCTCGTCAATGACACTTCTAGACTCTTAGAAAACTTTTCAATATACAATCATTTTGGTACATTTTTTTACACAGGTTTTTTTTCTAAATAACCTATAAAGATTTATGTTTAATTGGCTGAGTACTTTTTAAACTTCAATGGTTTATACGTTCACCGTATCAATTGTAGAATCACTTTCTTATTCCATTCTGTAGGTTTTCGTAGAGATTAACAGTACGAAGCAACCTGAACACTTACTTCAATAAAGGAATTGCCATTATTGTAATTAACAATTGCAGTAGACTTTCTTATTTCTAATCAACCTTTTTCCGTCAGTTAGTCTTTTAGCAGAATGAGCTGTAGGTAACACTATAACATGTCTACTGTCCTGCCACTTGAAAACCGTCACACTTTCGTTTGTTTCCTTACCCACAATATCGCCCTTCTTCAGTTTCTCTTGAACAAGGTCGGGTAGCAAGTATTTACGGTTAGACGTAATTGTACCGATTATGTATATATATATCCCTATCTATCTATTTTAGGGGAATTCCGGGTTTGATCCCCCCATCAAATTTTATGTTCATTCAAATAAAGTAATGTAAAGTGAATGAAATATCTTGTAGAATGTTCACATTTCCAAGAATTAAGTTAGCAAAGCACCCCGAATTATATATTTGAATAATTTTCATTTTGGACGTGGGGATTTAGGTATTCGACTGTGTTCACATTTCTCATTTTTAGCGTTTTCGTATATGAATTAGTGACATGGCGGGCTAATATATGGGACAGGGATTTGAAAAGTAACAGTTTGTCGGATAATGTGTTTCCAATAAAAATTAATATTTATAATATTCACAGTAAAAAGTTCTCATATATTTAAAAAAAGGAAGAAAAACTTTAAATTTCCGTACGGAGGCTCGAACCTTCGCTCCTCGTTTCAGAAATGTCAGTATCAGTACTACACCCGCTTGACCACATACGCAAATTACAGGAGCTTGTATTATAATATTGATAATAGAATCGCTCCAGCACAGGTTTCTACTTGGATGTTTAAATATCCATTTTTTGTCGTTTTCAACAATTTCTGCTTAACATAATGGTTCATTTTGCATATTGGAAGTGTGCATGATGTGTGGAATCAATATTAATCTACAAAAAGTAGTTTGATTTTGTTTTTACATTTTCACAAAGCTTGGATGACAGTACGATTAGTATTTAGTGTCTATATGAAGATAGGCGGGAACATGCAATTCCTTCTGTATAGATCTGCGGAAATATTGACGGATGTAGGCTTAGTTTCTGAACGATTTTCCAGCTCTTTGTGAACAGGTGTGTACAGTTATTTCCAGTAACCTTGAACGACAGTGACACGAACACAGATACATCGAGAACATTTAATATTTGAAAGGCTCTCCCACCCAGAACCGAAACTCAGAACCACGTACAAGGGTAGATGCTGTTTTACCTACGAGTCTGATGTGGATGAACTAAAAGAACTTTTAAGAGTATGACTCTTTCTCGGTGTAACTAATGGTTCAATAGCAAGTTTAAGAAGCAGTTGGGCAATGGAGAGTATTTGGAAACTGCTCTGCATTGCAGTTATGTGTTCGAAACGATACTTATCTCTTCTTTACTGATTTACATTCGATGACAGGAGTATGCGAGACCAGGGAAGAGCTGTTGAAAAACTGCGACAATCGGGTAAGTTTTGAGTTGTTTTTGGAATCCTGCAAAGCAAAGTACATGCCTGGGAGTGGGTGTACCGTGGTTGAATCTCTGTTAGGATTTCGATTAAGATGCGGTTTCAAACTGTATATGCCGATAAAGCCCAGCAAATATGGTAAAGAATGTACGTGTAATGTGATGGCACGACTTTTTATTCGCTGTGTTCCAGTGTATAGAGGTAAAGGAATTCACGATCCTGGTTTGCGAGTTCTTACTCAAGCTGTGATCCACTGGATAGGAGTACTTGCTGCAACCAATCGCTACAACAAACGGCAATTATTATGTATGAATTCCGTTGGCCAATCAACTCAAGTAATGAGGCCTGTCACTGGTCGGAACCATGAAGAAAGACAAGAGATGCATACCACCATCTTTCCTTACAAAATCTAAAGAATTCTGCTGCAATTTTTATACAAAGAGCATAGCAAGGATCTTGTAAAGTCCGACGTGTGCAAGGACGATTAAGCAGAACTACATAGGAGCAATTACTGAAATAACGAATACGCTTGTGTAAATCCAATGTGCAATGTGGTAAAGACGAGTGTACACAAACAAGACTTTTACATTGAAGCATAATGAAAATGTTGGTCAAATTCTCTAATAAAGATATCTGGATAAAGAAATTTAATTCTAGAAGTAATATTATTTGTATAGATGTCTTTTGTAAGTGTGGTCAAATTTTAGTGTAATTTGTGTCGTTGTACCAGACGTGGATTAAGCATCAGCTATGTGTAGCAAATTACACGTTTACCCCGACTCAATGGAATAATAGTCCAATTCTATATACCTGAGATTTACGTCTGTTTATTTTTATCATTTTATTCTTAAATATGTTAGTAGTTAAAATCACTAAGAGACTGCTTTATCTTCCAAACACTCCTATCGTTCTACTCAATGGACTTACTATTCAATTGCAAATATCTAACTACGATAATTCCGTTCTTTCGTTTTATTCTTCAGTAAGTATTGTACTAACGATAAGCGAAACAGTTCAAACTGCAAAGACTCCTCTCGCCCAACTGAGTCTATTCCAGCAGAGATTCGTATTTTTGCTTTACTAAATAACCAACTTTTAGTTGCAAAAATCTGACAATTAACGTCAAAATCTTTCAATTTAATCTTTAATGCGTGAGAAAGTCATTATCCCAAGAGCCTCTTTCACCATGCAAATTCTACTCAATAGGCCCACAATTCACTTGTCAATATTTAGGGATGTAGGACAATTCCATTATTTTCTTTTGTTATATAATTCTTCAATAAATAACGAATATCAAGAAGTTCATTGTTATACTTAAAACCATCTTTCGTCCTACTGGCTTTAAAATATTAAATGACAGTTTGCGAAAATTCCGTTCTTTCACTTTGAACTTAAATACGTCAGTACCTAAGGACAACGAGAGTTAATATCATCTTCGGACCCTTATTTTGAGCACTGAATATAACACATTTTCAATATTAAATATATTAAACAATATTCGTCAAATCCGTTAATTCATTTTGTTCCTATATATGTCGGTAAATAAAGGTAACCAAACGTTTGCTTGATCTTACAAACAGTCTTTTCATCTTATCGGAGCCAGTAATATTTTTCTTGTATATTTAAGAGAACTTACAACTCCGTTCTTTGATTGTAACCTAAATTTTTTCTATAAAAAAAGGATCACCACGAATCAGCTAGAGCTTCCAAGCACTCAAATGGACAAACCTATCAATTGCAGAAAACTGACAATTTTCGGCAATTCCGCTCTTTCATTTTATTTTTGGGTATGTCAGTATGTATGATCAACATTAGTCGGTTGCCGAAATCTTTTTTGGCCTTGTATATGTTGATCGTAATTAAATTGTATATATCTCAAATTACGGCAAAATTCTCTAATTTTTTATTCTCAAATATGTCAGTAACTAGCGATCGAAAAGGGAATACTACATGTACCAAACACTCCTTTTTTTACTCAATGGAAAAGCTTGACAATTTCAAATATCTCAGAATTACGACAGTAACCTGAAGATTTCTTTCAATTCTTCATAAATGGGGAAAGAATACAAATAATTGTCAATCATAAAAAAAATGTGCAACACAAGGAATGTATGAGAGTGATGTGAGCCCGCATTGTAGACTTCAGGATTGGGAACCTACCACCAGTGAAGAATTTAGAAAATTCCTGGGTCTCTTAGGGTGGAATTGCTTGGTACAAGTACCAAAATTGTCCGACTACTGGAGCACTGGTGCTTTGTACAATTTTCAGCCACATCGACGAATTATGACTAGAAACAGATTCGAATTACTCATACCACATTTGCACTTCGGAGACAATTCACGTGCTGTTCCAAATGATAGGTTACACAAAATTACGAATATCATTGAAAAATTAATTTCACGATCCCAGAAAATATATACGATAGAACAAAATATTTGTGTTAACGTAGCGATGATAGCAAGGCGAAGCAGACTATAGTTTAGACTGTACATCCTTAAGAAAAATAAATAGGGTCTGTAACTTTTCAAAGTTTCTGCGAGTAATACCTATACGTGGAACATTTTGCTGTATGTTGGAAATATAAATACCACCAATAACATATCAGTTCCTGAAACAGTTGTTTTCGATCTTGTAAAATATCTATTTGGTGATTGACAGCGCCTATACACCTACAACTATTACACTACTGTACCTCTTGATTACCTTGTAAATGACAATAATACACACTTAGGTCTAACCGTAAATATTTGCTACCCGACGTTGTTCAAGAGACACATAAGAAGGGTGATATTGTGTTTAAGGAATTCGAGGAAGGTGTGACAGTTTTGAAGTGGAATGACAGTAGACATGAATTAGTGTTACCTACAGCTCATTCTGCTGAACGAGTAACTCTGACGGAAAAACATGGATTAGAAATAAGAAATCCTACTTCAATTGTTGATTACAATAATGGCATGTTCTTTAGTAAGAAACGATCAACAATAGTCTGCTTTATCTTACAAACAGTCCGTCGATCTACCGAATTGATTCACTTTTCATATGTTAATACGTGACTACGACAAGTCCGTTTTTTCATTTTATTTTTAAACACTTCTTGAACAAACGATATGCTAGATTTTGCTTCAAGGTTCCAAATACAATTTTCGCCTTAATGAGTAGACTCGCTTATCACTTGTATCTAGCAGAAAATTTATTGCAATTCCGATCATTCATTTCATTCCTAAATGTAAGAACCAGCGATCAGCAATAGTGAGCACCGTCTACAAAACATTCCTTATTTCCTACTGAATAGACTCGCTTTATATTTTTAAAAATTTTACAATTTACGACAGTTGCCTTCCTTCATTTTATCCTTAAAGATGTCGAGAAACAACGATGTGCATGTGTGTGTTTAATCTTCCAAGCACTCCTTTCGCCGTACTGTTTAAACAATCTCTTCACTTGTAAATATCCATTAACCTACGTCAATTCCCTTCTTTAATTTTATCTTACATACGTTGACGACCAACGGTCAGCAAGAGTCTACTTCAGCTTCAAAACAGTCCTTACGCCTGCTGATTAGGGTTCGGTTTTGAATGTTAAATATCTGACAGTTTAGAACAATTCAATAAGTTCATTTAATTCTAAAATAGTTAATCATCACGAATCTCCTTAGTAGCGAAACACACCTTTTGCCCTTCTCAATTTACTCACTTCTCGATTTTAAATATCTAGGAATTTATGACTGTTCCGTTTTTTCATTATATTCTTAAATAAGTCCTTAACAAACAACAATAATCTAATTACTTGAGGTTACCAATTATCTTTTCGACCTATTTATTAGAATCATTCTACAACATTGAAAAGTAACAATTTACAATAATTCTGTTCTCCCATTTCATTACGTATATCAGTAATTGTTATTTGTCAGATATTCTCAATTGGTTAGTGAGTCTATTCAGTAAGGTGTAGGAGTGTCTAGAAGATCAAGAATGATCTTGATCACATGTTACTAAAATACTCTAGAATAAGAAGATATAACGGAATTGTAATATCTGAAATATTTTTTATAGAAATTTGGGACTTTTCAGTAGAGCGAGAGGAATGTTTCGAAGATAAAGGGGATTCTCGCTGATCGGTAGTAGTCGATGTAAATAAGATTGGTATGAAAGAACGGAATTGTGGTACATTATGAAATATTTAGAGTTGAATAGTGAGTCCAATCACTTAGGTTAAAGCTAGGGTTAAGGTTACCATCTCATAGTCATTACATTAACTAGGACGAGAGAAGTGTTTGGAAGACTTTGGCTGAACGTTAGTGGCCGACATATATATATAAATATAATGAATGAGCACAATTGTATTAAATTTTGCAATATCTACAGTTCAAAGCGGGTGTATTCTATACGGCAAAAGGAGTTAATGGAAACTAGTGATAGTTGATTGAAGTCACATTTAAAAGTAAATTCAAAGAAAGGAAAGTATGAAATTGTCAGATATTTAACATTTATAAGTGAGTGCATTCATTAGGGTAATAGGAAGATTTAAGCTCATGTTATTTGCCGACATATCCAAGAATAATATGAAATAACGGTATAATTGTAATTATAATCTTTATAATTGACATTTGAGACTATTCAGTAAGGCGGGAAGAGTATTTGGAAGCTGGAGACTTGCTGATCGGGAGTTTTTGCCATAAGAATGTAATGAAGAAATAATTTGTCGTATAACCTCTACTAACGGACACCTCTATAAAGCGAACACCTCCCGTAACGTACATATTTTGTAATCCCCAAACACTGTAATACGAAAAACATATTGTCAAACCTTTCTAAAGCGGACACTCTCTAGTACGGACACGGACAGTCTTTTCTGTCTTTTATAGGTATTATTTACCTCCGTACTACGGACACTTTCTCTAGAAACAAGTTGTAAAGTACTGTAAAACTACATCTTTAGTAATTCATACATGTGTCACGAAAGAAGTATTGTGACAACGTTTTGCCTGCTCAACTGTCTGCTCAGTAACCCAGGCGAACTTCTCTGTTAACAACACTTTCATGTTTTTTGCATGCAATCCACTCAAACCCAAGCTGTTTTAGACACAAAAGCAATTGACAGTTACCTGAATTTTAGGATGACATTATTCTACGGTCCCGCTAGAATCTCGAACCAAACAGAAAAAATTTTGTTAGTCATTTTTTGCCTGTGCAGACGCGTATTGTATCAAAAACACACTAATGGAATGAAATAACCCACAAATTAAAGCGAGATACTGAAAACCTAGTAAGTAGTGATAAATGTAAAGTGCAGAGAACTATAATATCTTATTTGAATGTTGTGCCTAGACACAAAGTATTGGATGGCGAAGGACAATGCTGCTACACTAAAATTTTGATAATATTCGTGAATACATGATTCATGCAAAAAAATAAATAAATAAATAATAATTCTTATTGCATACTACCTTATTTACTAATTTACGTAAGAAAATATTGAAACCTCTTTAAGGCGGACCACTATACATAGCGGACAATTTTTGATTCCCCATGGATGTCCGCTTTAGGGAGGTTTCACTTTATTATATAATATTTAGACAAATAGTGGATCCATTTACTAAGGTGAAAATAGCGTTTGGAAAACTAAGTTTTCTCTTGCTGATCGGTAGTTACTGATAATTTGAGAATAAAATTAAAGAACGGGATAGACGTAAAGTGTCCAATAGTTACAGTTATAAGTTAAGTCATTTGAGTAGGGCGAAAAGTGTGTTTTGGTAATTTAGGCAGACTCTTGGTGATCGTTAATTACTGAACTATTTTACAATAAAATAAAATAATGCAATACATGAAACTTGTAACATTATAAGAGTGAGTAAACACAAGATACCGATAGTTGAATTTGGAATCTGAAGCAGAGTGTCTCGCTAGTAATTAAGATATTTAAGAGTAAAACCAAAGAAAGGAATAGTCGCACATCCTAAGATATTTATATTTGGAAAGAGAGAAAGTGAGTGTTTCGAAAATAAAGTAGTCCCTTGCTGATCGTTATTTACTGTTGTATTTAAAAATAAAATGAAACAACGGAATTGTGGTAAATGGTTGCATATTTTAAAACGAAAAGTGATTGCATCAGATTGGCAAAGGAAGTTTTTGTAAGCTGAAGTAGGCTTTTAATGATTTTTAATTACTGACATTATTGTGATTAAAACGTAGAGCATAATTGTCGTAAATTGTCAGATAGTTACAACTAAATGACTAGCCTATTCAGTAAGACGAAAGGAGTGGTGTCAGGCTCAAACAGATTCTTGATAGATGTTGGTTCAGGTCTTATGTAACAATAAAATGTTAGATCGGAATTTTAGTAGACAATATTTACAATTGAAAAGTAACAAACGGAATGTTTAAATGATTAAGCAGACTCCTCTTGGTTGTTAAAAGTGAAGAGAGGGAAATTATATGTCGAAGTGGAATATAATTTATACACTAATCAAATACACTAATAACACCTATTACGAAACTGTAATAAAAATTTTGCAAATACATATAGTATCCGAATTGTATTGGTATACAGGGTGTACAGAAAGTCCCTTAAACTAAGAAATCACAAGCAGTGAGACAGATACCAAAACAGCTAAACGCATTTGTCATCGTTTCGAAAGAACAACGAACTAAAGTCATAAGTGTTTGTCAGAAAGACATCCACAGCGTCCCAGACATTCCCAACTCAAAAATTACTAATGGTAAATGTATCAAGTATCATATCATTAGAAAACTGTTGGGAAACGAGAGACAAAGAAACCGAAGAATTCTCGAATTTTTTAAATTACCCTGTGCAAAATGGCTTCCGTTCAAAATGTGCATCTTCGTTTCCAATATCCGGGCGGAATCGCTTTCTATTTTTCAAGAGACACATCTTGTCACTGTGAGATACTTGCACATATTCTGGGTTTCTGGTGCAGAAAAAATTTTTTCAATGAATTTATACTTAATCCAAACAACGAGCATAAGTTCCAACAAATTCAAGTCTAAATATTTGATAATTTATGACAATTAGGTTCTTTTAATCCATATTTTGAATGTCGAGAATACTAACCAGCGGGAGTCTCTTTCACCACCCAAACACACCTTTCACCCTACTCAAAAGTCTCACATTTCTATCGTAAATATCTAAAATAATAGGACAATTCCTTTATTTTTTTTCATTCTTAAATATGATAATAACAAACGATCAAGTCCCTTCTTCATCTTCTAGACACCCCTTCAATTTGAAGAATGGAATCACTTACCAATTGTATATATCTGACAATTTACTACAATTCCGATCTTTCATTTTATTACTACATATGTCAGTAACAAAAGATCAGCAGGAGTCTACATCAGCTTCCGAAAACTTCTTTCTTTCCTTATATATTTTAAAGCAATTCAATTGAAAAATGTGTCACATTATGACAAATCGGCTATTTTCTTAAATATGTCAGTATCTAGTGATCAACAAGAGCGTGCTATATCTTCGAAAAACACATTTGCTATACTAAACAGAAAATTAAACAAAATTCTAAAACACAATTTACGTCAATTCCGTTTTTTTTTAGTTGGTTCTTAAATACACAATTAACTAACTAACAGCGTGGATCTTCTTAATCTTCCAAACACTTCTTTCGGCGTGATAAATATACTTAATTTGCAATATAGGAAAAGTCCGCTCTCTCAGTTTAAGCAAATATGTCAGTAACTAAGTATCAACACGAGTCTACATAATTTTCCAATCACTCCCTTCGTTCTACTGAATGGATTCACTTTATTCAATTTAAATACCTTTTACGAAAATTCCGTTCATTCATTTTACTATTAAATAAGTCCTGAAACTACGATCAGCAGGAGGCTGCAAGTACTTATATAAACCCACTACTCTATATACCCACTATTCAATTGTATACAACTTGCAATTTAGGAAAATTTCATTATTTCATTTTCTTTTAGAATACTACAGTAGCAAACGATTATCAAGGGTCTGCTTTATTAAACCAAAACACACATTTCGCCCTACGGAATAGACTCGCTTCTCAGCTGTAAATTACAGACAATTTACTTCAATTTTCTTTTCACTTTATGCTTAAATATATCAGTAAGAACAATGGGTGTCTATTTTATTTGCTTCTTCAAAACACTCATTCGCCTTGCTGAGTGGAATTACTTTTAATTGTAAATGTCTGACAATTTACGAGAACTGGTTCTTTATTTTATTATTAAATATGTCATCAAATAGGGATGGGCACACTGTGTGCATCAGCTTCCATTCGCCCTACTGAAGGTTATTGTCCGTTGTCTCTGGGATGGAAAATTGTTTACAATCAACAATTGAGTGCGAATGTCAAAACCTTGCTTCTCACCCCTACATGGTTAATTCAAGGTTGCCAGGCACATGAGTGGCCGAACCGAATGCTGCACAGCCATAGAACAATTATTATTAAAACAGAAATTGCTGCTTTTGTGATGGCTGAGATATTAACGTTATGACAAAGCGAATATAGGTCGAAATATTCTCGCCGCATTAATGCCTGTTGGTGAGGGTTTCCGATATTGCAAATTGACAAGTCTCGAATTTCATACTAATTGAACGAGTTTTGAGAAGGGTTAGTATATGGACTAATCCTAATAATAATGCTAAAAAACATAGAGAAAGGATTATGAAATAAATCATGCTGCTGTAAGAAGAAAATAGTACACATTGAATTACATGTTCAAATTAACCATAAAGCGAATTTTAACAGGTAAATATTTTAAAGCAGTACGCAATTACCATGTTTGGGTGCCCTTACCAGACACTGTCCAACACAAAAGAGGCATTAAAATAGGTAGATCGAGAATGGGCATGAACCCAGCACTGGCTGGTATTCCTTAATATGGTTTTCCTCAATCCCACGAGATGAATGTCTAGACGATAGCTTCTGTAAGGTAGCGGCGGATACAGCACGGACTTCTGAGGGGAGGCAGTGGGTTTTAGTTCCGCTACTTAAAGCTACTTTTAAGAGCTAAAAACTTTGGGATGGGTATTATTGAAATATATAAAATAAGGAAGTTTTCTTTCGCGGGGCCCCGATCGTCCCCTGGATCCGCACTACTATACGACCAGAATTGTGCCAAATTCTGAGGCCCCAGAATTCGCAGGTAGTATATTACACAAGAATGTTACCAAAAATTACACAAATATTATGGTGGTGGGATCAGATATCCCTTTTTCGTTTATGTGTCTAAATACATTATCAAGTAAACGGAGAAATGTTTCTTTCATTCTCTTTCCTTCTTTCTTCTCATCTTTCACATTCTAAATCTCTGTTCCCCACGTTCTTAAAATCTGAATATTATTCTCCTGTAAGATTGTTTCTCAACACGACCCAAGGTTTAAAGAGACCAACGTGATATAGTAAATTATTAGCATGAGTGTACCAATAAATTCACATTAGAGAGACCCTCGTAACTTGGATTTTTTTCTGGGGCCAAGCATTAATACGTGTATTTGGGCCTCCAGGAAAGTTTTTTTTCTTTTTCTACGGCCCTCTTCTTTCTATCTTTCTCCTACTATTTATATCCCCCCGGAGCCTGTGGCCCTCCCTCACGGCAAGGTCTGCGAGGCCGTTACTTCCTGGACCCATTCATTCATGACAAATCAATTCAGGGGACAATATTGATAAGTCTCAACATCATACGATAAATCTTATTTCTAGGGCCGCTAATAGTACGCGTTTTTTACTGACGTGGGCCTACGACTCGGTTTAGTTTTATTTACCTTTTGTGGGCTACTTTATGTAATGTAGTGAAACTGTTCGATGAATCATTTATTCTTTCATGTTTGTATCGTGTATGAATTAAGAAACTTTTGCCTCAAAATCTGTCCGTTCCAACGGCGGGGAACCTTCCTGCGGGCGGATGTCCCTCTCCTGCCCCAAACAACTTAGATGAAGAAGTAAACTATTTCGAAATTTAGGCAAGTTGCAAATACTAAACCCTACTACTGCTAAAGTTGAAGAGATAGAGTCTTTGTTATCACTGCCATAAGAGGAAAGCAGGGGAAGGACTGCTAAGATTCGCTAGCCATGTTTTGTGTCAAAACACAGCGCCGAGCTACCGTAAACGGAGAATAGCAGTTTTCAATTGTAAATATTTGAGTATTTTCGACGATTCCGTTCTTCATTTTATTCTTAAATTCGTCAGCAACAAGCGGTCCGCAAGATCCTGCTATATATTTCAAACACTCCTCTCGCCTTGCTGAATTGACTTATTTAACTATTGTAAATATCTTACAAATTACGACAGTCCCGCTCATTCATTTCATTCCTAAATATGTCGCCAACTACCGATCAGCAACAGTTTGTTTCATTCTCCAATCATTTCTTTTGCCCTACTCAATAGAACCGCTATTCAATTGTATATATATTAGCAATTTAGAACATTACAATTAATTTACTTTATACTAAAATAGCTCACCAGCTAGCGATTATCAAGAGTTTGTTTGATGGCAAAACTGAAGTTTCGCCCTGCGAAATTTACTGGCTTTCCAATACTAAATGAAAGAAAATTTACGGCAATTACTTTGGTTTACTTTATTCTTAAATATGTCAGTAACTAAATATAAACGGATGTATTTCAGTCTCCTTCTTCTTCCAAAAACTGTAATCCCTTTCATTTGTAAATATCTGAAAATTTTTGAGAATTGGTCATTTCATTTTGTTGGTAAATATGTGTTAAAATAGAGACCAGCAAGTCCGCTACATTATCCAAAAACTCCTGTCCTTCTTGTGAATGGAATAACTTTTACTCTGTAAATGACCTGCATTTTACGATCTTCCCCTTGTCACCTTATTGTTTAATTATGTCGGTAACTACCTAAATTATCCTCCATTAAATTTCCCGATTTCATTTTTGGTCTGCTGATTAAAACAACTTTTCAATTGTAAATAACTAACAATTTACGACAATTCCGAGATATAATTCATTCTTTCCTAGGTTGGAAAATAATGATCAGCAAGTCTACTTTTTTCTTCCTAAAACTTTTCGCCCTAGTGAATGTACTCACTTATATATATCACACTTTTTTCGTCAATTCCGTTCTTCATTCTATCTTAAATATTTCAACCAATGATCACCATTAGTCTGCTTTAGCTTGCAATCACTCCTTCTGGACTACTTACTCTGTTCACTTTTCAACTTTTAATATCAATAAATTTGCAACAATCCCGTCATTTTATTTTATTTTTAAATAAATCGGCAAATAACAATGAGCGAGAGTTTACAGTATGTTGCAAACACTCCGTTCCCCCTGATGAATAGACTCAACCCTGAATGTTAATTATCTGACAATTTGCAATTGAATTGCTTCATTTTATTCTTAAATGTGTCAATCAACGATCATAAAAATACAGTTTTACCTTCCAAGCACTCCTTTTATCACACTGAATAGATCCGCATTTTTGTGGTAAAACTTTCACAAATATACGATAATTCCCTACATTTTTTTAATTCTTAAACATGTCGGAAACAAACGATCAGCGTGAAACAAACTCTCCCTTCGCTCTACTGTATGCACACACTATTGAATTGTAAATATGAGACAATCTTGGACAAATTCTTACTTTCATATGATTCGTATATATATCGGCAACTAACGATCGGCAAAAGCTTGCCTCGTCTTCAAATCACCCCTCTCTCCCTACTGATTATATTCGCTTCCGAAATTCCGTTCTTCCATATTATCCACAAATATTTCAACTAAATATCAGAAAGGAACTGCTTCGTCTTCTGGAACTATTTTCACCCTACTGAATGGAGTCACTTTTCAATTGTAAATATCTGACATTTTACGACAATACAGTTGTTACTTAAAATTTTAAAATAGACAGTAAGTAACGATCAACATTAGCCTGCTTCATCTTCCGAAGATTCCTTTCGTTTCACTAAACGGGATCACTTATCAATTGTAAATATATGACAAATTACAACAATTCTGTTCTTTCACTTTAGTTTAAATGTCTCTTACATTCGACTATTCAACTTTCATATTCTGCAACCGTTCTGCTGAATTAAAACACTCCATTATTTTATTTCTATCTTATTCATGTTGGCATATAACGATCAGCAACAGTTCGCTTTATCTTCCAAAATTCTTTTCTCCCTACCGAATGGACTAATTTTAGTTTTGCATATATCAGAGATTAACGACAATTCCGTTATCTTTTTATTATATAGTATATCTGCAACCAAGGATCACCACGAGTTTGCTATAGCTTCCAAACTCTCCTTTTGGTCTAGTGTATCGACTCACTTCTCTATTGTTAATATGTGATATTTACAATTCCGTTGTTTCGTTCTATTCATAATTCTGTCAGTAACTGAAGATTAGGAATAGTCTGGTTCGTCTTCTAAAACTCTTTTCGCCCTGACATTATAGAGAATATCTGACCTTAGAAACCCTACAATTCCGTTATATTATATTATTCCTACCCATCAACTACAGACTACCGATCCTACCGATTATTCCTACCGATCGTAACTACCGATGAACTAAGCCTTGCTGAATGGACTTACTCACCAATTGAAAATATATTTAAAATTAGGACAATACCGTTTTCCCTTAATGTCATTTACTAACCTTCAGCAAAACTCTGATTTAGCTATCAGACACTCGTTTCGTATCTCTCAGTGGACACAGTATTTTTCAATCCTAAATATCTGACAATTTACTATTACTTCGTTCTTCATTTTAATCTTAAATATGACCTCAACTACACTCCTACTATATTGGCCCACTTTTCAATTGTAGATATGTGATATACCGTGATGTCAATGCTGTTCTTTCATAATATTCCTACTTATGTGAGTTAATAAAGATCAGGATTCAGCTGGTGAAAACTCCTTTGCCCTTATATATTTTTGTCGGAATTGAATTCTAAATATATGTGTAATTACAACAATTCAGTTATTTGATTTTATTATTCAATATGCTGGTAACAAAGGATCAAGAGCCTCCTCCGTCTTCCAGACACTCCTTAACTTTACTGAAGAGACTTACTTACCAATTGTGAATATGTGACAAACACCAACTTTTCGTACTTTAAGGTATCAAACGCACCTTTTATTTTACTGAATCGTCTCACATTTCATCTGTAAATAATTGAAAATAACGACAATCCCGTTTTTCAGTTTAGACAAGTAAGCTTTTATCCAAAGATCAGCAATAGTCAAGTTGAGGTACCAGTCAAGCCTTTGGCCGTACCTAATAGACCGGCTTATTTGTAACTATCTTCAGCATGCTATTGCTGCTATATTAAATACAATATTGAGATGATCCATAATTATTTTTACTCCAAAGCCATGTGAAATTAATCTTTTTATAAACATATATAAATATGATAAAATAATATAGTGTTGTGATTAAATATATTACGACAGTTCCGTTCTTTGATTTTCTTCTTTAATATGGCTTATACTAACGACCAGCAAGAGTCTGATTTACATATCAGACACTCGTTTCACCCTGATGAGTGGACTCACTTTTCAATTGTAAATATCTGACAATGTACTAGAATTTCGTTCTCTCGGTTTATTCCTAAGTATGTCTTTTAACAATGGTCGGTAAAAGTCGCATCAGCTAGTGGAAAGTACTCCTTTCACCCTACCAATGGATTCACTTATCAATTGTAGATATCTTACAGTTTACTACTAATACGTTTTTCATTTTATTCCTAAATATGTATGTAACTAAAGAAAAGCAAAAGTCTACTTCAGCATCCAAAAACTCAATTGGCAGTATACATATTAATTCAACTCGATTTGTAAATAACTGAGAAATTACAATTCGGATATCTTGTTCTTAAATATGACAGTAACTAGCGATCAGCAAGAGTGTGCTTCCTCCTTCAGACACCCTTTGGCTTTACTGAACAGAAACAGCTGGGAATTGTAAATATCTGACAATCTCCGGTCCCTTTTTCGCTCCTCCGTTTCGTTCTTTTTTTGATGCTTAAGACTGAACAATGAAAGAAGACTGAACAAGTATCGACACTAAAATTTCATGTGGAAAATGGTGGCCAGTCAAATTATCTGCCACAACGATATTGTAAAGTCTAGTGAGACTCCGAAAAACCTCAAACTGTTAGACAGGTGTGAAAACAAGAAAGCACGTCTGTTATCTTTTCAACAGTCCAATGATTAATGTAAAAATAATTGTCTCATGGTTCTCCGCAGGGCCGCATTCTCGAAGTTATCAAATGGTCAGGTAAGTCAAGTAGAATATCGTTCAGATGATGTTATTACATGAAAGCAGATGAACAAAGTCTCGAAACTCCACGATAACGCTGTGCAAAAATCTTGCTTTGTAGTTCTTCTCTCTGTTTTCCGGTTTTATTTGGTTTGCACTTTAATGATTTAGTGAGAGAAAGGATACTCCTAGTATGACATAATGATCTTTAAGCCACTCATGTCTAAATAAATAAATAAAGTCTGTTAATGACATCATTTTGGGAGCCCTCACAACGGCAAGAATTCCTTCCATTCGTGAACCGTCAGACTGTTGTCGTTCCGAAGGTAAACGACCTGACGGCATGACATTATACCTTGGATGAGAGGCAAATCACTAGTTTGGGATTTTACATGTTCGTACACATTTGCTAATTGAAGCCTCCCATTGACTGTTATGAATGCTGAAGAAGTTGCTAGACGTAGAGAGGCAGAAAAGGAAAGGAAATATAACAATCTCCTCGACAAATTTATTTTTGCTCTAATATCCATCGAGACCAGTGGGGCATGGGGTTCTAGAAGCCTTGATTTTATCAGAGAGATAGGCAGACGCATTTCTATCGTTTCTGGAGAGGTTCGTTCAGCGTCTTTCTTGGTACAACGTATATCCATTGTGGTCCAGCGTGGCAAAGTTTCGTCAGTTCTTGGTACGTTGCCACCTGGAAGGGAACTGCAGGAGATATTTCTTGTCTAGTAGAGTAAAGCGGGGCATAAAAATAACAATTATGGCCGCACTTAATGTTCAGCACGCTATTGCTGCTATACCAAATACAATATTGAGATGATCCATAATTGTTATTTTTACTCCAAACCCATGTGAAATGAATCTTTTTATAAACATATATAAATATGCTAAAATAATATAGTGTTGTTTTTTATTTAAAACTATTTATTCAGTTGCTGGTATAGTTGATTAAATATTTTAAACAAAAAAAAAAGAAAAATATTTGCAAAAAAAATAAAATTATAGCAAATTAAGAAATAATGAATGGAAAAAATAACGACTTCCTTAATTATGCAACTAATTAGAAAATGTATAATGTGCAACAATGGAACAGATACTCGTTGTCTCGTTCATCAAGTATATATGTAACGAAACAAAAATTTTCTTCCACCAGGAACTGCGAATACACGCAGATGCCTCCAAATGACAAGTACCGATTGCAAAATAGAATGCGTTTGCGCTCGGAGAATGGAAATGAAGATATAAAATATCACTGGAATCTATTTTGAACAGGTTAATGTTAGAGAGACAGGAATTGTTTTGTCTTCTTTCATTTCCCAGCAGCTTTTCAACGATATGCTACTTGACTTTCCTTGTCATTTGGAAATTTGAAAAAGACCCCGCCTGGGACGCTGTGGATGACCCCGGGACAACACTTATGACTTTGATGCTCTGTACTTTTGAAACGATGAGAAATGTGTATAGCTGTTTTGGTACCTAGATTACTGTTTGCGATTTGAAGGTGTGGAAACGGAATATTTGGACAGTATATGACTTCCGAAATTTTTTTATTACAGTTTCGTAATAGGTGTCATTAATGCTTTCAATTCGTAATAGGTGCCATTAAACCATCTTCCACTTCGATATATAATCTCCCTCTCTCCCTTTGGAAGGACCAACATCAGTCTGTTTAATCTTCCAATCAATTCTTTCATTCTACAGAAGGGATTCACTTTTCAGTTGTAAATATCACACTACTTTTATTCCAATCTATCATTTTATTGATAATAAGTCCTGAAACAACGATCACCAAGAGTCTGCTTGAACCTCCAATTGTTCGTTTCACCTTGCTGAATAGACACGCTTTTTACTTTTAACTATCTGACAATTTGCGACAATTCCTTTCTTTCATTTTATTCACAAATAAGTCAGTAACTAAGATCATCAATAGTCAACTTCAGCTTCCAAACACTCCCTTTGCCCTACTGAATGCAATTCCGTTGTTTTATTTTATTATCAAATATTTCAGTAATAAACGATCAGCAAGAGACTGCTTGATCTTTGGAACACTTACTTCACCACTGTCTACATATAAATATCTTAAAGTGTACAATTCCGTTCTTTTAAGCTATTATTAAATATCTCAATTACTAACAACCAGAGAAACTCTGCTTCAGTTTCCAAATCCAACCTTCAGCCTGGTGAGTTTACTCACTTTTGAATTGTATAAATCTGACAAGTTTTGAGAATTACATTCTTTTATTTTATTGTAAAATAGTTCAGTAACTAACGATCACCAAGAGTCTAATTTATATCACTAAACACAACTTTCGCCCTTCTCAAATGGCCTAACTTTTCATGTGAAAATATGTGATAATTTACGTATACCCCGTGTCACTAATATATCAGCAACTAAGGATCAGCAATAGTCTGTTTGATTCTCCAAACCCTGCTTTCACCTTCGTAAAGGAAATCACTATACAAATCGATATATTGGATAATTGTTAATTTTTATTTTATTCTAAATATGTGAATGACTATTGACTGCTTCATCTTTTAAACAGTCCTTTGGACGCGCACTGGTTACTAATGTGTCAATTGTAACTGTCTGAAAATTTTTGATAATTGGATCTTTTGATTTTATATAAAATAGTTCAGTACATAACGAACATCAAAAGTCTGCTTTTTCTACCGAAGCACTCCTTTCAAGCTATTCAAATGGCCTAGCTTTTGAACTGTAAATAACTGACATTTAATGTCTATTGCGTTCTTTCATTTTATTCTTAAATTTTTCAACAACTATAAATCAGGAAGAGTCTGGTTAATCTTGGAATCACTGCTCACCCTTAGTGAATGGATCATTGACAATAGTCACACATTTACAATTGATAAATGAGTAAACACAGCAGTTCTAAAAGACGGTCAGAAACTGGAGCCATCGATAGTAATTGACATATTTGAGTATAAAATGAAAGAACAGAATTTTCATAATTTTACATATTATTAATATTGCTAAGAGAATTCATAGAGTAAGGTGTAAAAATTACTGTTACAAAAAGCAAGCTTTTAATCATTAGTTGCTCTCATATTTAAGATGAAAAAGAAATAACATATTTGTTGTAATTTGTCTTATATTTACAATTGAAACGAGAGTCTATTGAGTACGATAAAGGTGTATTTGGAAACCGAATAAGACTCATGGAGAACGGTAGTTGTCGTCATATATAAGAACGAAATGAATGAACGGAATTGTCGTAATCTCTCAAATATTTACAATTCAATATTGAGGCCAAAAAGAATAGCAAAACGGAGTGTTTTAATGATGAAGTAGTGTCTTGCTAATATTTACTTACTGATATTTTTTAGAATAAAATGATTCTAAGATAAATTGAAGAACATTCAAAAGATATAGAGGAGTTATTTCGAGCAGTTGTAAACTGTTGCTAATCCTAACTTAATTAAATATTTAAGAATAAAACGAAAGAACGTAATTATCGTAATTTGTTAGATATTGTCACTTGAAAAATGATTCCATTCAATAGGGTGAAACGACATTTTCGAAAACGAACTAAACTCTTGCTGTTCCTTAATTTGTTATATATTTAAGAAATACCAATAAAGAGACTGTCGTAATATGTCAGATACTTAAAATTGCCATGCCAGTAACGTGAACGATGTGTCTGGCGCATGTAAAATGCCCATGTCGTTCGCTAGTTATTTACATATTTAAGAATATAATAAAACAACAGAATTGTTGTAATTTGTCTGATATTTACAATTTAGTTGCGATCAATATATATATAAGACCAAAAGAGTTTTCGGCAAGACCCTTGTTCTTACTTACTGACATGCCTAGGAATAAAATGAAAGAATGGAATTATTGTAAATTGTCAGATATCTACAATTGGTTAGTAAGTCCATTCGATTGTTTAAAGCTGTAGCACACTCGTGGAAGTCAAGTTTTAGATTACAAAAAAGAACGGAATTTAAATTATCTAATATATAAAAATGAATTGGAGTAATGAACGGAATTGTCATCGATTGCAAAATAATTGAATTGAAAAGGGAGTAAATTAAACAGGGAGAATTGTATTGCTGATAGCTGATCAAAAATATGTTGGTCGTTAGTAAATGAAATATTTAAGAAGAAAATCTGAAAACTGAATTGTCGTGACTTGCCAGATAATTAAATTGAAAGTGAGGTGATTGAATATTGCGAAACAGTGTATGGAACCTGAAGCAAGCACTGCCCATCGTTATTTGCCGACATATATAAGAATAAAATGAAAAACTGAAATTGCCGAAAATTATATAGTATTTACAATTGAAAAATTGTCATATTCAGTAGTGTAAAAGAAGCGTTCGGAAGATGCAGTAAACTCTCATTATCGTAGGTTCCTCACGAATTTAAGTATAAAGAGAAAGAACGGAATTTTCTGAAAATTGTCGCTTACAATTTAAAAGCGAGTCGAGTATTACGAAAGTTTTTTTTAGGTATTATAAAAAGCACTCTTGATGATAGTTATTTACTGAACTATTTTATTAAAAAAATGAATAATGTAATCTTTCTAAATTTCTCAGTATTAACAGTTTAATTGTGTGCATATTCAGTAGGGCGAAAGGAGTCTCTGGAAGATGAAGGAGACACTTCGGATCATGACTTTCTCGCGTATTTAAGATTAAATTGAAAGAAAGAATTTTTCGCTAACTGTCAGATATTTACAACTCAAATGTGAGTACATTTAGTAAACGGAAACGATGTTTCTCAGCTTTAGTAGACTGTTGCTGATCTTAATGACATAATTAAGAATAAAATGAAATAAGAGAATTTTGTAATTTCTTAGATATTCAAAAAAGAAAAGCTTGTCTTATTAGCAGGGCGATAGTTGTGTGTGGAAGCTGATGTATATTATTGCTAATCGGTATTTACCAACATGTTTCGAAATAATGAAAAAATGAAATTTTCCTAGATTCTTACAACTGAAAAGCCAGACCATTCACTTGGACAAAAGGAGTGTTTGCTGGCTGAAGAAAAACTCTTGTTGACTTATTCAAAAACTAAATATAAGAACGTAATATTTGTAATTGAAAAGTAAATCCATTCAGGAGAACGATTGGAAGATTAAGCAGACTTTTACTGATAAAATGAAAGAACGTAACAGAAGTAGATTGTGAGATTCTTGCAATTCAAATGTTACTCCATTGAGTTGGGGTAAAGGTGTAATTTGCTATATATATCTGACTCTTAATGTTCGTCAGTTACTGAATTATTTAGATGAAAATGAAAAAACGTGTAGTTTACTAGATATTTACAAGTGAAAAGTAGTATACAGCAGGACTAAGGTAATGTCTGATAGCTAAATCAGAATCTTGTTGATCGTTAGTATATGATATATTTAAGAAGAAAATATAAAAAAGGAATAGTCGTAATTTATCATATATTTACAATTGGTAAGTGTGTCCATTTAGTAAAAGGAAACCAGTGTGTTGAAAATCAACAGGGCTTTCTTATTTCTAATCCACGTTTTTTCGTTACACTTACTCCTTCAGCAGAAGTAGCTATAGGATACACTAATACATTTCTAGTAACTTTCCTCTTCAAAACCGTCAAACTTTCCCGGGTTTCCTTACCCACAATATCACACATTTCTTCAGTTTCTCTTGAACAACGTCGGGTAGCATATATTCACGGTTAGACATAATTGTACCGATTAGGTGGGTATTATTGTCAATTGCAAGGTAAGCGAGAGGAACAGTAGTGTAATAATTGCCGGTGTATATTCGCTGTCAGTTACTGAAAGGATCTTTTACAAGATCGAAAGCCACTCTTTCAGGAATTGACATGTTATGGACGGGTGTATATTTCAAATATACAGCTAAATGTTCTACGTATAGCCCTTTCTGGCACAAACGTTGAAAATTTACACATCATATTTATTCTTTTTTGATATATGTACTCCCTGAACGAAAGTCTTCCTCGCCATGGTATCATCGTCAACACAAATATTTTCTTCTGTCGAATTTCCTGGATTAGAGCTCCATTTCTGCAAATGTGAAGTCGGTTTCCCGGGAGTCTCAAACGAACAGGCTAACACTCTTTACTCCCTCTTCAACGAAGTTGCACCAGGAATTCAACTTATATCATCCGGCAAACCCTTTCTTTTAGGTGCCGCACTACACACTGATACTCGACGCATTTTGTTATTGAACAAGGTATCTAAATTAGATCTCTTCTTCACTCGCCTATCTAAGATATCTACCCACTCAGCTTTTTATTTCCTACGGGCCTCATTAGCCATTCCTAGAATGTAATATTACCTTCGTAGTTTTCCATCCTGGCATGAGACAGATCTGGAACAATACGATGCATCCATCCGACTTGGACTAGAATCTCTTCTCAACTGCTCTCTCACAGACAATTCATGGCTACAAGCACCTATGTAGTGGATAACCTTTGTGGATCTCTGTGGATCACGGATGTTTGGAATTCGTCGAGCCCTTGACTTGGCTACTCCATCATTTCTTTCATCGATGTATAGCTCTATGCTCTTGATCACCTATCTTTTTCGCCAGGATATTCATCAGGATTCAGAAGGTGAGATAAATGATTTTATCTCAGAGTGGATATCGTGCGGCGGACTCGATCTACCTGATTTTGATAAGAGAAGTTTTCAAACTTCATGGGAAGCCCGTCTTACAGACTCCAGATTATCTTCAATTCTTCAGTCCTGCACCAATCCTTCTTGCCACTTCTTCTCCTAAAGCAGGTGCCTGGTTACAAGCTACCCCATCTTCATCCCTATTACTACATCTTCCCGACGAAAATTTCGAATCGCTTGTGTGTTACGTTTGGGAGCGGATGTCTGTGAACAACACCAGTGCGGAAGTTTAGTGGATAAGAAAAATATACATTGCCCATCATGTGTTCACTATGCTGGCAGATACTCTCGACACTCCACTGTTAACGATTTCATTATGAGAGCCCTCATCTCCTCGGGAACGCCTACCGTGAGTGAGCCATTGGGGTGTAGTCGCTCTGATGGCAAGAGACCTGACGGAATGTCTTTGGTGCTTTGGAAAGGACGGAAGGCTTTAACATGGGATTTTACTTGTACCGATACCCTAGCCCCCTGTAATCTTTCTTCATCTTCTACAAAAGCTGGGACAGTTGCAACTCGCCGGGAATATGAAAAGGGACGAAAATATAACAACCTCTTGGACAAATACCACTTCGTCACCATAGCCATCGTAACTTGTGGGTCCTGGGGTCAGGAAGGTTTAAACTTGATTAAGGAAGTTGGACACTGCATAACTACTAACACAGGAGACACCCGAGCTTCATCCTATCTTATACAAAGAATATGAATGGCTGTGCAAAGAAAGAACGTAACAGCGATGCAAGGAACTCTCCCTCCGGGAAAAGCTTTTCACGAAATTATCCTTTGTAATCAAACTCCTCTCATTTATGATATTAGTCTTAGGAAGTAACTTGGTAGAAGAAAAAGAAAAAATAATATAAAATAGTTGTTCCAGATTAAAAGATAAAGATATATGAAATTTAATTGTGTAACGACGAACAATAGATTTTATAGACAAACGTTGTTAAAGTGAATACAGGTTACTAACTAGTAATACTCAGGATTTGTTGTAAATTCTTGAATTGCTTCATTTTAATCTTAAATATGTCAACCAACGATCACAAAGATACAGTTTCACCTTCCAAGCACTCCTTTTATCACACTGAATAGACTCGCATTTTAGTGGTAAAAATTTCACAAGTATACGACAATTGCGTACATTTTTTTAATTCTTAAACATGTCGCAAACAAACGATCAGCGTGAAACTGTTTACTCCTCCAAACACTCCTTTCGCTCTACTGTATGGACACACTATTGATTTGTAGATTTGTGATAATTTCATTCTTTCATATCATTCGTCTATATATCGGTAACGAACGAACAGTAAGAGCTTGCCTGTTCTTCAAATCAATCCTTTCTCCTTACTGAATAGATTCGTTTCTCAATTGTTACTATACATCAATTTCCGAAATTCCGTTTTTCCATATTATCACACGAATAAAATGAACAACGGATTTGTAGTAAACTGTATGATACCTACAATTGAAAAGTGAATCCATTTGTTAAGGAGAAAGGAGTACTGGCTAGCTGGTGCTGACTTTTACCGATCCCTAGTTAAAAGATATACTTAGGAATAAACCGAAAGAACGAAATTCTAGTAAAATGTCTGATATTTACAATTCAAAAGTGACTCCACTCAGTAGGGTGAAACGAGTGTCTGATATGTAGATCAGAGTCTTGCTGGTCGTTAGTATAAGACATATTAAAGAAGAAAATCAAAGAAAGGAATTGTCGTAATTTGTAAGATAGTTACAGTTGTGAAGCCGGTCTATTCAATAGGGCCAACGGAGTGATTGGTACCTCAACTAGACTATTGCTGATCTTTCGTTGAAAGCTTATTTAAGCATAAAATGAAAAAACTTTAAGGTTGTAATTTTTCCAGTATTTACAGTTGAAATGTGAGTCTATTCAGTAATATAAAAGGAAGCTTAAGTAAACTCTTGCTCATCTTTAATTGTTGACATATTTAAGAACGAAATTAAGGAACGGATTTGTTGTAACTTGCCAGATTTTTACAAATCATAGTAACACCATTCTGTATGGCGAAAGGAGTATTTCAAAGATGAGGCGGACTATCGCTAATCGCTATTTAATGATACTTTTAAGAATAGAATCAAAGAACGTAATTGTAGTAAATATAAGTCCATTAAGTAGGCCGAAAGGAGAGCTAGGAAGGTGAAGCAGTCTCGTGGTGATCCTTGGGGTACGACATATTAAAAAAAATGTAAATTGTGTGATATTGAGAATTGAAATATAGTACATTCGTTGAAGCAAGGTCCTGCAGTAGGTTACTTGCTGATATATAAAAGGATGAATGGTAGTATAGATATGTCTTCTGATATTTACAACGGAAACTTTGTTTAATTCATTAGAAAAAGAGATCGGAAGATGAAACGGACTTTGTATATTGTCATATATTAACAATTGAAAATGGAGCCTATTCAGTAAGTCGAAAGGAGTGTTTGAACCTAAAGTAGACTCTTTCAGATGGATTATTGTGTTGTTTGTGTACACTCATCTTTACCACATTGCACATTGGATTTACAAAAGAGTATTCGTTATTTCTGTAATTGCTCCTATGTAGTTCTCCTTAATCGTCTTTGCACACGTCGTACTTTACAATATCTTTGCTATACTATTTGCATAAAAATTGATGCACTTGCTGCAGAATTCTTTAGATTTTGTAAGGAAAGAAGGTGGTATGCATCTCTTGTCTGTCTTCATGGTTCCGACCAGTAACAGGCACCATGACTTGAGTTGATTGGCCAACGGATTGATATATAATAATTGCCGTTTGTTGTAGTGATTGGTTGCAGCAAGTACTCCTATCAAGTGGAATACAGCTTGAGTAGGCACTCGCAAACCAGGATCGTGAATTCCTTTACATCTATACACTTTGGAAAACAACGAATAAAAAGTCGCGCTATCAGATTACACGTACATTTTTATACCATATTTGCTGGGCTTTTCAGCATACACTGTTTGATACCGCATCTTAATCGAAATCCTAACAGAGATTCAACCACGGTACACCCACTCCCAGGCATGTACTTTGATTTGCAGGAGTCCAAAAACAACTCAAAACTTCCCAGATTGTTCCAGTTTTTCAACAGCTCTACCCTCGTCTGGAATTCTCCTGTCATTGAATCTAAATCAGTAAAGAAGAAATAAGTATCGTTTCGATCTCATAACTGCAATGCAGAGCAGTTTCCAAATACTATCCATTGCCCAACTGCTTCACAAACTTTCTTTTGAACCTTTAGTTACACCGAGAGTCATACTCTTAAAAGTTATTTTAGTTCATCCTCATCAGACTCGTAGGTGAATCAGCATCTACCCTTCTAAGTGGTTCTCACAACTTTTATTTTATGGTTTGTAAATTTCAATATCACAAATATCACTTGCTATCACGTGTATAGCGAAAATGCTTTCGAAGAAGTGTCGACTTGACTTTCAGCTACTTTAGGACCTGGTTTTTCGCTTAGCAAATTTGTTGCCAACTCTACGAAGAAAATAGCTCATATACCAGGAAAAATATTACACTCAATATGAACCCATATTAAAAAAACCTTTGGGATTGTAATAATTATAACAATTATTATTATTATTATTATTATTAATATTATTGTTATCTGTTATTTATTTTGGGAGGAGAAACTAATACATAGGGTCTGAAAGTGAAATCGAAACTTCTCTGAAAGCATTTTCGCTGTTCACGTGATAGCGAATGATATCTGTGATAGTGAAATGTACAAACCAGAAAATAGAAGTTGTGAGAACCACGTACAAGGGTAGATGCTGTATATCCCGGTACTTTCAGACCCTATGTATTAGTTTCTGCTCGCAAAATAAATAACAGATAATAATAATAATAATAATATTAATATTAATAATAATAATAATAATAATAATAATAATAATAATCGTTATAATTATTACAATCGCAAAAGTTTTTTTTAATATGGGTTCATATTGAGTGTAATATTTTTCCTGGTATATGAGCTATTTTCTTCGTAGAGTTGGCAACAAATTTGCTAAGCGAAAAACCAGGTCCTAAAGTAGCTGAAAGTCAACTCGACACTTCTTCAAAAGCATTTTCGCTATACACGTGATAGCAAATGATATCTGTGATAGTGAAATTTACAAACCAGAAAATAAAAGTTGTGAGAACCACGTACAAGGGTAGATGATGTTTTACCTACGAGTCTGATGTGGATGAACTAAAAGAACTTTTAAGAGTATGACTCTTTCTCGGTGTAACTAAAGGTTCAAAAGAAAGTTTTTGAAGCAGTTGGACAATGGATAGTATTTGGAAACTGCTCTGCATTGCAGTTATGAGTACGAAACGATACTTATTTCTTCTTTACTGATTTACATTGATGACAGGAGTATTCGAGACCAGGGTAGAGCTGTTGAAAAACTGGGACAATCGGAGAAGTTTTGAGTTGTTTTTGGAATCCTGCAAAGCAAACTACATGCCTAACAGTGGGTGTACCGTGATTGAATCTCTGTTAGGATTTCGATTAAGTTGCGGTTTCAAACAGTATATGCCGATAAAGCCCAGACTTTTTATTCGTTGTGTTCCAGTGTATAGAGGTAAAGGAATTCACGATCCTGGTTTGCGAGTTCCTACTCAAGCTGTATTCGACTGGATAGGAGTACTTGCTGCAACCAATCGCTAACAATTTACAATAATTCTGTTCCCCATTTTATTACGTATATCAGTAATTGTTATTTGTCAGATTTTCTCAATTGGTTACTGAGTCTATTCAGTAAGGTGTAGGAGTGTCTAGAAGATCAAGAATGATCTTGATCATATGTAACTAAAATACTTTAGAATAAAATGATATAACGGAATTGTAATATCTGAAATATTTTTTATAGAAATTTGGGACTTTTCAGTAGAGCGAGAGGAGTGTTTCGAAGATGAAGGGGACTCTCGCTGATCGGTAGTTGTTGATGTAAATAAGATTGGTATGAAAGAACGGAATTGTGGTACATTATGAAATATTTAGATTTGAATAGTGAGTCCAATCACTAAGGTTAAAGCAGTGTTTGCAAGTTTAAGCAGACCCTTGCTTATTGTTAGTTACTGATATATTTGAGAATAAAGTGAGAGAACGGAATAGACGTAAATTATCAGATATTTATAGTTCAAACTAAGACCATTTGTTCACTGCGAAAGGTGTGTTTTGGTATTAAAAGCAGAGTTACGTTCGTTAGTTAATAAAATATTTTAGGTGAAATCAGAAAAAAAGAAATATTGAAAATTTTAAGAGTTACATTTTACAAGTAAGTAAACACAGCGGGTCGAAGGTCTGTTTACAAGCTGAAGCAGTCGATAGTATTTGACATATTTGGGAATAATATGAAACAGCAGAATTTAGTTAGAGCAGTATTAGTTACTGACATAATTAAGTATAAGGTAAGATAACAGAATTATCGTTAATTACCTGTCATTTACCAACTCATAGTCATTACATTAACTAGGACGAGAGAAGTGTTTGGAAGACTTTAGCTGAACGTTAGTGGCCGACATATATATATAAATATAATGAATGAGCACAATTGTATTAAATTGTGCTATATCTACAGTTCAAAGCGGGTGTATTCTATACGGCAAAAGGAGTTAATGGAAACTATAGCAGTTTCTTAGTGATAGTTGATGGAGTCTGAAAGTCTGAAATTGTCAGATATTTAACATTGATAAGTGAGTCCATTCATTAGGGTAATAGGAAGATTTAAGCTCATGTTATTTGCCGACATATCCAAGAATAATATGAAATAACGGTATAATTGTAATTATAATATTTATAATTGACATTTGAGACTATTCAGTAAGGCGGAAAGAGTATTTCGAAGCTGAAGAAGACTTGCTGATCGGGAGTTTTTGCCATAAGAATGTAATGAAGAAATGATCTGTCGTATAACCTCTACTAACGGAAACCTCTATAAAGCGAACACCTCCCGTAACGTACATATTTTGTAATCCCCAAACACTGTAATAGGAAAGACATATTTTCAAACCTTTCTAAAGCGGACACTCTCTAGTACGGACACGGACAGTCTTTTCTGTCTTTTATAGATATTATTTACCTCCGTACTACGGACACTTTCTCTAGAAACAAGTTGTAAAGTACTGTAAAACTACATCTTTAGTAATTCATACATGTGTCACCAAAGAAGTATTGTGACCACATTTTGCCTGCTCAACTGTCTGCTCAGTAACCCAGACGAACTTCTCTGTTAACAACACTCTCATGTTTTTTGCTTGCATTCCACTCAAACCCAAGCTGTTTTGGACACAAAAGCAATTGAAAGTTACCCGAATTTTAGGATGACATTATTCTACTGTCCCGCTAGAATCTCGAACCAAGCAGAAGAAATGTTAGTCATTTTTTGCTTGTGTAGACGCGTATTGTATCAAAAAAACATAATGGAATGCAATAACGCACAAATTAAAGCGAGATACTGAAAACCTAGTAAGTAGTGATAAATGTAAAGGGCGGAGAACTATAATATCTTATTTGAATGTTGTGCCTAGACATAAAGTATTGGATGGCGAAGGACAATGCAGGTACAGTAACATTTCGGTAATATTCGTGAATACATGATTCATGCAAAAAAATAAATAAATAAATAATAATTCTTATTGCATACTACCTTATTTACTAATTTACGTAAGAAAATATTGAAACCACTTTAAGGCGGACCACTATATATAGCGGACAATTTTTGATTCCCCAAGGCTGTCCGCCTTAGAGAGGTTTCACTGTATTATATAATATTTAGACAAATAATGAATCCATATACTAAGGTGAAAGTAGCGTTTTATCTTGCTGATCGGTAGTTACTGATAATTTGAGAATAAAATTAAAGAACGGGATAGACGTAAAGTGTCCAATGTTTACAGTTATAAGTTAAGTCATTTGAGTAGGGATAAAAGTGTGTTTTGGTAATTTAGGCAGACTCTAGGTGATCGTTAATTACTGAACTATTTTAAAATAAAATAAAATAATGCAATACATGAAACTTGTAACATTATAAGAGTGAGTAAACATAAAATACCGATAGTTGAATTTGGAATCTGAAGCAGAGTGTCTTGCTAGTAATTAGGATATTTAAGACTAAAACCAAAGAAAGGAATAGCCGCACATCCTAAGATATTTATATTTGGAAAGAGATAAAGTGATTGTTTTAAAAATAAAGTAGTCTCTTGCTGATTGTTATTTACTGATATATTTAAAAATAAAACGAAACAACGGAATTGTGGTTAATGGTTACATATTTTAGATTGAAATTTGACTGCATCAGTATGGCAAAGGAAGTGTTTGCAAGCTTAAGTAGGCTTTTAATGATTTTTAATTACTGACATAATTGTGATTATAACGAAAGAGCATAATTGTCGTAAAATGTCAGATAGTTACAACTAAATGACTAGCCTATTCAGTAAGACGAAAGGAGTGGTGTCGTTCCCAAAACAGATTCTTGATGGTTGTTGGTTCAGGTCTTATGTAACAAAAAAATGTTAGATCGGAATTTTAGTAGACAATATTTACAATTGAAAAGTAACAAACGAAATGTTTAAATGATTAACCAGACTCCTCTTGGTTGTTAAAAGGGGAAGAGAGGGAAATTATATGTCGAAGTGGAAGATAATTTATACACTAATCAAAAACACTAATAACACCTATTACGAAACTGTAATAAAAATTTTGCGAAATCATATAGTATGCGAATTGTATTGTTATATATTGTGTACAGAAAGTCCCTTAAACTTAGAAATCACAAGCAGTGAGACAAATACCAAAACAGCTAAAGGCATTTGTCATCGTTTGGATAGAACAACGAACTAAAGTCATAAGTGTTTGTCAGAAAGACATCCACAGCGTCCCAGACATCCCCAACTCAAAAATTACTAATGGTAAATGTATCAAGTACCATATCATTAGAAAACTGTTGGTAAATGAAAGCCAAACAAAACCGAAGAATTCTCGAATTTTTTAAATTACCCTGTGCAAAATGGCTTCCGTTCAAAATGTGCATCTTCATTTCCAATATCCGGGCGGAATCGCTTTCTCTTTTTCCAAAGACACATCTTGTCACTGTGAGACACTTGCACATATTCGGAGTTCTGGGTGCAGAAAATTTTTTTCAATGAATTTATACTTAATCCAAACAACGAGCATAAGTTCCAGCAAATTCAAGTCTAAATATATTTGATAATTTATGACAATTAGGTTCTTTCAATCCATAATTTTTATGTTGAGAATACTAACCAGCAGCAGTCTCTTTCACCATCCAATCACACCTTTCACCCTACTCAAAAGTCTCACATTTCTATCGTAAATATCTAAAATAATAGGACAATTCCGTTATTTTTTTTCATTCTCACATATGATGATAACAAACGATCAAGTGCCTTCTTGATCTTTTAGACACCCCTTAAATTTGAAGAATGGAATCACTTACCAATTGTATATATCTGACAATTTACTACAAATCCGATCTTTCATTTTATTACTACATGTGTCAGTAACAAAAGATCAGCAGGAGTCTACATCAGCTTCCAAAAACTTCTTTCTTTCCTTATATATTTTAAAGCAATTCAATTGAAAAAATGTGGCAAATTATGACAAATCGGCTATTTTAATTCATTCTTAAATATGTCAGTATCTAGCGATCAACAAGAGCGTGCTATATCTTCGAAAAACACATTTGCTATACTAAACGGAAAATTAAACGAAATTCTAAAACACAATTTACGTCAATTCCGTTTTTTCAGTTGGTTCTTAAATATACAATTAACTAACTAACAGCGTTGATCTTCTTAATCTTCCAAACACTCCTTTCAGCGTGATAAATATACTCAATTTTCAATAGAGGAGAAATCCGTTCTCTCATTTTAAGCAAATATGTCAGTAACTAAGTATCAACACGAGTCTACATAATCTTCCAATCACTCCTTTCGTTCTACTGAATGGATTCACTTTGTTGAATTTAATACCTTTTACGAAAATTCCGTTCATTCATTTTACTATTAAATAAGTCCTGAAACTACGATCAGCAGGAGGGTGCAAGTACTTATATATACCCACTACTCTATATACCCACTATTCAATTGTATACAACTTGCAATTTAGGAAAATTTCATTATTTCAATTTCTTTTAAGATACTACAGTAGCAAACGATTATCAAGGGTCTGCTTTATTAAACCAAAACTCACATTTCGCCCTACGCAATAGACTCGCTTCTCAGCTGTAAATTACAGACAATTTACTTCAATTTTCTTTTCACTTTATGCTTAAATATATCAGTAAGTAAGAACAATGGGTGTCTATTTTATTTGCTTCTTCAAAACACTCATTCGCCTTGCTGAGTGGAATTACTTTTAATTGTAAATGTCTGACAATTTACGAGAACTGGTTCTTTATTTTTTTATTAAATATGTCATCAAATAGGGATGGGCACACTGTCTGCATCAGCTTCCATTCGCCCTACTGAAGGTTACTTTCCGTTGTCTCTAGGATGGAAAATTGTTTTCAATCAACAATTGAGTGCGAACGTCAAACCTTGCTTCTCACCCCTACATGGTTAATTCAAGGTTGCCAGGCACATGAGTGGCCGAACCGAATGCTGCACAGCCATAGAACAATTATTATTAAAACAGAAATTGCTGCTTTTGTGATGGCTGAGATATTAACGTTATGACGATGCGAATATAGGTCGAAATATTCTCGCCGCATTAATGCCTGTTGGTGAAGGTTTGCAATATTGCAAAGTGACAAGTCTAGAATTTCATACTAATTGAACGAGTTTTGAGAAGGGTTAGTATGATGGACTAATCCTAATAATAATACTAAAAAACGTAGAGAAAAGATTATGAAATAAATCATGCTGCTGTAAGAAGAAAATAGTACACATTGAATGACATGTTCAAAGTAACCATAAAGCGAATTTTAACACGTAAATATTTTAAAGCAGTACGCAATTACCATGTTTGGGTGCCCTTACCAGATACTGTCCAACACAAAAAGAGGCATTAAAATAGGTAGATCGAGAATGGGCATGAACCCAGCACTGGCTGGTATTCCTTAATAAAGTTTTCCTCAATCCCACGAGATGAATGACTAGACGATAGCTTCTGTAAGGTAGCGGCGGATACAGCACGGACTTCTGGGGGGGGCGTGGGTTTTAGTTCTACTACCTAGAGCTACTTTTAAGAGCTAAAAACTTTGGGATGGGTATTATTGAAATATATAAAATGAGGAAGTTTTCTTTCGGGGGGCCCCGATCGTCCCTGGGTCCGCCACTACTATAAGGCCAGAACTGTGCCAAAGTCTGAGGCCCCAGAATTCGCAGGTAGTATATTAGGCAAGAATGTTGCCAAAAATACACAAATATTATGGTGGTGGGTTCAGATATCCCTTTTTCGTTTATGTCTTTAAATACATTATCAAGTAAACGGAGAAATGTTTCTTTCGTTCTGTTTCCTTCTTTCTTCTCATCTTTCACATTCTTAATCTCTGTTCCGCACGTTCTTAAAATCTGAATATTATTCTCCTGTAAGATTGTTTCTCAACACGACCCAAGGTTTAAAGAGACCAACGTGATATAGTAAATTATTAGCAGAGTGTACCAATAAATTCACTTTAGAGAGACCCCCGTAACTTGGATTTTTTCTGGGGGCAAGCATTAATACGTGTATTTAGACCTCCAGGAAAGTTTTTTTCTTTTTCCACGGCCCTCCTCTTTCTATCTTTCTCCTACTATTTATATCCCCCCGGAGCCTGTGGCCCTCCCTGACGGCAAGGTCTGCGAGGCCGTTACTTCCTGGACCCCTTCATTCATGACAAATCAATTCAGGGGACAATATTGATAAGTCTCAACATCATACGATTAAATCTTATTTCTAGGGCCGCTAATAGAACACGTTTTTTACTGACGTGGGCCTACGACTCGGTTTAGTTTTATTTACCTTTT
The DNA here is from genome assembly GCF_964235325.1 of Thermobia domestica. Classification (NCBI taxonomy): domain Eukaryota; kingdom Metazoa; phylum Arthropoda; class Insecta; order Zygentoma; family Lepismatidae; genus Thermobia; species Thermobia domestica. Next base: position 178,663,820 of record NC_137461.1, on the reverse strand, counting down.
GTGGGCTACTTTATGTAATGTAGTGAAACTGTTTGATGCATCATTTATTCTTTCATGTTTGTATCGCAATTCCGTTCTTTAAAATATCAAACGCATCTTTTATTTTATTGAATCGACTCACATTTCAACTGTAAATACTTGAAAAATGACAATTCCGTTTTTTCATTTTAGACAAGTAAGCTTTTAACGAAAGATCAGCAATAGTCTAGTTGAGGTACCAATCAAACTTTTGGCCGTACCGAATAGACCGGCTTATTTGTACCTATCTTAGAAATTACGACAGTTCCGTTCTTTGGTTTTCTTCTTTAATATGGATTATATTAACGACCAGCAGGAGTCTCATTTACATATCAGACACTCGTTTCACTCTGATGAGTGGACTCACTTTTCAATTGTAAAAATCTGACAGTGTACTAAAATTTCGTTCTCTCGGTTTATTCCTAAGTATGTCTTTTCACAATGGTCGTTAAAGTCGCATCAGCTAGCAAGTACTCCTTTCACCCTACCAATGGATTCACTTATCAATTGTAGATATCTTACAGTTTACTACAAATCCGTTTTTCATTTTACTCCTAAATATGTATGTAATTAAAGAAGAGCAAAAGTCTCCTTCAGCATCCAAAATCTCCATTGGCAGTTTCCATATTAATTGAACTCGATTTGTAAATAACTGAGAAATTACAATTCGGATATCTTGTTCATAAATATTACAGTAACAAGCGATCAGCAAGAGCGTGCTTCATCCTTCAGACACCCTTTTGATGATTAAGACTGAACAATGAAAGAAGACTGAATAAGTATCGACACTAAAATTTCATGTGGAAAATGGTGGCCGGTCAAATTATCTGCCACAACGATATTGTAAAGTCTAGTGAGACTCCGAAAAACCTGAAACGGTTAGACAGGTGTGAAAACAAGAAAGCACGTTTGTTATCTTTTCAACAGTCCAATGACTGATGTAAAAATAATTGTCTCATGGTTTTCCGCAGGGCCGCCTTCTCTAAGTTTTCAAATGATCAGGTAAGTCAAGTAGAATATCGTTCAGAGGATGTTCTTACATGAAAGCGGATGAAACAAGTCTTGAAAGTCCACGATAACGCTGTGCAAAAATCTTGCTTTGTGGTTCTTCTGTCTGTTTTCGGTTTTATTTGGTTTGCACTTTAATGATTTAGTGAGAGAAAGGATACTCCTAGTATGACATAATGATCTTTAAGCCAGTCATGTCTAAATAAATAAATAAAATCTGTAAATGACATTATTTTGGGAGCCCTCACAACGGCAAGAATTCCTTCCATTCGTGAACCGTCAGGCTGTGGTCGTTCCGATGGTAAACAACCTGACGCCATGACATTATACCTTGGATGAGAGGCAAATCACTAGTTTGGGCTTTTACATGTTCGTACACATTTGCTCATTCAAGCCTCCCATTGACTGTTATGAATGCTGGAGAAGTTGCTAGACGTAGAGAGGCAGAAAAGGAAAGGAAATATAACAATCTCCTCGACAAATTTATTTTTGCTCTAATATCCATCGAGACCAGTTGGGCATGGGGTTCTAGAAGCCTTGATTTTATCAGAGAGATAGGCAGACGCATTTCTATCGTTTCTGGAGATGTTCGTTCACCGTCCTTCTTAGTACAACGTATATCCATTGCGATCCAACGTGGCAACCTTTCGTCAGTTCTTGGTACGTTGCCGCCTGGAAGGGAACTGGATAAGATATTTCTTCTCTAGTAGAGTAAAGCGGGGCAAAAGGCTATTCAGTTATTTTCAGCTATGTTCATCATGCTATTGCTGCTATGCCAAACACAAAATTTAGATGATCCAAAATTGTTGTTTTACTAGAAAGCCATGTAAATGATTCTTTTTATAAAACACATATTAATATATTGTTATGTTTTATGTGAAACTATTTATTCAGTTGTTGGCAATAGTTGGTTAAATATATTAAACAAAAAAAAGATAAATATTTGCATAAAAGTAAAATAAAATTATTGCAAATTAAGAAATAATGAATGGAAAAAATAACGACTTCCTTTTAACTATGCAACTTATTAGGAAATGTATAATGTACAACAATGGAACAGATGCTCGTTGTGTCATTTACCAAGTGTAAACGTAATGAAAAAAAATTTTTTTTTGCACCAGGAACAGCGAATACACGCAAATGCCTCCAACTGACAACAAGTACCGATTGCAAAATAGAATGCGTTTGCGCTCGGAGAATGGAAATGAAGATGTAAATTATCACTGGAATCTACTTTGAACAGGTTAATGTCAGAGAGACAGGAATTGTTCTGTCTTCTTCGATTTTCCAGCAGCTTTTCAACGATATGCTACCTGACTCCCCTTGTCATTTGGAAATTTGAAAAAGACCCCGCCTGGGCCGCTGTGGATGACCCCGGGACAACACTTATGACTTTGATGCTCTGTACTTTTGAAACGATGAGAAATGTGTATAGGTGTTTTGGTATCTGGATTACTGTTTGCGATTTGAAGGTGTGGAAACGGAATATTTGGACAGTATATGACTTCCGAAATTTTTTTATTACAGTTTCGTAATAGGTGTCATTAATGCTTTCAATTCGTAATAGGTGTCATTAAACCATCTTCCACTTCGATATATAATCTCCCTCTCTCCCCTTGGAAGGACCAACTGCAGTCTGTTTAATCTTCCAAACAATTCTTTCGTTCTACAGAAGGGATTCGCTTTTCAATTGTAAATATCTCACTACTTTTATTCCAATCTATCATTTTATTGATAATAAGTCCCGATACAACGATCACCAAGAGTCTGATTCAATCTTCAATCATTCTTTTCGCCTTACAGAATAGACATGGTTTTTACTTTTAACTAACTGACAATTTGCGACAATTCCGTTCTTTCATTTTATTCCAAATAAGTCAGTAACTAAGATCATCAATAGTCAACTTCAGCTTCCAAATACTCCCTTTGCCCTACTGAATGCAATTCCGTTGTTTTAATTTATTATCAAATATGTCAGTAATAAACGATCAGCAAGAGACTGTTTGATCTTTGGAACACTCACTTCACCACTCTCTACATATAAATATCTTAAAATGTACAATTCCGTTCTTTTAAACTATTATTAAATATCTCAATTACTAACAACCAAAGAAACTCTGCTTCAGTTCCAAATCCAACTTTCAGCCTGGTGAGTTTACTCACTTTTTAATTGTAAAAATGTGATAAGTTCCGAGAATTACATTGTTTTATTTTATTGTAAAATGGATCAGTAACTAACGATCACCAAGAGTCTAATTTATATCACTAAACACAACTTTCGCCATTCTCAAATGGCCTAACTTATCAGCAACTAACGATCAGCAATAGTCTGTTTGATCTTCCAAGCTCTGCTTTCACCTTCGTAAAGGAAATCACTATACAAGTCGAAATATTGGATAATTCTTAATTTTTATTTTATTTTAAATATATGAATGACTATTGACTGCTTCAACTTCTAAACAGTCTTTCGACGCGCACTGTTTATTCACTGGTCAATTGTAAATGTCTGAAAATTTTTGATAATTGGATCTTTTGATTTTATATAAAACAGTTCAGTAAATAATGAACATCAAGAGTCTGCTACTTCTACCGAAGCACTCCTTTCGAGCTACTCAAATGGCCTAACTTTTGAACTGTAAATAACTGACATTTTATTTCTATAGCGTTCTTTACTTTTGTTCTTAAGTATATCAATTACTAAGAATCAGGAAGAGTCTGGTTAATCTTGGAAACGCTGCTCACCCTTAGTGAATGGATCATCGACAACAGTCACACTTTCACAATTGCTAAATGAGTAAACACAGCAGGTCTAAAGGACGGTTCAGAAACAGGTGCCATCGATAGTAATTCACATATTTGAGTATAAAATGAAAGAACAGAATTTTCATAATTTTACCTATTATTAACATTGCTAAGCGAATTCATACAGTAAGGTGTAAAAATATAAGTATAAAAAAGCAAGCTTTTGATCATTAGTTGCTATCATATTTAAGGTGAAAAACAAATAACGTATTTGTCGTATTTTGTGAGACATTTAAATTGAAACGAGAGTCTATTTAGTACGATAAAGGTGTATTTGAAAGCCAAAGAAGAGTCATGGAGATCAGTGGTTGTCGCCATGTATAAGAATGAAATTGTCGTAATCTCTGAGATATTTACAATTCAATATTGAGGCCAAAAAGTATGGCAAAGGGAGTGTTCGAATGATGCAGACTCTAACAAGACATAAATAACTATTAAGGTAACAAGGAATGATCGTAAAATGTAGGTAGTTTCAGTGTAAAAGTTATTCCATTCACAAGAAGGACAGGAGTTGTTGGAAGATGTAGCAGACTTACTGTTCCCTATTTTAACAAATATTCACCATTAAAATGTAATAACCAAACTCAGTTTTCAGATATTTAAAACTGAAAGTGATTACAGTTTTGAAATAAGAAGGAGATGAAATACATTCCGTTTATATTTAGTTACTGACATATTTATATGGAAAGTAAAATAACGTAATTGCCGTAAATTGTCTGTCATTTAAATTGGATGTATATTACGTAGGGCGATAGTTCAGTTATGGCATCAATCAAACTCTATATGATCGCTAGCTGGTGAGCTATTTTAGTATAAAATAAAGTAATTGTATTGTTGTAAATTGCTAGATATATATACAATTGAATTGCGAGTCTATTGAGTAAAGCAAAAGAAATGATTGGAGAGTGAAGCAAACTGTTGCTGATCGGTAGTTGGCGACATATTTAGGAATGAAATGAAAGAGCGGGACTGTCTTCATTAGTCAGATATTTACAATAGGTAAGTCAATTCAGTAAGGCGAGAGGAGGGTTTGGAATATGAAATAGGCTCTTGCTGATCGCTTGTTGCTGACGAATTTAAGAATAAAATGAAAAACGGAATTGTCTTAAATAGTCAGACATTTAAAATTGAAAACTGCTATTGTCCGTATACTGTAGCTTCGCGCTGTGTTTTGATACAAAATCTTAGCAGTCATTCCCCTTCTTTCCTCTTATTGCAGTGGTAAGAGTGGCACTAATAAGATTTGGTATATGCAGGTTGCGTAAATTTCGAAACAGTTTACTTCTTCTCAATTGTGTCTGGCAGGGAAGGGGCAACCGCCCTCAGGGATACTCCCCGCCGTTCGAAGGGGACCATTTTTAGGCAAAATTTTCTTAATCCATATACAATACAAACATGAAAGTATAAATGAAGCATCAAACAGTTTCACTACATTACATAAAGGAGCCCATAAAGGGTAAATAAAACAAAAGTGAGTCGTAGCCTCACTTCAGTAAAAAGCGTGTACTATTAGGGACCCTAGAAATAATATTTATTCCTATGGTTTTGAGATTGTGAATATTGTAGCCTGAATTAATTTGTCATGGATGTAACGGCCCCGCAAACCTTGCCGTGGGGGAGGGTCACAGGCTCCGAAGGAATATAAATAGTAAAAGAAAGATAGAAAGAAGAGATCCCTAGAATGAGAAAAAACTTTCTAGGAGGCGCAAATACACGTATTAATGCTTGCTCCTAGAAAAAATCTAAGTAACGGCGCTCTCTCTAATGTGAATTTATTGGTAAATTGCTGCTAATAGTTAACTATATCACGTTGGTCTCTTTAAGCCTTGGGTCGTGGAGAGAAACAATCTTATGTATGTAACTATCAGGAAAAGATTGCTTCACATTTGAGACACGCCCTTCGACACTTTCCAATACAAATATCTTTTAATCTACGACTATTTACTTAATTCATTTCATTCTTAAATATATCACTAACTACCGATGAACAAGAGCCCCTTGACCCCCTTGCATTCGATTCACCTTACTGACAGGACCCTCTTACCACATGTAAATATATGACAAATTATACAATTTTCTTCTTTTAATTTATTCTTAAAATTGTAATCAAATACCGATCAGCCAGAGTCTGTCTGATGTTGGAGATATTCCATTACTTCTGCTAAAATAACTCATTTTCCAATTGTAAATATTTTAGAATATTTAAAAATTTTATAATTATATATATATATATATATATATATATATATATATATATATATATATGTCTGTGTGTGTGTGTGTGTGTGTGTGTCAGTAGCTAAGCATCAGCAAGTATCCTTCGGCCTCCAAACACTTAATTCGACGTAACGAATGGAATCATTTTTTTTTTTTTTATTGAGATGGCCTGACAACCTACATTTAAGGAATAACATGAATGAAAGGAACTGTACGTTGTAAGATATTTATATTTTAAATTGGTGAAAGGAGTGTTCCAAATATGAAGCAGACCTTTGTTGGTCATTAATTACAGATATATTTATGAACAAAATGAAAGTACGCAATTGTCGTATATTGTCAGAAATTTTCTTATTAAAAAGTCACCCTTTCAATAGAGCAAAATCAGAGTTTGGAAACCGAAGTAAACTCTTGCTGATCGTTCGACACAGACATATTTAAGAATAAAATGTAAGAAACGAATTGTCTTTCATTGTAAAATATTTAGATATGAAAAATAACGAATCAGGTTGGCGAAAGTAGTGTATATAGATGATGAAGCACACTGTCTCTGATCGCTAGTTAATTACATATTTAAGAATAAAATAAAAGAACGGTATTCTCGTGTCATATGAGATATTTACAATTGAAATGTTACTAGGGTAAAAGGAGTGTTTGGAAGATGAATTACGAAAGAAGTGTTTGGAAGATTTAGAAGACTCTAGTTGATCCTTAGTTACTGATATATTTAAAATTAGAGTATGGATTTCTCGTACATTGTCAGATATTTACATTTGTAAAGTGCCTATTTAGCACGCCGAAAGGTATGTTTGTTAATGAAGCACACTCGCTGATCTTTAGGTTTTTACAGATTGTAGAACCAAATGAAAGAATGGAAATATCGTAAATTGTCAGATATTTACAATTGCAAAGTGTTTCCTTACAGTAAAAGGAAAGGAGTGTTTGGATGAAGAATCACGCTCTCGTTGAAGGATAGTTACTGTCATATTTGAGTAAATTAACCGAATTATCCTAATTTGTCATATATTTGTAACTCTTGCTTACCTTGCAAATGACAATAATATACACCTAATCGGAACAATTAGATCTAACCCTAAATATTTGCTACCTGACGATGTTCTAGAAGAACTTAAGAAGGGTGACATTGTGGGTAAGGAAACCCAGGAAGGAGTGACGGTTTTGAAGGTGAAAGTCAGTAGACATGAGTTATTGTTACCTACAGCTCATCCTGCTGAAAGAGTAACTGTGACGGAAAAACGCGGATTAGAAATAAGAAAGCGTACTCCAATTGTTGATTACAATAATGGCATGTCCTTTAGTAACAAACGATCAACAACAGAGCTTTATCTTACAAATAGTCCGTTGATCTACCGAATTGATTAACTTTTGAAATGCTAATATGTGACTACGAGAAGTCAGTTCTTTCATTTTTTTCTTCAATAATTCTTGTACCAACGATTTGCTAGATTTTGGTTCAACGTTCTGAACACTGCTTTCGCCTTAATGAATAGACTAGCTTTTCACTTGTATTTAGCAGACAATTTATTACAATTCCGATCATTCATTTCATTCCTAAATGTGTTAAGAACTAGCGATCGGAAACACTGAGCAACGTCTATCAAACATTCCTTATTTCCTACTGTATAGATTTGCTTTTCATTTTCTAATATCTTACAATTTACGACAGTTACGACAGTAAAACTGAGTAGTCGTACATGGCAAGAGACAATTGTATTCGAAAGTGGAGCGCTTTCAAGATGAAGCATACATTTAAGTGTCATGTTAATGACACATTTAAGGAAAAAGAATGAAATAACGGAAATTACGTATATTGTTATAGATATTTATTTCAAAAGTGTCTTCATTGAATAGGGCGAACTGGATGTTTCGAAACTGAGGATCGTTATTTGCTACATTTTTTAGGAATAAAATGAAATAACGGAATTGTAATTAATCAGATATTTACAATTGATAAGAGAGTCACTTCGAGTGTTTGGAATCTGTAGCAGACTCGTGGTGATCCTTTTTGAAGACCTATTTTTGATTACAAAGAACTGAATTGTAAATTATCTGAAAACTGGAAGTGAAAAATTTGTTTTTTAAGTAAGAAGAAGAAGTGTTTCTAATATAAAGCAAACTCTGCTTACCGTTATTTGCCGACATATATAAAAATGAAATAAAATAATGGAGTTATCATAGATTACCAAATATTAGAATTGAAAAGTGAATAAATTGAAGAGGGCGAATTGCGTGTCTATAGGTGAATCAAAGATTTGCTGCTCGTTTGTAAATGACATATTTAACAATAAAATCTGAGAACTGAATGGTTGCAATTTGCCATATATTTAAAATTGAAATGAGAGGCCATTCAGTAGGGTGAACGGATGTCTAGAAGGTGAAGAAAGCACTTGCTGATTGTTATTTGCCGACATATTTAGGAATAAAAAGAAATGACGGAATTATTGTAATTTGTCAGATATTCACAATTGAATAGCATGACAGATCAGTAGGGCGAAACATGAGTGTGGAAGTCCATGTACACTAATGGTAATCGGTAGTTACCGACATATTTCAAAAAATGAAAGAATGGAATTGTCCTAATTTGTCAGATACCTACAATTCAAAAGCGAGACAATTCAGGTAGACGAAAAGAGTGTTTGCGTTCTCAATAAGACTTGCAGATAGTACAAGACTTATTCAGGAATGAGATAACGGAATTGTCGTATTCTCATGCACCTTCCCTTGAAAAGTGATTTAATAATTAATAAAGCGTATTAGGACGCTGATGATATATATATTTGTTATATGTTTAGGATTAAATTGAAATATTGGAATGGTCGTAATTTGGTATATATATTGAATTGAAAAATAAGTCTATTGAGTAGGGCGAAAGGAATGTTAGGAAGATGAAATAGGCTCTTGAACATCATTACTTACTGGGTTATATAGGGATGAATTGAAAGAAAAAATATGCCATAAATTTTCAAATATTTACAATTTGAAAGTGTTGATAATTTATTCATCGTTTGGTCAGAGCAGTAGCTGAGGGAACCCGTAGTTCTTTTACTCGCACATACTTATTTCAATATACATATCACAATACACTAAATACTAATCTGGAAATTTACTTTTGACGGGAATTTACAACAAATCCTGAGTATTACTAGTTAGTAACCTGTATTCACTTTAACGACGTTTGTCTATAAATTATATGGTTCGTCGTTAGACAATTAAATTATATATATCTTCATCTTTTAATCTAGAACAACTATGTTATATTATTTTTCTTTTTCATCTAACAAGTTACTTTCTAAGACTAGTATCATAAATGAGAGGAGAGTGATTACAAAAGGAAAATTTCGTCCAAAGCTTTTCCCGGAGGGAGAGTTCCTAGCAACGTTGCCACTTTCCTTCTTTGCACAGCCATTCTTATTCTTTGTATAAGATAGGATGAGGCTCGGGTGTCTCCTGTGTTAATAGTTATGCGGTGTCCAACTTCCTTAATGATGTTTAGACCTTCCTGACCCCAGGACCCACAAGTTTCGATGGCTATGGTGAAGAAGTGGTATTTGTTCAAGAGGTTGTTATATTTTCGTTTCTTTTCATATTCCCGGCGAGTTGCAACCGTCCCAGCTTTTGTGGAAGATGAAGGAAGATTAGATGAGGCTAGGGTATCGGTACAAGTAAAAACCAATATTAAAGCCTTCCTTCTTTTGCAAGGCACCAAAGACATTCCGTCATGTCTCTTGCCACCAGAGCGACAACACCCCATCGGCTCTCTCACGGAAGACGTTCCCAAGGAAAGGAGGGCTCTCATAATGAGATCGTTAACAGTGGAGTGTCGAGAGTATCTGCCACATGAACACATGATAGGCTATGTATACCTTTCTTATCCACTAAACTTCCGCAAGCCGGGCACTGGTGTTGTTCACAGACATCTGCTCCCAAACGTAACACACAAGCGATTCGAAAATTTTCGTCGGGAAGATGTAGCCCAAGGGATGAAGATGGGGTAGCTTGTAACCAGGCACCTGCTTCAGGAGAAAAAGTAGCAAGAAGACGTGCCTTATGTTCAGGATTCGTGGAGGACTGGAGAATAGAAGATAATCTGGAGACTGTAAGAAGAGCGTCCCATGAAGTATGAAAACTTCTCTTATCAAAATCAGGTAGATCGAGTCCGCCGCACGATATCCACTCTGAGATACAATCATTTATCTCAGCTTCTGAATCCTAATAAATATCCTGGCGAAGAAGAGAAGTGATCAAAGGCATAGAGCTATACATGGATGAAAGGAAAGATGGAGAAGCCAAGTGAAGAACTCGACGAATTCCTAGACCTCCGTGATCCACAGGGAGAGATGCTTGTAGCCATGAATTGTCTGTGAGAGAGCAGTTGAGAAGAGATTCCAGGCCAAGTCGGATGGATTCATCATATTGTTCCAGAAGATCTGTCTCATGGCAGGATGTAGAACTACGAAGTAAATATAACATTCTAGGAATGGCTAATGAGGCCTGTAGGAGATAAAAACCTGAGTGGGTAGATATCTTAGATAGACGAGTGAAGAAGAGATCTAATTTAGATATCTTGTTCAATAACAAAATGCCACGAGTATCAGTGTGTAGTGCGGCACCTAAAAGGGAGGCTCTGTCGGATGGTATAACTTGAATTCCAGGTGCAACTCCGTTGAAAAGACTGTCGTTGAAAAGCTTCAGTTAGCCTGTTCGTTTGAGTCTCCCGGGAAACCGACCTCACATTTGCAGAAATTGAGCTGTAATCCAATGTCACGAGATTCAGTACGAATCTTTGACAAAGCTTCGAGGACATCTTCCTTGTCTCCAGCTATAGTCCCATCATGTGGGTACCAAATGTTTAATTCAGTATTGATATTTCTGACAATAGATTGAAGTGTTAACGCAAATATAGCAGGTCCTAGGGGGTCGCCTTGTTTAACACCTCGCTGGGAGAGTATGATATCTTTACCAAAAAATAGATGACTAGGCTGTGAATAACACTAATGTATAAAGTTGTATATATACGGGTAGTGCGTTTTTACAACTGTAAGCCTGGAGTCTCTGTTGATTGCGTTGAATGCATTCCGGAAATCTAGTTTCAAGAAAATTTTCTCTTGTTTGTGTGGATGAGAATAATACAGTTGGGCGACATGGGCTGTAACCTCTGAGCCATGAGGAACGCACACTCCCAACTGATGTGGTGACAAGATAATAGATAACGGTTCCCTAATTCTTTGGCATTCTATCTTAGCTGAAAGCAATCTAAAAACGTTCCCGACAGCGATGGGGCGTATATCACCACCTTTCATCCTTAACGCTATTATCCACGCTCCGAAAAATAATGGTCTAATTTCTGTAGGTACTTTTCCAGTGAGGATTATGTGAAGACTGATGTTGCTTAACAGACACTCTCTAGAGTCGATGTTCTGGCACATCAAAAGATCCCTGAGAATGGAAGGGCGTAAACTGTCCATACCTCCTGCAGACCCGGAAGACAAGGATCGAAGAACTTTCTGTACTTCTTTGATCGTTATTTACTAACATATTTTAGTCTCAAATATATAAACTGATTTGTTGTAAAATGTGAGTTAGTTACAACTGAAAAGTGGCTCTATTCACTATGGAAAATCTAGTTTTAAAAGACGAAGCGGACTGCTTGTTGACATATTTTTAAATAAAATGAAACAACGGGATTATCGAAGTCAGATATTTACAATTGTAGAGTGAATCCATTCCATTACAATTGTAGAACGTAAGGAGCTTGTGGAAATAAAATTGAGTCCTGTTGAACCTTATCACAAAATATTTTTTTAAATTGTTAAAACGGATTTGTTATATAATTCCAGATATTTACATTTGATAACTGAGTTATAGACTTTCGTTTATCGTTAGTTGTATTAATAGATTATATTATAAATATTAATTATATTTAAGAATAGAATGAAAGAATGGAAAAGTTGTAATTTCTGAGATATTTACGATTGAAAATTGTCTATTCCGTAGTATAAAAGGTGTGTTGAAATAAGTTTCACAATGCAATTTTCTCACTTGCAATTGAAAACTGAGTAAACTCAACAGGGCAAATAATGTCTGATAGCTGAATCAAGTACTTGGTGGTCGTTAGTAAATGACATATTTGAGAAGAAAATCGGAGAACGGAGTTTTAATCTGTCAGTAATTTAATTGAAAAGTGATTCCATTGAATTAGGCGAAAGGAGAGCTTTGAATCGAAAGTAAACTCGTACTGGTCGTTAGTTACTGACAGATTTAAGAATAAAATCAAACGAAATAGTCCTACATTGGTACTTAGAATTAAAAATGAGTCTATATAGATAGGCGAAAGGATTATTTTTTGCATGCAGCGGACTCTCGCTGAAATATATTAAATACATATTTAATAATAAAATAAAAAGGAAGTGTAATAATTTTCAGAGAATTACATTTGCCAAGTGTTTCTGTTTATTAAAGCTAAAGGAGAGTTTGTTAGATAAGCACGCCCTTGTTGATCGCTTGTTACAGACATATTTAGTAAAAAAAAAATTATGTCGTGATTTGTATTATATTACCAATTCAAGTGCATTTAAAATATATAGGTCCAATGGAGTTACTGGAAGCTGAAAACGACTCTTGCTGATCTTCAAATACTAACTTATTTACATATACAAAGGAAGAACGAAACGGACGAAAATAGTTGGATATTTGCAATTGATAATTGTGTCCATTCGGTCGAGGGAAAGGATAGCTTGGAAGATGATGCAGACTGTACCCGATCCTTAGTTGAAGACGTATTTAAGAATAAAATTAAAGAACGAAATCCTAGTAATACGTTCCATAAGTATAATTGAAATGAAAGTCCAATTAACAAGGGTAACGGAGTGTATGATAGCTTAATCACAGTCTTGCTTGTCGTTAGTAAATACCGTATTTAAAAGAAAAACAAAAAAAAACAAAAAAAAACGGAATTGTCGTAATTAGTCATATTTTTACAATTGAAAAGTTACTCAATTCAATAGGCCAAAGAATTTTAGAACATGAAGCAGACTCTCCCTGATCTTTAATTACTGATTTATTTATGCATAAAATGAAAGAACGGTATTGTTAGTCTAAGAGCCCAGATACATTTATTTATCCGAGCAAGGCTAAAAGGTTTCAAAGTCAATTCTAATGTGAAAAAATGTCTGAATTTAGAAATGTAACTCTTTCAACTGTAAAGCAGTGATGATACGCGCTACAGGGTGTTCAAAATGTTAATATATTGAATAAAAAATCACTCTCTAGGAACATTTATTTAGCGCAAACTTTTACTAGAAACTGTAAAAGTAATTCTAAATAGAGTCATGTTTGAGAATGCTAATAATATTATATTTACACAATATTAACTTTTTGTGTTATACGGGATGTTTGAAACTGGGCATTTTAATAGAAATTCTGACAAATACCGAAATTAACTGTAGGGTCATACAAGTGTTTACATATCTTCTTGACAGACATGTGTTAAAGGAATTGACAGACTCGTACTTTTTTTCTTAATTTTGATCACTTTCACATTTAATATTTTCCTCACTGGAAGATCCACTTTGATCTTCGTCTGTATCATAGTCACAATCATCATGTTCTGCTGAAAACTGGTGTAGTATGTTTTGAGGAACTTGTTCGCCCTCAAGCCAAACAAATACATAATTTCCTTCAATTATACAACAAGCATTGTCTTCAGGTCTAAAAAGAACAGGGTTCTGGTAGTTGGCATTTTTCCATAATCTTGGAACATAATTTGCTCTTTTTATTTTTTTGCATTAAGACTAGTGTGATGGTGCAATAGAACTCTGATCAACTCCTTTCATGTTACCAAGAGGGTTTTCACGTTTGTGTGGACCATGCTTTCTTACAAATAAATCAAATCGTGCTTTGATAACAGAAGTACACTTAGGTAATGAATACATGGAGCATATAGAATGTTCTAAATTTCTGATAACGTCATCACTAGAGACCGGATGTTTAGGCATTAAAAACCTGCAAAATAGGTAGGCAAATAGGCACTTAATATGTAAAAAATAGGCAGTAAAATAGGCACTAAAAAGTAACTCGCAATAATTAAGATAAATACTCAAAATGTTCCAAGAACACAGGAAAAACTTGTTTGTTAATAAACATCTTCTTTCACTATATACATAGTGTTTCAAGACAACACCGACAACCTTTGCAAGGTAATTCCTGACACCAAAATAAGACGAAAAGTATAGACCAACCTGGGTGCACAAATGCTTCCTTTCGGAGTTATAGGCTGCCGAATACATGAAAAAATGAACTTTAAAGCTCCATAGCTCCAAAACTATGGGACCTACCGAAGTCGGGTCAAGACTTTAGTAAGGAACTAATGTGTGCTCTATCCAAAAATACATGTTTCAAAATCCTAAGGTACTCACGCAACAATTTTTGTACAGACAGTTTGGTTACGGGCATATAATCTAAAGTACTCATTAACTACCTCTATGAAGATAGTTGCAGAAGTACTGCAGGATTCTGAAGCATGTATTTTTGGATAGACCACATATTAGTTCCTTACTAAAGTCTTGACCCGACTACGATTACCCAATAGTTCTCGAGCTATGGACCTTTAAAGTTAATTTTTTTCACGTTTTCGGCAGTCCATAACTCCAAAAGGAAGCATTTGTGCACCCAGGTTGGTCTATACTTTTTGTCTTATCTTGCTGTCAGGAATCTCCTCCCAAGTTGTTGGTTTTGTCGGTGTTGTTTTTAAACACCCTGTATATCTATAAACGAAACTTGACATACTTTCCATATATATAATATACAGGGCTTGAAAAATTCATTCGCCGTGGGCGAGTAGTTTTTTACATTTGGGGAGAAAAGTCTGATCAGTCAAATACGTGAATTCAAGAAACAATATATTGATGTTTTTATTGAGTTTTTTGTTTACTTGTATAAACACCGTGACAATGACATTGTGACCGTGGTTTGACTGGTAGATTTTTCTGCTGGCGATTACTTGCAAGAAGCCCTATATATGTTATTTACGGTTTATATGTTATTTATATTACATATTGTCCCAACGTAATCTTATTTTGAAGAAAATGCATAGAATAGGCAACATTAGGCACTAAGCCAATTATTTAGGCAGTAAGGGGCGAAATAGGCAAAATAAAATTTGCTTAAATTGAAACTACATCTCCCCATATAAGCTATAAAACGTTGTTTTTGCTCATATCTTTAATATTAAACAATAGGTCTCTAGTCATCACTAATGTATTGCGAATTTCCTGCGTTGGCGAAGTTTGCTTAAAACAATTTAAAGCTTCCAGTATGCGCATGGGCAGATTTTAACCTTTTCTCTTAAAATATGTAGAATAGTCGCATCCTGTAAAACCATGGAATGATGGAAGAGCATTACAAAGATAAGGTCCCAGTATGTTGGCAAAGGCACTGATATCTATGTACCTTCTTGTGTTGTTACTGCTGTTTCTTGCTTCTAACCAAATGTAATCTTCAAGATGTTTTTTGATGAAACAACAGCAGGACGCAAACATCTGCTTCTGACTAGTGCACAATCATATTCGGTTTCTGTAGTTCTTTGCCAAAGAAGGCCATGCCAAAGAAGGCTTGTATCAGCCTCTTTATGTTAGCACAACAGTGTTGGTTTAATGATGTTAGTTACTACTCCATTGTTGGAAGAAAACTCGTAACATGTGTCTTGTATTGCTAGATACAGAATATGGTTTTCAAGGATTGTATTATACTGATTTTCCCCCACTCCGTATATAGATATGTAAACAGTGATTCCTTAAAATGTGGTGATCTTAAAGCTCGCTGAATATCTTTTGGTCGTGTTTGCTCTCCACCAGTTATAGAACATAGTGAAGAGCACGTGCCTCTATTTATTCTTTCTACATCCCTAAGGGAAAGACTTTCATATGTGTCACAAATGAAGTGTACACAAGGTTCTAATTGACACAGACGAATCAACAATACCTTGGCAATCACAGAATATGTTAATGGTAAATTAGTCTGAGACTGAATAAAAACATAGTCTGAGACTGAATTAGAATGTCGATCCCTAGTTGATGACATATTAAATAATAAAATCAAATTACCAATTAATGATAATGTAAGGTCTTTACAATTAAAAAGTGATTCCACTCAACGGGGCGACAGGAGTGTTTGTAAGATCAAGCAGCGAAAATAGCTTCTTAATACCGTTTGTTACTGACATGTATTAAGTATAAAATAAAAAAACGGGATTGTGGTAAGTTCTAACATTTTTACAAATGATATCTGAGTTAATCAGTAGCTCAAAAGAAGTGTTTGGAAGCTGAAGTAGACTCTTCTGGTGGCTAGTAACCGACATCTCGTAGGTAAATTGAAAGAACGGAGCTATCGTAAATTTTCAGATATTTACAAGTAAAAACAGATGCCCTTCAGAATCTCGAACTGAGTGTTTCAGTGATGAAGTACTAATGCTAATCGTTAGCAACTTATATATATAAGAATAAATCTAAAAAAATATTGAAAATTGTTACAAAATAATTTTGATGACAGATTCTAATATATTGGTCGATAGGATTATTGGGAAACTCAAGTTATTAAATTCATGAAGATTATTTGCTCCGGACCTTTTTAAGAATGTAAGGAAAAAACGGAACAGTTGTAAATACTCAGATATTTACAATAAAGAAGTGAATTTATTGTTTGCGGCTAAAGGTATGTTTTGGTAACGAAGGAGACTCTTATATTAGATAGTTATTGAACTATATTAGAATAAAAACCAACTAATACCGTTATCGTAAATTGTTAGATATTCAATATGCAAAAGCGACCCTATTCAGCAGGCGAAATGTGTAGACACATGATCGTTGGTCGCCAACATATGTTACAACAAATGAAAAAAGGAAATTGTACCAAATTGTCTGATATTTACAAGTGAAAAGTGAGTTCATACAGTAGGGCGAAACATGTGTTTGGAAGATTAAACGCACCCCTCCACATCGTTAGATTCCGAAATGTTTAAAACGTTGCGTAAACGCAACATTATTTTAAGATTTTTTTTACTGTAATAAAATTATTTACTTAGTAGCAAATACTTCTCATGCTTTAAAAATGGACCTAATCTGATCGAAAAAAAGATTAGTTCATTTGAAACTGTTGTGGTTCCTTTGTCAGTGTTGCACCAAAAATTGGATTTTTAAGGTAAGAGAGAGGTGTAATTTTGAATAACTGTTAAAAATATTTAAAAATAATTTCAAGGACGCAAAATACATTATTTAGTAATTCCCTCTTATTCTTTGTAAAGTGCTATAAGAAGAAATGGTTGGATGTTATATGTTAAATCAGTGTTTTATTTTTAATTTAATGTTGCGTTTACGCAACGTTGGCCCTTCGCGTTGTCTTTACAGTTTGGTCTGACCTGGTACAAATGCGCAAAGCTCTTAGATTTATCATGCTCTGGGACGACTAACATGCACGTTGTAGTTTCAGTAAATGTATAGCAAAGAATATATGTCTTTGTAACTACAGAAGAAGAAGAAGAAGAAGAAGAAAGAGAAGAAGAAGAGGAGGAAGAAGAAAACGCTACTTACGTGAATGGTTTTATGAATTGTTTACAGAACATAAGAATTATAGGTTGAGATTTGCTAGTTTCAAAATTTGCTCAGATTGTAAGGTAAGTAAATATATGCTTGTTGGTTTTTACAATCGAAAGGAATCGATAGATATTCGGTTTTATATACAAGAAAAGTACATTTATATTGATTTAAACCTATTAAACCTATTTTCATTGATTCTTATCTTATAACATTATTTAGGATATTGTTCAGTGTTTCTAATTTTACACTCAAATTAGAATACGGATAACAAAGTATATTTCAGTGTAAAAATTGGATTTCATCATTTTATTTGAAAATAAATATGTAATATACTTGAAAAGTGCAAGAGAGAAATAAACAGTACAAGTAAATAGTTGCTACTATGCAGAACAGTATTAGAAAGTCGGATTCTAATGTTACTGTTCGTGATGTATGTTTATTAGAAACATTTTTCAAAACTAAGGATCATGTTTCAGTTTAGAAATTAATTTAGTTATGAAGCATTATTGTAAAATACATTCCAGATAACATGAAATTAAAATTCTCTTTATTATGTCTTGAATGAACTGTTTCTAGCAATTTTTATATTTGCTTGTTTTCTGTAGATTTAAAAATTATTAAAATTTTTAAACGGCTTTATTACTTGTTACTATTGTGAGTTATTTATGTAATACGCACTTATCATATTTATTTCTAGATGTACACGGTGAAGAAGTTTCTGTCCCTTGGAGAAATAATCGAGGCCCTCGATGAAGATGTTGGAGAAGAAGGTGCAAATATTGTTCTGGCGCCACCGGATGTCGATGCTCTAACTGACAAGGAAGCAATTGATGAAGATGAATGCTCATAAACGACGATGTGAACTTACCAAACGATGTAGTCGGCGCACTCGAACTTCACGTTTCAACAGACAAGTCTGATAATACAGAAACAGGTAATGTATCTGAAACGTCAGCTGATGAAAGAATGACACATACGAAGAAGAGAAAGAAAAGCCCAGAACCTCATTGGGTGAAGACAAAACCTAAGTAGATAGATAATGGGGATTCTGCAGACAAATTTATTATTAGCCCATTTTAACTATATGTCACCCTATCATCTCTAATAACTTCTAATCTACTCCCTAATAATTTGCAGCGCACTCCCTATCCCAAATAACTTCTATCACATCTCAAATAACTTCTATCTTACTCATAATAACTTCTAATGCATTCTATCACTAAATCTAGTTACAAAAAAGTCACTAAATCTGGTTATTAAAAAAATCACTAAATCTAGTTATAAAAATCACTAAATCTAGTAAAATAAAATTAAAAAACACTTTTATGATATTACCATAAAAGTTAACTCAATTCTACATAATTACATAATAGTTACAAAATAGTATATTGATAGTTACAAATTAGGATATTGATAGTGAAATCTTCTGCTAACTTCATTCTCAATAGAAAACAATGACTTCTTAAACTCTGTCCACTGATCATAATTCAAGCTGAATAGACAGCCGTTAATATCAACAACTACTTGAACTTCGGTCTGCACATTTTTCACAATTACATTGAAGTTATTAGTAAGTATAAATTTCTTTTGAGGATCCATTCTATTCACTCCATTTTTTACTTCTGACAAAATATTTTTGATCTTTTTTATTATTTTTTAGATTCACATACAGAACTCAACAGTTGGATAGTTATCTTTTAAACCAGTGTATTTGATTTTTATTCCATCTTTAACGATCTCATCAATCATTTTATCTGTTAAGTGTTTTGTAAATCTAGGCGGAAGAAATACCTTAAACTCTTCACATTCAACTAAAATGCTCTTTCCAAACTTAGTTTTAATCTTTTCCATTTTCACAATCTTATATTCTGTATTTAATTCTAATTCCCTTAATCCAATAACCTGTTTTTGTTCAAGACTTCCAAGTTTATTTAAAAGTTCAATATGATTCGCCATCGTATTTATTATATTAAACTTTTTAAAAATCAGTTTCTAATAGTCTCGAATTTCGTTAAGTATGTCATTGATTCTGTTAACAATATCTCTTACATTTTCATCTGTTAATTCACCATTCATGAGCTTAATTACATTAAGCTCATCTTTAAACAGCCCAATTCGATTCACCATATTTTTATAATATTCTTTCTTTGAAGCTATATTAAACCGTGTTGATAGACCAGTGATAACAGCAGAAGCCGAAGCAAATGCAGTTGTAATAATTGAATACACTGTAACAGGAATAAATACATTGATGAACCCTGTAGAAGCTGATAATAGAATTGATAACGTAGTAAGAGTAATATAAACACATTTTATTCTCTTAAACTTCCTTTTGTTTTTCATTAATAACTTCTCAAGATTTAATATAGTATCTTCAATTAACACAATTAAATTCTCACGTGGAATGTTATCTGGAATAGTCATTTTATTAAATAAGTTTTTATGATATTATCATAAAAAACACTTACAAACTAAACAAATCTAATAAACATATAATTGATTTATATCTTCTCAATTATTTTTTCTTTCTCAACATCATACTCTAAATTTTTCTTACCAATCATAACAACATAGCAAATTGTTTTATCTGGTACATCGCTTTCAAAATTAACAGTCAGTTTCAAATTAGTTCTATCACTTACAGTTACTGATTTATGCTTGCTTGTGTTAATTACGAACATCGGCCCATTTTCTAAAAATTCTTTAGGATAATAAAACATCTCAGTATTTCCAATTGTAGCTCGCTTATATACCGTATACATTTCATAAGCTTTCAAATACTTATGTTTTGCAAAATCTAAGTTTAAAGATTCTAATGGGAAAGATTCATTTCTAGAATTACGAAAATGGATATTCTGAACTTTACAATGATCAAAATAGCTTGAATCTCTTTCTTGATTATCATTTCTATCAGTTTGGAAAAAGGCAATTACAAAATTAGGCATATCAAATTCACTTGAGTTAAATTGTGTGGTTAAATCGAATTCTAAATACTTTCCACTAACAGTTTTCTGCAAACATTGATACGTGTTGAATGAAATAGGAATCTTACCTTCTTTTAACATATTAGATCTTAACAAGGTGGCATAGTTAGGTTCATAATTAACAATAGGCATTCTTAACTCCATATTTGTAATCTTAATTTTACCTGGATGCGGTTGATCATTCTCATATGTTCCATCCTGCTTTTTTGTTTTCCAAATAGCAAATGCGTTATCATCAGAACCACTTCTTTTAAATGTATATTTCAATCCTCCTTTCCACATAATATCTTTAAAATCTGAACAAAATCCTGGCAAAAGTCTGAGCAAAAACACTATTTCCTCATCTGTTCTTGCCCACGTAATTCCTTCCCATCCACATTCATCATAGTGATTTGCCTCTGGTTTTGAAATCGTACATGTGTTTACAGCTGTTGAAGTTAAACCAGGATAATCTATAATATCTAATATCTGTCCATGCTTACTAACTTGAATTTGAGAAAACAAATGTGGGAAGAAATTATTAATAAGTCTAATATTTTGAACAGTAGTATATTCCCCATCAGCATCTCTACTCTAATTTCAAAAGTTACATAAATATCAGCATAATAAGGATGTATGAAGCCCTCACCCACGTCAATATCAAATTCAATAGACCTGTTTGGCTTATTTAAATTCTCGATTGTTTTTTGATTAGGTTTAAAGGATTGTAATTCATATGATTCTATCTTATCCATATTTACTATAAAAAAATATTTGTAATCGTTTTATGAATTAAGCCCATAAAATAAACCCATAAAAACTTAAATATAACTTCTCCAAATATCCTTATTCCTATTCACCTGACTAATAATTTCTGAAAAACTATACTCATCTGTAAACATTTTTAACACTGTAATGCATAAATGTCCACAAATTACCTCGTTAAAATGTTGTATACGGCTGCTATTGTACTCTATATTATGACCAAGATATTTTACGAGTGTTTTTGGCGGATTATCTCCAAATGAATCAAACACATACTTTCTATTTCCTTTTTTCCAATAACAAATCCAATGCGTTCCTATATTTTAGACGTATCAAAATTAACAATACCACACTCATTCTTCATTGGTTGTTCAGGCAATTCATCACTCATAAATACACCTCTAAAGTTTCTTATCTTAAGCTTTTTAACACGTTGTATTAGGTCTAAATTACTTAAAGGTTTAATTTCTTCTTTTTCTTTACTGTTTTGGAGTTTACGTTTTTTGAAAGCCTACCACCTTGTTTTTCTTCCATTGCTAGGTTATGTCGCTTTTGTTCCTCTAATTCCATTTTATTCTTTTTTGCATCATCTACAGTCTTAGCAATAGCAGCCGCACTTCCAGCAACAGAACCTAGAGCACCTATTAAAGCTAAAATCGTTGGAATAGTAAATATAAAACCACCATAATGAACTTTATCATTTGCCTTCATTTCTTTGTTTATTTTCTTAAGTTGTGGTATAGAAAGATATAGAGACATACATTGTCCTTTACTTAGTTTTGCTTCCTTTTGTTTAAGTTGTTTGTTACGTAAAATGTGATCTATATTTAATTGTTTAAGTTCCTGATTAGCAATCGTAATTGTAAAACCTTTTAACTGCATATTTATTATATAATTAAAAGCTTTTTATGAAAAATTTCCATAAAAAGTACATATAAACCTAAATCTAAAAAATACTTATAAACCTAATCTTACTTTCATTACTTATAAACCTAAACCAAATCTTACTTTTGTATTCCTCACTAAAGCAGTTCCAAGAGCAGGTAGTTTTTCAGTTATTAAATTAGCATCTTTAGCAAAAACTCTTTCCCAAGCTTTATTTTCTAATTCCTTATCTGCAATATGACTTGATACTGTATCTTTATTATCCCTATAGTATATATCATGTTCTTTATAAGCCTCATCTAATTTGTTAATACCTTCATCACCTCTTTCTAATCTTTTTTGTAATTTAGTAAAAGGTCCGCAAAATTCATAACCTGGTATATGTAACTCTGGAATTCCTTTCATGTTTAAAATTTTATTCATTAATCCTTTTCCATACTTTTCACTATTCCAAAATTTTGGTGGCAGCGTCTTCAATATCTTAATCAAATAACCTATACCTTTTGGATCATTAGGAATAAATTGTGCAAGTTTAGAATTAATCATATCCATAATACCTACTTTCTCATTATAAAAGTTATCATTTCCAGATTTTTCTTCCCCATCAATAACAATCAAGCGATCAATCAGTTTTCTGACATCATCCATCCATATGTATTCTTTTGATAATTCGTTATATATCTTTATTCCTTCTCCAGATTTTGGTGTCTTTTTTGAAGGTGTTGTTGGTTTTATATATTCATCCCAAATAGGTTTGATAATTTCTTTATATTTTTTACCTTTACTAGATTTTTGTTTTCTTGTACTTGGATCATTATTATGAAATACAACACTAGAATCAATTACTATTTGTTTATAATTTTCTAGATCATCATCATTATAATTTGTTGGATTATGTTTTGTCAATAATTCCCATAAACCTTCTGTTCCTGTATAATGTTGATTATTAATTACTAAATCGTCACCATGAATTTTAACTTCTGCATTTCCTATCATATGTATAATTTTCCCATCTTCATCATATGGTTGTATTCCAAAACTTTTATCATCTCTAGTTGTATAATATCTTGAGGCAATATTACCAAAATGAGTTGTTGCTAAAGATTCTATTCCTTCTACTTTATATTTAATTTGTTTTTTCATGTGTTTTATTTCTTCTGTTATAGGCGTATCACTTTCATTTATAGAACTATCATACATAGGAGGTGTTTCTAATAAGCTTGAATCCACTCTAGCACTTTTATACGCAACTGGAACTAACTCTTGAATTAGATTTTTATTTTCTTCTGCTACTTTTGATATATCTTGCCATAAATCTTTAATTGCATCAATAACAGGCTGATCTTGTTCTTTAAATTTTTCATACTTACTTCGATTACTTTGTTTAATTTCCTTAAATCTTTTAATATGTTCTTCTTTTAACTTAATATACTTCTTAGCTTTATTAACATCCATTTATTATATAAAGAAAAAATAAAAACATAACATAACATAACATAACATAACATATACGTTCACCTGCGTTCATATACGTTTTGTTTACACTTTTAGAAATTCTTTAATTTTATTTCTATATTTACCATTATTCGCCTTCCTAGTCATATCTATTGTTAAGAAACCATGTTCTTCACTCCAACACTTGCTACATAATGATTGTAATTTTTCAAACGACATATCAGATGCAACAAATTCATCATATATATGTTTTAAATTTACATTGTCCTGTCTAAATATACAAAGAAAGTTTAAGTTGTCCCTAATTAATTGTTTTGGCACTTTAGAATATGTTTGTCCAAGATAGAAAAAGTTCAAACCCTTATGACGCCCTCGACTAAAATATTCTCTAACGTGATTTTGTTCTTCTAATATGAAATCATCAAATACTACCACAGAATAGTCCTCACATTCATCTAATGGAATAATCTCTTCATTGTTTCCTTTTATTATTGCTATTGTGTCTTTAATATTACGTTCTATATCTCGAAAAAGTTGTATTAAGTGTTGGTATTTAGGTTGATTTAAACTTTTAGAATATATATAAACATTTGCATATTTTAACCATTTAGGTGCTAACAAAAACTTATCAATCATTAACGTCGTTTTACCACAACCACTAGGCCCAACTATTAAACATCTTATATCATCAGGTAACAACTCACCATTCCTCTTTCTCTTCGCCGTTTCTTCTGTTAACCTTACTTTAATATCCCAATTATCCATATTAGTTATTTATTATATAATAAATGAAGGTATTTAATTTAAGTGGTTATTCATCTGTATTAAACATATCATTGCATTACCCATTTGAAAACGATTTAGAAGTAGCTGTTACAGGATTTTACACAACATACTTAACTCCAAACATTATAAAAAAAACAACAAATTAACATTTTGTAATAGTAACTCAAAATTTACAAAACAACTCATAATTCAACCTGGTCAATATAGTTTACAAGAATTAGAAGAATATATTAAACCAAACCTTCCATATACCAACGATCCTTTTAAAAATATTCAATTTACTGAGGATAGACGGAAAAATAGAGTTAAAATATTTAGCCAGCAATGTAATATAACCTTAGATACCATTAATACTGTATTAGGTTTTAGTGAAAAGAACTTGACTGAAAAGATAGAACATGTTGGAGATAAGCCACCAAGGTTTCATCCGTTTGATACTATAAATATTCACTGTGATTTAGCAGAAGGTATGATTTTAAAACACAATCATACAACACACAACGAAACAGACTTAATTGCAACATTTAGAACAAATGCAGAGTTTAGAGAACTAATTATATATGAACCTAATGGAAAGATATTTTTCCCAATACATCACAATAAATTTAATAATTTCAAAGTTTCAATTAAAGATGAGAATGGTGATTTGATTGATTTTGGTGGAGCTCGTATAACTGTTTTACTTGCTGTTAAATAATTCAAATTATTATATAATAAATATGGATATTTTTGGTAATGTTAAAAGTAAGGTAAGTGATATTAGTGAAGAGCAGCTGAAACAGTTAAGGAATTTAGATAATGTGGTTAAGAATGAAGAATTTGAAAAATATAAAAGAGAAAATTATGACACACATCAAAATTTAATGAGTCGTACAAATTTTAAATCTGAACTAAATAAAATTTTCACAACAAATTATAGATCCTGGATTGATTTTACACAAAAAAGATTAGTTAATATAACTAATGGTATTGACCAACAAGATGCTATTACGTTAAACCAGCTCGAGTCAGTGAAAAGCGATATCAACAACCAATTAGAAAGTGATAGAAACAAATTTGAAGATGTATTAAAATCATTACAAGACATACATATAAAGAAAGATGATATTGAGGTTTTAAAAGGTGAATATATGGAAGAATTTAAAAAGACCAATAATAATGTTACTATTCTATTTAAAGCAAAAGTTCCTGTTTCAGAATTTAATCAATATAAGTCAGAAATATCATCCCAATTAAATACACTTACAACAAAACAAGGTTTCCAAATGATGAAAAAGGAAACTTTTAATCTAATTATGCAAAAAGAAACTATAAATTTATTATGTCGATTGAGAACTAGAAATGTTCCAAATCCAATCTTCAGAATATTTAATTTATCTAGTGATTATGAGTTTCTCTACAATGGAAAAATAATGCATATGGAATTAAGTTTGGATAGATACTTTTTAGATATATTTTTGAACAATACTTTAGTGGTAAATCTTCCTTTAAACATTAAAAAAGGTGATAAAATTATGTTTCAAGCACAAAAAAATTCAGCTATGGAAGAAGGAAAATTATTGGAAGTTATTATGTATATAGAAAGAGAACCTTAATTATTTTCTTTTAATAAATAATGATGTATTGTGTTAAGTGTAAGAAATCAACGCATGCAATGAAAGGTACCATTAGAGTAGAACAAACAAAGAATGGAAGATATATTAAGAAAGGTATATGTGTTGTATGTGGTGTTAATAAATCTCAATTCATTAAAAAACCCGATTGACTATATGAAGGTGAAGGTATTAGAGAAGACATTATAGAAGAAATTCATAAACCATCTAGAAAGAATTATCCTAGGTTAAGTGTTATTGTTAAAGGTATTGATGATCTTTGCCAAGCAGATCTTGTGGAAATGGATAGTGGTGTGTCAAAAGGTGTTTCAAAATTAAATAAAGGTTATAAGTATTTGCTAACGATTATAGATGTGTTTTCAACATATGCATTTGCTGTTCCTGTTAAAGATAAGAGTGGTAAGAATGTTACAGAAGCATTTGAATCAGTGTTAAAAGTAAGAAAACCTAATAATTTTAAACTGATCAATTTAAAGAGTTTTATAATAAAGAATTTGAAGATTTGTTGGGAAAAAACAATATCAATCATTACTCAATATATAGTGGTAAAAAAGCTTCTGTTGTTGAAAGATTTAACAAAACACTTAAACAAAATATGTGGAAGAAATTTAGTGTTCAAGGTAATTATAAGTGGTTAAAAATATTGCAAGGTTTGGTTGATGAATATAATAACAAAGTACATAGAACAATTGGTGTGAAAGCTGTAGAAGTGAATAAGAAAAATGAGCATGTGATATTGAAAAAAGTATATAAGAAAGAATATAAGTCTGTTAACTTAAAGTATAAGATTGGTGATTATGTTCGTATAAGTAAAATTTAAGGTTTGTTTGAAAAAGGTTATACACCAAATTGGTCAGCAGAAGTGTTTGTTATTAATGAGGTTATACCATCTAATCCACCAACATATAAAATTAAAGATTTAAACAATGAAGAAGTTAGAGGAAGATTTTATGAACCAGAATTATTGAAAACTAAATATAAGGATGAGTATTTGGTTGAAAAAATATTGAGAAGGAAAGGTAATAAAGTGTTTGTTAAATGGTTAGGGTTTGATGATTCACATAATAGTTGGATAGATAAGAGTAATGTAATATTATAAATGTTATATTTTATGATTATTTCATAAAAGGTATAAAAACTGTTTATTAAATGGTTAGGGTTTAATAATTGCATAATAATTAAATAAATAAAAGTAATATAATATTATAAATGTTATAAATATAGTATAATATTTCACATAATAATTAAATAATATACTATTATAAATGTTATATTTTATGGTTTAATAATTCACATAATAATTAAATAATGTAATATTGTAAATGTCATATTTTATGGTTTAATAATTCACATAATAGTTTGATAAGATAAGGAAAATGTTGTAGTGTAAATTTAATGTGTTTAACTTTTATGAATATTTTCATAAAAGGTAATAAAGTGTTTGTTAAATAACTTGGATTTATTAAATAGTTAGGGTTTAATAATTTGCATAATAATTAAATAAATAAAAGTAATATAATATTATAAATGTTATTTCATTAAAGGTAATAAAGTGTTTGTTAAACAACTTGGATTTATTAAATGGTTAGGGTTTAATAATTTGCAAAATAATTAAATAAATAAAAGTAATATAATATATAAATGTTATTTCATTAAAGGTAAATAGGATAAAAAGATGAATGATAATTATGGTGATGAGTGAGTTTATGAAAATGATTTAATTTTTATCATATTAATAATGACTTTGATGGGGTAATCCCATAAAAGCCCTATACTAACACAACACACTAATATATGTAGACAATGGCAGGAGTGTACAAGTATTAGCAGTTGTGTGAGGAAAAATAAGTATGCTAATGTTGGTATATATAACATGAGAAAAATATTATGAAAATGAACTAAAAAATTTGGTAAATATATAAATAAACGATACAGTATTTTTTCATATAAGATGAGTATAAATAATGTTAATTGTACTGGTGAGGAGATGAAGAAGATGTCGATTACAAAACTAAAACTAATATGTAAAGTCAAGAAAATCCGTAACTATAGTTCTTTAAATAAGAGTGAATTAATCAAAAAAATCGAACAATATCAAAATGAACCAGATGAATTGAAAGTTATATACACAATGAAAGTTGATGAATTAAAAAACCATTGTAAAAGGAAAGGAATAAAAGGTTATTCTAAATTAAGAATGGCTGAACTTATTGACCGTATTAAAAAATATGAGGATGAACAAAACAGATCACAAATTAGAAACATATTCCCATTTAAACAAGATGTTTCTGAAGAATCGAAACCACAACGAATACCAATTAAAGTAGAAACAAAGGAAACAGCAATACAGAAACGATTAGAAACTATCACAATTGAAAACATAAAAGGATATAAAGATCCGGTGAAGTTTTTAAATATAAGTTGGAAAGTAGTTATTAACAAAATTAAGGAAGAATTAAAGCACCACCCATTAAAAGTCAACCTTGTATTCATTTGTGATTATATTAAAGACAAAGAAGTACAAGAACGCAATTTTAAAACTATGAATGAAAGAATATTACAATCAACTGACTTAGATGAATATATAACCCATGCTAAACAAAAACTATGTAGAGAGATGGAGGAATTTCAAGGTAGGGGATCAGGATGGACATTACATCAAATTAAACATTTAGAAATCAGACTAAATAAATATATACCATTACGAGCTTCTTCCTACATTGACCTTCCTAAACCAATTAAAGATAAGAAAGCAGTAATCAATATTAAAAATCAAAATAATAAATGTTTCTTATATTCAATTGCAAGGTATTTAAAACCTATTGATAGATGTTCTCAATATCAACGACCTTCACACTATACAGAAATTGTGAATGAGTTACAAGATAAATATTGTAATGGTATTGAATTTCCTGTACAATTAAAAGATATAGTAAAGTTTGAAAAGAGAAGTAACATATCCATTAACGTGTATAGTTATGATGATGAATATAATATATAACCACTTCAAATCACAAAAAATAAGCAGGACAAACACATCAATTTATTGTATGTAAAAGATGAAAATAATAGTCATTTTTGTTGGATAAAGGATTTATCGAGATTAATAAGAAGTCAAGTAACAAAACATAAGGAAAAATTGTACTTTTGTGATAGATGCTTGGTAAGACATTTTAGAAATGAGAAGCAATTACAACAACATGAGCTATATTGTAAGGAGCATGAATCTGTTAGAATAGAACTTCCAAAACCATATGACAATCAAATACAATTCCAAAATTATAATAGATCATTTAGAGTACCATTTGCGATATATGCCGATTTTGAATGTTTGTTATGTAAAATGGAAGTGGGCGATAATTGTTCTAAAACTGTGAAGTATCAAAAGCATTTACCAATGAGTTTCTGTTATTATATCAAATACTCAAATGGTGTGTATAAAAGTCCTGTTAGTTATATTGGTTTAGATGCTGCAAAGGTGTTTGAGGAGAAGTTAAAACAAGAAGCAATAGAAATAAAGAAAATATATAACAAAAAAGTTGAAATGAATGGTCTAACTAAAGATGAGAACGAGATATATAATAATTCCAATAGTTGTCATATATGTGAGAGAAACTTGAATGATTTACCACCAGCAATTGAAAAACAAATAAATATGTTAAATAAGAAAATACAATTCGCTAAAGATAATGATAGCATGATTGAAAAGTTAGAAGAATGGAAACATGAATTAGAAAAATGTTTAAAGGATATAAATAAAAATAAAGCAAAAGTAAGAGATCATGATCATTTAACTGGAAAGTTTAGAGGTGCAGCTCACAGTTATTGTAACTTAAGCTATCGAAATCCTAATTTTATTCCAGTATTTATTCACAACTTAAGTAGTTATGATACTCACCTGTTTGTTAAAGAACTTGCTTATGATAAGAATGAAATAAAACTAATTGCAAATAATGAGGAAAAATATATAACATACTCAAAATATGTGAAGGTTGATAAAAAGAATGGAATTAATTTACGATTTCTAGATTCATTTAGGTTTATGCCAAGGAGTTTAGCAGAACTAGCAAAAAACCTTACAAAAGAACAATATAGAGAAACGTCAAAGTACTTCCCTAATGATTTGTTAGATTTAGTAATTAAAAAAGGTGTGTACCCATATGATTATATTGACTCAGTTGAAAGATTAGAAGAAACAAAACTACCTTCAAAAGAAATGTTCTTTAATAAACTTACTAAAACCCACATCAGTGATGAAGATTATGAGCATGCGAAAAATGTTTGGAAGTCATTCAATATTAAAAATCTAGGTGAATATACAGAACTTTATAACAAGACAGATGTATTAATATTAGCTGATGTATTTGAAGGTTTTAGAGATGTGTGTTTAAAAGCATATGGTTTAGATCCTGCTTGGTATTTCACTGCTCCTGGTTTATCGTGGGATTCAATGTTAAAGATGACTAAGATCAAACTAGAAATGTTAACTGACTATGACAAAATATTAATGATAGAAAAAGGTATAAGAGGTGGAATTTCACAATGTAGTAAGAGATATGTAAAAGCAAATAATAAGTATATGAAAAATTATAACAAAAACGAACCTTCAAAGTATTTGGCTTATCTAGATGCAAATAATTTATATGGATGGGCTATGAGTCAGTACATGCCTTACAAAGACTTTAAATGGGTTCAACCTTACATAAACATAATGAATGTTCCAGATGATTCAGAAACTGGCTACATATTAGAAGTTGATTTAGAATATCCAGAATACTTACATGATAAACATACAGATCTACCATTAGCTCCAGAAAATATGTGTGCACCAGGATCGAAACTTTCAAAATTATTAACAACGCTTTACAATAAAGAAAGATATGTTATTCACTACAGAAACTTAAAATTGTATATGTCACTTGGGATGATATTAAAGAAAATTCATAGAGTATTAGAGTTCAAGCAATCAAACTGGTTAAAGGAATATATTGATCTAAATACAAATATGAGAACAAAAGCTAAGAATGATTTCGAGAAAGATTTTTACAAGTTAATGAACAATAGTGTATTTGGTAAAACAATGGAATACATTAGAAAGAGGCCATCTATTACCTTAGAATGTGATCCAATGAGGGTGGAAAAGTTAATAGCGAAACCGAACTTTGATTACAGAACAATATTTACTGAAGATTTGTGTGCGATACATATGAAAAAAGAAAAATTGACCTTCGACAAACCTATATATGTTGGTATGAGTGTGCTAGATTTGTCAAAACTATTAATGTATGACTTCCATTACAACATTATGAAACCTAAATACGATATCCACATAGACTTATGTTACACGGATACTGATAGTTTTATATATGAAATTAATACAGATGACTTCTACAAAGACTTAAAGGAAATGGTTGATCTATTTGACACAAGTGATTATGGAAAGGATAATCAATATGGAATACCACTAGTAAACAAAAAAGTATTAGGAAAGATGAAGGATGAAAACAAAGGTAAAATAATAAAAAGACACTCCGGCAAAGGTTTCATCTGGATTAATGCTGGCGGAGTTAATGCTGGCGGAGTTGCTTCTAAAAAGAAAGAAAATATGTTGCTGGTGCTCCGGTTGACTGAAGAGAATGTGAGTGTGGATGAGTGTATGATGATGTAAGCAAGTCACGTTCCCATGTTAAGAAAGAAAGAAAAAGAGAGAGGCTATATAAATCTAAATACATACATGTATGCTGTTGCTTCTCTCAAGCAAACTGAATTGTAAATGTGTGTGTGTGCACAAACCTTCTGTGCTGTGTTGGGTTGTATAAATACAGGCGGCAAAATGCTAAATTCGTTATTTTTTATCCGATTTTGATAATTCAAACGGCATTTAAAAGAGTATGTATCAGAGTTTAAAATGCAATTGTTTATTCTTGTTAAATGTCGTTAGATTTAGTGATTTGTTTTGTTTTTGTAACTAGATTTAGTGACTTTTTTGTAACTAGATTTACTGATTTTTTTAAGTCAAAACCGGTTATAACCAGATTTTGTAACTAGATTTAGAGATTTTTTTAAGTCAAAACCGGTTATAACCAGATTTTGTAACTAGATTTAGTGATTTTTTGTTTTTGTAACTAGATTTAATGATTTTTTATAACCAGATTTAGTGATTTTTGTAACTAGATTTAGTGATAGAATGCATTAGAAGTTATTATGAGTAAGATAGAAGTTATTGGAGATGTGATAGAAGTAATTTGGGATAGGGAGTGCGCTGCAAATTATTAGGGGGTAGATTAGAAGTTATTAGAGATGATAGGGTGACATATAGTTAAAATGGGCTAATAATAAAATTGTCTGCAGAATCCCCATTATCTATCTACTAACCTAGATACATACATGCTAGTTCGAATAAAGAGGATAAAGTAGTTAAGGATTTGAAATCAGAGTATGGAGAAATGGACCCGATTTCAATTTTCAATTTATTTTTTGATGAGGATCTAACTAATTGCATTATTAAATTTTCTGAGAAATATGCTAACGATAGTAATCGACATGATTTTAATCTTACAAGTTCTGACCTACTAAAATTCATTGGGATTCTTATATTGATAGGCTATCACACCCTTCCTAGCGTCAATCATTATTGGAGTAAAGACCCTGACAAAGAAGTACCTCTGGTTCGCAAAACTATGCCTAGAAATAAATTTCGATCAATTAAACAAACTCTTCATCTTGCTGACAACGCAAACCTTGATAAATCAGATAAATTTGCCAAAGTTAGACCTCTTTTGAACATTGTGAACAAAAATTTCATGCAGTTTGGAGTGTTTGCACTTAATCTGTCTATAGATGAGAACAGGGGTGCCCATCCCCCCCAAAGCTGATGGCGCACTCCCCCCCAAAACTAATCCTCAAAATAACAATCTCTTCGCTCCTCAAAACTCAAGTCGTCTAAAAACAATTGCCCAGTGTAGCAGTAGTTTTTATAGTACTAGTAATTGTTATTTTTGTTGTTATTTTTATTTCCTGTAGTGGTATTATAGAATGCTTGTAGTAGTAGTAGGGGCAGTAGTAATTATAAAAATGGCATTACTTTTATTATTAGTCTTGGTAGTGTACAATACTTAATATGTTCTATAAGGATGTTGAAGCGTATAAAAACTTCTACACACTGTGTATGGCACTGTGTCGCCACATTCTGCCTAATACTCGTTTCGCCTAACCAATAATCTGACACTTTTATGACAGATAAATGATAAGATTTCAGTCCGCCATTTTAGGCGAAAAAAGGATCCTCGTTTGGCCTAATCCTCGTTACGCCTAAAATGACGGACAATAAAAAAAATCACGGAAATTCAAGTAGAGGGAAATTACAAAAGAAAATTCCCTAGAAAGAAATGCAAATGTTTAAATTAATATTGATATTATATTAACTTGTGGTCAATATTTTCTAGCAGTTAGGATTAGCAAAACTCCTTTATGTATTTACCATGTCCGTATATATAATGTGTGTGTGTGTATCTGTATGAGAGAGACAGTGAGTTCGTCCGGGAGACAAAAAGATCACTACTAGACAATAAGGATGTTAAATTCACTATTTTGCACACCAGTTAAATTTGATTGTATCATGCGTGTCTTCAACTCCGGATTATCCTTAACTAGTATAATTAAAAATTGTTCAATTTTTACACCATCTCCGAGACGTAGCAATCTTAATCAGAGACTTATGCTATGGACGTTCCGGTAGTATGTCAAACGAGTGAAATTTGAATTCAAAAGTTATAATTTCACCAATGCAAATAAAAAAAAACTAGTTGATTAAATGCTTTGAGAAAA
This sequence comes from Thermobia domestica, assembly GCF_964235325.1. NCBI lineage: Eukaryota > Metazoa > Arthropoda > Insecta > Zygentoma > Lepismatidae > Thermobia > Thermobia domestica. The sequence continues at coordinate 178,629,872 of NC_137461.1, read as the reverse complement.
CTCAAGTTGTAATATATTGGGACGACAAAGCTCTAAATGAAACAGAGACGTATAAGAAACTGCTAGAGTAGAAAGAATACTTGTTTATCTTAAGCTTCTTTCAGATGTGTTCTTGCACATCTGACTTTAATGTACTTCAGAACATTTTGCAATAAAAATACAAATGTTGAAAGTAGTGGAAGAGCTTTGTAGTCATTTCCTGCATTCGAATTTCTCAGATCTGAGCAAATACTGTACTGGGAAACATTTCAGTATCATGTGAAATTCACTTGCTAGAAAAAAAATCTATAACGGAACAACATATAACTAAATAATTACACAAATAGCAGATATGTTTGAATCGAATGAAATACCATGTTCAAGTGCACGTTACAAATTTTGTGTAAGGGCTATCTTGGGCTTGATCCCACCAGTCCTTCCACCACCTTTCCTTCCACTTTCTTCATCCCACCAATTTCGTTCATTGTCATCATCACCGCCACTCTCAGCCTTGGAACATAAAAATGAGATTTAAACCAAAAGAAAAAATAAAATATTACGCTTATTTTCAATAGTGAATTCTCAGAAATGTTGAAAGGAAAATGAGAAACCTATTATTTTTTTCAGAATGAACGTTACTTTTATTTCCCAAAATTTTATGTAAAATGAGTAACTAAAAAATAAAGATTGCATTAAAAGTAAACAAGTAAAACACAACTTAGCATTTCAGTCTTCTAACATTCTAAATGAATGCAATACGACATAGCATCCAAATAAGAAACTAGCTTATGGAACTCGGAGGTTCAATGCCCCGTTCACAAAAGCTCTCCACCGACCTCTATCCTTAGCCAACTGGATCCAGTTTCTACTTTGTATTCCTATCTCTGAGAGAACCATCTTAATATTGTCTTCCCATCTGCGCCTAGGTCTTCCTAGTGGTCCTTTTCCGATTGGTCTTCCAGTCAAGACTTTGAAAGCATTTCTATTTTCTTCCATCCTAGCTACATGACCTGTCCACCTAAGCCTCCTAGACTTGATGACCCTTATAAATTATGTAGTTCCTCGTCATGAAGTTTCCGCCATTCTCCCATACTTTCAGTCTATGTTCTTCTCTCAGAGTAAGCGACCATGTTTTGCAACCATATAGAACAACAGGTATGATTGTCGCTTTATATATTTTAAGCTTCAAGTTCCTCGACAGAATTCGCGACGACAAGAGATTTTGAACTGAATAATAACACGAATTCCCTAGTTTTAATTGACATTTAATTTCTTCTTGAATATTATTTTCCTCTGTTAATATAGATCCTACATATTTGAAATTACCCACTTTATCAAAAGTATTATTTAATATTTTAAGGCATCCATAATTTGCCGTATTACGGTCCCGACTCACCTCCATGTATTTAGTTTTCTCTGCATTTACTTCTAAACCCATGTTCCTGCAAGCTTTTAATAAGATCTCTGAATTTCTTTCTATTGTTCTCCTGTCATCCCCTATTAAATTTACATCATCAGCATACGCCATAACCTGGTGAATACCGTTCAACTCTAGGCCCTGGTTGTTATCTTTGATTTTCCTTAGAGCGTATTCCAGAACAAAGTTGAATAATAATGACGACAACGCATCTCCTTGTTTCAGGCCATTTTCGAAGTGAAAGCTCGTGGACAAAAATTTTCCTACCCGGACTTCCCCTTGGGATTCATTTAAACATGCATCCAAATAAGAAAATAAATAATAGTATCATCAGTAATTGATAACATTGCTTTTAAAACAATATTATTTTAAATAACAATTTATATAATAAATACTGTATATATAACAAATCTTTTTTATAAATCCTAAGAACAGTAATTAAGATTTAAACACAAATATAAGGATTATTTATAGAAAAGTAAAAGGACAGTTACTTGAATACATGATAGACACGCCTGAAAGATGTAAACAAATACTTGCTTCTGATTGGCCAAAACTGGAAATTTTAAACAAATCCTTATCTGTGATTGTGCGAATGCCTATCCAAGATATTTGAAGGGAATGTCTAGGAATACTTATATATTTTTTGTTTATACAATATTATTTCCTTAACAGATTTTCAATAGTTTTTTACTAATGGTTACTTAGAATTGAAATGAATTTTTATTTTTTCTTTGTTAGTAACACATTGAGATATTTGAATTGTGGAATTATGCAAAGATCAACTTGCCAGTAAAGCGATTTGTCCAAATCACTCATTTCAATCACAGTTGTCAATTTTTATGAGTTAATTTAGATATCTCTGTTCAGATCTAGCTCGAAATGTTTACAAATTTCATATTAATTAAAACAATATAGAATCACAATAGGATCTCTTATAATGGATTAACAGTTTTAAAAAAGCATTGAAATTGGAATGAAATTCTCTGAAAAACCAGCAAAACCTACAATAATATAACTTCTGCATCTACATTAGTACGAAACAGAAATATAAAATCCATACTTTCGTAATACTCATGGAAACTATATTTCCTTTAAGATGCCTATTAGCAGTACCATTTGACAATATCAGATATTTGGAAACAAACTGCAAACTAAAACACATCTTAAACTTAAACGAAATTAATAATAGGGAATAAAGTTATGTGTAACTTGTTTTTCTCTCATCTAAAAAATATAGCCACTGCAAATGCTCGTATTACAAATTAGTTTTGTGGAAATAAAATATTTCTCAGTTCTTCATATATTTGGTCTAGGAATTAATTCGTGCGGTTTTACAAAAGATGGCGTAAGTAGCTTATTGTCCCATAGTCTCGTTGATCCAAACATGCGTTGAAAACTACTGTCATTGAGCATCTTGTTTAGTATATGTCAGTTGCTTGAAGCGGAAACAACAACATTTTTTCTTCAACTGAAAATGGCGCATTTTGTGCCTGATAAAGTGTTTTTGCGGGGAGTTATTCTTCATTGCTTTAACATGAAGAAAAGTGCTACCGCAAGTCATCATATTTTAGTGGAAGTGTTTGGTGACCATGCTCTAGCTGAGCGAACGTGTCAGAAGTGGTTTGCACGGTTTAAAGGTGGTGATTTCAGCTTGGAAGACCAAAAGCAATTTGGACAGCCAAAAGAATTTGAAGATGAAGAATTGAGAGCATTGCTTGATCAGGATTCGTGTCAAACGCAGGACGAACTTGCAGAAGCATTTGGAGTTGAGCAAACAACAGTTTCCAAACGTCTCAAAGCCATAGGAATGATTCAAAAGATGTCTTATTGGGTTTCACATGAATTGAAAAGAAAGACGTTGAAAGAAGAAAAACCGTTTGCGAATTGCTGCTTCAAAGACAGAAAAGGAAGGGATTTTTGCATCGAATTGTAACTGGTGATGAGAAGTGAATTCATTACGAGAATCCTAAACGAAAAAAGGCCTGGGTGAAGCAAGGTGAACCAGGTCCTTCACAACCGAAACAAGATATTCATTGTGCAAAGGTTATGCTGTATATATGGTGGGATTTGAAACGTGTGGTGTACTATGAACTTCTGAAACTTGGTGAAACTATTAATGGACACCGCTATCGACAACAATTAATGCGTTTGAAGCAAGCTCTGGCCTGAAAACGACCAGAATGGAATAACAGGCATAATAAACTTATTTATCAAGATGATAACGCTCGACCACATGTCGCAAAACCGGTCAAAACCTATTTGGAAAATGTCGGATGGAAAGTGTTTCTCCACCCGCGATATTCACCAGACACTGCTCCGTCTGACTACTACTTGATCGATTGCATGAATAACGATTTGATTGGACAGCGGTTCACTTCTTCAGAAAATATCGAAAAATGGATCTTTGATTAGATTGCGTCAAAAGATGAGGAATTCTTTCGACACGGAATCCGTAAATTGCCTGAAAGATGGGAGAAAGTAGTGGCTAGCGATGGACAATATTTTTGTTAACGTATTCATTTACTTTGTTTTTGAAATAAAGCTTCAATTTTTATTAAAAACCGCACGAATTAATTCCTAGACCAAATAGTAGGGAATAATCTTTCGAAATTTACCTCCTGTCTTACTTCCGCGATTTTTTTATAGTCCGCCATTTTAGGCAAAAGGAGGATTAGGCCAAACGAGGATAATTATTTCGCCTAAAATGGCGGACACAAATCTTATCGTTCATCTGCCATAAAAATTTCAGATAATTGGTTAGGCGAAACGAGGATTAGGCCAAACGATGCAAGATCGTATGGCACAGGTATTCTTTTTTTACAGTTAGTAGTAGTATTTTTTTCTTGACAAAATATTGATATAATTCCCTTGTACTACTATGAGCAAAATAAATGAAGCGTCTCTTTATTTTGAAGTTTTTTGAAAATATCTCCGTTTTCTTTATATGTTCGAAATTTCGGAAGGTTTCTCCAGCAGGACAGGTTAATAACAAACCCGTTTTTAATATTTGTGTTAGATATTAGCTTAAAATAAAGAAATTAGAAGCAAAAAACATTAAATCGACAGAAATCTCGAGAATTACCAACTCTGCTAAAGTGGGAAATTTTCAAGAACGCGAGGGAATTCTGCATTTCAACACGAAGCAGCGACATCTATGTCATTGAGAGAAGCGTGGATTAGATCTACAAACGAAAATTTTAACGAAATATTTCTAGTATGTCTTATTATATGCATTATCAGCGAACTCCAAATATATAAATCTATGCTAAGTATTAACGTATAGATAGTGAAAATAGTGGAAATTACCTATGGAAAAAGACGAATTGTTAGCCCAATCGTAATGAAAAATCGTCTTTACTGTAGAACAGGTTCAGCTTACGTAAGAAAGCAAATAGCTCAGTTAGATAAAGCAACGAGTTTGTATACCGAAGGTAGACGGTTCGAATCCCGTGGAAGTACTGTTGTCATTTTTATCACGACGGTTATTTTATTTATTTTTTATTTGGGAAAGAATCAAATTGTAACATATGTGTAAAACTCATGACGATACCAAAAAAAAAAAAAAAGAAAAAGAAAATATCGTCGCATTTGCATTAGTGTCTCTAATTTTTGTTTGCAAACAGATTCGTAATTATTTCCCCTGTGCTCACTGATGCATAACGAATGTTTTCCAGTAAATGTTAATTCTAATTTGGAGAATTTTATAGTTTCACAATGTTTCTCACTAGATAGTCTTCTGTCTACATGTTTGGATATTTTGATAACAGATTTTCCTATTAAATGTTTAATTTTCTCTATAAATATTTGTCTTAAATTGAAATTGTTTTGAATTTACTACATAAGCAAAGTTGCCTGAAGGAGGAGAGCTCAAGTAATAGATATTCTACGTAAAAGCAACCTATTGTAGAATGTGATGCTTCTTACTTTCAGCACATAATCTTAACGTTAGAGAGTCAGAGAGAGAAAAATCCTGTTTTTCCTCCCCTATGACCACTCATGTTAAAGCTCTACCTATAATGATTCGTGTCACATAATTTCGGCTCTCCAAAGACATTCATATTTATTATTATTATTATTATTATTATTATTATTATTATTATTATTATTATTATTATTATTATTCCTGAATATGCCACCCTTACATAATGTTGTAACTTTAGTAATAATTTGAGCAACCACGTCACAAAATTTAAAATGTATGAGGGGCACGACGTTTTATTTCCCCTCCTCTCTTTTCAGCACCATCCAACAGAAGGTATATAATTTCTGAGAAGCAGGGCAGACAAAATGAATAAGAAATATATTTAGAGCATCCTTTCCTCCTTCGTGAATGTAATATTACGTAGCATTTTTTATTCTACTGAAGACGACCCTAGGCCGTTATGGTTAGGTAACAAAAGAAATACCTAATATATTGATAGCGCCCCTTAACTGTAATATTACCTCTTCTTTATTTGTTCGAGGCTTCCCTGCACAACCAAGGGTGACAAAAAGAATAGGAAAAGTGTCTAAAGATTACAAAAGACTATATATTTTGTCAGAAACAAGGCAGTATATACACAACATTGCTTTCATTAACAAGTGTTTCACCCTTGAGTCGCTTATACAATTAGGCAGAATAACTTTTGCCGATCATTGTTCTAGAGGGATTTGTCCAGGATGGTTTGCTGTCGAGCTAATAACGATGAGTATGTTTATTTACATCACTGTTAAAGAAATAGCAAACTTTCTGAAAGGAACTTACTTAGAAAACAGATCTTCCTTCTACCAAGCCAGAGCCCACTCTGAAAAATTGCATCTGGCGTTCTGAGTGAAAGTTCTATAGGACTATTAGAGAAATATATTCCCGTTTCCACGCTGATGGTAGAATTTCTTAAACAGTTATTGAATTACGTTCGAAGGGTAGGCGTAAATAGCGCCCCCGCAACAATGTGGCGTGGGGACCGCACAAGCTGCAAGGCCAAAAAATATACAGAAAGTACGCAGGGGCGGAGCAGGCCAAATTTTCACACGGGCAAAGTGACTTTTTGGCGCCCTTCCCCTAGTAGTAGCCTATATTTTACATTTTATCATAGTGTTTTTAATAGTTTAAACCAGGAGCGTCATTTCAGATTTTGCTTTGGGGGGGTGCAAGATCTCTTGATATAAGTAAAATTTCGCGTTTTTCACTGATTTACTACTATTCTAATGATAAAATCTATATACATCTCAAACTCAGGGGGGGGCAAATGCCCCTCCCTGCCCTCCCTAAATGACGCCCCTGTTTTAAACCCATTTTCAAAAAGAAATCCATTACCTAGGAAAACTTCACAAAGAATATGGCCCGCTATAAACAATACCAACTCCACCCCCCCTGGTCTAGTGGCTAGCACGCCTGCCTTCTGTGGTACCGGGTCCAATTCCCGGTGGATTACTGTTGAACGATAAAAGTGGTTCGGATTCCACTATAATTAGTATCCACATCTCCCTTGCCCATTAAGGCATAACCGTGGAACGCTAAACTCAAGCAAACAAACAAACAATACTTAATTCCCGGCAATCTTTATTCTACATGCCATCTCTCAATTTTTCGATACAGCCCCCTTAGTACTATGAAACTCTCTTCTTCCATAGTGAAATGGAAAAAGATCATATAATTGCCACTACTTTACAAGAATATAAACCAAAAACGTCAGTAGAAAGCACATTATAAAATTTACTTTTTGAGGCTCGTTATGGTGCCCCTCTTTCTCTGGCGCCCCGGGCAGTCGCCCGGCCCTTAGTCCGCCCTTGAAAGTACGGACGCATAACTAAGGACTGCGGAGGAGAGGTTAACCTTCATGTTATGCCACTGGTTTGAAGTGTTTGAAATGTTCAGTAAGTGATCGGTTAGTGAAATAATTTCGACGGTTACTGATGTTTAAAGTTTAGCTAAGACAAAGCTACCTAATCAAATACATTTGATATCGCGATGTCACAATTTGATTTTTCCTCACATAAAAAAGATAAAAACAATAGTAATAAAAACCCTTACTCGTACTGGGCTCCTAACTAACTAACAACCTAATTCTTACAGACTAGTTGCTCTGACCAACTGAGTTTCGATTTCTTACGCGAAAGAAGTCTGTTATATTAAGAGGCATGCTTTTCATTATCAAAACTGTTCGAAGTAATACGAACATGGCTTAAGAACAGAGACGGAACTGAATTACCACTCGATTGACCTTGAGGGCAAATCACCAAAGCGTAGCTATAAACGTAAGTTCAGCATGTATTTCTCTGGAGTTGTGTTCAGTATTCCTATCTGCCAGTCATGCTTGTTCGTAGGAGTAATATGTTACAAACCTAACCTTTCGATAGAGGACAATGACAGAGAATCAGAGGAAAGGAATTCTTGCCATTGTGAACGTGGTGGGATACCACCATGTGCAATAAAACTGACGCGTCTCCTTGAAGTGATATTTCATCGAAAATAACTCGTTTTCCTTTATATAGTTTATCCGAAGTTTTTGAGGGTTTCAAAATGAGGAAATGTTACTGACAAACAAGGACGCATTTAGGGGTGGGTCCAGGGGGTCCGGACCCCCTCTGAAACCCCAACTTTTCTGTAAATTTAGCCTAATTTTGGGGATTATCTTTTAAAATTTTATTATAATTTATCCTAATATTGAAGTCGGACCCCTCCCGAAAAAAATTACTGCATACGTGTCTCTGACAATTTTCAATATATTCGTTAAATAATAAAGTAAAATAACTAAATTAGGAGCAAAAAGCTTTAATACGGGCTAACTTTTGTCCACTGCCAATATTGCTAGAAGGGATGTTAATAGCAAAAACTGCTAGTCAATGCTAAACCTTGGAACGTCATCCCGAACAACAAGTCTATTATTGAGAACTACATATGAAACATGTTATTGAAACTTATTCAGCTTTTATCTGGCATGAAATTATTATATACACCAAAATGCACTCTCCTAAAATGTGTATCTAAACATTGCTCTACGTATCTACGAAGCAATGAAAATTTTTTATCGAAATATGTGAGCAGGAAACTCTAACAGCCAGCCATTTTATTTAAATCGTAATAAACCCTGTAACCGTACGTTAACGTGAGGACAAAGCTTGGTCCATTGGTAAATTGTTTGAAGAATAAAAACTCAATGTTCGTAGGTTCGAATCTATCCAGTCACCACAACATTTTATTCTTATGTGTAACGATGAAATAAGAAAAAAATGTATAACCGTTAAGACAAAACTTCAACCAAGTCTGAAGAGAACAATACTAAAATAGTAACACAATGACGTCAACCAAAAATTATTTCATGTAGCGTTTGGACGAAATTACAGCTGTTAACAATTGCAGAAATAAAAACAGGCTGATAGCTGTAATGCAGTCTAGACTTCTGAATGCATTTACTTCCTGAAAACTTCCGTCTCGTCATTGGTATGCCGTTAATCATTGTAAAACATTTCAATTGGAAGTCAAATGACACAAACTAAAACAGTTTTAAATCAATAAATGTCTATGTGTAAAAGTAGGTGTCTTTTATCTGTAGTTCTGAGTTCCCTTTACTTTGAAGTGACAAATGAGAGAAGAAAGTATGGTGTTCGAAAAAAAATCAAATTTGAGATTTCAACGAATTTACACGTATTATAGCCCCTAACACCGAAAAAGTTATTTTTCGATACATGTCTATCTGTTCGTCCGTCCGTTCGCTACACTTTTCTGTGCACTCGCCTAGAGGCCATACCGTTCAGCTTATCTGCACCAAATTTTAGTTTAAGATTTTCATAGTATTTCCTATAGTTTTTTTATTTCCCTCCTACTCCCAAAACAAGGGTAGTTTCCTGTACGATGAAAATAGACAAAAGATATTTTCTCATAACTGGCTCTAACGATCTTGTTTTCTTTCTTTTTTTATAAATCAATATTTAATTAGCAACTTTATTTTGTGGTATAAGGCATTTATCTGAGAAAAATCTACAAGGGGTATTTTATACTAAGGGGGTGAGTTTTTTTCAGTGATTTTCTCAAAATGGACTCAAATGTTTTCGTTCATATTTCATAAATAAAGATTTCATTAATAACTTATCAATATGGCATAACTCGTTTGTCCTAAAAAATGCGAGGGGTAGTTTACTCTTGGGGGTGATTTTCCTCCACGGTTTTCTCAAAAATGAGTCAAGCAATTTTGTTCGTACTCAGAAATAAATATTTCATTAAAAACCTAGTAATATGGAATAACTCGCTTACCCTGAAAGAATCCTCAAGAGATAGTTTATTCGGGGAGTTATTTTTCCCTCACGATTTTCTCAAAAATTACTCGGACAATTTTATTGATAATTCATAAATAAGTATTTCATTAATAACCCTATATTTTAGTATAAGTCATTTCTATGAAAAACAATTGCAACGGATAGTTTATTTTTGGGGTCAAGGTTATTTCCCCGACAATTTTCTCGAACGACAGGGGATTTTGTTCAAATTTCGCAAATAAATATTTCATTAATAACCAAAAATATATCTTAACTCATTGTTCGAAACAATTCACAAGAGGTAGGTTACTCCTGACGTGTTCTTTTTGAACGACTTTCCCAAAGTGACTCATTTGATTTTTTTTCATATTTCATAAACAATGATTGCATTAATTGGTCTATTATATGTCTAATGAAAATGTGCTCAAAGTGTGAGTTAGTTTTGTAGTGTGGATTTTCTTCAATCGAAGTTTTTTATTCGATAATCTGACATTCGATGTATTTGAATAATACGATAATTTTATTCGTATTATCCAAATACACACTTCAGTAACAACTGCGGCCTAACACAGTTAAGAAATTGAATTGAAAAAGTTTAATGCGGTGGCCCTGTAATTGAATATTTTTTGAGAAACTCCCTAGCTTTTTGTGGTAAACTCAGGCTTTTCTTTTTCGAGCGACAAAAGAGAGAAGAAAATATAGTGATTGTGAAAATAATATCAAATTCAGATTTCAACGGATTTACATGTTTCATGGCGTCTACATACCGAAAATGTGACTTTTCGACACCCGCCCTTCCGGTCCGTCCGTTCGGCACACTTTTATATGCGCTCGCCTAGAGGCCATACCTTTCAACTTATCTACACCAAATTTTAAACTTAGGGTTTACTTACTGTTAGAATTCTTACAGGAGCTTTTCCATTTTCTCCTACCACCTAAAATAAGTGTAGTTTACAAACAGCCGAAAATCGAAAAACGCTATTTTCTCAAAAATGGTTTTAACAATTTTGTTTATTTTTCATTAATCAATATTTAATTAACAACCCTATATTGCAGTATCAGATATTTCTCTTAGAAAAATTTACGAGGGGTAGTTTATTCTTGGAGGTGACTTTTTCTCGACGATTTTCTCAGAAAAGACCCTGGCGAATTTTGTACACACTTCATAAATAAATACTTGGCCTTACAACATGGTATAAGTCAATTGACCTGGAACATATATGAGTAGTAGTTTATTCTTGGACTTGAATTTATTCCCACTGAGTTTTTCAAACACGACCAGTTGGCAACCCTGTATCTCGACAACGAAGCTGAATTCGAAAACTGCAAGAGAACCATTTGTCTCCTTTTGATGTCACGAATCACCTCCCGAAGTTTGTGGACATCTTTCAGGTTCACCCTTAATGAAGCTTCTTTTCGAAAAGTTAACTATTAACTTTAGGCATTGTTTATCTTTTTTTAAATCACAAATGTCGTTATTAATTTTAAGGCAGAGAACTACTTCTGAGAGAATAGATCTTGAAAAATAATTTTAAAACTTAGACTTTTGTTTTCGAGACATTCCAGACAAGACGAGACATTTTACAAGCTATCTCGTGTCCAAAACATTTGCCTCGTATTATCTTGGATGTCACAAAGCGCGTCTTGTCTCTTTCTCGAGACATGTCTTATCTTGTGCGCATTCGTTAACACTTGGAAAGGATTATCTTTCTACTCAAAGCATTGTTTTTATAATGGTTGCATATTTATGATAATTGCTGTCCACATAAATTACAGTCCTTTCAGTTGAATTATTTATTATTATTATTGTTGAAATTGCAATATCTAGTTTAACGTTGGACGATTATGCACCTACGCTAAGGGAGAATGATGATGAATGAAATGGTGAAATGAAGAAAGTGGGAGGAAAATGGAAAATTTCAAGAAAACACATACCCATGCACACGATATTTGTCCACCTCAAATTTCACTTGGCACGAAGTGGAATCGAGCCACGGACCCCCTGCACCAAAGGTCCCTGCAATGCTTTATTATTATTATTATTATTATTATTATTATTATTAATAATAATAATAATAATAATAATAATAATAATAATAATAATAATAATAATAATAATAATAATAATAATTGAAGCGAGCTTAACGAGTTTCAACCGTACGACTCAACCATCGTTTGGGTGCCTGTTCGTTCGTCTGCTCCTCTCATAAAAGACATTTCATTTTAATGAAACTAGTAAGTGCCTTCTTTTAGCTCTGCGAAGTAACTATTGCTTGGAATATGAATCTGCAAAACATAAGAGTGCAAATGGTGCAAGTTTCCACTTATATATACAAAACAATTTTGCAATATCAACTACGTGAATCTTGTCCCATAAAGAAGCCGAAACCCCTACACCGAAGAGCCCTCCGAGATTTGATAATTGTCCACACGGACTGAAATTGTCATTTGAAGCCAAGACTTTAATATGAAGCCAATAATTTCTTTAAAATAGACGGAAAATTCGGAAGTTATAAGCATTTTCATATTTTTGCCTTTTCCCATAAGGGAGCCGTAGCCCCCTATACTGAAGAGCCCCCCCGGAGATTTGATAATTGTCCACTCGGATTGAATTTGTCATTTGGAACCAACACTTTAATACGAAGCAAAATATTTCTTTAAAATAGACGAAAAATTCGAAAGTTATAAACATGTTAATAATTTTGCCTTTTCTCATAAGGGGGCCGTATTAGCCTACACTGAAGAGCCCCACGAGATTTGATCATTGACCACTTGGACTGAAATTCTCATTTGAAACCAAAACTTTAATATGAAGCCAAAAATTAAACTTTTACATCAATTTAAACTGACTGGGTTCCGGTTCCTCCCACTATTGTTTAGTTTAATTAAGTGGTAATTTGTGACAGCTTCACATCATCAAAAGAATGTTTCACTTCCCCTCCCCTCCCCCAGGAGTTCGTGCTGGATCCACCACTGGAATCAATAGACACTCTTCCTATTCTTTTTGTCACCCTTGATTGTGTAGGGGCTCCCTCGTACAAATAAAGAAGCGGTAATATTACAATCAAGGGGCGCTATATATTAGGTATTTTTTTTAGTTACCTACCCCTAACCGCACAGGGCCATCTTTCGTAGAATAAAAAATATTACGTGATATTCCAATCATGAAAGGGGAGAGGATGCTGTAAATATATTTCTTATTCATTTTGTCTGTCCTGCTTATCAAAAATTACTTTCTGTTGGAAGGGCACTGAAATGAGAGGGGCAAAATAAAAAGTCGTACCCCCTCCTGCATGGTTGCTCAAATAAGTACTAAAGAAAGCATTTGAAACTAAGATATTTAAGATTTAAACTAGGAAACTAAGATATCCTTACATTATGTAAGGATGGCATATTCAGGATTATTATTATTATTATTATTATTATTATTATTATTATTATTATTATTATTATTATTATTATTATTATTATCATTATTATTATTATTATTATTATTTGAATGTTTTTGGAGCACCGAAATTTTGTGAGACGAACAATGATATGTAGAGGTTTAAGATGGGTGGTAATAGAGGAGGAAAAATCAGGATTTTTCTCTATCTGACTCTCTAACGTAAATATTATGTGCTGAAGGTAAGAAGCATCATCATTCTACAATAGGTTGCTTTTACGTAGAATATCAATTACTTGAGTTCTCCTCCTTCGGTCTACTTACCTTATGTAGTAAATTCAAAACAATTTCAATTCAATACAAATACATTGTAAAACTTTTCCGTAATTAAACATCTAGGGAAAATTAAACATTTAATAGGGACATCTGCTATCAAAATATCCAAACACGTAGATAGAAGACTATCTAGTGAGAAATATTGTGAAACTTTATAAAATTCTCCAAATTAGAATTAACATTTACTGGGAAACATTCGTTATGCGCCAGCGAGCATATGGTGAGCAGTGAGCACAGGGGAAATAATTACGAAACTGTTTGCAAACAAAATTAGGGACTTAATGCAAGTGCGACAACGGCATTTTTTGTTTTTTTGGTATCGTCATGAGTTTTACACATACGTTACAATTTGATTCTTTCCCACATAAAAAATAAATAAAATAACCGTAGTGTAGTGATAAAAATTACAACGGCACTTCTATGGGATCGAACCCGCTACCTTCAGCATACAGACTCGTTGCTTTAACTAACTGAGCTATTTGTTTTTTTAGGTAAACTGAGCCTGTTCCGGTAAAGACGATATTTCATTACGATCGTCCTACCAATTCGTCCTTTTCCATAGATAATTTCCACTATTTGCTCTATATTTAAGTTAATACTTAGCATATATTCATATATTTGAAGTTTGCAGATAATGCATATAATAAGACATACTAGAAATATTCGTTAAAAGTTTAGTTTGTAGATTTAATCCACATTTCTCTCAATGACATAGATGTCGCTGCTTCGTGTTGAAATGCAGAATTCCCTCGTGTTCTTGAAAATTTCCCACTTTAGCAGAGTTGGTAATTCTCGAGATTTCTGTCGATTTAATGTTTTTTGCTTCTAATTTCTTTATTTTAAGCTAATATCTAACACAAATATTAAAAACGGGTTTGTTATTAACCTGTCCTGCTGGGGAAACCTTCCGAAATTTCGAACATATAAAGAAAACGGAGATATTTTCAAAAAACTTCAAAATAAAGAGACGCGTCATTTATTTTGCTCATGGTAGTACATGAAAAGTAAGACGCAAGTTGCAAGTTATTGAGTTTGATACCAAACGAAAATGTTATCCTCGAAATTAGCCTACAAAAAGATGTGATATTCAACAAAAAACATTCCTGTAAAAGAGCCAAGTACGAGAGGCCTTAAAAAGAATTGAAATCATAAAAATAGGCGCCAAGTTCTGGTGGACAACACTTACAAACACTCACTGACTCACTTCAAATTTAGATTTGAAACTTGGCTGTTGTCTGTATGGTTACCACTAGCTCACAATTATGTCAAACTACTTTATAATTTTCAACACACAACATAGGCAAGTTTCAAATCTAAATTTGAAAGTGATTCCTTGAGTGTTTGTAACTGTTGTTCACCAGAACTTGGCGCCATCCTTTCATATAGCAACTTGCGCGGTACTTCATTCATAGAGTTTCTAAGCAGGGGGTAGGGGGATTCATTCTCGAGATTTAAAAAAAAAATCGCATCGTGTTCCAATGTTATTCTGACGACAACAAAATTACTTATTCGACATTAGAGTAAAAATTTTCCCCAATTTTTTTCTCGATGGCACAACTTGCGCCTTTCAACCCTCCTGTGGACGGCCCTTCTCTCTTAAAACGAACCAACCTTTCCTTTCATACGGCTACTTGCGCGGTACTTCATCCATCGAGTATCGAAGCAGGAGGGTCGCGGGTTCACCCCGAAAAATTTTTGAACATTAGCTTCTCAAAATCGTGTTTTAATGCTATTCCCACAGTAAAATTGTTAGTTCGAAAGTAGAGTAAAATCCCCCCCAAAATTTTTCTCAATGGCGCAGCTTGCGCCATACATCCCCCCTGTGGGCCGCCCTGGATGAGAAAATGATTCCTTATTTTGGGCGTCACTCTGCAAAAATGTTCATAAGAGGGAAACCAATTAGTTTCGGATTTAAGACATGGTGCCTAGCTTCATCATCGGGCTATCTCTTTCAGTGTATTCCATACGGAGGTAAGTCAGTAAAAGAGAATGACGAAGGTTTGGGTCTAGCAGCACAAGTTGTTCTGGACTTACTGGCTATAGTAAAAGAGCCTTCCGATCACAGAATATTTTTCGACAACTTTTTCACCTCATATGACTTACTATCAGTGCTAAGTGAAAGGGGGTATTTTGTAACAGATACGATTCGAGATAATCGATTACATGGTTGTCCTATCATGGCTGTGACGGACATTGCGAAGAAAGACTTCGATTATGCATTTGACAGGAAACGTAAAATTTTGATTACATTAGCTGTCGTTACATTAGCTACAAATTGTGAAAATGTTGATCCTATTGTAACAGCTAGTAGATATAGCAGAAAAGACACAAACGTATCTCCATACAACAACAGAAAGTTGTACAGATTTATTATCAAAACATGGGCGGAGTCGATCTTCACGACAACGGTGTTGCAAACTACAGAATTGCAGTAAGAGGGAAAAAATGGTGGTGGCCTTTATTCAAAGACATTATTGATAGTATTCTTGTTAACGCTTTGGAAATTTTATAATCTAGTAAGTGAGAAGAAGATGTCACAATTAGAATTCAGGTCTGCAGTAGTTATGTCGCTTGTGTTTCGTGAATCTGAAGCAACACAGTCTCAATATAGAGCAGCCGAAGAAGTGAAATTAGAAGAAACTCACGTACAAATTGGACGACCATTTTCAATAAGTCTAGCTTCTTCTGTACGCTACAGCAATATTGGCCATGTTGTAATTTCTCACCCACAGAAGAAAAGAAGAAGGTGTAGAGCTTGCCACTCTCAGACAATTTATCTTTGCAGCAAATGTAATGTTCATCTTCACTCAAACTGCTTCATGTCATTTCATGAAAAGTAATTATATGCAATTTATCTAATCCCATCAGTTTATTCTGTACATTTTTGGTTTGTTACAGGCCTCGAGTTACTATAGAAACTAACTCGAAACAAGACAAAAAAGTATTAGAGTAAAGTGAAACAAATGATGTATTTCGCTTATCAGGGTTTTATAGAATTATTTTCAATTTATTAGATTTATAATAACAGATATGACCATTGTGAAATAAATGTAGGCAACACTTGAAATAAATGTTTTGGAATCTGAAGATATGTGAAATAATTTTAATGTGATTCACAGTTCTAAGCATAATGAACATTCTTACAGAAGTAGTGCTCAGACGAAAGACAACATGAAGAGCCAACGTTGCGTAAACGCAACATTTTTTCCCACCAAACTGTGCGGCACAAAATTTTTTTCTCGTTATTTCCCTTCAAATGAGGTACAATATATTACGAAACTACTATTGGTTTCGACCCATCGTTATTATTTCGATTCTTGGCCTCTAATGGGTTAGGAATAAAATGAATGAACTCAGTAGTCGTAAATTGTCAGATATTTATAAATAAAAAGCGAGTCTATTCAGTAAGGGATAAGGAATGTTTGGAAGATGTATCTGACTGTTGCTGATTGGTAGCTCATGACACATTTAAGAATGAAATGAATAGCCGGAATAGTCATAAAGACTCTGCTATTTACAAGAGAAAAGTCAGTCTATTCATTAAGGCAGAAAGAGAGTTTGGAAAACTTAGTGACCCTTGGAGTTCGTTAGTTTCCAACATGAATATGGATAAAATGTAATAACGCTATTGTCGTAAATTCTCAGACATTTACAACAGAAATCGCTTGGATGGAGTAGGGCGAAAGGAGTGTTTGGACCCTCAAGCATACTCCAACAGATCGTTGGTTCAGAAATTATTCAGGAATAAATTCAGGAATTGGTTCAGGAATAAAATGAAAGAACGGAATTGTCGTAGTCACAAATTAACATTTGAAGAATGAATCTATTCGGAAGAACGAATGGAGTCGGTTTCGAAAATAAAGCAGACTGCTGCGGATGGTTTGATACTGACTTGTTTAAGAATTTACAGAGAGAAGAGAACAGACGTAAATTGTCACATATTAATAATTGAAAAGTTAATCCATGGAATAGTGGAAAAAGAGTGTATGGGAGGAAAGGTAAACTCGATGATGGGTAGTAGCCAACATATTTAAGATTAAAGTGAATAACGTAATTGTCGTAAATTATCAGATATATAGAAATAAAAAGAAAGTCGAAAGGAGTTCTTTCCTGCTGACGGCACTGTTGTCGATCGCTAGTTGATGGCATACTTAAGAATATAATAAAAGAACAAATATAATATACTTAAGAATATAATAATTATCAGATTTTTACGTTTGAAAAGTCAGTAAACTCACCAGGGGAAGGGGGTGTTGAAAGCTAAACAAGAGTCTTGTTGGTGGTTAGTAAATACCATATTTAAAAAATGAAAGAAGGGAATTGTCTTAATTTGAAAGAAATTTACTATTAACTGATTTCATTCAGTAAGGCGATAAGAGCTTCTAGAACATGACGCAGTAAACTGACTGAAGTAAATCGTTAGGAACTTATATATTTCAGAATATAAACAATTAACTGAATTGTCCTAAACTGTAAGATATTTGCAATTGTAGGGTGACTCCATTCAGTAGGGCGAAAAGAGTTTTAGAAAATGAAGCAGACTCTTCCTGATGTATAGTTCCTGCAGGGGTGTAGCCAGGGGGGGCCCATCGGGTCCAGGCCCACCGAATGGGTTCCTGCCACCCCCAAATGACCAGGTTTGAAACATCGTAGTAAAATTAAGTCGCTTCATTCATTTAAAAGTAATAAAGTTTAGTGACTATTAATAACACTAGTTAACAAAGGTTTTGTTACATAAAAGGAAATACCTGTTCTTAAAGGAACTTTTTGCGCTGAATTCGAATATGCACTCGGTTTTTCTCCATCACGTATGATTTTCCCGTAACAGAGGGATTTTCGGGAAAATCCCTCAAAAATTTCCCTTTTCGTTTATTTTATACCCCAAGATCTTGTCCCCTTGCATATACTAACATAGAAATTATACCTAAGTATACTTTGATTCATATTTAACAAACCCTCCAAGTTTCGTAATAATCTCTTTATTCTTTCTAGAGAAATAAATATGTTTGTATGTATACTGTGTGTACTGTTTATTGCACCTTATAGTAATGCTTTCAGATCTCTTAAGTTGAGGTACAACGTTTTGCTTTATTACCACAAACACATATATAAAATATAATACAATATAATTTACAAGTGTGACAATTTACAATAAACAATAATACAAATGTACCAAAAGGTCATGAAAAGACAATCAAAACTATCACAATATATGAAACTTCCATTGGGTTACAAAAACGTACACTACTTCCTTCTTTTGTAAGAAATGTTGCATTCTCTAACAAGACCCCAACAATAGTCCCCCATCATTGAAGGATCCCATCGTCCCTGGTACCTTTTCTCCATTGCCATTATGTCTTGGTGGAATCTTTCCCCCTGTTAGCACCTAGGTTAGCAGGAAAGAAGCAGAGGTGGGAGTGCAAAAAGTGGATTTTTAAAGACATCCTACAACCCAACTCTTTGTATTTCTCTATCTTGTCCTGTACGATTTCTGTGTAACTCTCAGCTTTGTTATTGCCCAGAAAGTTGCGCACAACACACTTAAATGCTGTCCAGGTAGCTAGCTCAGCATTGTTTAACTTGCTGTCAAAGCTATCATCAAGCATTAATTTCCTAATTTGGGGACCAATAAACACTCCCGCTGAAATCTTAGCATCACTCAGGTTAGGGAACTTATCTCGCAAATACTTGAAACCTTCACCAAATGTGTCCATGGCTTTGACAAAGTTTTTCATAAGTCCTAACTTGATATGAAGTGGCGGTAGTAATATCTTATTAGGATCTACCAAAGGAGCGTATTTGACGTTGCATTCTCCAGGTACGTAATTCGCTCTAGGTTCCCATTCCTTCACTTCATAATGTTTGTCATCAGCTCGGCTATCCCATAAACATAAAAAACATTGGTACTTCGTGTAACCGCACTGCAGTCCTAATAAAATACCAACTACCTTGAGATCACAACATATTTGCCAACAATGGTCCTTGTAACTTATAAGATTTAGCAAAGTTGACATGGTGTCATAGGATTCCTTAATCTTCACTGAGTGCCCAAGTGGTTTAGAAGGTTTTTTATTTCCATTATGTAAAAGGACAGCTTGAAGGCTGACCTTTGACGCGTCGATAAATAACCTCCATTCTTCTGGAACGTAAGGAATTCCTAGCTCCGCCATCAACCCATTTATATCCGTGCATACGCACAAATTATCTTGCATTGAGAAATAGCTTGAAAATTGAACATGCCTTTTCCTGTACACTGATATGTTCGTTTCTGCATCCAATAAGTTTCACTGCTGGATCCTTGAGCCCAGAAATTCCGCCTCTTGTTTTGTCAGGTGCAAATCACGGACTAGGTCATTAAGTTCACATTGCCGGATGAAATGTGGCTCGCGAACACAGTCAGGGATGAACGTTGAATCCTTGGATGTACATGTTGATGTCGATGGTTCATCAAGGTCATGATCATCATCAGAGTCTTTTGGCCATATCTCTTCCCAGTTGGTAGGGGGCTCGGGAAGTGGAAGTTCATCCCCGTGCGGAATAGGTCTAATTGCGGATTTAACGTTGGGATAACTTATTGTGTATTTGCTTTTTTTAGAATGTCCCTTAACTACTGTGAGACAAAAATAACAATCATCCAGATGGTTGGTGGGTTCTCTCCACACCATTGGTACAGCAAATTTCATGAACCTCCGTTTCCCTTTGGCCCATGCAAGTAAAGTGACGTAGCACGACGCACAAATTACGTTGGGTGCCCAAGTTTTGTCCTGATCTCCCACACGACATCCGAAATATATATAATATGCTAGTTTCACCGATGGCGTAATGGATCTACACTGTCCTTTAACTACAAACTGGCCACACACATAACAAAAACTATTTGGTGAGTTAACACACGAAGCCGTCCTCTTGACGCCATTGTACTCATCACAAACTAAACTTCTGGTCTTAGTTGGGTATAATGCCGTTAAGATCAAACATGAAAGCACTCTTAGCAGCAAAGACAACTTTGAAAGTGAAGTAGTGTTAAATTACACGTCAATATAAAAATGTACAAAACTCCCTCACCAGGTGTCAAGAACACAAGAAAGAAAGAAATGCGCGGGGGGAGGGGGGGATATATACGTTGGAAGTACATTCTATTTTTATACACGTTTCTAATTTACAGAGAGCAATACAAGTGTGTTGTTGACTATTGTAAATATTCATTTTTATGTCTGTGTTTGTAGTAATAAAGCAAATCGTTTTTACCCCAACTCAGGAGATCTGAAAGCATTACTATTAGGTGCAATAAACAGTGCACACAGTATACATACAAATATATTTATTTCTCTAGAAAGAACAAAGCGATTTTTACGAAACTTTTAGGGTTTATTAAATATTAATCAAGATATACTTAGGTATAATTTCTATGTTACTATATGTAAGGGGACAGGAGCTAGGGGAATAAAATATCTGAAAAAGGGAATTTTTGAGGGAATTTCCCGAAAATCCCTCTGTTACGGGAAAACTGTACGTGATGGAGAGAAACCGAGTGCATATTCGAATTCAGCGCAGAAAGTTCCTTTAAGATCAGGTGATTTTTCTCATGTAACAAACAAAAAGTTTAAATTTGTTAACTAGTGTAATTTAAGGTAAAATAGTATGGAGAAATATTATTTTTCCATACCGATCGAAAAATAATATGGTATCTCTTCCTTATACCGATCGAAAAATAGCATTCTTTTCTGTGAGCAGATTACACAATATACTGCGATTTACATTTGACAGTTTGAAGATAAACATATCAAAAAGGCATTTTAAATACAGCCATAAAACAAAGGTAATAAACTGATTTGTAAGTACAGTACATTTTTATGTGCTTTAACAGGTAGTTTAAAACACATAAACAATGTAAAATTTTGTGAGAAAGAATGTTTTTATATAATTTGGATTTCATTCGCTATATCTTTTATTTTTACTCACTGTAATAATATAATTGTCTTTCTTTAGTCACGGATAATAAATAAATATTTTTGTCAGGAAACCCTAAAGAAATTAAGTGAAATTTCAAAGAAAATCAATGTTGTGTAGATTTGATCTGTATACAAGGTCTTAAATTTAAATATAATGGTAACCAAGGAAAGTTTTGTTACCTTTTCACCCACCACCTTCGAACATTGATATATCACCTAACCTGGAAGATTAAAAATAGTCCCCATCAGCATAGACGACCTTCTGAAAACGTTCTAGGAGGCCATGGAATCCATTGCAGTAGAACTTGGTAGGCCGTGAACTGGCATCGTCTAAGGTGATTGTCCAAACAGGTGATAATCGGACGGTGCAATACACGGGGAATATAGTGGTTGCAATATTGCTTCCCATCCAAGGCGGAGAATGGTGTCCTGAGTCATCCTAGCCCTAAACGAGGATCCATTTGTAATTCAGAAGTGATGGCTCCAGAATTTTGACTTTTTCTTGAGCACAGCTCAACTGCTGACACTACACAGTTGCATTGATACGCTGACCAGCTGGTAGCAGTTCCCGATGCATGATGCACCAAATACAGAGAAGGGCCCTCTTCTGGTACAGTGCTGGATTCTGCTGTTTTGGAATCGCTTCATGGGATGCTAACCAATCATGACGGCGCCATGGAGTTTCGTATAGGACCCACTTTTGATCACATGTCAACACCCTGTTCAGAAACGGCTCCGAAATAGTAAATAAACACAGGCGACTGCCGCGTTGCCTTCTGCCTCGGAGTCAAAACATGTGAGATCCATCGAACCAACCTGTAGTGCTTCCCAAGTTGATGGATGTGCTGCCGAATGATTTCTCGACACACTGAATTGTTGTCCCAGTTCTTCTTTGTACATGTGTTGGTCTTTTGGCACGTGGTGTTTTTGGGTATTTCGTCATCGTCCTTAAACTTGTTAAACCATCACTGCACTGTACGCGTCGTCACGACACACTCACCAAATACCTGGCATATCTTCTGTCCCGCTACAGCGGCGTTTGACCTCCATTTGACTCGTTCAGCATTCATGCTCTTATGACGCTCTGTGGATTTCCCATATTCCCTCTGTCTTTACGCAAGTTCACGGTGTATCTGAATTGCCACAACCAGGTAGTATGTTGGATATACCCACACCAACAACTGATCTTCGCGGTATTTCACTCGCATTCAACTCACGGTGTGAGGTCTAATTGAACACAGCCACCACGAAAAGGAAAGGACTTTATTGGTTACCTTTATAGATATGCACAAAAGTATAGCGTTTGGCCCCGGACAGTAGTTTTTGATTAAGCATAATAAAAACTAACTAGAATATAATTTATGGAGAAAATAATAATAATAATAATAATAATAATAATAATAATAATAATAATAATAATAATAATAATAATCAAAAATGGTGTTTCTAGTTTTCCAGAAGGAAACCAAAATTTTCCTTTCCTTCCGGCCTCAAAAACACTAGCAGCAACACATTTTTTTGGCTTTGTACATTGTAGCTGGCCCCCTCTCAAAAACGACGGCCCCCGCTACTCAAACCTGCTGGCTACACCCCTGAGTTACTGACATTTTTATGAATAAAATGCAAGAACGGAATTGTCGAAAATTATCAATATTAACAGTTAGAAAGTGAGTCGTCTCAGTAGACAAAAAGGAATGTTTGAGAGGTGTATCAAACACGTACGGATCGTAGGTTGATGTATTTAGTAATAAAATCAAAGAACACAATTGTCGTAATAATGATACATTTAGACTTGAATAGACTGTGAAAGAAGCGTTTGGAATATTAAGCAGGCTCTTCCCCATTGTTAGTTACTAGTATATTCCAGAATAATAGAGAGAACAGAATGGACGTATATTCTCAGTATTTTCAATAGAAAGGGTGAATAGTTTATATATATAAAAGAAACTCTTGATGTTCAATAGTTACTAAAGAGCTCTAGATAAATTGAATTAATGGAATTATAGAAAATTGTCAAATATTTACAATTGAGAGGTCAGTAAACACATCAGGTTGAAAAATTTGTTTGGAAGCTAATGTCTAGTATTGCTGGTCCTAGTAATTTGAAACATTTAGGAATAAGATGAAAAAACAAAATTGTTGTAATTTGTCATATATTTGGCTGATCAACTCTTACTTGCTGGTTAACTCTTGCTGATTATTAGTTACTATTAAGAATAAAATGAAAGCATGGAATAGTCAAAATTGTCACCTATTATGAATTGAAAAAAGAGTCGATACTATAGCAAACTTGCTCTGATATTTCGTTGAAGACATTTAATAATAAAATCAAACAACGGAATTGTCAATTGTCAGATATATGCAAGTAAAAATTAGTCAATTCGGTAGAGCGAGGAGATTGTTAGAAAATGAACAAACTCTTGCTGATCGTTAGTTGCCGACTAAAATAAGAATGGTATGAAATAATGAAACTCTGCAGGGCCAGAAGTTGTGCAAGCTGAAGCAGATTTCTGCTGGTGGTTAGTAACTCACTTAATTAGGAATAAAATGAAAGAACATAATGTACTATTTCGTCAATTGGTAAGTCACTCCATTTAGTAGTGTTAAGTAGCTACTGGAGGAGGTAGCAGGCTCTTAATTATTAGTTACTAACATATTTAAGAATAAAATAAAGTAGCGAAATGGTCGTAATACGTTCAATATTTACAATTGATATGAGTGTGTCTTCAGTAGGAGGAAAGGAGTGTTTGCTAGGTGAAACTGACTTTTGCTTTTCGCTCGTTACCGACATATTTGTTTCAAATGAAAGAACGGAATTGTCGTAGAATGTCAACTACATGGAATATGGAAAGTGTTTTCTTTCTTTTTTTTTTTTAGCATGGCGATAGGAGTATTTGCAAGATGAAACAATTACGCAATTGCTACAAATTGCCGCAAATCATTGGTGCGAAATGAGTATTTAGAAACTTGAAGTAAACTATTGCTGGTTGTTGCTTGAATACATATGGAAGAATAAAATTAGAGAATGCAAATACTGTAAATTGTGAGATATTAAACATAGAGAAGTGTGTGAAACAAGTTTTCGGAAAATAAATCAAACTCTTGTTTGTCATTATTTACGGACATATTGGAGAAGGAAACGATATAATGGAATTGTAGTAATTTGTCGGATATTAAGTAAGGTGAAGCAGTGTTTGAGGATAAAGCAGGCTCTTGCTGATCGTACACACAGATATAAGAATGAAATGAAAGAATAAAATTTTGGAAAACTGACACATAGTTACGAATGAAAAGTGATTCCATACAGTAGGGCTAAAGGAGTGTTTGGAAAACTAGGCAGACACATGCAATCATTTGTTTCCGAAATGTTTAAAAATCAAATGAAAAAACGTGCTTGTCGTAAATTCTCAGATTTTTACAACTGAAAAGCGAGTCTATTCAGTACAGTAAAAGGAGTGTTTGTAATCTAAACCAGTCTGATGGTGATCCTTGGTTGATGACATATATAAGAACAAATCAAAGAATAAAACAGTCGTAAATTGTCAGAATTATAAAATTGACTTCTGGGACAATCCAGTAGCGTGAAAGGAGTCTTTGGAAGATGAAGCAAACACTCACTCATTGTTGTTCCCCAAAAGATATATGAATAAAATTTAAAAAATTCGATTGTCTTAAATTGTTAGAAGTTAACAATTAAAAACTGACTAGTTTCAGTAGTTCGATAGGAGTGTTTGCGAGCTGTAGCAAACTCGTGTCTAATTCTAATAAATAAGTATAATGTTATTTAATGCAGGGTGTTTCAGTTGTTTGTATTCGTTATGGTCTGGATGACCCTCTGATCATCCGTGAGGTTTTCGAGACGAGACATCCGAACCTCTCGGTACCTAATGCTCATCCCATCCTTGAGACTGACGAGTGATTTGGAAACAATTTGTAACTTCTCCTTGCAGAGCTCCTTCGTCGTCCTGTCCAGGTAGGTTCTAGTCTGAAGAGAATACTTATTGGTAGGACCACGTACCACGATCGGAAACCTCGAAATGAAATGGTTACATAAAAATGGCAGCCCGAATAGTGACCCGAACACGGAATGGTTACATTAAAACTAACCACAGTCCCGTTTTTTCATTTTATACTAAAATATGAGTAACAAACGGTAATGATAGGTTTTTTTCGTTGCTTCATCTTCGAAAAACTCCTGTCGCCTCGCTGAGTGGAATCACTGTTTAATTGTAAAGACCTGACATTTTCAAGAATTACTTCCTTCATTTTATATTTAAATATATAATCAACTAGGGATCGGCAAAAACTTTCAAGCACTCTTTTGAACGAATGAATAGACTCTACTTTCCAATAGTAAATATCTCGTAATTAACTGTACTTGCATTGTTTCACATCATTCTTAAGTGTGCTGGGAGCTACCGATCAGCAGTAGTCTACTACAACTGCCAAACACTCCATTCGCCAAACAGAATACACACAGCTTGCAATTATATCTTTCAATTTACGATAGTTCCGTTGTTTCATTTTGTTCGTAATTATTTCAGTAACTAACGATTAGCAAGAGTCTACTGCATATTTCAAACACTCAATTAGCAATATTAAATGGCCTCACTTTTCTATTGTTAATATATAACATTTTACAATTCCGTTCTTTCACTTAATACTTAAATATGCTGACATCTACGATCAGCAGGTCTACTTCTGCTCCCAATCTTTCCTTTGGCATACTGAGAAGACTCAAATTTCAACTGTAAATATCTGACAAATTTCCACAGTCTCGTACATTCATTTCATTTCTAAATATGTCGGTTACTACCCAATGATTCTTTTGCCCTTCTCAATAGACTTACTCGCTATTAACTTGCATATACCTCACAATTTACGACAATTCCATATTTTTTAAATTCAAGTACACCTGTCGGAATGCTGAATTACCTCTCGCTTGATTAGTATATATCTCACAATCTGTGACTATTCCGCTGTTTTATTTCTTTTTGATTTGTTGTCAACTGCAGATCACCAAGAGTCCACTTCATTTTTCAAACACTTTTTTCGCCTTACACAGTGTCAGCCCTTTGAATTTAAATATTTGACAATTTATGAGAAATCCTTTCTTTCAATTTATTCTTAAATACGTCAGTTTGAAATGATCTCCAAGAGCCAACGTCATGTACGAAAAATCACTTTCGTCCTACTGAATAGACTGACTTTTGATTCTAAATAACGGACAATTTTCAACTATTCCAATCTTTGAATTAGTTTTAGATTGGAAGTAACTAACGATCAGCGAAACTCCGCTTCATCTTTTGAATACCCTTTCCGCCTACTAAATTGAGTCATTTTTCAATGGAAAAATCTTACAATATACGACAATCTGTTCTTTCATTTTATTCTTAAATATTTTAGTAATTAATGATTAGCAAGAGTCTGCTTGATTTTTGGAACAGTCTCTTTGCCAATTACAAATATAAATATCTTGCAATGTGC
Source organism: Thermobia domestica (assembly GCF_964235325.1). Lineage (NCBI taxonomy): Eukaryota > Metazoa > Arthropoda > Insecta > Zygentoma > Lepismatidae > Thermobia > Thermobia domestica. The sequence continues at coordinate 178,603,075 of NC_137461.1, read as the reverse complement.
AATTTCGTTCCTTCGTTTTATTCTTGAATGTTTCTGTTACTAACGATTATCAACAGTCTGCTTAGTTATTGAAACACTCCGTACGCCATACTTAATGGCCTCAGTTTTGAATTCCAAATTTCTGACAATTTATAAGGGGTTCTTTCTTTTCTATGTATAATACCGTGGTCGAGCGCTACCGATCAGAAGAGTCGAATTGCTACCAAATAGACGTTCTGCCCCACTGAAAAGTATCAGATTTCTATTATAAATATATGGTAAATTACTACAATTACGTTATTTCATTTTATTCTTAAATATGCATGCAACTAAACTTTTACTAGAGACTGCGATATTTTCCAGGCTCTTTCTAAGAAACTGAATGTACGCACTTACAAATTGTAAATTTGTGACAAATTTCGACAATTCTGTATTTTGATTATCTTAGTAATTATGGACTGTACTAACGACCTTTATTCAAATATCTGATACTCCATTCGCCCTGCTGTGTGTACTCACTGTTCAATCGTAAATATATGAGAATTAACTAGAATTTCTTTCTTTCACGTTATCATCAAATATTTCCTCAGCTAGTGATCGCCACAAGTGGGCAACAGTATTCCAAGCTGTCCTTTCTCCCTACTGAATTCTCTCACATATCAATTGTAGATATTTGACAACTTGCGACAGTATCGCTCTTTCATTTTATTTCTAATTATGTAACTAAATATCAGCAAGAGTCTAATTGATCTTCCTCTATTCTCAATACCCTTATATATCTTACCGTAATTTAAATGGAAATATTTGAAAAATTACGAATATTCCGCTCTTCCAATGCACAAATATGTCAGTAACTAAACATAAGCAAGAGCCTCTTTCGTCTTTCGAAACTATTTGCTTACTACTGTATGGTGTCACATTTGATTCAAATTATGTGACAATTAACCATGTCTCAGGAATTTTTTTTCGCTGAGATCATAGTGTTTTATGGTACGTTGGGGCATTGTGGGAATTTTTGGTACAAATTCTCTCGCGCTTACTATTCAAGATAGAAACTTGAAATTTGGCACACACGTTCAGTATACCAATTACGATTTATCAATTTTTTTAGGTGGCTACGATCACACAGGGGTGTCCAAGGGGGGCCAAAGATCGAGAAAAAAATTTTCCCTCCGAAATTTTCACTTTGACATTTTTCCCCGCTTCTGGTATATGGTATGGGTATGCAAGTGATACCATTTGAAAGCCAGCTCTATTCTGAAGAGAACTAGTTTACATACAGACACCGACAGAGAACTAACCGACATATTTAGTTACTGACATATTTAAGTATAAAGTAAATCAACATATTATCGTAAATTGTCTTTCATTTAGTATTGGAAAGCCAGTATATTTCGTAGGGCGAAACTTCAGTTTTGGTATCAAACAAACTCTTGATGATCGCTAGCTGGTGAGCTATTTTAGTATAAATTAAATTAATTGTAATTTTCTAAATTGCTAATATATATACAATTGTATACCGAGTCTATTGAGTAGGGCACAAGAAATGATTGGAGGGTGAAGCAGACTGTTGCTGATCGGTAGTTGGCGACATATTTAGGAATGAAATATATGAGCGGAACTGTCGTAATATGTAAGATATTTACGATAGTTAAGTAAGTGAATTCAGCAAGGCGAGTGAAATGTTTGAAATATAAAGCAGGATCTTGTTGACCGCTTTTTGCTGACGAATTTAAGAATAAAATTAAGAACTGAATTGTCATAAATACTCAAATATTTACAATTGAAAACTGCTATTCTCCGTTTACTGTAGCTCGGCGCTGTGTTTTGACACAAAACACGGCTAGCGAATCTTAGCAGTCCTTCCCGTGCTTTCCTCCTATCGCAATGATAACAGACACTCTATCTTATCAACTTTAGCAGTAGTAGGGTTTAGTATTTGCAACTTGCCTAAATTTCGAAATAGTTTACTTCTTCATCTAACTGGTTTGGGCAGGGGAGGGACATCCCTGGAAATAAGATTTAATCGTATGGTTTTGAGATTTATCATTATTACCCCTTGAAATGATTTGTCATCTATGAAGGGGTCCAGGAAGTAACGGCCTGGCAGAACTTGCCGTGAGGGAGGGCCACAGGCTCCGGGGGGATATAAATAGTAGGTGAAAGATAGAAAGAAAAAGCTCTAGAATGAGAAAAAAACCTTCCTGGAGGCCCAAATAGACGTATTAATGCTTGCCCCCAGAAAAAATCCAAGTAAAGGGTGCTCTAATGTGAATTTATTGGTACACTGCTGCTAATAATTTACTATATTACCTTGGTCTCTTTAAACCTTGGGTTGTGTTGAGAAACAATCTTACAGGAGAATAATATTCAGATTTTAAGAACGTGGGGAACAGAGAGCGGGAATGAGTAAGATGAGAAGAAAGAGGGAAAGAGAATGAAAGAAACATTTCTACGTATACTTAATAATAAATATAAACACATAAAAGAAAAAGGGACATCTGAACCCACCATCATAATATTTGTGTAATTTTTGGCAACATTATTGCCAATATACTACCCGCGAATTCTGGGGCCTCAGACTTTGGCACAATTCTGGCCTATACCAGTGGCGGATCCAGGGGACGATCGAGGCCCCTGGGGAGAAAACTTCCTTCTATTATTTATTTAAATAATACCCATCCCAAAGGTTGGAGCTCTTAAAAGTAGCTCTAAGTAGCAGTACTAAAACCCGCTGCCCCCCCCAGAAGTCCGTGCTGAATCCGGATCTACCTTACAGAAGCTATCGTGTAGACATTCATCTCGTGGGATTGAGGAAAACCTTATTAAAGAATAGCAGCCTGAGCTGGGTTCATGCCCATTCTCGATCTGCCTATTTTAATGCCTCTTTTTGTGTTGGACAGTATCTAGTAAGGGCACCCAAACACGGTAATTGCGTACTGCTTTAAAATACTCCAATTTTAAAAATGTCAGTAAATAAGGATCAACAAGAGTCTTCTAAATCTTCCAAACACTCCTTTCGTTCTACTGAATGAAGATGTTTTTCATTTCTAAATATCTGATTACGACCATTCCGTTCTTTCCGTTCTTTTACTGTCAGATATATCTAATTGAAGTGCATTTAAACTATATGTGACCAATGGAATTATTGGAAGCAGAAATAGACCTTTTGTGATCGTTACTTACTGACATAATTACGGATAGGTTGAGAGACCGAAATAAACGAAAATTGTCATATACCTGAAATTTATAACTGAGTTTATTCAGTAGCGTGGAAGGACAGCTTGGAAGCTGATTCATACTGTTAAGAATCAATTTACATGTTTAAGAATCAAATTAATAAACGAAATTCTAGAAAATTCACAGATATTTCCAATTGAAAAGTCAGCAGTTCCAAGGGAGTGTCTGATAAGTGAATCAAAGTCTCGCTGGTTGTTAGTAAAGTTCATACTTAGTGTGATAATAACAGAACTGAATTGTCGAAATTTGTCAGGTATTTACAATTTGTAAGTGTGTAAATTTATTGAAGAAAAGAGTCTGGAAGATGACGCAGGCTGTAGTAGATTTTCAGTTTCATTAAAATTTAAGAATAAAATGAAATAATGTATTTGTCGTAATTTTGTCATATATTTACAATTGAAATGAGATAATTTTCAGTAGGGCAGAAGATGTGTTTAGAAGCTGAAGTAGGCTCTTCTGATCGGTAGTGCTCGTCGACGGTATGTTAGAATGGAAAGAAAGAATGCCCTTGTCGTAAATTGTCAAATATTTGCAGTTCAAAAATTCATTATCCCGAGGGGAGTGTTTCAATAATGAAGCAGACTGTTGCTAATCGTAAGTTACATACATATTTAAGAATAACATTAAAGAACGGAATTGTCGTAATTTGTTAGATAATTATATTTTAAATTCTGAAAGGGAGGTTTCCAAAGTTCGTTATTTAGTGTCATATTTAAGAATGACATGAAACGACGGTTTTGTCTTGTATTGTAAGATATTTACAATTGAAAAAATTGCCAAATTAGCAGGACGAAAAGAGTATCTAGAAAGTGAAACAGCCTCTCGCTGATCGTTAGTTAGTAAGTTTTTTAAGAATAAAGTGAAGGAACGGAATTGTCGTAAATTGTGATATTTACAATTTAGAAGTGTCCATTCAGGAGGGCGAAACTTGTGTTTGCAATGATGAAGTAGGCTCCTCAAGATCATTTCTGTCTGACCTGCTTAAGAAAGAATTTAAAGAAAAGATTTGTAAATTGTCAAATATTTACAATTCAAAAGTAACGCCATTCAGTAAGGCAAAAAAAAGAAAGAAATGAAGTGGACTTTCGCTGATCGGTAATTGACATATTTAACGATGAAATAGAAAAACAGAATTTTCGTAGATTTGAGATATTTAATATACAAGGGTTAGGCAATTCAGTATTGTGATGGGATTATTTCAATGAAGAAGCAATATATTTAAGAATAAGTTGAAAGAACAGAACTGTAGTAAATTCTCACACATTTCCAATTGAAAACTGATTCCATTCAATAGTGTGAAAGGAGTGTTTGCTAGCCGAAATTAATCTTGATGATTTTTAGTACCTGACATATTTAAGAATGTAATGAAACAACGGAATACTCGTACGTTGAAGTTATTTAAATTTAGAAAGTGGCAAAGGAAGTGTTTCAAAGGTGGAGAAGAAACTTGCTGGTTGTTAATTACTACAATATTTAAGTTTAAAATGCAGGGAAGGAAATGTCGCACATAGTCAAATAATTTCATTAGAAAAATGAGTCTATTCTCAATGGCGAAAGTAGTGGTTGGGAACATATCGTTAGCTCCCGACACATACAAGAATGAAATCAAGTATAGGAATTGTAATAAATTTCGAATATATTTTCAAATCAAATCGCGTCCACGCAGCAGGACGAAAGGAGTGTTTGCAAGCTCAAGCAGACTCTAGCTGATCAGATGATATTGAAGAATAAAATGAAATAGCTGAATTGTGGTAATCAGATATTTACAATTAAAAGTGTATCCATTCAATACAATGAACGGAGTGTTAGGAAGATTAAGAAGAGTCTAGTTGATCCTTAGTTATTGACACTTTTAAGTTTAAAAAAGATTTCGTATTTCTCGTACTTTACAGATTTTTACATTTGAAAAGTAAGTCAATTGTTGATATCTGACAATATATAAAAATCTCGTTATTTATTTTATTCTTAATATCAGGAAGATCCTACTTCAGATTCCAAAAGCTCCACTGGCCTCATATATTTTAATATATGAAAAATGACAACAATTCGGTTAATTTACTCAAATATGTCTGTAACTAGCGATCAACATGAGCGTGATTCTTCATCCACACTCCTTTAGTTTTTCTGTAAGAAAACACTTTGCAAATATAAATATCTGATAATTTACGATATTTACATTACTTCATTTAGTTCTATGATCGTTAATTACCTAACGATCAGGGAGAGTGTCCTTCATTTACCAAACACTTGTTGCGGCGTGCAAAATAAGCACTTTTCAAATGTAAATATGTGACAATGTACGAGAAATGAGTCGCCCTACTCCCATTTCAACTGTAAATATCACACATGTTACGACAATTCCATTCTTTCATTTTATTCTTAAATATGTAATTAACAAACGATCAGCAAGAGTCTGTGCCAAGCTGATTTGATATTTTTCAAATCAAAATATTTTACAATGTAAAACAATTCGTATCTTTCATTTTATTCTTAAATATGTCTGTATCGAACGATCAGCAATAGTTTGCTTCGGTTTCAAATCTCGGATTTCGCTCTATTGAAAGAGTGACTTCTCTATAAAAAAAAATTCTGACATTATACGACAATTGCGTACATTCACTTTGTTCTTAAGTATGTCTGTAATTACTGACCAGCAAAGGTCTGCTTCATATTTCCTACACTCCTTTGACTAATTTAAAATATATTTATCTTAAAACGTACAGTTCCATTCTTTCATATTATTCTTTAAATGTAGGTTGTTAGGCCGTCTCAATTGAAAAAGCCGAACTAAACTTCGAAGCCGAACTTCTCTTGCTGTTCCTTAATTTGTTATGTATTTAAGAAATACAAATAAAAGGACTGTCGTAAATTTCAGATACTTAAAATTGCCATGTGTTTCCGTTCAATAATGTGAACTGTGTGTCTGGCGCATGTAGAATGCCCATGTCGTTCGTTAATTGTTGACATATTTAAGAATAAAATAAAATAACATAATTGTTTTAATTTATCAAATATTTACAATTTAGTTGCGATCAATATAAATAGAAGGCCAAAAGAGTTTTCGGCAAGACTCTTGTTGTTCTTACTTACTGATATGCCTAGGAATAAAATGAAACAATGGAATTGTTGTAAATTGTCAGATATCTACAATTGGTTCTTAAGTCCATTCGATTGTTTGAAGCTGTAGTAGAATCGTGGTGATGCCTCCTGGAAGACAAGTTTTAGATTACAATCAAACAACGGAATTTAAATTATCTGATATATACAAGTGAAAATTTAGTCGTTTCGGTAAGAAGAAATGATTGTTTGTAAACAGAAGGATACTTCTGCTTACCGTTATTGGCTTAAATATATAAAAATGAAATGGAGCAATGATCGGAATTGTCATCGATTGCGAAATATTTGAATTGAAAAGTGAGTAAATTCAACAGGGAGAATTGTATTGCTGGTAGCTGATCAAAAACATGTTGGTTGTTAGTAGATAACATATTTAAGTAGAAAATATGAAAACTGAATTGTAATTTGCCAGATAATTAAATTGATAAGTGAGGTGTTCAAGTAGTGCAAAAGAGTGAATGGAACCTGAAGCAAGTACTTGTTCTTCGTTATTTGCCGACATATTGAAGAATAAAATGAAAAACCGAAATTGCCGAAAATTATATAGTATTTACAATTGAAAAATTGTCATATTCAGTAGTGTAAATGAAGCGTTCGGAAGATGCAGTAAACTCTCATTATCGTAGGTTACGGACGAATTTAAGTATTAAGTGAAGGAACGGAATTTTCCGCAAATTGTCGTTTACAATTTAAAAGCGAGTCGAGTATTACGAAAGTTTTGTTTAAGTATTATAAAAGGCACTTTTGATGATAGTTATTTACTGAACTATTTTATTAAAAAGATGAATAATGTAATCTTTCTTAATTTCTAAGTATTAACAATTTAATTGTGTGCCTATTCAGTAGGGTGAAAGGAGTGTTTGGAAGATGAAGGAGACACTTCGGATCATGACTTTTCCAAGTATTTAAGATTAAATTGAAAGAAAGAATTTGTCGCTAACTGTCAGATATTTACCACTGAAACGTGAGTACATTTAGTGGAAGGAAAAAGATTTCTCAGCTTTAGTAGTCTGTTGCTGATCTTTAGTTAGTGACATAATTAAGAATAAAATGAAATAACAAAATTTTGTAATTTCTTAGATATTCACAAAGGAGAAGCTTGTCTTATCAGCAGGGCGATAGGTGAGTGTGGAAGCTGATGTATATTATTGCTAATCGGTATTTACCGACACAAATCAGAAATAATGAAAAAATGGAATTTTCCTAGATTGTACGATATCTACAATTGAAAAGACAGACCATTCACTTGGGCAAAAGGAGTGTTTGCAGGCTGAAGAAAACTCTTGTTGATTTATTCAAGAATAAAATGCAAGAACGGAATATTTGTAATTGAAAAGTAAATCCATTCAGTAGAACGATTGGAAGATTAAGCAGACTTTTACTGATAAAATGAAAGAACGTAACAGAAGTAGATTGTCAGATTCTTGCAATTGAAATGTTACTCCATTGAGTTGGGGGAAAGGTGTAATTTGCAATATATATCTGACTCTTAATGTTCGTCAGTTACTGAATTATTTAGAAGAAAATCAGAAACGGAATTGTAGCTTACCAGATATTTACAAGTGAAAAGTAGTATACAGCGGGACCAAGGTAATGTCTGATAGCTGAATCAGAATCTTGCTGATCGTTAGTATATGATATATTTAAGAAGAAAATATTAGAAAGGAATAGTCGTAATTTATCATATATTTACAATTGGTAAGTGTGTCCATTTAGTAAAAAGAAACCAGTGTGTGGAAGATCAACAGGGCTCCTGTTGATCGTTAGTTCCTCACATATTTAAGAATGCAGTGATAGAAGGGAGTAGTCGAACATTGTAAAAGATATTTATATTCGAAAGTGGGGAATAGAGTGTTTTAGAAATGAAATAGAATCTTGCTGATGTTTATTTACTGACACATTTAAGAAAAAAAATAATAACGGAATTCTCGTATATAGTCAGAAAGTTTCAATTGAAAAGTGATTCCATTCAATTGGGCGAATTGGGTGTGTCGAAAGTGAAGCTTGATATATGCTACATATTTAGGAATAATATCAAATAACTGTGTTGTCTTTATGTGTGAGATATTTATATTGTAATCTAGGGATTGACTGGGACCAAAGGTTTGTTTGGAAGTTGAAGTATATTATTCTGATCAGATGGGCTCGGCATATTTTAGAATAAAATGAGAGAACGGACTTGTGGTAATTTGTTAAACATTTACAAATGAATAACGAGGCCATTCAGTATTCCGATGGGAGTATTTCTTTACCAAGGCAGACTCTTGCTGATTGTTAGATACTCACATTTTAAAGAATAAAATGAAGGAACGGAATTGTCGAAAATTGTCATATTTTTCATTCAAAAGTGAGTGAATTATGTAGGGCGTCGGAATGTTTGGATTTAAAGTAATATCTGGGATATTATTACATGGTTAAGTATTTGACAATAAATTAAAGCAAAGGATTTGCCGAGAATTGTCAAATATTTACAATTTAACAGTGAGGTCATCAAGTAAGGCTAGAGGAATGTTTCGAAGAGGAGGCAGGCTCTTGTCGATCGTCAGTTACTCACGTACTTAAGACAAAAATTTTAGAACGGAATTGTCGCACATTGTAACAGATATTTATATTCAGAAAACGGTTAAGGGTGTGTCTTGAATATTAAAGAGACGCTTGCTCATCGTTAATTACTGACATGTTTAAGAATAAAATGAAAGCACGGAATTGTCTTAAATTGTCACATATCGTAATTTGAAAGTTAATTTGATTCAATAGGGCAAAAAAGAGTTTGGAAGGTGAAGCAAACACTTGCTGATCGTTATTTTCCGATATATTTAGGAATAAAATGGGATAACGGAAGTGTCGCAAATTGTTAGATGTTTACATTTGTAAAGTTGTTCTATTCAGTAGGGCAAATGAAGGATTCGGAAGTGAAAGAAGGACTCATTTTGTTAGTTTGTGACATTGATAAGTATAAAGTGAAAGAACGAAATTTTTGTTAATTGTCAGATATTCACAATTGGTTAGTGTTTTTTTTAAATAAGGTAGTAAAATTGTTTACCTTGTGTATAAAATTGTTCCACAGTTGAAACAAAACTATATGATTCTTACTTAAACACTTATGGTGTACAGCTAAGAAAATGCAGTAAGAATTTTAAATTCCTTCATTTCGCAAGAGAAAAAATTGTTGAAAAATATATTTACTATTAGGAATTGTATTTACTATTGACAATTGAAAGAGATAGTTTGGTCGCAAAATACAATTTTATTCAAATGCAATTTCACAAGTTTATGCAGTACATTATGAACCTCTCAAATTTTTATGATTTATTGGCTGAGTACCTTTGATACTTCAAAACAATCTCGGCATATAAAGCATTCTAGGGGCACTTCTCACATATTGTCTTCACCCACATAGCAAATTTTCCCCCAGTCGAGTCAGATATTCCACGTCATCCATATATTTTGTACCAATGAACAAAGCGTCCTTGCTTCTTTTTTCCATTATCCCCTACTTTATCTAACAAATAATTAGTTGGAGTTTTTCTTCCGTGTTGCACATTTAAGAAAAAGGTATTGTGCTAGTGGTAGTTGTCCTGAATATAGACTTAGATTATATGTTCCCGGAACTGTTTATATGTAGCTTAAAGAGATTGATACATTCGTTGTAGAGAATATAGGCATTCACGATAGTTTGGTCGCAAAATACAATGTTATTCAAATTAGATTTCACAAGTTTATATATTATGTACCTCGCAAATATTTATGAATTATTGGCTGAATATTTTTGAAACTTCAAAACACTCTCGGCACATGAAACGATTCTTGGGGCACTTGTCACATACTGTCTTTACCCACATAGCAAATTTTCTCCCTGTCGAATCAGATATTCCACGTCTTCCGTATTTTTTGTATCACTGAACACAGCGCCCTTGCTTCTGTTTTCCATTATCCCCTACTTTGTCTAACAAATAATTAGTTGGAGCTTTTCTTCCTTGTTGTTCTTAAAGAAAGGTCTTGTGCTAGCGGTAGTTGTCCTGAATATAGACTTAGAATTATACGTTCCCGGAACTTGTTTATATGTAACTTAAAGAGATGGATACTCTCAGTGTAGAGAATATAGGCATTCACGAGCGACGAAGCAAACTGATCACTTACTTCAATAATGACTTAGCATTGTTGTAATCAACAATTGCAGTAGGCTTTCTTATTTATAATCCACGTTTTTTCGTCACAGTTATTCCTTCAGCAGAAGGAGCTGTAGGTAACACTAATACATTTATACTGTTTTTCCACTTCAAAACCGTCACACTTTTCGGGGTTTCCTTACCCACAATATCATATTTCTTCAGTTTCTCTTGAACAACGAGGGGTAGCAAATATTCACGGTTAGACCTAATTGTACCGATTAGGTGGGTATTATTGTCAATTGCAAGGTAAGCGAGAGGAACAGTAGTGTAATAATTGCTGGTGTATAGTCGCCGTCAGTCACCAAAAAGATCTTTTACAAGAACGAAAGCCCTGCTTCAGGAACTGACATGTTATTGGACGTATGTATATTCAAACATACAGCTAAATGTTCCACGTATAGCCCTTGCTGGCACAATCTTTGAAAATGTATACACCATTTTTATTCTTTTTTTAAGGATGTACTGCCTAAACGAAAGTCTTCCTCGTCATGGTATCATTGTCAACACAAATATTTCCTTCTGTCGTATATATTTCCTGGAATCGTGAAATTAGTTTTTCAATGATATTCCTAATTTTGTGTAACTTATCATTTGCGTAACCTATCTGAACCGTCCTTTCCACCTGCTCTGTTACTCATTTAGTAATTGTAAATGTGTGACAATAGCCGAAAATCCCACTAAATGAATTTATCTAAAACATTTCAGTAATTTACGAACTACAAGAGTCTGCTTTCTGTACCAAAGTCAGTTTTCGCTCTCTTCAAATGGCCATACTTTTGTACTCTAAATATCTGACAAATTACGTGAATGCCGTTCATTTATTTGAGTCTGAAATATGACTTCAACCAACGATCACCATTAGATTCGTTTTGGTTTTCCAAAATCAATTCGCCTTACTGAATGAATTCACTTCTCATTTCAAAATACATGACAAGAACAATTCTGTATGTTATTTATTCTTAAATATGTCAGAAGTTAAGGACCACCATTTAAGGATCTCCATTTTTGAAACACACACTAAGCCAGTTTCCAAATATGAATATTTTAAAATACGTAACTTCAGTATTTTATTTCCTTTTATTCAGTATTTCCTTTTATTTTTAAATATATTTTGTATGTAACTATCAGGAAGAGATTGCTTCATATTTGATACACGCCCTTCGACACTTTGCAATACAAATATCTTTTAATCTACGACTATTTAGTTGATTCATTTCATTCTTAAATATGTCATTAAATACCGATGAACAAGAGCCCGCTTGATCTCCTTAACATTCGTTTCGCCTTACTGAATGGACCCACTTACCATATGTAAATATATGACAAAATAAACAATTTTCTTCTTTCAATTTATTCTTAAATATGTCAATTATTAGGACAAGCAAGAGTCAGCCTTCGTCTAACAAACACTCCTTTCGCGCTATTGAATTACTTAATTGGAAATCTCAAACAATTTACGGGAATTCCAATTTTTCATATTATTTTTAAATACTTTAATAACTAACTTTTGCCAAGAGTTTCCTTCATCGTTGAAACACTTCCTTCGCAATACTAAATTCCCTCCCTTTTCAATACTAAATATCTCACAATTTACGTAATTCCGTTCTTTTATTTCATTATTAAATATGTTTACAGCTGCCAATCAGCAACAGTATACTTCAGCTTCCAAACTCTTTTGTCGCCTTACAGAGTACCATTTCAGTTGTAAAGATTTGACAATTTACGGGAAATCCTTACTTTCTTTAAAATTATTATTATATACGTCAGTAAGAATAGTTCTCCAGCAGCCTACTTCATCTGCGAAACTCGTCTTTCAATACGACACATTACGACAATTGCTTGCATTCATTTTATTCTTAAAATTGTAATCAAATATCGATCTGCCAGAGTCTGTCTCATCTTCGAGATATTCCATTAGTTCTGCTAAAATGACTCATTTGCAATTTCGTTCAGGTGTTTCTATTTTTCTAATCAGCATCTATATATATAGATGTATAACAGTTTGTAAATATAACACGAAACATACGTTAAAAATAATTATTACCCAATTTCTCAACACCGTGGGCTGTCACAGACTACAGTTGACTGATTTTAATCAATAAATTGCAACTGAAGTCGCAAATCAAACATCATTTATGGTAATTAATGGAAGAGAACACTTCAATGTTTCGGTTTTGTGGAAAGTAAACTTTTATAACGATTATTTTCGAAAGCTTGACTATCCTTCGTTTCTGTCACCTCTGTTTCGTCTCAACTCCATGGCAATAGAAAACATTTTCATTGCTCTCAACAGATAGCATGGTCGTCCAAATTGGCAACACCCACAAGAAGACAACGCAGACATGTTTGACTGAAGAACAGAGAAAGTTGTGTGCATGTGTTAAAAGCTATAGGAAAAATATTTTTGTGTGTGGAAAGCAGGTGCGTATATTAATTGATACTCAACATCATGGTATTTATTACTGAACATATTTGTATGGTATATACCTTCTTTCCCCTGAGGAACCTATTTACATATGGTAAGTGGGTCCATTCAGTAAGGCGAAACGAATGTTAAGGAGATCAAGCGGGCTCTTGTTCATCGGTATTTAATGACATATTTAAGAATGAAATGAATCAACTAAATAGTCGTAGATTAAAAGATATTTGTATTGCAAAGTGTCGAAGGGCGTGTATCAAATATGAAGCAATCTCTTCCTGATAGTTACATACAAAATATATTTAAAAATAAAAGGAAATACTGAATAAAAGGAAATAAAATACTGAAGTTACGTATTTTAAAATATTCATATTTGGAAACTGGCTTAGTGTGTGTTTCAAAAATGGAGATCCTTAAATGGTGGTCCTTAACTTCTGACATATTTAAGAATAAATAACATACAGAATTGTTCTTGTCATGTATTTTGAAATGAGAAGTGAATTCATTCAGTAAGGCGAATTGATTTTGGAAAACCAAAACGAATCTAATGGTGATCGTTGGTTGAAGTCATATTTCAGACTCAAATAAATGAACGGCATTCACGTAATTTGTCAGATATTTAGAGTACAAAAGTATGGCCATTTGAAGAGAGCGAAAACTGACTTTGGTACAGAAAGCAGACTCTTGTAGTTCGTAAATTACTGAAATGTTTTAGATAAATTCATTTAGTGGGATTTTCGGCTATTGTCACACATTTACAATTACTAAATGAGTAACAGAGCAGGTGGAAAGGACGGTTCAGATAGGTTACGCAAATGATAAGTTACACAAAATTAGGAATATCATTGAAAAACTAATTTCACGATTCCAGGAAATATATACGACAGAAGGAAATATTTGTGTTGACGATGATACCATGACGAGGAAGACTTTCGTTTAGGCAGTACATCCTTAAAAAAAGAATAAAAATGGTGTATACATTTTCAAAGATTGTGCCAGCAAGGGCTATACGTGGAACATTTAGCTGTATGTTTGAATATACATACGTCCAATAACATGTCAGTTCCTGAAGCAGGGCTTTCGTTCTTGTAAAAGATCTTTTTGGTGACTGACGGCGACTATACACCAGCAATTATTACACTACTGTTCCTCTCGCTTACCTTGCAATTGACAATAATACCCACCTAATCGGTACAATTAGGTCTAACCGTGAATATTTGCTACCCCTCGTTGTTCAAGAGAAACTGAAGAAATATGATATTGTGGGTAAGGAAACCCCGAAAAGTGTGACGGTTTTGAAGTGGAAAAACAGTATAAATGTATTAGTGTTACCTACAGCTCCTTCTGCTGAAGGAATAACTGTGACGAAAAAACGTGGATTATAAATAAGAAAGCCTACTGCAATTGTTGATTACAATAATGCTAAGTCATTATTGAAGTAAGTGATCAGTTTGCTTCGTCGCTCGTGAATGCCTATATTCTCTACACTGAGTGTATCCATCTCTTTAAGTTACATATAAACAAGTTCCGGGAACGTATAATTCTAAGTCTATATTCAGGACAACTACCGCTAGCACAAGACCTTTCTTTAAGAACAACAAGGAAGAAAAGCTTCAACTAATTATTTGTTAGACAAAGTAGGGGATAATGGAAAACAGAAGCAAGGGCGCTGTGTTCAGTGATACAAAAAATACGGAAGACGTGGAATATCTGATTCGACAGGGAGAAAATTTGCTATGTGGGTAAAGACAGTATGTGACAAGTGCCCCAAGAATCGTTTCATGTGCCGAGAGTGTTTTGAAGTTTCAAAAATATTCAGCCAATAATTCATAAATATTTGCGAGGTACATAATATATAAACTTGTGAAATCTAATTTGAATAACATTGTATTTTGCGACCAAACTATCGTGAATGCCTATATTCTCTACAACGAATGTATCAATCTCTTTAAGCTACATATAAACAGTTCCGGGAACATATAATCTAAGTCTATATTCAGGACAACTACCACTAGCACAATACATTTTTCTTAATTGTGCAACACGGAAGAAAAACTCCAACTAATTATTTGTTAGACAAAGTAGGGGATAATGGAAAAAAGAAGCAAGGACGCTTTGTTCATTGGTACAAAATATATGGATGACGTGGAATGTCTGACTCGACTGGGAGAAAATTTGCTATGTGGGTGAAGACAATATGTGAGAAGTGCCCCTAGAATGCTTTATATGCCGAGATTGTTTTGAAGTTTCAAAGGTACTCAGCCGATAAATCATAAAAATTTGAGAGGTTCATAATGTACTGCATAAACTTGTGAAATTGCATTTGAATAAAATTGTATTTTGCGACCAAGTTATCTCTTTTAATTGTCAATAGTAAATACAATTCCTAATAGTAAATATATTTTTCAACAATTTTTTCTCTTGCGAAATGAAGGAATTTAAAATTCTTACTGCATTTTCTTAGCTGTACACCATAAGTGTTTAAGTAAGAATCATATAGTTTTGTTTCAACTGTGGAACAATTTTATACACAAGGTAAACAATTTTACTACCTTATTTAAAAAAAACACTAACCAATTGTGAATATCTGACAATTAACAAAAATTTCGTTCTACATACAAAGGAGTGTAGGAAATATGAAGCAGACCTTTGCTGGTCAGTAATTACAGACATACTTAAGAACAAAGTGAATGTACGCAATTGTCGTATAATGTCAGAATTTTTTTTTATAGAGAAGTCACTCTTTCAATAGAGCGAAATCCGAGATTTGAAACCGAAGCAAACTATTGCTGATCGTTCGATACAGACATATTTAAGAATAATATGAAAGATACGAATTGTTTTACATTGTAAAATATTTTGATTTGAAAAATATCAAATCAGCTTGGCACAGACTCTTGCTGATCGTTTGTTAATTACATATTTAAGAATAAAATGAAAGAATGGAATTGTCGTAACATGTGTGATATTTACAGTTGAAATGGGAGTAGGGCGACTCATTTCTCGTACATTGTCACATATTTACATTTGAAAAGTGCTTATTTTGCACGCCGCAACAAGTGTTTGGTAAATGAAGGACACTCTCCCTGATCGTTAGGTAATTAACGATCATAGAACTAAATGAAGTAATGTAAATATCGTAAATTATCAGATATTTATAATTGCAAAGTGTTTTCTTACAGAAAAACTAAAGGAGTGTGGATGAAGAATCACGCTCATGTTGATCGCTAGTTACAGACATATTTGAGTAAATTAACCGAATTGTTGTCATTTTTCATATATTAAAATATATGAGGCCAGTGGAGCTTTTGGAATCTGAAGTAGGATCTTCCTGATATTAAGAATAAAATAAATAACGAGATTTTTATATATTGTCAGATATCAACAATTGACTTACTTTTCAAATGTAAAAATCTGTAAAGTACGAGAAATACGAAATCATTTTTAAACTTAAAAGTGTCAATAACTAAGGATCAACTAGACTCTTCTTAATCTTCCTAACACTCCGTTCATTGTATTGAATGGATACACTTTTAATTGTAAATATCTGATTACCACAATTCAGCTATTTCATTTTATTCTTCAATATCATCTGATCAGCTAGAGTCTGCTTGAGCTTGCAAACACTCCTTTCGTCCTGCTGCGTGGACGCGATTTGATTTGAAAATATATTCGAAATTTATTACAATTCCTATACTTGATTTCATTCTTGTATGTGTCGGGAGCTAACGATATGTTCCCAACCACTACTTTCGCCATTGAGAATAGACTCATTTTTCTAATGAAATTATTTGACTATGTGCGACATTTCCTTCCCTGCATTTTAAACTTAAATATTGTAGTAATTAACAACCAGCAAGTTTCTTCTCCACCTTTGAAACACTTCCTTTGCCACTTTCTAAATTTAAATAACTTCAACGTACGAGTATTCCGTTGTTTCATTACATTCTTAAATATGTCAGGTACTAAAAATCATCAAGATTAATTTCGGCTAGCAAACACTCCTTTCACACTATTGAATGGAATCAGTTTTCAATTGGAAATGTGTGAGAATTTACTACAGTTCTGTTCTTTCAACTTATTCTTAAATATATTGCTTCTTCATTGAAATAATCCCATCACAATACTGAATTGCCTAACCCTTGTATATTAAATATCTCAAATCTACGAAAATTCTGTTTTTCTATTTCATCGTTAAATATGTCAATTACCGATCAGCGAAAGTCCACTTCATTTCTTTCTTTTTTTTTTTTTTTTGCCTTACTGAATGGCGTTACTTTTGAATTGTAAATATTTGACAATTTACAAATCTTTTCTTTAAATTCTTTCTTAAGCAGGTCAGACAGAAATGATCTTGAGGAGCCTACTTCATCATTGCAAACACAAGTTTCGCCCTCCTGAATGGACACTTCTAAATTGTAAATATCACAATTTACGACAATTCCGTTCCTTCACTTTATTCTTAAAAAACTTACTAACTAACGATCAGCGAGAGGCTGTTTCACTTTCTAGATACTCTTTTCGTCCTGCTAATTTGGCAATTTTTTCAATTGTAAATATCTTACAATACAAGACAAAACCGTCGTTTCATGTCATTCTTAAATATGACACTAAATAACGAACTTTGGAAACCTCCCTTTCAGAATTTAAAATATAATTATCTAACAAATTACGACAATTCCGTTCTTTAATGTTATTCTTAAATATGTATGTAACTTACGATTAGCAACAGTCTGCTTCATTATTGAAACACTCCCCTCGGGATAATGAATTTTTGAACTGCAAATATTTGACAATTTACGACAAGGGCATTCTTTCTTTCCATTCTAACATACCGTCGACGAGCACTACCGATCAGAAGAGCCTACTTCAGCTTCTAAACACATCTTCTGCCCTACTGAAAATTATCTCATTTCAATTGTAAATATATGACAAAATTACGACAAATACATTATTTCATTTTATTCTTAAATTTTAATGAAACTGAAAATCTACTACAGCCTGCGTCATCTTCCAGACTCTTTTCTTCAATAAATTTACACACTTACAAATTGTAAATACCTGACAAATTTCGACAATTCAGTTCTGTTATTATCACACTAAGTATGAACTTTACTAACAACCAGCGAGACTTTGATTCACTTATCAGACACTCCTTTGGAACTGCTGACTTTTCAATTGGAAATATCTGTGAATTTTCTAGAATTTCGTTTATTAATTTGATTCTTAAACATGTAAATTGATTCTTAACAGTATGAATCAGCTTCCAAGCTGTCCTTCCACGCTACTGAATAAACTCAGTTATAAATTTCAGGTATATGACAATTTTCGTTTATTTCGGTCTCTCAACCTATCCGTAATTATGTCAGTAAGTAACGATCACAAAAGGTCTATTTCTGCTTCCAATAATTCCATTGGTCACATATAGTTTAAATGCACTTCAATTAGATATATCTGACAGTAAAAGAACGGAAAGAACGGAATGGTCGTAATCAGATATTTAGAAATGAAAAACATCTTCATTCAGTAGAACGAAAGGAGTGTTTGGAAGATTTAGAAGACTCTTGTTGATCCTTATTTACTGACATTTTTAAAATTGGAGTATTTTAAAGCAGTACGCAATTACCGTGTTTGGGTGCCCTTACTAGATACTGTCCAACACAAAAAGAGGCATTAAAATAGGCAGATCGAGAATGGGCATGAACCCAGCTCAGGCTGCTATTCTTTAATAAGGTTTTCCTCAATCCCACGAGATGAATGTCTACACGATAGCTTCTGTAAGGTAGATCCGGATTCAGCACGGACTTCTGGGGGGGGCAGCGGGTTTTAGTACTGCTACTTAGAGCTACTTTTAAGAGCTCCAACCTTTGGGATGGGTATTATTTAAATAAATAATAGAAGGAAGTTTTCTCCCCAGGGGCCTCGATCGTCCCCTGGATCCGCCACTGGTATAGGCCAGAATTGTGCCAAAGTCTGAGGCCCCAGAATTCGCGGGTAGTATATTGGCAATAATGTTGCCAAAAATTACACAAATATTATGATGGTGGGTTCAGATGTCCCTTTTTCTTTTATGTGTTTATATTTATTATTAAGTATACGTAGAAATGTTTCTTTCATTCTCTTTCCCTCTTTCTTCTCATCTTACTCATTCCCGCTCTCTGTTCCCCACGTTCTTAAAATCTGAATATTATTCTCCTGTAAGATTGTTTCTCAACACAACCCAAGGTTTAAAGAGACCAAGGTAATATAGTAAATTATTAGCAGCAGTGTACCAATAAATTCACATTAGAGCACCCTTTACTTGGATTTTTTCTGGGGGCAAGCATTAATACGTCTATTTGGGCCTCCAGGAAGGTTTTTTTCTCATTCTAGAGCTTTTTCTTTCTATCTTTCACCTACTATTTAATTCCCCCCGGAGCCTGTGGCCCTCCCTCACGGCAAGTTCTGCCAGGCCGTTACTTCCTGGACCCCTTCATAGATGACAAATCATTTCAAGGGGTAATAATGATAAATCTCAAAACCATACGATTAAATCTTATTTCCAGGGATGTCCCTCCCCTGCCCAAACCAGTTAGATGAAGAAGTAAACTATTTCGAAATTTAGGCAAGTTGCAAATACTAAACCCTACTACTGCTAAAGTTGATAAGATAGAGTGTCTGTTATCATTGCGATAGGAGGAAAGCACGGGAAGGACTGCTAAGATTCGCTAGCCGTGTTTTGTGTCAAAACACAGCGCCGAGCTACAGTAAACGGAGAATAGCAGTTTTCAATTGTAAATATTTGAGTATTTATGACAATTCAGTTCTTAATTTTATTCTTAAATTCGTCAGCAAAAAGCGGTCAACAAGATCCTGCTTTATATTTCAAACATTTCACTCGCCTTGCTGAATTCACTTACTTAACTATCGTAAATATCTTACATATTACGACAGT
Organism: Thermobia domestica; assembly: GCF_964235325.1. Taxonomy (NCBI): domain Eukaryota; kingdom Metazoa; phylum Arthropoda; class Insecta; order Zygentoma; family Lepismatidae; genus Thermobia; species Thermobia domestica. The sequence continues at coordinate 178,583,214 of NC_137461.1, read as the reverse complement.
TCCGCTCATATATTTCATTCCTAAATATGTCGCCAACTACCGATCAGCAACAGTCTGCTTCACCCTCCAATCATTTCTTGTGCCCTACTCAATAGACTCGGTATACAATTGTATATATATTAGCAATTTAGAAAATTACAATTAATTTAATTTATACTAAAATAGCTCACCAGCTAGCGATCATCAAGAGTTTGTTTGATACCAAAACTGAAGTTTCGCCCTACGAAATATACTGGCTTTCCAATACTAAATGAAAGACAATTTACGATAATATGTTGATTTACTTTATACTTAAATATGTCAGTAACTAAATATAAACGGATGTATTTGATTATCTTTCTTATTTCAAAAACTCTAATCCCTCTCAGTTGAAAATATCTGACAATTTTTGAGAATTGGTCATTTCATTTTATTGGTAAATATGTGTTAAAATAGGGACCAGCAAGTTTGCTACATTTCCTAAAAGCTCCTGTGCTTCTTGTGAATGGAATAAGATTTACTCTGTAAATGACCTGCATTTTACCATCTTCCCCTTGTTACCTTAATGGTTAAATATGTCAGTAACTACCTATGTTATCCACCATTTAATTTTCCGATTTCATTTTTGCTCTGCTGATTAAAACAACTTTTCAATGGTAAATAACTAACAATTTACGACAATTCCGAGATATAATTCATTCTTTTCTAAGTTGGAAAATAACGATCATCAAGTCTACTTTTTTCTTGCTAAAACTTTTCGCCCTAGTGAATGTAGTCACTTATATATATCACACTTTTTTCGTCAATTCCGTTCTTCATTAGTAGTTAGATATGGTTACTACGAGCGCATTTCCCCTCCACCCCCTAACTACCAAAAAATTATGAACCCACCACTAACCATCACACTTTAACACAGAAGGAACCAACTAATTATAGAAACTTACACAGCGCAAAAGTATCCCCATGACTACAATGTTAAAGTGAGATTGAATATGCTTTTATGACATTTAAAATCATAAAAACTTACATCTAAAACTTATAACTTATAGCGCTGTCTTTGATTGAAAAAATAGTTTTTGTTTGATCGAAATCGCTTTATTAGTAGCTGAGTAATACGAACTTGAAGTTTAGTATGTCGCATATGGTTGTTACATGTATATACACTTTCACCACACACATATACATATATTCAGTTGAAGAGAGCATGAGCATATATGTACATGAGATTTATAGTCTCTTTCTTTTTCCTTCTTCCCACACCAACATACATATATATACATTAGCCTCTTCCTTCAACGCAACTTCTAGCTAGCAGTCGTAGGATGGGAGCTGTATACCGATGACGTTGTATAATAGCTGTGAGACTACGTCACATATACATATTCAAGCACTCTTTTTGTTTTCAACAGAGGGAGCTGTATACTGATGACGTCGTATAATACCTGTGAGACCACGTCACTGAATTCGCAATAAAATATCTCTCGAGCCTCTTTTTCCCTTTCCTTTCCATCAGCACTCAGTGATAAACTAAATGATATGCAACACCATCTATTGAGTAAGTGAGTAACTGCTTGAATATGGTCACCTAGCTAGCAAATATAGCTAAAATATCAATGCTCAAAAAGAAAAAAAAATCAGTGTCTCCAACTCAATATTTTTTTCGGAACGTTCCAGGATTTTAATTTTTCAAGATATCGACTTAAAACATATAGGGATGAATTCACCCCATCACTATTAAATATGATAATTGTTAAAAATGAGTTGGCAACACTGGGAGTCCCACCCCCAAATAACGTTATTATTTAATACCTCGGCTCCTGATTAACCGATTTCAAAAATTCAAACGGTAAATGAATACTAATACCATAGCCAATTTTTTAAAATGCATAGATCGTTGCATAACCCACAATATATGTTTCACTTTTTCAATATCTCTACAAAATTTCAACAAATCGAAAAAAAATACTACCATAAGTTAAATAAAATTTTAAGACTTTTTTAAAGAATAACATTTTCCCGAAGACTCAAAAATAAACCCGCAAAAAATTCCCGAAATTTTGAACTTGCTGTAACTTCGTCAAATATTAACCGATTTTCAAAATTCAAACGACAATCAATAGACAAATAAATGTCCTATCTATTGAATGTCTTATAAATTGCATAACTCTAAGGATATAATTATAAAAAACTCAAATAAATCCCTTATTTATACATATATCTTTAAAATTCAATTGACATTATGTTTTGTATATCCCAAGGTCTTAGTTTTTATAATCTTGAAACTATAAAAAACTTATATACTTAAAATTACAAGTTCGGATATTGATAATGAAACCATAAAAACATTTATACACTTAAAACATACTTAAAATTACAAGTTTTATTTTTGTTATTTTTTGGATTCATTTCTAAAGTAAAACTGATGTATTTTATAACCATTATCTAAATCTTTCAAACCTTCATACTTAACAAACCGCTTATACTTTTTCAAATCTTTCAATACTTGCTCAGTTTCATCATTATATCTTTGTGGTAATAACGTCTTATATTTCTCATCTAAATGTACTAAAACTCTTTGACCATAACGCTGTGTTTCGATCAATTTCCATGTTATCTCGTACGCTTTACCTTTTGCTAACTCATCTATGCGAAAGAATCTCAATGCTTTAACATCATTTTTTTATTCAAATAATTAGCCATAGTTTATTTATTATAAGAAAAATGTTCGTTTTATGAGAAATTCATAAAACCAATCCTCATTTACATACAGAAAATTTACGTACAGAACTCAACAGTTGGATAATTATCTTTTAAACCAGTGCATTTGATTTTTATTCCATCTTTAACGATCTCATCAATCATTTTATCTGTTAAGTGTTTTGTAAATCTAGGTGGAAGAAAGACCTTAAACTCCTCACACTCAGCTAAAATGCTCTTCCCAAACTTAGTTTTAATCTTTTCCATTTTCACAATCTTATATTCTGTATTTAATTCTAATTCTCTTAATCCAATAACTTGTTTTTGTTCAAGACTTCCAAGTTTATTTGAAAGCTCAATATGACTTGACATCGTATTTATTATATAGAAAATCAGTGAACACTCTTCAATTTTTATCTTCACCAAAAATATTTAATCATTTTTTTATCAATTTTGTTTATGGAAAAACTTTAGTAAAACAATACAAACATACATTTAACTATCTAAAACTCTTCTACTACTTTCTCATTCTTAGGGTCATATCTAAAGTTCTTTTGCCCAATTAAAATCTCATAACATATAGTATTAGCAGCCACAGCTTCTGCAAAGTCTACTACAATCTTTATGTTTGTTCTCTCATTTACCGATACATTCTTCCTCTTACTACAATTAATCACATACATTGGTCTGTTATCTATAAACTCTTTAGGATCATAGTACATTTCGGTATTGCCACATGTTATTCTCTTAAATGCAGTATAATCTTCGTACATCTTAAAATAATCCTTGTTAGCAATATCTAAGTTTCTTGATTCTTTTGGAAATACCTCATTCCTTCCATTCTTAAGATAGATATTCTTTACCTTACAATGATCAAACTTACTTGCATCTGCTGTTTGTTTGCCACTTCTATCGGTTTGGAACATTACAACTACGAAATCAGGCATATCAAATTGTCTAGAATTAAATTGAGTAGTAACATCAAACTCCAAAAAAGAACCTACAACAGTCTTTTGAACACACTGATAAGTATGGAATGAAAACAAGATTTTAGGTTCTTTAAGAATATTCAACTTTAACTTGTTTTCATAATTAGATTCGTATTCAACAATAGGCATTCTTATCTCCATACTTTTTATTGTTATTTTTCCATCATGAGGAGCTGCTGCACCTGCTCCTGATCCAGTCCATTTATACAAGACATCGTTATTGTTGTTAGCTTTTGCAAATGTTGTTCTCAATCCACCTTTCCACATAACCTCTTTATAATCACTTAAAAAGCCAGGAATTAATCTTAATGGATATAAAACACTAAAGTCCTTTCTTAGACCAAGTTTATCATCTGTTTCAAATCCTGCTTGTTTTAGACATTCAACTTCTGGTTTGGAAATCTTTAATGTTCCGATAGCTGTTGATGTTATTCCTGGTAGCTCAATCTTATCTATAACAACACCATGCTTTCTAACCTCAATTTGAGAAAACAAGAATGGTAAGAAGTTATCTACAAGTCTTATAGTATCATTTGCACCAAATGTTCCTCCGACAGATGCACCAACAACTTCAAAAGTCATATGACAATCTGCTTTGTGTGGATGTATAAAGCCATCGCCCACATCGAAATCAAACTCAATATCTTTGTTAGCTTCATTCAAATTATTAAATGTTCTTGTGTTAGCTTTAAAACTCTGTAACTCGTAACTCTCAACACTATCCATTTATTATAAAGAAAATCTTGAAACAACGCTTTTATGGGATATACCCATAAAAGAATCATACATAATAACAATTAAAAACTTATAATCCCCATCCTAACTTAACCTTAGCATTCATAGCAGTACCAACCCCAAAAGCAGCTAATCGTTCACCAATTGACGCATCACTACTAAATGCTCTTTTCCATGCTTTATTTTCTAATTCCTTATCTGCAATATGTCTTGATTCTCTATCTTTATTATCCCTATAGTATATATCATGTTCTTTACAAGCCTCATCTAATGGGTTAATACCTTCATCACCTCTCTCTAACCTTTCTTGAAGCTTCGTAAAAGGCCCGCAAAATCTGAAGCCTGGTATATGTAACTCTGGTATCCCTTTCATGTTTAAAATCTTATTCATTAGTCCTTTTCCAAGCTTCTCATCATTCCAGAATCGTGGTGGTAATGTATTTAAGATCTTAATCAAATAACCTATACCTTTTGGATCATTAGGAATAAATTGTGAAAGCTTATTATTAATCATACTCACTATACCTACTTTCTCATTGTAAAAGTTATCATTTCCAGCCTTTTCTTCTCCATCTATAACTATTAACCGATCAATTAACTTTCTCACATCATCCATCCATATATATTCTTTAGGTATTTCTGTATATTGTTTAATTCCTTCACCAGTCCTTTTAGGAGTTGGAGGTAAAGATGGTTTAATATAATCATCCCAAATAGGCTTGATAATATTAATGTACTTAAAATCTCTATTAGGTGCTACTTTCTTATCTCGATTATATTTTTGGAAGGCAGCATCTGATTCTATTATTATTTCCTTGTACTGTTCAAAATCATCATCATCATAATCTTCAATGTTTTTATTAGTATTCATCGTTAACAATTCCCATAGACCTTCTGTTCCTTTATAAGTTTTACCATTAATTATCAAATCATCGCCATTCACTTTAACTTCAGAATTTCCTACCTTATTTATTATTTTTCCATCTTCTTCTACAGTTCTTATTCCAAATACACTATCATTTCTTTTACTATAATATTTCGCTGCAATCTTACCAAATGATTGTGCTGTTGTTAAAGGTTCTACTCCTTCCACTTTGTCTTTAATTTGTTTTCTCATTTGTTTTATTTCTCCCGTTATAGGTGTATCACTACTACTTGGAGAACTATCATAAGTTATCTTTTTAGGTGTTTCTAGTAGACTAGGATCTATTGAAGCCGTCTTATGTACAACTGGAACAAGTTCAGTTATTAGATTTTTATTTTGTTCTGCTACTTCTTTGATCTCACTTCCCAAATTTTGAATAGCATGAATTACAGGTTGTTCTTGTGTTTTAAATTTATCATATATACCTGCTCTTTCTTTCTTCCAAGATTTGAAGCCCTTTATCAAGAACTCCTTTAACTTGATATTCTTATTAATATCTCTCTCATCCATTTATTATGTAGAAAACGAACAAACGTCAATAAACATCAAAGAACATAAATAAACGTGAAAAAGTCAAACGTTTAAGAAGTGTTTTATCTTGTTCCTATACTTACCATTGTTTACCTTCCTTGTCATATCAATTACTATAAAACCATAATCTTCTTGCCAACATTTTGAACATATCTCTTTAAATTTATCATAAGACATATCTCCTCCAACAAACTCATTATACACATGTTTAAGATTAGTATCATCTTGTCTGAATATGCATAGGAAGGTAACGTTATCTCTTATAAGCTGTTTAGGCACTTTTGAATATGTTTGTGCAAGATAGAAACAGTCTAAATGTCTATGCCTACCTCTTGTAAAGTAATTTCTAACAGTATCTTGATTCTCTAAAATGTAATCATCAAACACAACGACAGAATATTCTTCACATTCATCAATAGATACAATAGAATCATTACCGCTTAAGAACGTCGCTATTTGTTTATTGAATTTTTGTTCTGCTTTTTCAAATCGATCTTTTAACTGCTCATACTTTAGCTGATTCATGCTTTTAGAACATATGTAGAAGTAATTATTGTTTAACCAACCTGGCTGTAATAAGAAGTTAAATAACAAAAACGTCTTACCAGACCCAGACGGACCCACTATAAGGCATCGAACATCATCAGGTATAAGCTCTCCATTTCTTTTCTTAACTGTCGTTTCTTTTATCATCTCTTGTACATCCCAATTAATAGTTTTCTTACTCATTTATTATAGAGAAAATCGACTCTTTTATGATCTTATATCTTTAAGTTGTTCTCTGATCTTAAGCAACGTATCTTTTATATATTCGCTATCCATTTCACCATTTAGTGTTATTATCATCTCTAACTGTTCTTTAAATGAGTTAATACAAGTGACAATGGTTTTATATTCATCTTTTCTTTTGCTTATGTTTAACTTAGAAGACAAACCTGTTATTATAGCACTTCCAGTTGCAAGAGACGTTGTTAATATCGAGTAAATTGTTACAGGTATAAAAACATTAATAAACCCAGTTGTTGCAGAAAGTATAACTGACAAGGTGATCAAAGTGTAGTATGCATATCTAACAATTCGTAGTTTTCTCTTTTTCTTCATTAAACTGTATTCTAACTTTTCAATGACATCTTCAATTAACTTGATTACTTTCTCTCTTGGAATATCTCTAGGTAAATCAAACTCATTCATTTATTATATAATAAATGGCTAAAGTATTTAAGCTAACGAGTGATACTTCTGTTTTAAAGAAGAAACTCCATTACGAATTAGACAACAGTAGCAACTATTTAAGTATAGGACTAGTTGGGTTTTACAGTACATATCTAACCCCAAACATAACAACAGAAAAAAACAGTTTCTCATATGGTGATAGACAAGTTTTTATACCAGAAGGGCAATACAGCTTAAACAGTCTTAATGAATATTTAAAATCTCAATCCATCAACATAACATTATCAGAAGATCATTTAAGAAAGAGAGTTAAAATAGAAACTGATAGTAATGATGTTACAATTGGGGGTATAGGTACTGTCCTCGGGTTTAATGTTTTTGAAGTTTTAGAAAAGAACAAAACACATATTGGAAGTAAGTTGCCAAAGTTTCAGCCGTTTGATACTATAAATGTTCACTGTAATATAGCAGATGGTATGTTTGTTAAAGATACAGAATACACACATAGAGAAACAGGGATCATAGCATCTTTAAAACAGATGCCGAGTTTAAACATAGCATCATTTACGAGCCTACTTATCCATTATTTTTCCCTGTATCCAAAGACAAGGTTGACAATTTTGAGATAAGGATAACAGATTAGAATGATTCCTTAATTGATTTTGGTGGAGCAACAACAACTGTATTTTTACAAACTAAGATTTTCTCTTAAATAAATAGGAAGATGTGTTCTATTAAAGGTTGTATGTTTAGTGTTCCTTACAGTGAACTAAAGGATTTAAATATTGATCATGTATTAACAAAGAAACAACTTAGTGATAAATCTAAGAAAATTAAAGAAGGTAAAGGAATGAATTTAACTTTAACTACCACACAAATGAAAAAGATTAAGAAAGAGCATATGGGCGGTTTGATCTTTACGATTCCAGCCTTTCTAGCAGCTTTAGGAGCAGTTGGCTCATTAGCAGGTGGTGCAGCAGCGATTACTAAAACTGTACTGGATGCTAAGAAGAATAAACAAGAACTTGAAGAACAAAAGAGACACAATATGGCTATGGAAGAAAAGCAGGGAGCAGGTAAACCAAAGAAGTCAAAAAACTAAAACCATTGACCAACTTCGATATAGAGAGGTTGGCTAGAGAATTAAAGATAAAACGATTTAGAGGTGTATTTATGAGTGATGAACTTCCACAAAAACCTTATGTAAATGAGTGTGGTATAGTTAACCTTGATAAATCAGAAAACATTGGTACTCATTGGATATGCTATTGGAAAGATAACATAAAGTACGTGTTCGATTCTTATGGTGGTGTTCCTCCTAAACAACTGGCACAATATCTTGGTACTGAAAACTTATTTTACAATGACGAACGAATACAAGACTTTAATTCAGTTATATGTGGTCATCTTTGTGTTAAGGTTTTAAATCTTCTAAATCAAGGATATTCTTTTAGTGATGTTATGTATATGATTAAAAATGATTAAGTTTAAGTACTTTTATGGTTTATATCCATAAAAGTTTTGTTTTAAGATAAATATGGAAGCTATACACAATAGATTTTTAGATTATTTTGAGAAGCATGAGGATGAACTAGATGCACTAGTTAGATTTAATTTTAATTGGTATTTTCAGGATGTTAGTATAATAGACTTAAAAGATAAAAACAACGCATATACAGTTGTTCAGTTATGGAAAATGTTAATACCTAAATTTTTGTACACGGAAGAAGAGTTGGTAAAGTTATATCCAATAATTACCTTAAAGGATATGTTATCAAATCATAACACCGGACCATTAAAATGCAGTAATTGTGGTAGTAAGTCATTAACAAAAGATAGGAGTACATACATTTGTGATTATTGTTCTGTAGCGAATGGTTTTGTTTACAGTACTTGTGAAGGAATGAGAGCTGCTTGCGTAAGAAAACCATGGTATGATACTATAAAAAGATTTAAGTTACAGTTATCTCGTTTGCAAGCTTTACAGGATAGAATTATTCCTGAAGATGTGTTCAAGGTGTTAAATGATGAATTTGGAGATATGTCAAAACATTTAATATCAACAAAAGATGTTCTAGAAGTACTAAAGAAAAACAAATACACAAAATATTATGATGATGTCTATTTAATACACCATCACCTTACCGATCAAAAACCATTAAACTTACGACATATGGAAGAAACACTTATAGAGGACTTCGAAAACTTATACAAAACCTTTAAAGAACTGTATCCGAAAAGAGTATTGTTTATTAACTTAAAATGTGTATTGTACCATCTGTTGAAAAAGCACGATGTTCATGTTGATATTGATTTTAAACACTCATCTAAACAAATAGAGATGTTAAAGAAATGTTTTGAAAAAATAGGATGGACATTTTCTGTATAATAAATGAGTATGGATATATTTGGTAATGTTAAAGATAGAAAAGATAATGTTGATATTAGTGAAGAAAAATTAAAATTGTTGGAGAATTTAAATGATATTGTTAGCGTAAGTCAACTTAGGTCAATAGAAGCTCAATTAGAGAACGATAGAAAACGATTTGAAGATGCATTAGAAACGTTACAAGACACATACGTCAAGAAAGAAGATTTTCAAAAGGTTAGGATGGATACTACTAAATTGATTATGCAGAAAGAAACTGTACCTCTACTATATCGATTAAGAGCTAAAAACGTTGAGCCAATCTTTAGAATATTTAATCTCTCTAATGGTTACAAATTTCTCTATAATGGGAAAATAATGCAAATGGAACTAAGTTTCGATAAATACTTTCTAGAGATATATTTGGGTGATACTTTGATTGAAACTTTACCTTTCAACTTTAACAAGAACGATATAATTACAATTAAACCAAATAAAAATTCAGCTATGGAAGAAGGGCAATTATTGTTTGTTGTAATGTACATAGAAAGAGAACTTTCCTAAAGACGTATAATTTTTAGGTAATGATAGATTTTATTTTTTTTTCGTTGATTTTCTATACAATATATAATGATGATGTATTGTGTTAAGTGCAAGAAATTGACAGATACGGAGAAAGATACCATTAGAATAGAACAAACAAAGAATGGAAGATATCTAAAGAAAGGTATTTGTTCTGTATGTGGTGTTACTAAAACTCAATTCGTTAAAAAGCCCGATTGAATAGAGGAAGGTAAAGGTGTTAGAGAAGACATTATAGAAGAAATTCACAAACCATCTAGAAAAAACTTTGACAGATTAAGCGTAGTTATAAAAGGTATCGATGATCTTTGGCAGGCTGATCTTCTCGAAATGGATAGTGGAGTATTAAAAGGTGTTTCCAAATTAAATAAAGGTTATAAGTATCTGCTAACGATTATAGATGTGTTCTCGAAATATGCGTTTGCTGTTCCTGTTAAAGATAAAAGTGGTAAGAATGTTACAGAAGCATTCGAATCCATATTAAGAACGAGAAAACCTAGTAACTTACAAACAGATCAAGGTAAAGAGTTTTACAATAAAGAGTTTAAGAAGTTGATGGATGAAAATAAGATTAATCACTACTCAACCTATAGTGGTAAGAAGGCTTCTGTTGTTGAGAGATTTAATCGAACACTTAAACAGAACATGTGGAAAAGGTTCACAACACAAGGGAATTATAAATGGATAGAGATATTACCAACACTAGTTAAAGAGTATAATCATCAAATTCATAGAACAATTGGTTTAAAGCCTATAGAAGTTAATAAGAAGAATGAGCAAACAATATTGGAGAAAGTGTATCAAAAAGAATATAAGCGCGTTAAGCCCAAATACAAGTTAGGTGATCATGTTCGTATAAGTAAGTCGAAAGGGTTATTTGAGAAAGGATATACACCTAATTGGTCAACAGAAGTATTTGTTATTAGCGAAGTTATTCCATCTAATCCGCCTACATATAGAATTAAAGATTTAGAAGAAGAGGATGTACAAGGTAGATTTTACGAACCAGAACTATTAAAGACGAAACATAAAGATGAATACTTGGTGGAGAAAGTGTTGAGAAAGAAAGGTGACAAAGTATATGTTAAATGGTTAGGGTTTGATGATTCGCATAATAGTTGGATAGATAAGAGTAATGTTGTAGTGTAAATATAAATGTTGTCTTTTATGGTTATTATTCCATAAAAGTCTAGCGAACCGTTACTCTCTGTGTTAGATGATTATGTAAGGGTGTAACGATTTCGAAAGAGTTAATACTTGATATGACAAGATGGTGAATGAGAATTTATTTTTGTGGGTAAAAACTCTGAAAATGATTAAATTAACATTTTCTATATAATAAATATAAGTACTATGGATAATTCGTATAGCTTAAATTATATTTGCTATGAACAGATTAAAGGTAATTATTGGTATGGTGTTTTTGGTGATTTTAAATTGATTATAGATAAGAGTACAGGATATTTCAATGCTGTCAAGTTATGTAAAGATGGTGGAAAAAGGTTTGATCACTGGTTAGAAAATAAAGAATCAAAAGAGCTCATAGCATACATTTCCAGAACCGGTATTCCGGGTTTAGAAATTATTAAAAAAGTAGCAGGTGGCAAAGGAGAAATATGGAATGAAATAAGAGGAACGTATGTTTGTAAAGAATTGATTCTAGATATATCACGATGGTTATCTCCAGAGTTTTATCTTAAATGTAATCAAATCATTATTAACTACATCGTTAAAGATTTTCAACAGCTATACCTTACTAACAACGATCAACTTCAAACAAGACTACAAGAAATAGAACAACAAATGAATGAATTACGTATAAACAATGAGAAAAAGAAAAGGAAATAAATCGTCTTAAAACAATCGCAGCACCATATACAGATGATGTTTCAAAAGATAATTGTCTAATCATATATAAGAAGAACAAACTTAATGATCCTTTCCCTTATTATGCTATCAGATGTCAAAAGAGAAGTCTATATACCTCTTAATGAAGCAGAAGAAAAATATCCGAATCATATAATAATATATGAAAAGTTCAGAGATCCTAACAGTATTAAGTCAATCTAATGCAGCAAGAACTAGATATTCGTAAAGGTAAGGGTAATGAGTTTTGGACGTCCTTATCAGAGGAAGATTTGATTAAAGAAATTGATTGTTTATATGATCGGTTATTATCTGATAATTAAAGGTTAATATTAGATAATTAAAGTTACGACTTTTATGATATAATAATCATAAGAGATAATTAAGGTTAATATTAGATAATTAAGGTTATGACTTTTATGATATAATAGTCATAAAAGGTAATTAGTTAAACATTAAACAAACCATCTGTTGTAACATCGAATGCTAAATTCAATATACTACCTAAAACGGGATTATTACGGTATTTTCTTATTATAACTCTCGAATCTACATAATGTCTAAATAAATATATAAACTCTACAGAGGTGTTGATAAATTGAAATGTTATGCCAATGAACTCTGTCTTTGAACTCTGCAATAAATCCTTCTGTTAAATTTTGAAATTATTTCCCAATCTACTTTGTCAGCGTAATCTCTTATAAGGTTTTCTGATAATTGTTGAGTTCCAGATAAGCGTCCCCAAGAAACTTTATCTGGATGTTCTCGTATAAAGGCTTCAGAGAGTTTGTTTCCATAAGATATAGCATCAAAATCAACTTTATCTATAAACTCATTAATAAATTCTTTAGATAGGTTTTGATTATACGATACTTCTTTCCAATCAACTCTATCTGCAAATTCTCTTATAAAGTCTTCTGATAAGTCTTGGCTTCCTGAAATAATCTCCCAATCAACTTTATCAGCCAATTCTCTTATAAACTCTTCCGATAACCTTTTCCATAAACATATTTCGCTCAAATTAACTTTCTGCAGATATTTGCGTATGAAGTCTTCTGTAATGTGATCATAGTTATATTCCTCCTCATAATCATCATAACCTATAGAAAACCATTGTTCATCAGTCAGTGAATCTAATATTTCATCAGACAAGTTCATAACGTTTGTATAGAGAATGTTTTGTATAAGAAATGAGTTCTTTTCTTTATTGGCTTTCTTGAACAAATGATCTAACATACCTATGGAGATGCTAAAATTTATTTTGTCTTCATCATTATAACCACCAATATCTAAATATTTACATACACAATCAAATATAGGTTTGTAAGATAATATTTCCTTAGCACTAGTCATGTTCGTTTTTATTCTTAGCTTTTTAAATTTATATCATTTTTGTTGGTTTTCTATATAACAAATATGGAGAAAGAATTTGATTTATTACATGATAGACTTAAACTTATTCATCATGATCTTAAACTCTTAGCAGCACTACTAGAGAAGCAAATACTGTTAAAGGAAAAAGAATTATTAATAATGCAACAAAAACATCTGATTTGAATAGTGATGATGAATATAAATATGGCAGTGATGATTAAGATGATGATGATGATGATGAGTAAGCTTACAAAAATGATTCAGTTTTAATTTGTATATATGTGACTTTGATGGGTTATTCTCATCAAAGTCGTGTTCTAATACAATATGCTAATAGGCATCGAGATTTCCCAGGTCACATGAATATTAGCTGTTGTATTAGTTAACAAAAATGAATTAAAAATTTTGATGAAGATGAAAATTGAAGAGTGATTATTTTCTATATAATAAATAGGATGAATAATTATAATAAATTTACTGTAGTGGAGTTAAGGCGACAATGTAAGGAGAAGGGGATCAGAAGATATTCCCGATTAAGAAAAGCAGAACTAATAAACCTTCTTAAACAATATGATGATGAACAAAGCAGAAGACAGATTAGAAATATATTCCCATTTAAAGAAGAAATATTTGAAGAACCAAAAATCAAAGTTGAATCAGTACCAATTGATGTAAAACTCAAAGAAACGACAATGAAATCAAGATTAGAATCATGGGAATTTACAACAGATTACAAACCACAAGATCCACTTGAACAATATATTACTGCAACATCTAAAGCTATATTAAACAGATTACAAATTAGCTTAAGTAAACATAGTTCATTGAAAGCTAATCTTTATATAAGTTGTACATATAAAAAAGGTAAAGAAACTCAAAACTTCTATTTTAACACTGAAAACCAAGAAATATATCAATCAAGTAATTTAAAAGAAGAAATAACTAAGATGAAACAAATATTAAGAACAAGAATGGATGAGTTTCAAGCTAGAGGTTCTGGCTGGGCTCTTATAAACATTAACTTTTTACAACTAGCAATCGTCAAATATACACCATATAGAGGATCAACATACATAGATCTACCTGATAAAATTAAAAATAAACAAGCAATCATAAATGTAAAGAACGAAGATGAAAAATGTTTCTTATATTCAATTTGTTCTGCACTATACCCAGTTAATAAAGATCCACAACGACCTTCCAAGTACAAGCAAGCTGTTAAATACTTAGAAGAAAAATTAAAAATTATTCATTTTCCTGTAAAACTATGTGATATTCCAAGAGCTGAAAAATTACTTAATATTTCTATAAATGTTTATGCATATGATAAAGACTATTCAATTTTTATACTACATCATACACAAAACAAGCAAGAAAATCATGTCAATTTATTATATATAAAAGAACAAAATGAAGACCAAGTTAAAACACATTATTGTTGGATTAAAGACCTAAGTAGATTAGTATGAACGCAATTAACTAAAAAGAGAGCTCGAAAATATTTATGTGGTAGATGTTTGTTATACTTTTACTCACAAGACGCTTTAAATAAACATGAGCAAGATTGTTCGTTAAATGAACCAGTAAAAATAATAATGCCTGAAGAAGGTAAATGTGTTGAATTTAAAAACTACCAATACACAATGAAAATGCCATTTGTGATTTATGCTGATTTTGAATGTTTGTTACATAAAGTTATGGGTTGTGAAGAATGTTATCCAGATAACGAGCCATATACGAAAAAATATCAACAACATAAGCCATCTGGATTTTGTTATTATGTAGTAAAGAGCGATGGAAGTAAAACTAATCCTGTTTTGTATAGAGGTAAGAACGCTGCTAATAAATTTATAAGACTGTTAACAAAAGAAGCTAAACATATATCGAACATATACAAACAAAATAACGAATTACCATTAACAAAAAGTCAGAGAAAAGAGTTCAATGAATCTAAATGTTGTTATTACTGTAAGCAGGAGTATACTAAAGAAAATCATAAAGTTAAGCATCACGATCATATAACAGGAAAATTTGTAGCACCTCTATGTAATAACTGCAATTTAAAAGTCAAAGTACCAATGTTTGTACCAGTGATCATACATAACTCTCACTTGTTTATAAAAGAACTTGGATGTAATAAAGAAGAAATAGATCTAATACCCAATAACGAGGAAAGATACATATCATTCAGTAAAAAGGTTGGAACTATTAAATTGAAATTTGTAGATTCATTTAGATTTATGGCTTCTAGTTTAGACAAATTATCATCAAACTTGAAACCTGAGCAAATGATACATACACAACCCTTTTATCCTAATCAAGAACAGTTTCAACTTGTAATAAGAAAAGGTGTTTACCCATATGATTATGTTAACAATTGGGATAGGTTTAGAGAAAGAAAATTACCGTTAAAGGAAGCATTCTTCAACAAGCTTATGAACACACATATAAGTGATGAAGATTATGAACATGCAAAGAAAGTATGGGAAACATTTGACATTAAGAATCTCGGACAATACCATGATTTATATTTGAAAACAGATGTATTATTGTTAGCAGATGTATTTGAGAACTTTAGAGAAACATGTCTTAAAGCTTATGATCTTGATCCTGCTTGGTATATGACGGCACCAGGTTTAGCTTGGGATGCAATGTTAAAGATGACAAATATGAAATTAGAATTGTTGTGGGATTATGATATGGTATTAATGGTAGAGAAAGGTATAAGAGGTGGGATTAGTCAGTGCTCAAAAAGATATGTTAAAGCAAATAATAAATATATGGAAGATTATGATAAGAATAAAGAAGATTCTTACTTAATGTATCTAGATGCCAATAACTTGTATGGGTGGGCGATGAGTCAATATCTACCGTATAAGGGATTTAGATGGTTAAGTGAAGGTGAGATAAGAGAAATAGATTTTTCAAGTATAACTGATAATTCTGATACTGGTTACATATTAGAAGTTGATCTTGAATATCCTAAAGAATTACATGACTATCACAAAGACTATCCATTAGCTCCTCAAAATATATGTCCGCCTGGTTCAAAACAATCGAAGCTATTAACAACCCTATATAACAAAGAAAAATATTTAATTCACTATCGAAACCTAAGACAGTGTCTTTCACTTGGATTAAAACTTAACAAGATACATCGAGTAATAGAGTTCGAACAATCAGATTGGTTAAATAAATATATTGATTTAAACACACAGATGAGAACAAAAGCAACAAATGATTTTAAAAAAGACTTCTATAAGCTCATGAATAATTCAGTATTTGGGAAGACTATGGAAAATATTAGAAAGAGAGTTAATATCAAACTTGTAAGTGATGAGAAAAAATACGAGAAACTTGTAGCAAAACCGAATTATAAGAGTACTACAGTTTTTACGGAAAATTTAGTAGCAGTTCACATGAACAAGGTTAAAGTGCAATTTAACAAACCGATTTATGTTGGTATGTCAATTCTAGATTTGTCAAAATATTTAATGTATGATTTCCATTATAATGTGATGAAACCAAAATATCAAGACAAAATAGAAGTATGTTATACAGATACCGATAGCTATATATACCATATTCAAACAGAAGATGTGTACGAGGACATGAAAAATTATATTGATTACTTCGATACCAGTGATTACCCTAAAGATAACAAATATAAGATACCACAAATCAATAAGAAAATACTTGGTAAGATGAAGGATGAAATTAAAGGTACAATCATAGAAGAGTTTGTGGGTTTAAGAAGTAAGATGTACAGTATAAAAGCACCTCAAATAGATTTAACAGATAAAGACTTTAAAGGTAAGTTCGATAAAGAAAAGTGTTGTAAGAAAGCTAAAGGTGTTAAGAAGAGTGTTGTGTATAAAGAACTCACATTTAACGAATATAAAGACTGTTTGATTAGCCAAAGAGAATATTATAAGAAGATGAATTTGATTAGAAGTTATAAGCACGATTTGTACAGTATAGAAGTAAATAAGTTAGCTTTAAGTTGTGTGGATGATAAGAGATGTGTTTTAAAGGATGGGATCAATACCCTACCATGGGGACATTATAAGTTAGAAGAAAAATGAAATATATATAAAAAATTCATTTATATAATAAATGCCTAAACAAAACATAATAAAATTAGACTATTTTCGATATTATTGCACAACATGTAAATCAATTGCAACGCGAACTAAAAAAGAATGTACAAGTGACTTCTGTAGCTTTGGAAGATGTAGTAGATGTGAAAATTATGGATATGATTATATTTGAAAATGTGTAGAATAATTTAGTTGTAGTTTTAGTTTTAGTTAGATGTAAGTTTTTATGATTTTAAATGTCATAGAAGCATATTCAATCTCACTTTAACATTGTAGTTATGGGGATACTTCGCGCTGTGTAAGTTTCTATAATTAGTTGGTTCCTTCTGTGTTAAAGTGTGATGGTTAGTGGTGGGTTCATAATTTTTTGGTAGTTAGGGGGTGGAGGGGAAATGCGCTCGTAGTAACCACATCTAACTACTTTTATTCTATCTTAAATATTCCAACCAATGATCACCATTAGTCTGCTTTAGCTTCCCATCACTCCTTCCGGACTACTTACTCTATTCACTTTTAAACTTTTAATATCAATAAATTTGCAACAATCCCGTCGTTTCATTTTCTTTGTAAATAAATCGGCAAATAACAATGAGCGAGAGTTTACAATATGTTCCAAACACTCCGTTCCCCTAATGAATAGAATCACTTCTGAATGTTAAATATCTGACACTTTACAATTGAATTGTTTCATTTTATTCCTAAATGTGTCAACGAACGATCATAAAGATACAGTTTTACCTTCCAAACACTCCTTTTATCACACTGAATAGACTCGCATATTAGTGGTAAAAATTTCACAAATATACGACAATTGCGTACATTTTTTTAATTCTTAAACATGTCGGGAACAAACGATCAGCGTGTAACTGTTTACTCCTCCAAACTCTCCTTAAGCTCTACTGTATGCACACACTATTGATTTGTAAATATGAGACAATCTTCGACAAATTCATTCTTTCATATCATTCGTATATATATCGGGAACTAACGATCGGCAAGAGCTTGCCTCGTCTTCAAATCATCCCTCTCTCAGTACTGAATATATTCGCTTCCGAATTTCTGTTCTTCCATATTATCCACAAATATTTCAACTAAATATCAGAAAGGAACTGCTTCGTCTTCTTTAACTATTTTCACCCTACTGATTGGAGTCACTTTTCAATTGTAAATATCTGACTTTTTACGACAATACAGTTGTTACTTAAAATTTTAAATTAGACAGTAAGTAACGATCAACCTTAGCCTGCTTCATCTTCCAAAAAATTCCTTTCGTTTTACTAAACGGAATGACTTATCAATTGTAAATATATGACAAATTACGACAATTCTGTTCTTTCACTTTAGTTTAAATATGTCTCCTACATTCGACTATTCAACTCTCATATTCTCCTACCGTTCTGCTGAATTAGCACACTCCATAATTTGATTTCATTCTTATTTATGTCGGCATATAACGATCAGCAACAGTTCGCTTCATCTACCAAAATTCTTTTCTCCCTACCGAATGGACTAATTTTAGTTTTCCATACATCAGAGATTAACGACAAATCCGTTTTCTTTTTTATTATATAGTATGTCTGCAACCAAGGATCACCACCAGTTTGCTATAGCTTAAAATCACTCCTTTTTTCCTAGTGAATCGACTCACTCCTCAATTGTTAATATGTGAAATTTACAATTCCGTAGTTTCATTCTATTCATAATTCTGTCAGTAACTGAAGATAAGGAATAGTCTGGTTTGTCTTCTACAACTCTTTTCCCCTGACAAAATAGACAATATCTGACCTTATATGCCCTACAATTCCGTTATATTAAATTATTCCTACATATATAAGTAACTAATGATCAACTAAGCCTTGCTGAATGGACTTGCTCATTAATTGATTTTTCCCTTAATTTCATTTACTAACGACCAGCAAAACTCTGATCTAGCTATCAGATACTCGTTTCGTTCCTCTCAGTGAACATAGTATTTTTCAATCCTAAATATCTGACAATTTACTATTATTTCGTTTCTGATTTTAATCTTAAATATGACCTCAACTACACTCCTACTGTATTGACACACTTTTCAATTGTAGATATGTGATATACAGTGATGTCAATTAAGTTATTTCATAATATTCCTACTTATGGAAGTAAATAAAATCAAGAAGGGCGTTGCTGGTTGTTAGTATAAGACATATTAAAAAAGAAAATCAAAGAAAGGAATTGTCGTAATTTGTAAGATAGTTACAGTTGATAAGCCGGTCTATTAAATAAGGCCAAAAAAGTGATTGGTATCTCAACTTTACTATTGCTGATCTTTGGCTCAAAGCTTATTTAAGCATAAAATGAAAAAAGTTAATCTTTATTTTTCAGTATTTACAGTTGAAAGGTGTCTATTCAGTAAAATAAAAGCTAAAAATATAAACAGATTAAGAAACGTTGTGATTTAGGCATATCTTACAAGTAGTGAAGCGTGGGCACCCATTAAAAAAGGAAAGGTCATCACCTATGTTGTACACTAACATGATACTTACACAAACTTAAAACTATATTACATTTAGAAACATGCATTGTATTTCCGTTACTATTAGCGCATTGTAGAGTTTATTATCCCTTATATCCGTAGTAAAATTTACCTATGAAAAGCTTGAGATTTCTTAAATGTAAGATTTGCAAGACCAAGACCAAGACCAAGACTGGGTGTGCAAGACCAAGACCAAGACCAAGGGTTGCAGTGCAAGACCTAGACCAAGACTGGATGTGCAAGACCAAGACCAAGACCACCCCGGTCTTGGTCTTGGTCTTGCATTTGCTCATCACTAAATACTATGATTGAATTAAAGTTTACAAAAAAAAAATACTCTTTCGGGTATCATGGCTTAAAAGTCTGTTTGTGGCACTCATGCCTATGGGGGTGATGAGTGCTCAGTACTCGACTCCCCTCGTTGTTAATGCTGGCTTTCTCAACCGGAGTTCGCTATTACTTTCTTTCAAGTAGCTTCCTAATTGTTCTTATGACGCTGGGTGCATGCCATAATTCCAATACTATCTAGTGAGTATGCATGGTCGGCAATCGTTCCTCAAGCCAGACCTGACACTCCTTAACTTCGCTGATCTCACTAGGGCATTGCCGAGTTATTTAAACATTTATAACTTCGCTTTTCACTACATTAATTAGTTTTACATCGTTATCTACGTAAAATAGAAATTTATTTTTATTCCATACATACAAGCGGTTGTAATAAAACAACATGGAATTTTAAACGTATATTTCTGTGGATAATTTCTTAACTGTGTAACCAGGGACGGATCGGTGCTGATTGTCATTGCTGCTGACTACCATAGCCAATTTGGTGCTGATTGCCACGACTGGCGCTGATTGTCAATATCAAGGTGCTGATTGTCACGATGGCGTGCTGACTGCCACAAGCCTGAGACGAAGTTGCTAGATGTAACATTACCGGATGTCAAGAAGCATGAAAGAAACGTGATGAACCTTAGGATCGTGTTGTTTAGACCAACTTCTAACAAACGTAAACAGGTCTCTGTATGTACTTTGTTTTGTCAGGGAGCGGTACGTACAAAATTGGTACGATTTATATGTTCTCACGTGAACTCCCTATGTGTAAAGCTGCGCAAATTGTTTCGAGCAGCTCTTGAAAATTACATTAAAAAAAAAAAACACTGCTGGCTGTTCCTCACAAGGGAAGTTCGGGAGAAAGCACTCGCCTGCAGAGAAACTAAGCATGCCATTTGAAGACCTAATTCATGCTGATTACAACAAGCTAATAAATTTCCTGTACGGTTGAGAACTGTTCGAGATATTCAACTTGGCATTATATGAGAAAATGAGGATATGCACATTTAAACGCGTTAAGTACAACATAATTAGCAATGAATATTGACATACGAATTGAAAGCTATCGGAAGTAACAAAAAAAAAACTGTTTTGCAATAACTAACGGGTTTGTTAGATACAATTAGTCATTATATTTTTCACAATAATGATAGGTTAGAGATGAAAATTGATCACTGTTGTTCATCTGTTTTATGAAGAAATGACACAGGCAAAAGACTTCCTTGCACCATGAACATTTTATATGTGCAATTGCGTTGCATCCGTCAAGGGAACAGTTCGCAGAACCAAAGCAGAAAGCAAATTCGACAAGTGATTCAAAAGGTATAGGCCTATAACTTGTTCGTAACCTGCCTTGTGAAACGCAAAATGAAACAATCCAATGTATTGCGGTGATTGGAACTGATTCGTATG
Organism: Thermobia domestica; assembly: GCF_964235325.1. Lineage (NCBI taxonomy): Eukaryota > Metazoa > Arthropoda > Insecta > Zygentoma > Lepismatidae > Thermobia > Thermobia domestica. The sequence goes on along the minus strand of NC_137461.1, from coordinate 178,561,637 downwards.
GACACGAACTGTATTTGATTATTCCGTTGGTACATCATAATGTCCTGATGAAGTTTCATACTCTGTACAATTCTTTTGCCGTAATCTTTGATTGATAGGAATCCAAACACATCAAATGGTTGTATCCCCGTGTGCAGCAGTTCTTTGGTACCTTCTCAAACATTACGTTTTTTGTCATCCGTCATGCAACTTGTAATTAACAATTTGTCTGTGAATGGACCCAGTGATCAAGCACTAGCAAGTTCAAAACATCAGGCTTCGCTATGGGAGAAAATATTTAACGCGTTTAAATATGCATCCACTCATTTTTTCATATAAACTTCCAATCTGAATATCTCGAACAGTTCTCAACTGTACAGGAATATTATTACGTGTTGAAATCAGCATGAATTGGTCCTTCATAAGGTATGCTTAGTTTCTCTGCAGGCGAGTGCTTTGTCCCGAACTTCCCTTGTCAGCACTGACTTCAGACCATCATATCCAAAACACAAAATCCGTTTATCTTGTTCCAATCTATCGTACTGCAGAAAAGGAAGTTCCATCTTCGAAGCGAAGATGATCATCCGGAAAATCTAGTTCTTTAGACGTGGAATTATTATTATTATTATTATTATTATTATTATTATTATTATTATTATTATTATTATTATTATTATTAATGCCAAGAACTGTCTTTCTAGCATTGTTTAAATAGCCCTTCCTTTGACTCTAAAAACATTATTTGGGTGAATAAATACACACTAATTTTACTTTATAATACTTATCCATTAAATAATACAAGAAAACAATTAATTTAAACAACGAAATTTGCAAATTGTACATATAACAGAAAAGACAATCCCTTTATAAACATCCAAGCGTATGTCGTTACATTTAGTGAGCAACTTTGTAACTTACAGGATGCTACATAGATTTGCTGTGATGATTACTAAATTAATTCCTCATATTAATTTAGTATGATGATTAGTAAATTCAGTATGACGGATTAATTCCGCTCTTTCCAAATAGTTTCTCTCAGGCTCGTGGCAGTCAGCTCACCGTCGTGGCAGTCAGCACCTTGATATTTACAATCAGCGCCAGTCGAGGCAATCAGCTCCAATAATTAGCTGTGTCAGTCAGCACACGTGGCAGTCAGCACCAAACCTTCAGAACGAAGCGATAGCTCAAAATATCACATCTTAAAAAGAAAGAACAAGAAATGGCTACCTGCATTTTCGAAGGTCGAAATTTTCTGAGCAAGAACGCCAATGCAAGTAATTTCTTGCGATGTATTGCTTCATTAAACTTCTACAACGTTAAAAAAAAAAAAAATCCTCTGGATCTACCGCTATGTGTAACAAAATAATATTGGAAGGTAGAAATCTTATGTGCTTGTTTTACAAAATTAGGTTTCGGAATTTGTTGAAAACATGCTCTTTGACTAAAAATGACTTGAAAGGGAATAGATCTACAGTATATTGAGTCACAGCTCAAAATTTGAGTTGTTTTAAACACTTTCGATATACCGTGTGATCAGAGGTGGAATTCTTCTTTCCCGCGTGAATACCCCTCTGAACATGGTCCCCAAAGGGTAATTGTTTACTATCAGAAATGTAACTTAACAATGCGTGCATTTTGAGTAAAGACAATGGTATATATGTTTTTTTTTTTTTTTTTACGATATTCGAAACGAGAGACCGAGACTTTCAAGAGTGAGCTTGAATTTTTTATTTTATTTTATTTTATTTTATTTTATTTTATTTTATTTTATTTTATTTTATTTTGTGACGAGCTAGTTTCAGGAAGTTACTCCCTCACGAAGTTAATCCCTAATATTTTCAGGTGGCGTGTTGTTTGCCAGGACTCGATTTTCGTGTTGATTGCCACCATTTTGCCACGATTTGCATTCCAATCTTACCATATCTCATTATCGCGAAAATTCACACACACCTAGAGTAAAAGGAAGGGTTGCAAGGCACCTCTCTTTTTGATTCTCTGGAACAAGTGGTAAATGTTCTCGCCTTTGAACACAAAACATCATTAATATCACAATAGCTTAGTAAATTGATATAATTGCATTTTCTCTTTTAACTGAGTTTTTAATATGGGCTGTTACAAAATGTTACTTTTTCCGTTATGCTACGCAACTAAAGAACTGGGTTTTATATACTTTAGAAAAATGAAATGAAATATTTCAGTTTTACTTCCCATGGTTGTGACGTGTAAGCTAAAGGATATGGTAATGATCAGAATGAATGAAAAATAGTGTAATGAAGAAAGTGGTAGGAAACAGAAGAACACACTGCATCACTGTCATCTAAAGTGTTTACTCTGAGACTTGCTTGAAAAATTAAGCAAATATTTCTCATTTCTGCACCCCTAGAATCCATCTGAGATACGATCTTGTGTACAATTACACCACAAAAATAATATTTTAAATTGTTTTTTTTTTCTGGGGGTGGTTCAGTATCGAATGATTTATCTTTCGATTGCGGAATTCAACTTCTTACATTTGTATGATCTAAATCTTACCTTCAAATGTCCGAGAGAATTAATGGTTAAACTTAGAAAAATGTAATCTGCTAGTTTACTTCTGCCATATGTTTTATTGTATCAAATCGTACACAGTGCTCCCTTGTGGTTATGTGGATAGCCACGCGCCTTTTGGGTAGGAGACCTGGGTTAGATTACCGGCGAAAATTTATTTGGATCGGAATCCATGTTAAGATGTAGGCTCATGTCTCAGTCTGCTGCTGAATGGGATGTTTAACTCAAATCTACTCCAATTCATGCACATTCCATTTTGTTTCAAAAAGGCTATGAAGGGATTGCCGACCCATGTATTTTAATAATCTCTGTTGAATTGATTTGATTTAATTTTTAGTGACCCGCTCAGCATCGAGGCTATATGAGATGTGGACCTACAGTTTAACGTGAAATCCGATCCACATGAGCTCCCGCTGGAATCGATCCTGGGTCTTCCACGTCAAAGGCGCGTACACTAACCGCTTAGCCACAAAGGATCTCTCTGAGTGGGCTTGAAATTAGCCAACTAACAATACAAAAGTCACTAAATTTTTGTATTACCAATAGAAGTTTCCTTCCTCTCTCTCGCTAAATCCATATAAATCTAATTTTGTTTAATTTAATCTCTAGGAAAGCTATGAAAGATTAAAAGAAAAAAAAAGCATGCCCCTCCTGAAGGTTCGGGTTCTCATTCTTCGGGATGGTTACCTCCTACTTATGGGTGGTCCTGATGAAATGCCTACATTCAACGTTGGCTACACACAAATTGTACGTCATATAAATTTTGAAAATGCATTTGGGGAGATTTTAAGCACACAAATGATTACCTCGAGTGCTTGAACTCAACTTGAATAAATTTAACAGCGGCGTTAGCAGCTGATAGCGTAGTAACCCAATAACGTGCTTGGGACAGTTTGTATTGTATGTATTATGTTTATAAATATAATAGATTTGATTTTTATGATATGGTCATCTGGCAACCCTCAGGTTATGAGTCGATTATGTATAAATCTTCACTATTGTGATATAAGATAAGGCAGAGATAATACCGTGGCAAACAACACCAAAATGAAGTCGTGGCAAACAACACGTAAACTATTTCCAGCCCTTTATCTAATAATAATAATAATAATAATAAAAGTTTGGAACTTCACTCCTAAGTCCTCGTAAACAACTTTTAAACGATTGATATTCACGAAGAGTTTGACTAATGGGAGACCCCACTATTTTGTTGCACTGTATATCCAGAACTTTTAACTCATAAACTTAACAAATTCACCCCTAAGTCCTTCGAAACAAATCCAAAACAATTAACGTAGGTTTAATTATTCGTGACGAATGGGGCCCCCCCTTTATTTTACTGGCTGTATCTTGAGAAGTGTAAACTTCTAAACTTTAGGATTTCAGTCTTAAATCCTCTCAAAAGTTTTTAAAGCAATTGATGTAGGTTTTAAAGTTATATGTGACGTATGGGGTGCTCACTTCACGGAGTTGGCCCCCAATTTTGCGGTAATGTATCTTTAAAATAGTACACTTCTAACTTCGGGACTTCACTCCTATATCCTTCCAAACAAATCATAAACGATTGGTGTACGTTCTAAGAATATTCGCGAGAAGTTGGACTAGATGCATAAAACTTTCGCATACAAAGAACTTTCAATTTTTAAAATGGGGGCTAGAGATATGCATCCCCCACATTTAAAATGGGGGTAAGTCGAAAGCTGTGAGAACACAAAACTCGGGGTTTTCAGCAAAAAACGGCACCAAACTTTAGCATAGAAAACACTTCCTATTTCTAAAGTGGGTTGTTGCATGTCTCCATCCCCCCCAAATTTATTGTTGCTTTAACCTAAGAAATGTGAGCACGGAACTGGAGATATAAACTGACATAGAAAAGACTTTCAATTTCTAAAGTGGGAGGTTCATCCCGCACCTCCAAATTTATTCTTGTTATAACTTGAGAACGACAAGAGCACAAAACTTGGGGTTTTCAGAGTAAAAGGGTTTAAAAAAAAACTTTAGCATACAAAAGATTTTCAATTTCTAAAATAGTGGCTGGAGAAATGAGTACCTCATATTTAATAGAGAGAGAACTCGAAAACGGCAAGAGAACAAAACTAGGAGATTTCAGCACAAAACTAGTACAAAACTTTTGCACAGAATGAACTTTCAACTTCCGAAGTCTCCAGCCCTCCCAAATTATTCTTGCTATAACTTGAGAACGGCGAGAGCACAAAACTTGGGGTTTTCGGTACAAAAGGTAAAAAAAATACCACAAGACTTTGCCGTACAAAAGACTTTGAATTTCAAAATTGTGTGTTTGTAGGGGGAGGGAAGCTTGAGACATGGACCCCTAACTACGGGACCGCGGTGGATCAGTGGTATAGAATTCACCTCGGATACTGAATCCCTGATTCAATCCATCTCATGCTTATTGCACTTTTGTGCTGCGCGAAAACAATGTGTGTAGGTTTCCTTGTGGTTCTGCCCTTTCCTCCCATTTTCTTAATTCCACTTGTTTCTTTAATATCATTCGTTTTTTTTTCATCCCTTACCATCCCCTTTGCTTGTTGTTTATTGAAGTGAACGTCTCTTTTTAACAGTTAGACCATATGACACATGGGCATACAGTTTAAGGGCTTCGTTCACATCCTTCTCGTTTAAATCTATTCATGTTTACTATAATACTGACAACCAGAAATATTTCATCGTGAGTTTGAAACGAAAACTAAAAAGAAACGGAACGCTGTGGTAGGTTCCAAGCAAACTGGTATCGAAAATAACTTTCAGATTAATTATTTAACTTGCACTTACGAGAAATACATCAGGGAAGCAGTGACTGGGATAACAAGTCCGCAGTCGCTGCAGTGCAAGACGACCGTGACGTTTAGAACACCTTCCTAAAAGTTGTAAAACCAGATTCGTACAGGGTTACCTTTTTTTTTCGGGTTATACTGACACTGCATAGAAAAACTTAATATCAAACTAAAGTGAAAAAATACATTTCATAGTCAATTTGTGCTACTTGGCTCTGAATGTTTCAATAGAACTAGAGTGCCTATCCAGCCCGGTCCTGTTTTTCTTGAATAATTATTTCGCCATAGCATATACAACGAGGTTTAATACCATCGATAGTTGTAGGACCTCCATGTCGTTGAAATTAGAAAGTATAATAGATGCGATAAATTGTTTGGAAGCTGGATTATTTGTGTAAATTTATTCAAGTTGTTATTACAAAAATTTCCTTATGTTCTTTAAATAATATTATTCGAACATTGTTTTGAAAATTTTTACAAAAATGAATGAATAAATGAATAAATCTCATGAACTTTGAACTTTCGTTTATCCCATCCTAAAAATCGATCATGCACACCAAAGAGACAAAAAGCAAGACTTGTAAAACTTAGTATGCTTTAAATACAATCTTTTTTTCTTTTCTTTCTTTCTTTTTTTAAAGCAAAATTGCAGGTAACGTTATATATATTTCTTTTTTCAGCTTCTCACACAAACATGCAGCAATCCTTTCTTTTGTAATCACTCACGTCGTCGGTCAACACGTGAGCGTGGCGTAAACAAATTACGCATAGTCACATTTATAAAGCCAGTACTACTCCAACAGAAGAAAATGAAAAGATTACACTTGGCTCTCACACACAAGACACAGCTAGACAGCGTCTCAAGTCTGTGACCTCACTAGGGCGGCTTTGAAACGAAAATATAAAATAGGGTGAGCCCTGCGGTTCCCGGGTTAAACAAAATAAAGCATCGCAATAATAATAATAATAATAATAATAATAATAATAATAATAATAATAATAATAATAATAATAATAATAATAATAATAATAATAATAATAATAATTTCTCTTTCGAAGCAGTTTTTAGCGCAAAAACTTCAGTAAAGAGACTTTTTATAAAATGTTTAACTTAACAAGAAAAATCAATAGGAGATCCGCAGCTACACGAAGAACTAATTGTTATATGAATAATTTGCGGTCACTAGCACCCATATGCAGTAATATTTTTCAAGAGGTGGCCCAAGGTATTGCTCCCGGAACTACGAAATTTTCCCCAGGGCATACTTCATATCGAGCTCAATGGGGATTCCCAGTATTTTGCAGTAGTACTTTTCACATCCAATGTATTGAAATCCATCAGTAACATATCTGAAATCATTACTGTCCATATGAGATATCGCCAAAGAATCGACTTTAATCCCCAAAGTAACGACATATACGAAGTGTTTCTAAAGAACAAATAACAACTCCGTGAACATATAGTACTCACAAGGGAACATTCCGATTTGGTAAATTAAATTGCTGAAACTGATTAGTAGCACTGGATTCAGCACCAAAATAAACAGAGAAAAAGAGAGTGTTTAGTGGCAGACCGTATACTGGGTGGGAGATAAGTGAGGGCAAAGTGCGAAGATAGAACGTAGAAAATGTCTAGAAATGCCACGTTAATTTTGAAACAAGTACAGGGATTGAAACGAGTTTATGCAGACATGCTTAATTTTACACACCTCCTTTTTTGTTAAGGTTACTGATCAGAACGAAATAATTATTCTACCATCCAGTAAAATGTTTTCTTTCTTTTGAACTTTCTTTTATGATCAATATTCCAGGTAAATTATGTCAGTTGTCTTTTTTCGTTCCTATTTTCTTTCGTTTTTTTTTCATCGCTCACTTGTCGCACTCTCCCATGTTTGAAATGAGCGAGAGGATTTAAAGCAGATAAAATTTCTGCTTTCATTGTTTCCGCTGGTCATTCCTTTTGTTTGGCACATAGAAAGAAACTTCACAAAACATGCTACTGCTTCTTATCATTCAAGGCATCAGCCATCCAAAATTTTACATATAGTTATATTTGTCACCGCCTATGTGAATAATTCCAGTGGTGATTTCTTGATTATTCTCAGGACCTGTGTAAATAGTTCCCTAATAATGTTGGTAAATTGGTATAAAGTTCATCATCAAAAAATCATGAACATTTTCTAAACTATGTTACAAATGGTTGTTGAGCCTATAATTCTTTCAACTTCTTTTAGAGAATCGTCCAATTTAGAGGAGTTCGGATTAGGGGTGGTATAGAGACGAGACCGCAGTGTAAGGCTTGTCTCCTTTGACAAATAATGGCCTCGATCCTGATCTCGTCTCGATAAGCACACTGTACGCTTGTCTCGATCTAGAATGTCAAGTCTCAACTTCGTCTCGGAATAGTAGTATGAAATAAAAAATGTGAAAGTAGTATTATCTTACAGACTGTCGTTTCATCTTTCTTATTTTTAGCCTTCATTCTTGAATTAGAATTATTGAATGGCGTGTCCATTCGTAGCTAAGTTGCAATGCTCGTGCTTCCTGTGCGTGTTTGCGGATTCAATCATTAGTGCGTATATCAAGCCTTAAATAAAACTTGAATAGTGATCCACATTTCACTTTAAACAACATATCTTGTCTCATATAACCTCAATATTTGTTATATAGTGAAACTCTAATCAATCAACTTCAATACTATAGCTTATTTTCTTCCTGCTGAATCAGGGTTATTCAACATTTGCCGTCGATAATAGCAAGAATGTATTTAAACGATAGGAAATTTAAATTTTACAATTTCGTATTTATTATCCATTAATTCTTCTTTGACTGCCATGTTAAACGAAGAAAATCACGTTCATTATCTTAACAAATATATATTTTACTAATACAATATTTGTTTCAAATGGATGAAATCCTTAATTACCTTTCACAACACCAACCTTAATTGACACTTTATAATACAAGCTTATTGCAACCTTACGATGCGCTTATTCTCCATAATATTATAGTCACACATTAAGCTGTAGGTCCGCGTCTCATATAGCCTTAGTGCAGAACGAGACACTAAACTCAAATCCAAGAATCATCTTTCACTATCTATGGTCTCGGGTTGTGTCACCAAACACGAGATTCAAACTCAGATATCTCTCCTAGTTCAGATTTCACTTTCTGTTTCTTATACAAGCTCATAAGACTGCGATGTATTATATAGGTATACAATTTTTTTTTCACCTAACAGTATGAATAGTTCTAAATTATCGTACACTTCCGTGTTTGTAGTCGAACAAATCGAAACTGCTAGAATGTTTTATATATATAATAACGAGAAAAAAACATAATTATGCAAAATGGAAAAAGAAATATAATAAATCTCAGAATAATACCTACCATCACTGAATTAAACTTTAAAAAACACTGGCGTAACAGCCTTTAGGGGACCATGGCTTAAAGCTGGTTTACGGCACTCATGCCTTTGGAGTGATGTGTGGTCAGCACATCGCCCTCTCGCCGTTAATGCTGGATTACTAGACGGGAGTTCACCGGGCTTCAAGTTTCGCCTATTCAAGATTCGCCTAATCCTCCTAGCTATGCAAACGTCAATCAAAGCGATGACACAGTTAATTTTCTTACTAGGCGAAAAGTTGATTTTTTAAAGCCCTTCGTTTAGCTCGCATACGTTGGTAGTCCTGCACATTATTAATAGCTATCATTTTTTCTTGGAAGTATTTTCACGTTCTTATTAAATATTCCAGTGTGTAGCTGAAAATTTTGACAAACCCAGCGCAAATTGATAGCCTAACGAAACTTGCGGGATAGTTTCCTTTTATCAAGTATACTAATATCCTGAAAGTCCCCGAACATTCCTCTTGAGCTACATCCAATGTGGCTGCCATATTCAATTTGGCCGACACTGTGTATAGAAAAATAATGTTTTCCTTGATTTCTTAGCTTAGGTTCAATTACACGGTCTTGGTACTTGTAACAAAATATTTTTATGAATAAAATTACGTTTCGTTTCGTATATTCATCTCTGTAGGTCAGGTAGATATAAATCTAGAAATGAAGGAATAGGCTTGTATCGCTTAATGTTGTGCCTGTGTTTCTGTCAAGCGTATCTTTCTGATTTCTTTGTTTGTTTATATAAATAATATTTATATAAGTAAAAAAAAATAGAGAAAGAAACTATGTGAACATGCTAGAATTACACTTGACATATACAAAATATGATGCATTTGAGAACAATAGGGCATTATACGGAAGTTTCTGTCATCTTATTTAGCAAAATAATCTATAGAGAAAACGTTATTTAAGCAAAATTCAGTTTTTTATAAGAGATAGAAATAATTTATGGTGCATAAAAGACAAAAAAAAGTCAATCCCTGGCACGGTACACTGTTCGGACATAAACGATAAGGTTGGGCGTAAATAAGGGCCCCGCAGACCCCGCATTGCGGGGGGGAGGGGAGGGCGAAGCCATCACGGGACCCCAAATCGTGATGTAGGACGTAGAGAAAGGGCCCCATTCCACATTGTCTGCTGGGTGGCCCCCAAGTCACTGCATGTCTGAGTGAAACAATCTCGAACATAAACAATAGGCCCAAGTACATGAGAGTTTTACATTTGCAATACACGAGCTTAAAAAAAATGACGCTGCTATGTCCAAACAACGAACTAGGTAGCGTTCTCCATTTTCTCTTCCGATCCCCAATACTTGAATATGTTGTTCCCCCATATCAATTACTTGAATATGTTGCTCCAGCAAAGTTAGCTCCTCATTGTACACTTTCTATACGTGCCGTCTGCTCGCATTTGCTCTTAAGAGTAAAACTGAGGGGTAAGTGACTGGTGTGAAATAAGTCTTCTGTATGTGAAATATCGACAGAAAGCCAGTGCGTCACTCCATGGGATGCATAAAAGTATAATTGGAAACGTTATCCCACTTTTACTAGTTCTTCAGGATTGGTGGTAGAATTATTGAATATACTCATAACCTGTTACAATTAACTGTCTATCTCTTGAGTAGTTTCAAAGGTTTTCTTCCCTTTTTGGAACAGAGACAAAGCCATGTTACTTCCTGAAAATTCATGTAAAAATATCATCACATCATCCATGTTTCCTCCTGTATTTTCATGTATTTAAACATTTTGACTGAATGATGAAATCTGCTTTCTTTATGAAAAATCAGAAAAATACGCTAGAGAGAGAGAGAGAGAGAGAGAAACAGATACAAGATTAAACGACACAACCCTCTCCTCCATTTGTAACTTTATATCTACCTAACCTACAGAGATTGTACTTTATATCAAACGAGAAGAAATTTGTTTACAAAATATTTTGTTATAAGTTTCAAAATCGTATAATTGAACGAAAGGTAAGAAATCAAGGAAACATGGATATTCTATAGACTGCGGCGATCACATGAGATATGGCAGCCATATTGGGTGAATCTTAAGTGAATATCTGGTCACTTTTAGGATATGCCTATACTTGATGGGAAGAAGCTGTCCCATAAGTTTTATTGTTACTATTTGTTTTTTCGGTTCAGACCCCTGCATACTGCACTAAAACAGTTTGCACTTAATTAAAAATTTACACTTTTAATGGTGATGCTCGATGTCAAGCGTATACTATCTATACCGTAATTGTGCTTATACTGATCTTTGGTGCTTTGTTTAATTTTATTTTATGAATTATGCAAACTCTCGTCGAATTTGTGACTTCATTTTTTATTTTCTGTAATGCATTTTGTAACTTCATGTAATATTTTCATATCTTGGTGTCAAACATATAATATCTAGTCATATAGTGTAATTGCGCTTATACTGTTTGGATGTGTACTTTTTATTTTTATTTTATTTTTTTTTTTTAAATTTAAAAACTACAAATTTCTTAAATTGTGTCATTTCTTGTCAGTACTACCAACATAATTTCACATTAGGCAATCTTGAATTCAAGATTCGCTTGCCCTTTCTCTTGAGTTAACATCTGCAAATTTCATTGCCTGAGGTTATTAGACGAATCGTGAATAGCCGAAAGTTGAAGTCACCGAGTTCAATATTTCCTTTCAAGTAGTTCCCCAATTGTCCTCACGACGCTGGGTGTATACCGAAATGCCAATACCATGTAATGAGTACGCATAGTCACTCGGGCCAGATCCGGTACTATTTAACTTCGCTGATCTCACTAGGACATTGCCGATTAAATTAAACATTAACAACTTTGCTTTCCAGTTAACATTAATTAGCTTTAATTTACATTGGTATCTACGTAAAATAGAAATTTCTTTTTATTCCACGCATGCAAGCGCTTGTAATAAACAACAAAAAAATTTTAAATGTATCTTTCTGTGGATAATTCCTTAATTGTGTAACTAGAGGCGAATCCAAGTTGAATATTGGGGGGGTGGCAGTCGTTCGAGCTCAAAACAAGGTAATAATATATTACAAAAAAGAAAGAAGAAAGAAAAAACGAAAAGTCAAACAATTTTAGAAAAGGGAATGGACTCTTCTGTAGAATTAATATGAACAAAAACACCAGAGGTACAAAAAGTGCAGCCAAGTTCGTCAGCCTCAAAAAGTGTTGAGATGAGGATGGATGAGCCAAGTCCCTTGGCCACTGCATCTGAAACGAACACTGGTACTTGGCGCGAGATGTCTAACCTATTCGAATACATTAAGATGTCTGTTCCTAGTTTCACGTCCGGGACATTTCAGCCATAAGGCTAATGGTGACCCCCAAATCCACCACGCTCACAAACACCATCCGTAAGGCTCGTTAACATCATTTACCTTGACACTTCGTGAAGGAATATAACTTTTCCTTGTCTGGGTTTCGAACCACCAATCTTACTGCAGTACTGTATATGTGCCTTAGCGCCTTAGCGAAGTTGATATTCCTAAGGTTGGTGGTGGTCCCAAACCCACCACGTCCACCACCACTATCCCCAAGGTTCCTTAACATCATTTTCCTTGACACCTTGCGCCAAGTTCCAGTGTTCGTTTCAGATGCAGGGTCAAGGAACTTGGTTCATCCATCCTCATCTCAACACTTTTTGAGTCTGACGAACTTGGCTGCACTTTTTGTACCTCTGGTGTTTTTGTTCATATTTCACTTCTTTTTGTAGTTCACCATGTCAATATCGTATATCTTAATTGTGGCATATTATTGAATTTAAATTCAAAATTGTACATTTTTAAAGGAGTTATAATGTGTCACATGCAACATTAGTTCCCAAGGGCTCTCCCACAGGAAATCGAACCCAGGATGCCGTACAAGAAAGGCGCACATGCTAGCCACTAGAACAGCGGGGAGGATTTGTTCTATTAAATATCTGTCAGAGAGTTATATCCAAACGAGATTCTAATTCATTTACTCGAACTACAAAATCACGATCGCTAACATCTCATTTTTCATTACCTAAATACGAAGAGTATAAACAGGGCCCAAAACCCTTAATGCTGAATCCTCGCTGCTACATCACTAGACATGGCTGGTGTTTCAATATACTTAATTGTTCTCTACCATTCCACATTGCGAAATTACGGAGTTCATTACATAACGCGCATGTTGCGCAGTTTCATACTGCCTCGGGTTTTCCTTCCAATGATGTACACCTTTCAAATAGCTTGTAATCTTAATAATATTTGCCACCTAACTGTATATAAAACTACATGAACTGACATAAATTAAAGAGGTGCTTCCGGTTGACGTGGAAAGTTCAAATGATGAAGGGGGATGAAGAATTTCCACATGTTATTTAAATGGGTCTTTTTTGGACCTATAATCTCATGTTTTAGGAACTTGGAATAAGAACTTGAAATTCAGTATGCTTCTACGTTTTCGTTAGTATTACCTAAGTAATCAGTAAAAATAAACAATTCCAACTTTAGAGTGGTCTTATGGGGAACTGAAAAAACATTTCCATGTTATTTATATTGGACGTCTTCTACACCCCAAAAAGTTTATTCACTTCCGGCAGGATTAGAATGATGAAATTTGGCACGATTGTAGCTCCCGCGACTAACCTACAGGAAAATTGCTAAAAGTGAATATTTCTTTTTTTTTAAATTTTTAAGGAATCTAAAGGGAGATGAAGAAATTCCCATGTTATTTAAATAGGCATTTTCCTGGGATACAAAATCTTATGTTTTAGATAGTTGAAATAGGAAAAGAAATTTGAAATTCGGTAGAATTGTGAGCTTAAGAGGTGTGAGGAAGTAGGCCGAGCAAAGTCGGACGCGTGGGGGCGAACCCTCAGGTGGGCAAATTCAGTAAATATCAAGAGCAAAGGCACGAAATTCACTGTTGATGAAAAGGCTGATACGTAAGAGATTCGCACACTGTTCACAGATAGAGACACGAAGCATCAAGAACATTTTTACATAATGACTGTGGTAACCATAATACAACTCGTGGTACCAATATATTTACGAAAACGGTTACATTTTGTTGCTAGTCTCACATAAACTCGAACAATTAAATTTCTCATTTCTTCGGAAACTTCATTAATTCTAAATATCCTCACTTCTACAATCTCTTACTTATCAATTAATTTCAATATCTATTTAATACAAATGACTGCAATAAAGGAAAAATCTTCACCGAAAAAAGAAAAAACTATTGGCTCCCCTTGTCTGGATTTCCAACCACGAAATTTACGGCAGTATGTACGTGTCTTAGCCCACGTTTTCAACAGTTAACTGATTCTCAGAATGTGCCTCATTAACTTGCTTAACTACTTATTACTAGCTTTCACTTATTTTACTCGCACACTGAGAAAAAATTTACGTAGGTACATAGGTTACATAGGTAGGTATGTGGTGTACGTAGGTTACATATCTAAATCCTGTAGTTTTTGGACTTAACGTACACTAAACTTATAACTGAAAAGTATATTTTAAACATACTTTCCGTATAAGTGTTCCGAATAAACGTACTTTCCGCACAAAGGAAAGAACTATGTAGACAGTCAGGATCTCACATACAGATGACCGTTTGTAACTTACAGTTGACGTACGTAATGTACGGAAGACTGTTAGATGTCAGACATCCTGTAACGCCATTGAGTAACATCTAAGCGGGAAAGAGGCCAGTACGTATGTATTATATGGATAACGTATGTTAAGTATTGATTTCTATAGTAAACATAAGGATCCCGTATATTTGTACAATATACCGATGTCCGGATAACGGATTTTTCTCGGTGACCTTAGTTTGTTTTTCTATTAATCTAGAACGACAGGGACACGAACACAGAAACATCGAGGAGAGTTAAAATTCCAAAGGCTCTTCTACCGGGAATCGAACTCGGGATCCCATACTCCAAAGGCGCACGTGATAGACAGCGAGGAGGGCACCAACTCGACTACTCGGAAGATTGACAACATTATCACAATGCACATGATGTGTTTAATAACGGAATCGTTCCCGATTTCTGATTTAAGGACAGTTTTTTTTTCAATGAAAAATTTTCCATGGCAAATTCCTCAAATTTCATTTTCAAGCCGTTACAGGGTACCTTCCTAGAGTTTCGCATCTTTTTCTCATTAAGAAGTATCTAATGGCAATGGACAGTTTTGGGCCCATAAAAATTTCCATAGTACATTACTTAAATTTGGAACATTTTACTTAGACAAGTCATTATATAAGGTAGGTACCATTATGCAGAGTTTCAAATTTCTATCTCATTTGGAAGCACCTAATCAATGATGAGTGAGTAAATGAACCGATCTCTGTTTGAGTAAGGGCAGTTTTTCTCCTATAGAAAATTCCATAGCACATTCCTTAAATTTCGGACATTTTTCATATTCAAGCCATTACTGTATAAGCTACCTTTGTGTAAACATTCATATCTTTATCTCATTGGAAAGTACCTAATAGCTACGGACAATTTTTCGCCTATAAGAAATTTCCCACAGCACATTCCTCACATTTCGGACTTTTTCCATACTCAGGTCATTATAAGATACCTTTATGCAGAGTTTCACATCTTATCTCATTGAGAAGTACCAAATGAAAGTGATGAGTGAGTGAGTGAACCCATTTCTGCTTGGCTAAGGACAGTTTTCACCCATAAAAAGTTCCCATAGCACACTCCTCAAATTTTGGACATTTCCCATACTCAAGTCATTATAAGGTATATTTATGCGGACATTCATGCCCCTATCTCATTGGAAAGTGCCTAATCAATGCTATGAGTGAGTGAACAGATTTCTGCTTGGCTAAGGACAGTTTTCACCCATAAAAATTTTCCTTTAGCACGTTACTTAAATTTCAGACCTTTTCCATACTCAAGTCATTATAAGGTACCTATATACACTTTTACGTCAATATTTCATAAACAAGTACTTAACCAATTTGACGAGTGAGTAAATGAACCGATTTCTGGTTGGCTAATATCAGTTTTTCACCCATAAAAAATTCCCATAAGTAATTCCTCACATTTCGGACTTTTCACACTCAAGTCATTATAACGTACCTTTATGCAGAGTTTCACGTCTCTATCTCATTGCAAACTAGCAACTCAATGTGATGAGTGAATGAATGAACCGATTTCTACTTTGCTAAGGACAGTTTTCATCCATGAAAAATTTCCCATAGCACATTCCTCACATTACGGATCTTTTTCACACTCTAGTCATTATAAAGTACCTTTATGTAGAGCTTCACGTCTCTATCTCATTGAGAAGCACGTAGTCAATTTGATGAGTGAGAGGACGAACCTATATATGTTTGGCTAAGGACAGTTTCTTGCCCATAAAAAAATCCCATAACACATTCCTCACATTTCTAACTTTTTCAGTACTCGAGTCATTATAGGGTGCTTCTATGCAAAGTTTCACGTTTCTATCTCATTGGGAAGTACCAAATCAATTTGATGAGTGGGAGAATGAACCGATTTGTGCTTGGCTAAGAACAGTTTTTCGTCCATAAATATTTCTTATAACACATTCCACACATTTCGGACATTTTTCATACTCAAGTCATTATAAGATACCTTTACGCAGAGTTTCACGTCTCTATCTCATTGGGAAGTACCTAATCAATTTGATGAGTGAGTGAGTGAAACGATTTCTTGGTTGGCTAAGAACATTTTTTGCCCCCCCCCCTTAAATTCCCATAGCACATTCCTCACATTTCGGACTTTTTGCATATTCAAGTAATTATAGGGTACCTTTATGCAAAGTTTTACGTCTCTATCTCACTGGAAAATACCTAATCAATTTGATGAGTGAGTGAGTGAATGAAACGATTTCTTGGTTGGCTATGGAAAGTTTTTTGCTCATAAAAATTTCCCATATTACATTCCTCAGATTTCGGACATTTCCATACCCAAGTCGTTATAGGGTACCTTTATACAAAGTTTTACGTATCTACCTCATTTTGGAGTACCTTATCAATTTGATGAGTGAGTCAAAGAAACTATTTCCCTGCCTGGCTAAGGACAGTTTTTCCCCATAAAAAATCCCCATAGCACATTCCTTAGATTTCTGACTTTTTCTATACTCAAGTCATTATAGAGTACCTTTATGCAAAGTTTCACGTCTCTATCTCATTGGGGAGTAACTTATCAATTTGATGAGTGAGTGAGTGAAACGATTTCTTGCTTAGCTAAAGACAGTTTTTTGCCCATGAAAAATTTCCCCACAGCACATTCATCAAATTTCGGACTTTTTCTATACTCATGTCATTATAAGGTACCTTTGTGCTAAGTTTCACGTCTCTGTCTCATTGGGAAGTACCTAATCAATTTGATGAGTGAGTCAGTGAGTCAGTGAGCCTGAAAACTGCATATTTTAGAGGTCCAGTACTCGAATATAATTGAAGATAGGAATGCGAGATTTGGTATATGAGTACATCTCTCGGATATCTCCTTAAATTCTAAATTTCATGTTTCTTCCCGTTACTAGAATCGGTTTTACAGAGCCTCGAAATCGGCGATTTTACCCAAAACTCTAGTTCGTGTATAATATGCTTACGGCAGTGCAGGCCAGTTTTCATTTTCTTCGCGGAACTTGGCTGGCATGCACTGCTGTGCATGTTGACTTGTTTAAACGTTGATACTGATGGATTACAAATAATAATAATAATAATAATAATAATAATAATAATAATAATAATAATAATAATAATAAGAAGAATAATAATAAGAATACGAATTCTTCTTGAATCATGAACTTTAATTTCTATTCATACGCTAGTTATATTACTTCCTTCTTTGTATTTTCAATTGCACTCGCATGTAAAATGCCAGAACCATTACGTTTGTTAACTTTCTGTACTGTCAAACTGGACTTTCTAAAACAGGAATATTGACAAATACTTGCGGACAAATGGGTTTATAGCTTACTGTTTACCAATTGTTAACAAGAAGCAGAAATCAGTTTTGTGAAGGAACGGATAGCTCAAAATATTGCATCTTGAAAAGAAAGAAGAGAAGCGGCCACCTACATTTTCGAAAGTGGGCATTTTCTGAGCAAGAATTCCAATGCAAGTAATTTATTGAGATGTATTAATTCATTTAATTTCTGCAATTGAAGATTTACTTATTGTAGCTTTTATTCTACAATTATAATACAAAGTTTAAAAAAAAATCAATAGCTACAACTCAGGGGCGTCATTTAGGGAGAGCAGGAGGGGGCAATTGCCCCCCCAAGAGTTTGAGGAATACATATACTCTAATCGATTGTCTACTAATATACTAGTACAGAAGGTGAAAATCTTATGTCGATGGTGCTCTTGCCCCCCCTCAACAGAAGTCTGAAATGACGCTCCTGCTACAACTTTGTAATGGGTTTTATATCTTTTAAATCCTATTCTTGAGGTTGCGATCGCCCCCGATCGCTATCCTGGATCCGCTCCTGTGTTTGTTTTACAAAATTAGATTTCGAGATTTTTAGGGAACATGCTCTTTGAGTACTAAAAATGACTTAAAAGGAATAAAGTATAATATTTGGAATATATATTTGTGATGAGTGGGGAGCTAACTTCAGGAAGTTACAATTACTAGGGATCAGGTCTCTGTATTTCACCCCATATAGTCCCCGCTCTGTTCTAGTGGTGAGTGAGCGTGATGTAAGAGGCTCCGAGTTCGATTCTTGATCAGCTTTAAAATTTGAACTCATTAACGTAGATCTGATTCGATCTTAAGGTATGGATTCACTTATACGGAAACCTCGGTGGATCAGTGATAGAGCACCTATCTACTTCTTAGGATATGTGGCCCCAGCTTCGGTCCTGGTTCTCGCCGAGCCGGTTTCATTGAGGATGAAAACTATGTGCACGGGTTTTCTCGAAGACCTTCCATTACCTCCCACTTTTTATATAGCCAAGATTTTACCATCACTTGTTTGTTTCATTCGCTACCATCTCCTTCAGCCTTGGAGCATAATTGTGTGGCACTAAACTCAGAGATTTCATTTCCAAGCAGTGATTATTTCAGAGAGTGACAGGGAGATCCTTGGAGCTATTGAATTCCTCCTGGGCATGTTAAAAGTGGATTTCCCACCATTTCAACAATATTACTTTTCACACCTAGTGTATTAAAATCCTCACCCCTGAGGGAAAATCTAAAACCATTACTGTTTTCAAGCAACGTATAGCTTCGGTACTAGAAAGAGGTCATAAATAAACTTCTCATTTATTCATTGGTAAATCCTTTGGTAAAGATGATGCTGAATTATAACAAAGCAAAGTTTTTATAAAATGCATTAAAAAGAAGAAACTATTTTTGAGAAGGTAAAATGAAGAAATTAAAAACGTTGAGTGCGGTTTTCTCAAATATCAGGGAAGTAGTTTAGTTTATAAAAACATTTAATCTCGCAAATGCTTTTAGTGTTAATTTCATTTCTTCAATTTACCACCACAAAAACTATTTTCTCCCAAAATTATTTTCAAAATTTCTTGATGTTATCAACTATATTATTTGAATACCACTCATTCTAGCATTGGAACTTCTTGTATAAATTAAAAGACAAATTCTGACCAAAGCATATATATACTAATAAATAATAGCGTTACAGTTTCGGCAAATTAATTATTAGTTATTATTTATTAATTTGGTCAAAATTTGTCATTTAATTTAAACTATATTATTATTATTATTATTATTATTATTATTATTATTATTATTATTATTAGTATCTCCATAGCTAGCGATTAGCGTACGCGTCTTTGGCGTGGGGTACCTGGGTTCGATTCCCAGTAGGAGTTCATGTGTTTCGGATTCCACATTAATCAGTACGTCCACTTCTCATACAGCTTAGCTGCTGAAACGGACGTTAAACTCAAAATCAACTCAACTCACTAATAATGTAATAGTAATAATAATAATAATAATAATAATAATAATAATAATAATAATAATAATAATAATAATAATAATAATAATAATAATAAATGACACATGTAAGGAGTGAAAGGCAAGAAACCATATAAAAACCTGCATGCGATCATATGAAGTCGGAACCTCTCCTTTCTGTGTAATTACCAGTGAGACACTAAACCATAAATAAAACAGTAATATTACGGTCTTATTAATGGTGTTCCTGAAAATATGGGACAAATTGTAGAGTGGTGTTACATTGGATTATTTAATTATCATTGAGTAACATGTATTTCTTATTCTATATACATGTATTGTAGTTATATATTATAATATTTCAAATCGTGTGTGTCTTTTAGTCTAGGGCTTCTACATATTTTCTCAGCTTTAAATATGTTTGTGTAGAGCACAGCCTATACAATTGTTATTGAAATCTATAACCAGTCTTTCTTGTTCGCTTTACTGCTTTATAACCAGCGGAAGAAAACAGCTATAAAGGAACTTCAGGTGTCAATCAGCTATTCAGCTGCTGCGTGACGCACGTGGGAAGGGCTCCTCCTCTACATATCTCCCCCTTCTCAATACTGTTCGTTATGAGCGAACGGTGGTGCGAGTTTCTCCGAAGCAATTGTGTATGGTGATGATGTTCTATCTGAGATGTTGGTAGACACTGTTTTTGTCCATTTTCCATCCTAATTTCTGTGAACTGTTTAAACAGAATAGTTTATGAAATGAGTAATGCTTGAGAAGAGACGTTTTAAAGAATACGCTCACAGTTGCCGACATTTTCTTACACATTCTGTTGAGAGTTGGATACCTGGAAATAACCAAAAATCGTCCCGAAAAAACCCCTTGACCATAAAAAATATCGTCATATCAATCAACGTTATTTTTATGTAATTACTGACACATCTCGGGAAAACGTTTCTTATGCTACTTAGATTGAATTATGTCAGATTCATTGCAATAAGATGTAAAATATTGTTGTTATTTTTAAAAAATCCAAATTATTGGAAACATTTCGTCCCGTTTAAACCCCTCAAAATTATAGATATGTATAAATATGTTATTTATTAAAATTAATTAACGAAACTTTCTATAACGATGTTTCCCACAGTCCTTTACCACTCTCAACAAAATTTATTGGGAAATATAAACTTTTTTGTCCTTCGACTTTTTCGCCTCACAGAAAGATGCCTTGGTGGTATGTAATGAAAAAAATACATTTTGTTTCTTAAAAAAAAAAACAAAATATTTATTTGTGAATAGATAATAGGGTCGATAAAGCTTTTTATACTTATTTCTTTGTAAAACGGTGACATCAAAAGTCATTTCTGCAAAAATTGTGATATTTTAGGAAAAATATCATGACATTCCGAAAACTAAATTAGAACACAACATGTTGATGGCAATAGCATATTCATAGTTTTATTGCTTCACACATTTCTTCAGATCAAGATTTAGTCAATATAGTATAAAGAGGAGCAAATAAATCAAAGTTAGAAAATTTAGAATGTATCTATTGTTTCGTCCTTTTTAGACCCCTAGCAGCTAAAGATAGATAGATAGTAATCTGCAAGTGGTCTAGTTGCGGAAATTTGTCAGCAAAAAGACCACTTTCCATTATCTACTTTTATGAAAGTGGCCTATTTGCTGATTGAGGTGGTCTATTGGCGGAATCTTGGTGGTCTATTTGCTGACTTGTGAAATTTGTGGTCTAAATGCGTAATAAGGCTTGCCAACCTCTGCATTTTCTACAATATAACTATGGTCAGTAGATAACCTCATTGCTTGGCAATCATGCGATTTAAGGTTTACCGGTAGTCGGTAATACTTGCTTATTTTTATCTGGGTAAATCCCATTTCAGGGGTAGACGTAACATATCATTTCCATCAGAATATATACTTCTTCTCTAAAAATTTCCACCTTACTAGTTCATCACATTTTATTCTTCTCACGCTAGTGACTACGCCTTCTTCTACTCACTTAAAATAGTTCAATCAGCTTAACCCGCTAGGTGGTAAGAGTTAAATTCTTTTCAGGGGTACACATTTTATAAATGAAACCAAAAAAGTTATATCGCTTTCTCACCCACCCCCTTCTAACATCAATATGTCAGACGTACCTAAGACGTACCTCCAAGATCAAAAATGGCCCCCAAAAACATCGACGAGCTTGCCAACTAGTGATGAGCAAATGCAAGACCAAGACCAAGACCCGGGTGGTCTTGGTCTTGGTCTTGGTCTTGCACATGCGGTCTTGGTCTTGGTCTTGCACTGGAACCCTCGGTCTTGGTCTTGGTCTTGGTCTTGCATACCTAGTCTTGGTCTTGGTCTTGGTCTTGCATACCCAGTCTTGGTCTTGCTTGCAAGAGTCTTGCAAGTTTTGCTTTTAAGAAATCTATGATTTTCATAAGTAAATTTAACTCTGGATATAAGGGATAATAAATCCTACATTGCGTCAACAGTGAGGGAAATACAATGTATGTTTCTAAATGTAATATATTTTACCTTCGTGTAAGTGTGATGATACTGTACAACATAGGCGATGACCTTTACTTTTGTTTTCAATGGGTGATCACGCTTCACTACTTATAAGATAAATCACAACATTTCGTAATATTTTTATATGTTTTAACAGATCCAATACTCCACTGGTTCCCAAACTGGGGAGGCTACCCCTGACAGTGAGACGCATGAAAGAAAACCAAGACGGCACAGATTACTGAAATACCATAAATTGCAGAATTATTTTTACACTCTAAAGGCGTCAGATTTTTTTCTTTCTAACCACGATTAGCTTATCTTTGTATTGAACAAACTCCCAATTAAATATTGAAATACTGATTCTAATATGTACTGTATGGGGCAGAAACAAGGACATTACGCAAAAACGATGAAACAGTTAGACTTTCGAAATGTGGGCATGGAGAAAAAGGAGAGAATCAGCTGGGTTGAACGGAAAACGAATGCGAAGGTTTCAGAAATAGTAGCAGTAGGGGAGAAAAGAAGAATTTAGATGTAATGAAGAGGAGGACATTGGCTGATGAGGAACTGTATTATGAGGGACGTGCTAGAGGGAGGGGGCGAAGGAGATTGTAGTTGAAGAAAGATATTAAGACAGAAAATTGCTACGTTAAGACGAAGAGACTAGCTGAGGACCACAGTCATCGAAGCTTCTCAGCTGCAGCAAGTGACCTGCCAATAATGGCAGGATAGCTATTATTATGACGATGATGATATGTTTTGCAATATTGACCAAAATAGAGAGAAAAAAATAAAATAATAATAATTAAACCTCTTAATATTTTAGAATATGAAATGAAATTAAATTTGTGAGTTTTACGTCCCACGTTATGCCGGCTAGGCTAAAGGAAACTGTGATAATGAAAATGAATGAAAATGGTGGAAAGAAGAAAGTGGGAGGAAACGGGAGAACCCCGAGGAAACCCACGCACACGATGTTTGTCCACCACAAAGTTCACTTGGCGGGGGCTGGGATTAAACGCGGGACCCCAAACACCAGAGCTGAACGCTCTACCATTGAGCCACCACGGCCCCAATATTTTAAAATAATTTGAGTGAAAACTGAAAACGACTCAACTGTCTATGTCTTTTGTGTAAACTCAATTTATATAAATACTTTTGACCTACATCAGAAATACATAATAACGGCATCAAACTTCAAGTTATTTGAAATAAGTACGAAATCACTCTCAGTTGTGAATATAGATTATTTATTGTTGTATAATGTTATATCGTTGAATCCTAGATATGCCGTATACCTAAGGGGGCTATAAGTTATATTGATAAACAATTATTCAACGTATAAGCATCCACATATGAAATCAAACTTGCGGTCACATGCGCTAAGTTTTTGTCAATGTCATGAAAATGTTATTTCAATATTAATTATATAAGTACACATTAAAAATTTCCAACGGATGCTTGAACCTCAGAGCCAATGCCCTACCCATGTAGTCGACATCTATGGTGTACGGAATTGCCGATGCTCAATACTACATTTCTTTAGTTTTGGAAGAAGAACACCATTAATATGTTTTGAAATGAAATGAAATATCTAGTTTAACGTCCCACGATTATTACACTGAGGCTAAGGGAAACAGAGATGATGAGAAGTGGTGGAATAAAGAAAGTACGAGGAAACGGGAAAACCCACGCACAGGGTGTTTGTTCACCAAAGAAGCTCACATAGCGCAAGCTGCGATCGAACCAGGGCCCCATGTACCAGAGCTGCACGCTCTGCCACTGAGCTACCGTGTCTATAACATGCTCTAGTTTATTTTTGCTTATCCACTTCTTATGGACACAACTATTCTTCGTATGATTTCCCAAAATCCAATCATGGGCCGTTGTGAATGACCAAATGATGACCAAAGTAAATCAGACACTGAAGTTATTATAGCTTGTAACAATTCATAGAATTATGCTATCGGTCGTCTAGTGAACGACCGATTCAAAAAACGACATACTGTAGCTATATGTTACAGGAGCAGATCGACTCACATGGATTGCATAAACTACTGGGAACACATTCACTCCGGCGGTATTTTTACTGGAGTCAAGAAGTTCACGTGAAAGATGTAATGATTTTCCCCCTTCCTTTTTATATTCTATAAAAAATCAAGTAGTACCATACTTGTGCAAGACTCTTGCGCAAGAGTCTTGGTCTTGGTCTTGGTCTTGCAGGTATGGTCTTGGTCTTGGTCTTGGTCTTGCAGGTATGGTCTTGGTCTTGGTCTTGCATCGGGATTCCTGGTCTTGGTCTTGGTCTTGGTCTTGGTCTTGCATGCAAGACTCTTGCAAAAACTGCAAGACCAAGACTCTTGCGCTCATCACTATTGCCAACGTTTCGGATGACCATGGATTCCATCGCGGTGGGCCGTGAAGCAAAGAAGGTAGGTATCAAGTGCATTTCCTACTTCTACTAGGAATTTGAACTGGCGTCCTCTAAGGTGATTGTCCAAGGAATGTAACAGATAACAATCTGAGGTGCAATGTCCGGGAAGTGTGGCGGATGCAATAGGGTTTCCAATCCAAGGCGTAGAATGGTTTCCCAGATCATCCTAGCCGCGTGGGGCTGAGTGTTGTTCTCTTGTTCCTTTGCGATTCAGAAGTGCTGGCTCTAGAGTTTTGAGTTTTTCTTGAACACGGTTCAACTGCTTGTAACAGATCTCGATGCATGATGCCGCGAGCAGTTCATCAAACACACAGGTGGACGTTCTTCGGTGCAGTGCTGGTTTCGGCTGTTTTGGA
This sequence comes from Thermobia domestica, assembly GCF_964235325.1. NCBI lineage: Eukaryota > Metazoa > Arthropoda > Insecta > Zygentoma > Lepismatidae > Thermobia > Thermobia domestica. The sequence continues at coordinate 178,536,713 of NC_137461.1, read as the reverse complement.
ACCGGTTCATGGGATGCTAACCAATGATGAAGGTACCGTGGAGCTTCGTACAGGACTCACTTCTCATCACATGTCAACACCCTGTCCAGAAATGGCCCCTTCCTCAGACGAGAAAACAAATAAACACATGTGTCTGCTCGAGTTGCCTCCTTTCCCAGAGTCAATTCATGTGGAACCCATCTCCCCAGCTCGTAGTGCTTCCCAAGTTGATGGAGGTGCTAGAGAATGGTTTATCTACTTACACTGAATTCTAGTTCCAGAACCTCGTATGTCTGGAAACCGTTCGCCTGAATTGCTGGCTGACTATCTTCATTTTGTACATGTCTTCTGGCACATGGTGCGTCTTCGAGTGTTTCGTCACCGCCATTAAACTTGTTAAACCATCGCTGCACGGTCCGCGTAGTCACGACAATCTCACCAAAGGCCTGGTACATCTTCCGCCCCACTGCAGCGGCGTTTGACCCGAGTTTGAGCTCGTACACCATACATGCACTTATGACTCTCTGTGGAGGTCCCATGCTCGCTCTGTCCTTAAGCAAGTTCACGGTGTAAGTGAACTGCCACAACCATGTAGTGTGTTGGATATACCCACAACAACAATTGTCTCCATCGCGTTCAACTCACGGTGTGGAAGCCAATTGAATACAGATCTCCACAAAAAGCAACAGAATTTTCTTGGTTACCTTTATAATAAGTTGTCGTGGATGCCCGTCAATACAGTTTTGATAATATAGCCATCTTTTAATACTCTCTAAGTTATAAGACAATGATATTCTTGGATTAGGATTTCTAAATGACGACAGTTTATGTTAGTGAAACTTGTTTGCTTATTAATAATATGAATTAAAGATGCACTGATTTTTTAAATTGAGATAAGAAATTAACAATGATGCTTATATAATTAGAAAATTCAAGTGCACTGCAACGTGCTACAATCACTCTCAAAAAATATACATATTTCAAGAGCATTTCGCACCATGAAGTTGATTTTAAACGTGTGACTATAAGAAATATTGTATTCAGAAATTTAGTTGTATTTTTTAATGTAACATATTATCAATATACATATTTAAGTTATGTAGAATTTATTACTTTTATAGAAAACAGAAATTTAGATTTCTAATACAGTACTTTAATTCATTTTTCGTTAAATAGGTAAAAAACTCAACTATAGATGCTCAATGGTAAAGCGCTCATCTATCATGCATAGGGTCCCCGGTTCGAACTCGGTTTTCATTAAGTTGTTTTTGTGGTGGCAAACAGTGTGCGCATCGAAATTTCAAGGGGTTCTCTGTTCTCGCTCGTTTTCATTCCACAGTTTTGTTCATTATCATCATCACCGTCTCCCTTAATTTAGATGCATAACGTGAGACGTTAACTAAAGAAAACATTGTGTTCGTGGGTTCTCTTTGGGTTCTCCCTTTCCTCCCATATTCTCCCTCTACACCCCTACGAGCAAGTCTATAATCTCGAAAAAAATACACACTATGTTTTATAAAAATAGGAGACCTATGAAATTGTCGTGGAAATATTTTATTTGCAACCAGAAGGGATTCACTCCCTCATTATTGACATGTCCAAATAGAACTATGTTACGTATGTAATTGTAGAACACTTATTTGTTTGAACACCAGGGAAATGAGATAATTTCAATGTATAGTTCTCAATTGATTTTAAATTCAAGTAGTAGGGATGATTGTGAAGCCTCAAAAAATATGCACCATATTGAGTCAAATTTATTATTATTATTACGAATGTTATAGTGTAGCTTATCCTGTAAAATTGTTTTGAAGGTTTACAACATGGGGTTGCTTTGATCCACCTTTCACCCCCTTAGGGGGAATTTATCCGATACTAGGGGTAAAGCCATCGATTTATTCCTGACTGATCCCAAGCACTAAAGACTGTGAAGAATCCTAAAAGAAAATAGTAACTAAAGAACTTTTATCAAAATCGATTAACATTTATCTGATATCTTGGATTTTTCAAAAATATTCGGATGGGGTGTAATCAATCTCTTTATACTTCACTGATTTCAGCTCCTGCCAGAGAGGTTCAAAGAAAATATATGCCATATTGCGTCAACATTTTTTTAAACGAAAGTTATCCTAGAACATATTTATTTAAATGAGGTATAAATTCACCCTTCCATTCTTGGCAAATTTTCGTGGCGAACTGGCATATCATTGGAATCCCCTTAAAAAAAATGTTACATTGTGTTTTCTCAAAATCGAATAATTGTTAATAATATTAACCCTGCAATGTGCGCGCGTATTTTTATGACGTGGATAGTCGCGCGGGCTACCACTGTAGCCCATTTGTTTTTATTTTATTATGTTGCCTAGCTTTGTTAATATTTCTGTCTTTCTTATAGAGAAATGATTTTATAAACTGCTCTAAGGGTTTTATACACAATTTGAGAAATATTTTATTTTGAAAGCTATGCATATACATAGAAGACAAACACCATTCATTTTTCAAAAGTGATACAGGAATAAGACTGTAAAAGTTATTTTTATTTATCAATAAATGGACCAATCTGGTGCATTTGAAACTTTCCTTCATCTTAAACATATGTGTTATAATTCTTTAAAAATTAGGTACAATTTTTCAAAAATGTTACCAATATTACAAATAAACGTATTATCCATAAAACATATACCTTTCCAGCATAACGAGTTTCTGGTATCAAAGTTTACGATTTTGCATAATTTTACATATGCTATTTCCACTCATATATTTTTCTTTCTATGTTTCTGTATTTATGTCCTTCTAAGCATGTTCTGCACACAAGTGGTGAGTGGTCAATGCACACTTTCTTTCAAGCATTGACCACTCATCAAAACCATCAAAATGTCAATAAGGACACGTACAATCTCGTCTGTAAATTTTGCATCAAGGTTAACCCGCGTCAGGTACCATGGGGTCAATTTTGACCCCAAACACTTATACTAACAAATATCCTTCATTAGGTAAACCCGAGCACAAGTCTGTAGTAAGCATAATTCCTGTCTGAAACGAAAGTGAAAATACAAAAAAAAAAAAAAAAATCAAAAAGGCTAGAAGCAATTTCGAATGTATTAAAAGTTACAGCACTGTGAAGAACGTGAAGAACACTGGGGTCAATTTTGACCCCATGGTACCTGACGCGGGTTAAGTACAAATCTCAATCTAATACTGTCAATGTAAATATTGGTAAAATCAACCTGAAGTCTCAAAATATTTGCATCTAAAGCATTTCTAGATATTCAAGCTTCGACAACGCAGACCTACCCCCACCTTTAGGTCCTGAAAAACGAAGCACAATATTATGAGCACAAGCGCAAATATTACGAGTAGGAGTGACTTTTTTCCATTTGAGATTGTAATTTACTACATAATAATTTACTTCAGAACTGTCTTTACTACTATTATCAACAGGTATCAGTGATTCCTGCCGCCCGGAATCCTCAGTCACATCTTCTAAATTTTCACTATTTCTGTGTCCGAAAAATGCATTTTTGTGGTCTCAAAATATTAACTATTGCCATCTAGAAATCATTCCTCATCAGAATTGGCATTTTGCAAACTCATTGACCATCTGATCAACACTCAAACTATAATGAAATAAGTTTGACGCTTTGAAACACCCGTGACATCAATAGTCGCGCGGGCTACAGATGTAGGCCATGAAACTTTCAAGCAAAATAACAATGAGCTCCTTTCGATTTTACGTTTGACCACACACTAAATACGCAGAATGATAGTTGATAGAAAGGTACACAGACACTCTTTGAGTTATCATCTCGAATTACTTTGCGGCAAGGAAAATAAAAACGCTGGGCTACAATAGTACCCCACGCGCGTATTGGAGGGTTAATATAATATATATGCAATTATTAATATATATATATACATTTATAATTAAGTAATGTGCTGAACAAAAAGGAGAATGTCGTAAAATAAGCTACTAAATGTTTTATAAAATGAAGTACGTTACATTGTGTTTTTGCAGAGAAGAATTTGCTATTAATATTATTCCTAACATGAATATTTTGTTCTATGAACTAGCTTTCGTTCCTGTATACACTGAAACTGATGGAAGGATGTAACTACAGGAAATTTTACAGTAATTTATTCATGTAATAATCTACTTCTACGCTTAAGGTTTATAAGATGTTCGTATTAATATACTTCTAAAACAACTACGTATATTATCTCTTTAAATTCTACAATAGATTATTGTACAATAATTGTGCAAAGATGAGATATGCATATCAATCGATAAAGCTAGTTGAACCTAAGAAACTGAAATGCGGGAGGATAAAACCTTATATGTACTTTTCGGGAAACTCTGCAAAAATAAATATTTATGATGCTAAAAAAATATAATATTACACCTATTAAAGCGAAATTCATATAAAAAAAAAACTTCATAAATAATTTCATTATGACACCTGCAAGAAGTCAGTACACTCTTTGGTTAAAAATACAATAACTTAAAATTATCATTAACTTTAATTTTAATAGAATATATAAAAAATCCAGGATTGTAATTGTAATAATTTATCCCCTTTAACTAGGACCATATGAGTCTTCCCGCCTCGGACAAGGCGCTGATAACAACTATAGCAAATATATGAAAGACGTTTGTGAATTGCCCACCCGCCACTTTCTAATTTTGATTCGGAACCGAAGCCATACATTCAGGCCCGTATTTACGTAACTTCTATTCTATGCTCGAGCACAGGGCGGTGGAATTTAGTGAACTGCAAAATTTTGGACTTTTTTACGATTCACAATAAAGTAACATTTAAAACTAGCAACTTGCAGAGTCCCGCGCAAGCGCGAGAAAATATCTTAATGTGTTTAATTCGCTCTAATTACAATAGTTACTAATAAGGTAGGTTATCTGATTATTTTAAAGAAGTCATTTTCTCCCACCCTCATCCCAAGGAGTGAGGATGAAGTTGAACATGAGAAACTCAGCGACCTCGAAAACTATGAATTCAACACTAATATTTGCCGCTTTCTATTAACTTTAAAATCTCGCTCCCTCCCTGGGGAGTGAAGTAAGACCTTAAAGTTTAATTGGACTAAAACTGTCACTATTCATCTCATTAATCTCAAAAACTATGAATCAACTCTAATATTGGTCGTTTTCGAATATTTTTAAAATGCTTCATGTTATTCTTATGGGTACTTTGCACTCCCATATCTCAGCTCAAGTGTGACCTAAAAACCTGGAACAGTCATTTGGATCATTTCTCTTAGAGCTTTAAAACATATTAAAATTTCATTTTTCTATCTATTATGGTCCTCGAGTTGAAAAGCGCTACAAACAGACAGGCAGACAAACAGCTTATTATATCATTAATATGGATGTTATTAGACCATTGCTGATGGTGAATAATGCAAACAGTTATTTTTCTTATAAGTTATCACCAATAATTATTGGTGTCTCAGTGATGGATGTCAGCCAATCCCAGCTTCAAAATCACGCCCCCATTAGATCTCTAGTAGGTTACTATCTCTCTCTAGAAATTAATAAAATGTATTTTCTCCGGACAGTAAATTAAAACATAAATGAATAAATTACATGCCAGTATTGAGAGAATGTATCCCCAATGAATGAGTGGTTAAGCTCATTGCCTTGTAATCGAAGGGTTCTAGGTTAGATTCCCGGTGGGGACAGAAGAGGTACGGATCCCAAGTTAAGCTGTAGGTCCCGTCCTTGATACGTCATCATCATCCCATGGAAGGCAATGGCACTATCCATGGGTTCAGCTTGTCCAGGAACCTTCGGGTCAAACACCTACCTTTGGATAGAATACTACATCGTAGTCATCATTGAGAGAATTAGGCTATTTAAAATTACGTTGTAACTTTTGTAACTCGTAATACCTAAACTGCTACTTAACAAGAGCTGGTATGTTTGCAAAATCGAAGCTTATTTCCTTGTTTGAGACATAGTTTGTTTGGAGCTCCTTCGTGGCTAAGCGGTTAGCGTACGTGCCTATAGCGTGGGACACCCAGGTTTGATTCCCGGCGGGTGCTCGTGTCGTTCAGATTTCACGTTACTCAGTAGGTCCATGTCTCATAGCCTCGCTGCTGAACGGGACGTTAAACTCAATATCATAATCATCAATCATAAGGTTGTGTGGGAGGGGGCGGCAAATTACGTAGAACACAGGGGCGCACAATTAATAAATACGGGGCTGCAAACCTTTGCATTTCGTTTGTTATTGATTATTTTGAATAATAAATCGTTTGTTTCGAAAGCATAGAGATATATATAAAATTAAGTTAGTGTTGGTAGTGTGAAGTGGCCCTCTATCAAATTTCGATTCAAAACCAAAATCAATAGCATATATAGAGCATAATATTTTGTTTCAAAAACTTTAAAGAGATATTTATAAAATAAAGTTTGGGGCAACTTCACACTGTCCCCAACTTTCAAATTTCGTTTTAAAACCGATCTCAATCGTTTGTTTCTCGTTTATTATTGATTGTTTCGATAAACGTACTGAGATATTTACAAACTGGACTGTAGTTAACTTTCGGATTGGAGTGTAGCTAACTTTACTTTCGATCCTCACATTTCAATTTTGATTCAAAATCCAAACCGATCGTTTGTGTTTCTTTTGTCATTGATTCTTTTGGAAAAAAATAGTTACTTTCAAAAATTATGAAGAGATATTTACTCTTTCACTGTAATTCCCCTACTTTTAAATTTTGATCCAAACCCAGAGCCAATCGTTTGTTATTGATTGTTTTGAAGAAAAAAATATTTATTTCGAAAATCATAAACATATATTTACAAAACAAATTTTGAATATGGCCAGATTTGCCCTGATCTCTCTACTTACAAATTTCGATTGAAAATTAAAATCAGTCGTTTGATATGGGTTTGTTGTTGATTATTTTGAAGAAAGGTAGTTTGTTTCGATAAATATAAGAATATATTTACGATGTGGTTTGGATGAAAGTAGTTTGTTTCTCGATCGTTGTTGATTGTTTTGAAGGAAAAAAATCAAAAAAACAACTAAAGATATTTACAGAATACATTTGATGGGCCACTTCACACCGCTTATTCTACTTTTAAATTTCGATTTAAAGCTTAAGTCAAGTTTGTTTTTCGTTTCTTATTGATTAGTTTAAGATAAAATAGTTAGTTTTGAAAAATATTAAGAGCCATTTACGAATAAAGTTGGGTGGGTCAACTTCATACTAGTCGTTTAAATTTCAAATTCAGTTTTAAAAACTCAATCATTTGTTTTCGTGCGTGTTATTGATTGTTTTGAAGAAAAATCGAAAAGCATTAAAATATTTTGATAATAAAGTTGGTGGTTATATTCACGGTTGCCCTGCACTTCTAAATTGCATTCAAAGCAGAAAGTAGTAAAAAAATATGAAGAGGAACACAATCAGTAGCGTACGCAGAAATTCATCAAGGGGAGTCCAGACTTCGAAGTTCATATAATTTCAAGTGTAAGGATATGACAGAATAATTAATATCAATTGAAAGTAGAACATATTTTATGATAAACTTTAAAAAGAAAAAGGCCAAATAATAATACCCGATACGATACAGATTCCATAAGAAACCAGTACGGTATTTCATTACTTTCTTTTATACTTTGATAGTAAGAAGTGAAACACAACGAATACAGATTAGATAATAACGCTTTAAAATTCCTTTATTTATTACAAATTGAAAAGAAAGAAAGTAATACCATTTGATGGAACAAAGAATGAATAAAAATTGAGCTTCATTCTTCCTTTATACATGAAGCAAGTGTCACATATACACCACGTGATGGTGTTTAGTTTTAATGGCATGATATTTTTTTAATTATTATTGAAATCGTAAATAGTTAAAATTTATATCACTTCTAGTTTTAGTAGAGATATTAGAGTGGAGACCAAATATATTCTTGGGATGCTTAATTGATTACAGATGATCGCGTCTTGCTATATAATACCGTTTTCATTTTATGACGATCAAGGTTGGAAACGGACTCATATTGTTTTGTTATATGTAGAGCAATACTTAATAATTTTTGAAAGACACTATTTCTTTCAATAGAATCAGTAACAACTGAAAAACAAACGATTGGCTTCGGTTTCGAATCAAAATTTGAAAGTGGGGTCAGTGTGAAGTTAGTCCCAGCTTTATTTTTAAATATCTCTTAAAGTTTTTCGAAATAAATTATTTTTTCTTTATTCAAAACAACCAATAAAAAAGGAAAAGAAAACGACTGATTTTGGTTTCGAGTCGGATTTTGAAACTGAAGGACAATGTAAAGAAGCCGCAAACTTTATTTTGCAAATATCGCCTGAAGTTTTTCGAAACAAACTATTTTTTTCTTAAAAACAATCAAAAACAAAAAATTGATTTTGATTTTGAATCGAAATTTGAAAGTGAGATAGTTAATGTGAATTTTCCCCAACTTTGTTTTGTATATATCTCTTAATGTTTATCGATTGTTTCTTCAACACACAAAAAGCAAAATGTTGATTTTAGTTTCAAGTCGAAATTTGAAAGTCCAGGGGAAGGAGGGGGCAAAGCAACTTTATAGATGTATGTGATAGTAGTCTCACAAATATCAAGTATGACTAACTTGTAAGATAAGAAAACTCTGTCTCTGTCTGTGTAATTTTCTGCATCTCCTCCCTAAAGTTGTAAATAATTTTTGCTTTTTTGGCAATATAATTGTATTTTTCCATGTTTAAACGATTTAAATCTAGTTTTAATTTAGTGGAAAAAAACATTGTGTGACAAGTAAAATTCATTTTCGACATCAGAAAATTTTATCTATTGTGTATTGTTATATTGTAGTTTATCTACTGTGCAAGGTTGGCAGCCTTACTCCGCATTTAGACCACAAAAACACAATGTTGCAAACAAAGTAGCACGTAATAAAACATTAATAGGGCAAGAAAATTAATCATGTGACGATTGAAAGGAACTGCATGGTGCATTTTCTAATGTCATTCAGGAATTTATGTTCATAAATTGAATGTCACCATTAACTTACACTCGGTTTTAAGTATTTGATTTAAAACACCGGTCAAATGACATTGAAGTTTTGAGATAGGAGATGGTGACACTGAATTCTGCAAATAGACCACAAGCAGCTTTAATTATTGTATGTGCATTTTCAAGCATTTTAATTAAGATATTGAAGTAAAAATTGTCATGTACAATCTCACCCTAAAGGGAAGTGTGTTTCAAACCTTATTTTCCTTAAACGTTTACAGAAAATTAGATTTTTCCGGTTTTTCGCGAAATCTGGTTCATTTTTCCACATATAGACCACTTTTTTCGGTTTATAATAAATATTTGCATATTAAACGCTCAATCAAGATGGAAAACCTATTTTAATGGCTAATAATACCACATTAAACAATTACAGACACTCACAATAGTTAATATCAGAAATTTTAAAAATTCAATTTTTTTCACTTTTCCCTCTGATGACCGAACATCATTCTTGACTAACACATTGCCTTCTTTGTCCCAAAAATGCAAACTTTTTTATTTGAAGGTTGATAATATAGTTGATAAAGATTAAATTGTTCCTTTCAGCTCTTTAATGCCTATCAAACATCAATATTCTAAAAATAAAACACTTTTCTTTGTGAGTTTTATAGTCGGCAAATAGATCACTTTGGGACATGTTTTTCTCAGTTGATAGCACAATTTTGCAATGAAACACTAGTCGGCTTTTACTTTTTTGGTTAATTCTACGCAATTCACTGTACCTACTATAATTTATTATGCCGTCGTACTATTTTTAGACCTATAAATTACCAGTCCGCAAATAAGCCACTTTCAAGCAGCTATAGATAGATAGATAGATAGATAGATAGATAGATAGATAGATAGATAGATAGATAGATAGATAGATAGATAGATAGATAGATAGATAGATAGATAGATAGATAGATAGATAGATATACCCACCTAATCAGTGCAATTACGTTTAACCGTAAAGGTTTGCTACCCGACCTTATTTAAGAGAAACTGAGGAAGCGCGATATTGTGGGTAAGGAAACCCAGGAAGATATGTCGGTTTTTCAGTGGGAAGACAGTAGACATGTATTAGTGTTACCTACAGCTCATTCTGCTGAAGGACTAACTGTAACGGAAAAAGGTGGATTAGAAATAAGAAAGCCTACTGCAAATGTTGATTACAATAATTGCAAATCCTTTATTGAAGTAAGTAATCAGGTTGCTTCGTATGGCAAATCTCTACGAAACCTACAAAATGGTATAAGAAAGTGATTCTACAATTGATACGGTGAACGTATAAATCATTGAAGTTTTAAAAGTACTCAGCCAATAAAACATAAAACTTTATAGGTTATCTAGAAAAAAACCTAAGGCTAGAAAAGTGCACCAAAATGATTATATATTGAAGAGTTTTCTAAGAGTTTGGAAGTATCATTGACGAAGTACATAATGTATCAACTAGTAAAATCGAACTTCAAACACATTGTAGATGGTGACCAAACTATCTCTTTCATTTGTCAATAGTAAATACAACAATTCGTAATTGTAAATAAAGTTTTGAACATTTTTTTCTCTTGTGAAATAAAAGAACTTAAAATTCCTACTATCTTCTTTCATTACTTTTTCCTTACCAGTCTGTTTGTTGCGTCTCGTCCTATGATTTTTAAGCTTCTCTTCTGCTTTGGGTTCTGTTAATTCGGATGCAGAATCATTCCCATAAAATCGGGGTCTATTTCTATTGTTGCGCACTTATGTTATTCATGAAGATATTCAAATAGAGATAGAAGACAGAAACAGAGTAATATGATTGTATTTGTTTGAAACAAATACTACTTAACGTCTGAATAATATGAAAAACCAATATAATTCGAATAGTACTAAGCAAATAATTTAGAAGCTCGTTTCTCAACATATTTCACATAACTTTATTGCTTGCATTTGTTTCATTCACACGATGGATATGTTTTCAACAATTAAGTGCAGTGCAAAACATGTTAAGTCACATTCTAAAGGACTTACCTTTATTTTCACACTCATATATGAATGAACAAAGTTGGAAAAAACATGTTAAGTCCACTTACTACGAACAACTGGTTTTGCTCGAAATAGAATCATTATGTCAAACATGACTGAAAACTCACGGATTTGCAACATCCTTGAAAAACCTAATAGGACTAGCCAAGCATACAAAATTCTAGAGAACAAAAAAATAGGTACCGTGAAAAGCTAATTTTTGACCAGTTTGGATTTAGCATGTTTTGCACACCCACCCGAGATATATTTTTATTGCAATTGAATTGTAAATATATGTGTAATTGTAACTATATGTGTAAATATCTGACAAATACCAACAATTCCGTTATTTCATTTCATTCTTAAATATGTCGGGAATAATCGATCAGAAAAAGTCTCCTTTAGTTTCAAACACTCCTTTCGACTTACTGAATAGACTCCATTTTCAATTGTTAATATATGACTATACATAAGGTCCGTTTCATCTTCCCATCTCTCTTTCTACTGAATTAAACAACGTTTTCGTTGTAAATATCAGAAGATAATTCTATACTACCATTCATCCTTTTATATATCGGCCAGTAACGTACTGCAGGACCTTGCTTCAACCTACAAACACTCCTTTCACCCTACCGAATGTACTAAATTTCAATTGTCAATATCCCACAATTTATATTTGTTCTTTATATTTATTCTTAAATATGTCTTACACCAAGGATCACCACGAGACTGCTTCAGCTCCAAGCACTCCTTTCGGCCTACTTAATCGACTTATATTTACGACAATTCCGTTCTATGAATCTATTTTTAAATATTTCAACCACGGATCGCAACGATTTTATTCAGCTTCCAATCACTTCTTCCGGCCTGCTTAGTCAACTGACTTTTCAATAGTTTATATCTAACAATACGGCAATCCCGTTATTTCATTTTATTCTTAAATAAGTCGGTAAATAACGATGAGCAAGAGTTTGCAATAATTTCCAAATACTCCGTTCACCTTAATGAACTGACTCACTAAATTTTTTGGTGTTAAATATCAGTCAATTCACAGTAATTCCACTGTTTCAATGAAAATATTGATCAATATATTTACGACAAATCCGTTCTTTCATTTTAAACTTTAATGTGTTATGAAATAGGGACCATAAAGTATCTGCTTCGTCATTGAGACACTCCCTTCGCCAATTTCTAATAATAAATTTCTCACAATGTATGACTATTCCATTCTTTCATTTTATCCTTAAACATGTCAGTAACGAAGGATTAGCAAATGTTAACTTCCGCTAGCAAACAGTTCGCCCTATTGAATAAATCATTTTTCGATTGTATTTCCGTTTTTCATTTTGTTATTTAAAATATCAGTAAGTTAAAATACCAAGCTTCTGCTTCATCATTGAAACACTCCTTTCGCCATACAGAATTGCTTCACTTTTAAGTAGTAAATATCTCACAATTAAAGACAATTCCGTTCTTATATTTCATTCTTGAATATGTCGTTAACTAACAATCAGAAAGAGTTTACTTCAGCTTCGAATTACATTTTTTGCCTTACGGAGTGGAATAACTATCAAATTCATAATTTGAATACTGCTGGTGCATCTGTACATAGTGATTCAGTGTGTTCTCAGTGCAACAAACTATTACTCAATGCAAGAGGCCTAGCAATCCACAACAGTAAGTGCCATCTCACTAGTGCCAAAGCTAAACCCTCGCCGTCCAATGTCAGTACCATGCTTACCCCTTCTTCACACAATTCTACTTCACACTCTGCCTTGAACAATTGTAATTTTAGCTCCAACGAGATGTCAATTGAAGCATGCAATAACCTAGTATGACTCAAGTCCATAACTCCTATTCTTCATAGAGTTCCTCGAGGAGCTAGACCAGAGTTGGCTGACTCCCTCGGTCAAGTTCTGCAGAATATTATATCTAGTAATAACTTGCAATCGTGGAAGGAACTCCTCTTCTTCCCTTACGTAACACTTTGTTTACCAACAAGAACGAACAAAGTGTCCAATCTCACAACATTGGTGAAACAAAGAATCACAAGTTGGACTAATTCTCGCTGCGATTCCCTTCTTTATCGCCACCAACGACTCTCAAACATCGTCGTATGAAGACCCAATCTCCTTCAACAACAAGGTAATCGAGAATAAACTTTCCGATGGCGATGTCCATGCAGCAGTCAGACTCTTCATCTCTTATGACACTTTGGGGCCTCCAGAAATTACAGTGCTAGATGCATTACGCAACAAAAACCCTACACACAGTCATACTTTCACACCCCTGCACTCATCGACAACGCTCCAGCCGTCCCTAGAGTTTCTGTGAAACAAGTACAGAAAGCTCTTCGATCCTTCTCTTTCGGCTCTCAGGGATCTTTTGATTTGCCAGGACATCGATTCTAGAGACCGTCTGTTAAGCAATATCAGTGATTTTCTTCACATAATCCTCGCTGGAAAAGTACCTAAGAAATTAGACCACTATTTTTCGTAGCGTCGCTTATAGCGTTGAGGAAGAAAGGTGGTGATATACGCCCCATCACTGTCGGGAACGTTTGGAGACGACTTTCAGCTAAGATCGTATGCCAAAGAATTCTAGGGAATCGTTACCTACTTTCTTGTCACCACATCAGTTGGGAATGTGCGTTCCTCATGGCTCAGAGGTTACAGCCCATGCCGCTTGACTGCATTATTCTCATCCGCACAAACAAGAGAAAATTTTCTTGAAACTAGATTTCCGGAATGCATTCAACGAAATAAACACAGACTCCATGCTTACAGCCGTAAAAAGGCACTTCCCTTATATATTGACAACCCAGCCACTCACTGCCTAGTTGGGAATGCAATTTTGAGTGCAACTGGATGCCTTCCACTCACCATCTAGAATGAGTGGGGATAAAACTAATATTCATTTGCGAGAGGTTTCTTAATGGGGATAAAATCAAATAAGAATACGTTAACTTCATTGAATTGATATCACTGTATTTCTCAGAATTAAGATTTTACTGTAAGATTTCGTAAAGCATTTAATGACGGATATTAGGAACGATTTGCCAGACGAGTATAGCAACGGTCGAGTATTGAGCCTTTGAGCCCTGAGTCGGTGTAACACATACCTGGAAATCTGGTGTTGTTCCAACGATGATCTGGCGTCGAACCTGGCTCCTCTATAATGAAACTCCTAACTGCTGAACTACGAGGACGAGCATTGAGGTATGAATCCTCTCAATAGCTTCTCTGGACGTGACGTTCTGCGTTGTTAAAATAATGTAGTTCACGATGTACTTCCTTTCGCTGTCATCTGGCTGTCTGGCGACTTTAAACGTAGTTCACCAAGAACTCGATTTAAACGGTATTCAAAGACTGATTTCTAAGACTCGATCACTGAGACTCGATTCCAAAGACTTCATCAACTGACCCGCAAGGACTCGATCCTGAAGACTTGATCCTGAACCTCTCTCTTCCTCTGGTTTTGTTGAGCTGGGTCCAACCTCCGTCGTCTGCTTGTCGTCTGCTTGTCGTCTGCTTGTGGCACGTGCAACCCCTTTTCACATGGAAAGACAAATTCCTTCCATGTGTCAAGACTCAAAAACTGCAACTCTCGACACACTCTGATTTCTCGATTCTAAGCAATTTCCGCATATCCGTGATTTCGTGAAATTCGTGAAATCTTACAGATTCTCTTTGTACAATGTATAGAATCTGGCAAATGCGAGAATAGACGCATTGTCTACATTTCCTTCCTACATTGCCAGACTCTCAACGAAGACATTCTTATTCACATTTATTTACAACAGACTGCTGACACTGGAATTAACAACATTGTGCAGCTTGCATTATATTTCATACATAACATACAATTACCTTAACCTTAATATATGACTTTTGTAACGTAAACATTAAAACAAAATTGAAAATATACAAAATAATCAACTCGAAAAACGAGTGTTGCCACATGGCCCCCCTCAAAATCTTGGTTGCTTCGCAATCCAAGGTAGACCTCGTAAGAGGGCGATTTTCCATGAACACCCTGTACAACATACAAAATAAATCAGTAGTAAAAGATAAATGTAAATTTGAAATTAAATAAAACATGTATAATTGTGCAAAATAGTAATATAAACAATAATTGATATTCCTTCACCTAAACTATTAATAATATATATATATATTTCAATCTTTAATCATTTACTTAATTCATATAATTATAGAATACAAAACTTCAAAATGTAACTGGCAAAGTATATACTCACGACATCTAGTGAGTTTTCAATGAATTACTTGCTCATCATATTTGCACAAGAGTGCTTGTGCAAAATTATATATATGATCATTTACAAGTACTCTTGGTTAATCTCCCTTCGCAACAGCGCTTTTATGGTTTCATGTTACAAAAATTTCCACTACTCTTTCTGTCCATACGTGCCAACTGACGTATTTATTGGCCGTATTAGTACTGGTTAATCATCATTTGTTTCCACTGCTATTAGATTGGAAATCTAAAACAAAAACTCTTAACATAGTATTAAAACATAGTAAGTTGTTTTTTTCCGTAGCACTGTAAAAAAACTAAAAATATAATTGTTTTATTTTCATCCTAAAATTTAATCACTGATATTTTAGAGTGGACGGAAATAAAATCTTGCTGCAGGGCGTTGGCTATGCTGCTGAAAGTTCCAACTTGGTAACTGCTGGTTTATCATTTTTCGACCAAGGTTAATCTTACATCCGCTCCAGCACCTCTGTTTGCGCGTCACTCTTGTACGGATAACACTGGATGTTAATATTCACTACCAAATATTTCGTTATTTGTCCTAAGACACTGTGTTTTATAGCACAATTACATCGCATGGATAAAAAAACTCACTTTTCATGTTTTTCGGGCACTCGGTTTTTCCGTGTTTGTCGAAATTTTCAAGAAAAACGTCGGTTTTCGTGGTTTCATAGTGTCCCATTAATGTATTAGTGTGTTTCTCATCTTCTGTGGTGATGTGGTACAAGTGTGTGTTTCCCACTCAGTTTCAGTGCTCTTACTACAATCTGCTTTACTACGATCTGGCAAATTATTAGAAATAGTGATATCAGTGCTTTGTGGCATAGTTTTGAGTGTTGATTTGCTCTTATTTAAAATTGTGGCGTAGAGTGGTGAAACTTGTGAAAGTGCGTAAGTCTCAGACTCATCTCTACCACTTACTTCTAAATCTATATTTGATCTTACATTATTTTTACTATTTCTTACACTATTTTCGTATTTTCTCTCTAACCTATTTAATCTTATCAAAATATAACACGTGATAATTACTATTACAACTAATACACTTCCTAAAACTAACGCTGATATTAATAATAATATTGTATTGATGTCCATTTCCTTCGTTTTAGGATATTATCTGAAATAGACGAGAAATAGATAAAGTCGGGATAGGCCTACTTAAAATTCGTAGAAAACTACATTTATTATAGTTAATTAAATAATTAATATTCCTATCTTGTGTCTGCTTACACTTTTTGCGTCCTAAAAGTCGCATATTTTTGAAGCAGTCTCATTTTGTTCTTTCTGTGTCGAGCACACTTGCTACTTTCTCAGTAATTCTCGTGCATGACCGTTAAAACTTTAACTATGTGTGAAATCCTTCTAACCATAACTTGGAGACTCTGTTTCACACTTAAAAACTCGTGTTTTCACTCTTTTTCTACCATAAATATAGCACTAAATTATATTCGCTATATCTCTCTATATTTAAACTTTTATTACTTATTTCATACGTATTTATGTAGTTTAGACTTTATTTTACTCATCTACGTGGTTAAATATCATTAATTTTAGTAAATCCTAATTTTTCTATAATTTTAAAAATATATTTCATAGATTTACGCTCGGACTGAGCTGAACGGGAAGCCAGCAAGGCTTTCTGCGTGGCGGGATAGACAATGAATCCTTCGTGTGCGTCCGAGTTCACTCGGAACAGTTCGTATTTCGTCTGCAGTGTTCCCTGAGACCTGGAGTGGAGACTAACCTAGCCTCTCACAGGGTCTTGTCTGTACTCTCTCGCCGGGTCTCTCTGTTCACATTCTTACCTCTTGCTGCTCAGAACGTTCAAAAGCTGTTTGACGCAAATCCATACTGAATAATATATGAGCATTGCTCGTAGCGTTTGTAAATTACATCTCACAATAAAATAAATAATTCTAATGATTCTTTTCAATCAATATTGATTGATTATTACTAATTATAGTAAAATATATTATTTTCTTTTCTTTTCTTTTCTAAAACTTACAAAAAATTTTGGACTTTAAAAATAATGAGTAAATATGTTAATACTACATAAACTAAACATTCTTCAATACTCTTTGTGAACTATTTCTAGCTTTATCTATGCTTATTCGCATATTTTAACCCTTTATTTAATTTATCATGTACATACTACATAAAATTCATTCTTCATTATTTTATAAAAACACTTGTAGTAATTATGCATATATATTATCTACTACTACCATAATAGTAACCTATTACTATTTTGTCTATTCTTATCTATTATTAACTATTTCTATTGTTATTATTACTAATATTATTACTTTCTACTTTTATTTTCCTTATCCCTTCTTGAATGTTTAAATGTTTTTGACTTTATCTACCCTTGTTTGATGTTACTATCCTAGATTCGTCTAGGTTATCTATTCTCATCTATTTCCTATCCTTACTTCACAATTTTCCTTCATTTCTTTCACACTTAATACGGAAATGGGACATCGTTTGGTGCCGTATTACAATACAACCTATTCGGTTTTGGTAGTATGACCTATTATGGACTATTATAGACTATAGACTTTATTTACTTGACTTCATACCTTCATTTGGTGATGGTGTTTACTATTGGTGATGGCTGTTTGGTGAGTATGGAATGCATGATTTGTATACACTTTGACACATTTACATGTTTGTTTACATTCGACATCAACGTTTTTTTTTAAATTACCAATACTGAATTCTATTGTTTACAACGTGGTTTACAACCTTTTCTAGACTTTTCCGTTCTAGTGCACGGAATATTAAAACATTTTTATACAATATGACGTTAAATGATTTTATTATTATTGTTGTTGTTATTATTATTATTATTATTATTATGGTTCATTGTTTTCTACTTTATATTTTCTTATGGATTTCTACAGTCTACAGTACAACGCTATTAATGCAATGACAGAAACAACTAATACTAATATGATGGCTGCTATTACATACATCATGTAATTTGTTTTAATTATTAATAGTGGTACGGTGGTATCCACTTTCAGTTTTAATAAATTTTCCGCTAGATTATTGAGTTCCTAGTGGTGTATACTAAAATTTAACTGCTTGAGCGTCCAATTTCCTATCAAACTTAGATATTTATTATTCACGCTTATTACTTTCCTGGTTGGAATCGCCAATTCTCCAAAAATTAGGTTATCAAATGAACCGTATTCAATGAAGTACGAACAATTATTCCCGAAATTTACCTTCGTCGATGTAACTTCATGATGTTTTCCTAGCTTAGTTACATATCCTTCTACCAATGATGAGTATAATACTCCAGCATGAGTATATTTATACACTACCTTGCCTAGGTATTTCTCCGTTTGTTGTTCGCAACCACTTAGCGATCCATTGAGAACAATGTTGTTCAAGCACTTAGCTGCATCATCTAATGATATCTGCTCGCAAAAATACAAGAAACTCTTGAATTCGCATTTCGATCGATCTAACGTATGATACATTCCATTAGCTAAGTATACCACTTCCGGTAACTTGTAATATGTTCGAAAATTGTTCGTTAGGAAACCCATTGAAATTACATTAAACATCTTTGATACAGTATTCTCATAAACAATAGGCGTTTTTAGTAATAAGTCGATGTTATTTTCATTATAGTTGTATTTCATTAAGTAAATCGATGACACTCGATAAAACATTCCTATGTCAAAACGATAAATTGAATACTTCAAAATATCATGACTAGTTATAAATTTGTTCATATCTAAATTCGATAAAATATGATAGGATAATTGGTTGCTAAGTATGTCGTTGAATATTTTATTAACTCTCTCTCTCTAGCTAAATGAGAAAATAGATTGGTCAAAATTTTCCTTTGAGCTTGCTGCAAGTAGCAATACATCTCTTGCAGTTTACTCCTTACATTCTGAAGAACATGATGTACCTTTACTACCACACCGTTTATAAATACAAATTGACATGGTATTGAATTTATTATATTAATTCTAAATTGTCTTTCCCTTTCTGCGTACTCTTCTAAAATATCATATGATTCACTACACACTTTGTGCATAGGCACAGCTTCGTGAAAGTTTACATGTAATCGGATAGTTGTATAAACCATATTTGACGCATGAACGGCCAACGAATCTTGCGTTAGAGCTATTCCTACGTCCTTCATAGTTACTTGATGATGGTCGTCTGACTTTCCAAAATGAACCATAACTATCAACTTTATAAAGATGACCAACATTGTTGATTCCATTTTATACTGATTCCTTTTCAGTCTCGAATAAAAGTCTGTAATTAGTAAAACCTAATATTAATTTTCTTGTTGCCATTCATTTATTTATTTATTTGTGTTTTAACCTACTGTCAACAATTCATTTATTCCTATGTATTTTATATTTTATTTTACTTTCTAGGTGTCAACTGATTTTAATTTTAATTTAATTTCACATTCCATACATTTATTTATTTATTCAAAACTCTAGTAACTACAATTCAAAAAGTGTCTATCGATTCGGGAAATTTCCTGATGGAGATTAGCATTTCCTCCAATCTCGGGTTTAGGGTTTGGTTGAGAAAGTGCCCCCTTTCTGACACTTCATCGGTAGACCCAATTTGTACCATAGTTACATTAGACCCTATGTTAAATATTTTTTTTCACCAAATTTAAATTTATTCATCGCCATCCGATGTTTGATCTGTATCACCAAACTTTTCACCATTTTTACTCTCTACAAATAATTTTAATCGTTTTAAGTCTATAGTGTCACTCTTCTTTTCACCCTTTTTAGTTTCATACTGCACTTTGTATGAATTATTGTTTATTTTGTCCATAATTACCCCTTTTGTATTGTAACGGTTTCCAAAACATGCCGGCAAACCTGCTCTTGGCATTTCCCTAATTAAAACTTTTTGACCGATCTCAAAACTCGGTTGGTCAAACTTTTTCTCTATTTGCTTCTTCTGAGATCTAAATCTTCTCTGCAAATTTTTATACGCCAGTTGTCGTGCCTCTTTTATGCTCTGAAGTCTCACCTCATTGTCGACGAACTCGCAAGGAATGTCTAGGTCCTGCTCAAGAAACGTTCTTGGTTCGACTCCATGCAATAGATAGTACGGCGAAAAACCAGTACCATCATGCACTTGCGTATTAATAGTAAATATCAAACTTGGTAATATCTCATCCCAGTTTGAAAAATCTTTATCAATGTAATGCTTCATTACTTGTTGTAATGAGCCAATGGCCCTTTCTGCGCTTCCTATCGA
Source organism: Thermobia domestica (assembly GCF_964235325.1). Lineage (NCBI taxonomy): Eukaryota > Metazoa > Arthropoda > Insecta > Zygentoma > Lepismatidae > Thermobia > Thermobia domestica. Next base: position 178,516,165 of record NC_137461.1, on the reverse strand, counting down.
ATAATGGGCACTTGTATTCGCAAAATGCAATTGCATTCCAAATTTCTCTGACATTTCCTCCAAGATTATGCTGCGATGAGATGACATCGTATCCAAATGGAGCTGAGATGGGACCCCATGTTTCGTAATAAGATCTTCGAATATTACCTGCGCAACGATCTCTGCCGTTACTGCGGGTACCGCTCTATCGATAACAAATCTAGTTGCATTATCTACAAATACTAGAACATACTTATTTCTATTATTACGAGACAACTTAAAAGGACCAACCTCATCCACCACAACTGACTGGAATGGAGCATAAGAGGGATACGTCTGCGCGTGAAATGGTACTCTTCCTGTTTTCCTTTTCTGTATCTGACAACTTATACATTCACCTATTTTCTCCATAAAGAATTTCTTCATGTTCGGAAAATATATTAAATTTAGTGCACGTTTCTAACACTTCGTGTAAGAGAAATGTCCACCACCATACACCGAACAATGTAGGTTCTTGAATACCTGTTCTCTTAATGTATAAGGGATACATAATAACAACTTTGTACCGCCTGCCATTCGTTGTGTTCTGTATAGCCTATTGTCCTTTACCGTATACCATCGAGCTTGCTTTTCGGCTTTTACGTCAGCATCTTCTGGATGTTCAATTGCGTGCATTATCGGACCGAAAAATGAATCTTTTCGCTGTAACTCGCCAACATCAATATCTTTGTCAAAGGTCAAATTGACTTGTAGATCTTCGGAATTCACTTTCAACGTTTCTAACTCAATATCATCCACTGTTGGTTCAATGTCGGTGTTCCTGGACAAAATATCACTAGGATTCTTTTCTCCAGGACAATGCACCGGTGTGTACTTATACTGGGCTAAATCTAAACTCCATCTCACAAGTTTCGGAGCTAACTTCGGCGACGTTTGCAAATACTTTAACGCCTTACAGTCGCTATACAATTCAAATTCTTTATTGAACAAGTAATAATTAAATGCTCTTAACGAACTTATCACTGCCAATATTTCTAACTCCACTATATGTCTAGTCTTCTCTTGTGGACGTAACACGCGACTGTAGTACGCTACTGGTGTCCATTCACCATTAGCCTGTTTCTGCATTAAAACTCCGCCAATCGAACTAGTCGATGCATCAGTGTACACTCTCGTGTCCAAATCTTCCCGAAACGGGGCCAATAATGGTGTATTCATTAGCGCCGATTTCAATTGATCAAAAGCCTGCTGATGTGATTCATTCCACTCGAACTTGTGACCCTTTTTCAAAATTGGTTGAAACGTTGACGTGATTTTGGCATAATCCTTACAAAATTTTCTAACGTAATTCGTTAGTCCAAGAAAAGTTTTTAATTGCTTAACATTATTCGGGGCCTTACACGCTTTAATCGCCTGTATTATCTTCGGGCTAACCTCATATCCTGCGTCACTGACAATGTGTCCGAGAGCAAAAATTTTCCTTTCTATGAACTGACATTTCTCTACTGATAGTTTGAGACCATAATGCCTCAACCTTTTAAAAACTGATTGTAATACGTCTACCATTTTTTCCTGATCATTCGTATAAAGGAATACATCATCCATATAATAGGAAACTGACTCCGGATTTACGTTTGCCAGGGTCATCGCCATTATTTTTGTATATATAGCGGGCGCCTGTAAATAACCCATCGGAAGAACTCGATATGAATAGGCTCCTACGCCTGGTATATTGAATGCGGTATACTCTCGTGACTCCTCAGAAATAGGCACTTGATGGTAAGCCGACTTTACGTCCAAAATGCTAAAGTATTTATGTCCTCCCATGCAAGTTAGAATTTGATGGATTGGAGGCAGCGCAATGCTATGCAGCTTCACGCATTTGTTCAAAAAGCGACAGTCGAGAACTGCCCGAATACCCCCTGACGGCTTTTGTATGAACAACATAGGAGAGTTATAAGCACTAGCACTTTCTTCTATTATTCCCTGTCTTAACAAAATGTTGATTTGTTCCTTCACTTTATCTCTTAGCGCGATGGGAATAGGATATTGGTGTCTTCTAAACGGTACTTTCGTTTCTACCTCGATGTGGTGCTCGAAATGTTTAACCTGACCTAATTCATCATCCTGCCATGCAAAAACATCCGCAAAATTATAGCATAAGCTCTCAATTCGCTCCTTAATTTCAGGTTTCGTCTCTGCTCCAAATTTCAATCGAGATTTGTCAAAATTCCTACGGGATTTTAAAATACCATCTATATCCTCGTTTGAAAATCCTTCGTTCTTCAATTGGTCTTTATCTACACATTCCTCAGCTTGTCCTAACGTTACATTTGGCCTTAATAAAATTGATCTATTGGATGGATTAATAATTTCAATCTTATTGTTCTCAGCCGATAAAAGTGCGCGCGGGATCAACACATTGTAATGGGTTTCTATCCTTCTATCTGGCTCTAACAAGTATTCCATGTTATTCCAAGAACTAACTAAGTTAACTTCCACAGTAGTCTTAGTCCTAGGTAACAACCGTACCTTATGACCTAGTACCCATCTTGGTCTAATACAATGTTTTATACCTAAAGCTGCATTATCGGATACAGTCACATATTCCTGCTCTTCCCTTTTCCTTAACCTTGGCTTTCCAAATCTCTGCCACGTCAATTTATTCTGACCGTAATTTATTTGGCAATTCTGACTTTGTAGAAAATCATTCCCGATCAAAATTTGATACGGAAAATCCTTCACTACCCGAAATTCCAAATGAAATGTCTGTCCAGCCATTTTAAATCTTATAACAGCGATCTTATTTACTACTAACACATTCTGTGTTATTCCACGAATACGTGTTGGTCTAGGAATTATCTTTGCGCTAGGTGGAACTAGCTTTTCATTCACTATAGATATCTGCGAACCTGTATCGATCAATGCTTTATGACTTCTCCCGTCGACTTCTATCGGAACGTACAGCATGTTATTCTCCGTTAACGTAGAGGCTACTATTTCTCTAATTTTTGATTTACCTCCTGTAAATGCGCCTCTGTCATTTACAGTATTACTCAGTTTAAATTATTTGCACTTGTAGCCTGATAATACGTTGTGCCATTTATCTGGTTTGGTACAACTGGTACGTATTGAACCTGACCGTTTACTTGACTATGATTCTGGCACCGTGATGGACCATTAGAACCGTTAGCACAACAACTATTCCCTCGTTGTTGCCAAAAATTCGTCATTCTTCCACCTCGGTTACCACGCCAATTATTTCTAAATCCTCTTCTGTTATTGTATTCGTTAGGACCTCTATTTCTACTATAGCTATTATTATTATCCCGATTCCAATCCCTATTTCCATTGTTTCTATAAAAATTTCGTCCTCCATTCCGAAAATTTCTGTTTCCTCTAAAATTACTACTATTATTCTTCTGTTGCTTCGAATCTCTATCGCTTTATTCTTCTCTACTATTATTCCGGTCCTGAAACTTAGTCGCTAATGTTAACTGTAGTTTTTCTATCTTTTTCTCTAGCTCACCCAACTGAGTGATACTTGGTGGTTCCTGCTTAATTTTAACATCTTCCCTATTCTTAATCTCTTTCTTCAATAGTAACTTATCTATTTCAACATCACTATCTTCCTCTTCTACTTGTTCTCGCATTTTCTTTAGAAGGTCTTTGACGGTGACTTTCCCATTCTCTCTTTTGACACGTTTCTCTACTTTACACTTATTCTTTTCAACTTTCTGGGGATCCTCCACAAATTTGTCTATTGTCGAATACGAGTTAGTTCCTACTCTTTCCATGAAGTATGGCTGAAGGCCACCTACTATTATTCCTATTTTCTTTTTGTCGTCCATGCTAGCGTCTAATCTTTCGCACAGTACCAACATGTCGTACACATAATTTATAATGGGTTCATCCTCAAGATGCAACCTTTCTCTTATTCTTTCCTCTATATCTAATGTTACGTTCGTACGTGTAAATTCCTCTATTATACTTTTCTGTAATTGCTTATAATCAATATCGCTAACATTTCTTCTCTTCAAAAATACCTTCATCCACTGTCTACCATTCCCTTTAAACACGCTAGGTAACAGTTCTTTTCTTTTGTCCTCACTCACGCCTGCCATTTGACACGCGTCGTCAAACTCGTCGAAGAATCCAATTATATCATTATCTATCTTTAAGTCAAACTTCGGAAGTTTGTTTACATCTGAATAGAACATTACGCCTGTCGCCATCTTATTTTCTTTTAAACTACTAGAATGCTTATCACCTATTACACTACTTTCAAACGGAAAGATAGATTGAAAATCTTCTGTGTAAGATTTTGCTACAGGACTAGACGGAAAGTTCTCTACGGGTCCTAATTTCAAACTAGGTTTTACACTTTCTTGCTTTTCTTACTCGAGGTAGCAATATTAAATAAGCTTCCGACCTGTACTCCTTTTGCCGCTCTTTGTGCTCTCGTACGAATACTTTCGTTACTCATTTACTCACTAATTACTTAAATTATTTATTCTTATAAAACGTATACTTCGAGCTACTTTAACTAATTGGTCGGGAGGGTCGGATAAATGATCTTCTTATTGCAAAACCTTAAATTCACACTACATTAATTAACAACTTATAACTAAATACCTTAAACTAATTCGAGAAAATACGTTCAAAATCCTTAATATTACACTTCATCGTAGAGAGGGTGGGATGGGTGGGAATTATTTACTAATAAAACGTAATATAATATCATTAACAATGGGTGGGCCGGGAGGTACTTAATTATTTAAATCTATTCGCTGAGATCGCTACTGATTGGCCTATTACCAAAACCAGCAATTTCCACCATGCTATGAATTACTATTCTTATTCACTGTGATCGAAACCCGTAGCATACTCCACCATGGGTGGGAAGGGAGGGCTTAATTAAATTTACGAACGCTTAAACTTTTCATCTGGGATTTAACCCGACGCATCTGCAACATGCTGTCTAATTACTAGGACCGCTACAATAGTCAAAATGACCTCACAGCATCTCCACTATGACAACCCAGCCACTCAGTGCCTAGTTGGGGATGCAATTTTGAGTTTAACTGGATGCCTTCCACTCACCATCTAGAATGAGTGGGGATAAAACTAATATTCATTTGCGAGAGGTTTCTTAATGGGGATAAAATCAAATAAGAATACGTTAACTTCATTGAATTGATATCACTGTATTTCTCAGAATTAAGATTTTACTGTAAGATTTCGTAAAGCATTTAATGACGGATATTAGGAACGATTTGCCAGACGAGTATAGCAACGGTCGAGTATTGAGCCTTTGAGCCCTGAGTCGGTGTAACACATACCTGGAAATCTGGTGTTGTTCCAACGATGATCTGGCGTCGAACCTGGCTCCTCTATAATGAAACTCCTAACTGCTGAACTACGAGGACGAGCATTGAGGTATGAATCCTCTCAATAGCTTCTCTGGACGTGACGTTCTGCGTTGTTAAAATAATGTAGTTCACGATGTACTTCCTTTCGCTGTCATCTGGCTGTCTGGCGACTTTAAACGTAGTTCATCAAGAACTCGATTTAAACGGTATTCAAAGACTGATTTCTAAGACTCGATCACTGAGACTCGATTCCAAAAACTTCATCAACTGACCCGCAAGGACTCAATCCTGAAGACTTGATCCTGAACCTCTCTCTTCCTCTGGTTTTGTTGAGCTGGGTCCAACCTCCGTCGTCTGCTTGTCGTCTGCTTGTCGTCTGCTTGTGGCACGTGCAACCCCTTTTCACATGGAAAGACAAATTCCTTCCATGTGTCAAGACTCAAAAACTGCAACTCTCGACACACTCTGATTTCTCGATTCTAAGCAATTTCCGCATATCCGTGATTTCGTGAAATTCGTGAAATCTTACAGATTCTCTTTGTACAATGTATAGAATCTGGCAAATGCGAGAATAGACGCATTGTCTACATTTCCTTCCTACATTGCCAGACTCTCAACGAAGACATTCTTATTCACATTTATTTACAACAGCTGCTGACACTGGAATTAACAACATTGTGCAGCTTGCATTATATTTCATACATAACATACAATTACCTTAACCTTAATATATGACTTTTGTAACGTAAACATTAAAACAAAATTGAAAATATACAAAATAATCAACTCGAAAAAAGAGTGTTGCCACAATATACAACTTCATACATCAGTATTACTCACAGCCTAGTCATCTATTTTTTGGTTAAGATATCATAGTCTCCCAGCGAGGTGTTCAACAAGGTGACCTCCTAGGACCTGCTTTATTTGCGTTAGCACTTCAATCTATTGTCAGAAATATCAATACTGAATTAAACATTTGGTACCTCGACGATGGGACTATAGCTGGAGACAAGGAAGATGTCCTCGAAGCTTTGTCAAAGATTCGTACTCAATCTCGTGATATTGGATTACAGCTCAATTTCTGCAAATGTGAAGTCGGTTTCCCGGGAGTCTCAAACGAACAGGCTAACGCCCTTTACTCCCTTTTCAACGAAGTTGCACTAGGAATTCAACTTATATCATCCGACAGAGCCTCCCTTTTAGGAGCCGCACTACACAATGATACTCGACGCATTTTGTTATTGAACAAGATATCTAAATTAGATCTCTTCTTCACTCACCTAAGATATCTACTCACTCAGCTTTTTATCTCCTACGGGCCTCATTAGCCATTCCTAGAATGTTTTATTTCCATTGTAGTTCTCCATCCTGGCATGAGACAGATCTTCTGGAACAATATGATGAATCCATCCGACTTGGCCTAGAATCTCTTCTCAACTGCTCTCTCACAGACAATTCATGGCTACAAGCATCTCTCCCTGTGGATCACGGAGGTCTAGAAATTCGTCGAGCGCTTGACTTGGTTACTCCATCTTTCCTTTCATCCATGTATAGCTCTATGCCTTTGATCACTTCTCTTCTTCGCCAGGATATTCATCAGGATTCAGAAGCTGAGATAAATGATTGTATCTCCCAGTGGATATCGTGCGGCGGACTCGATCTACCTGATTTTGATGAGAAATTTTCAAACTTCATGGGAGGCTCCTGTCACAGACTCCAGATTATCTTCTATTCTTCAGTCCTCCACGAATCCTGAACATAAGGCACGTCTTCTTGCTACTTCTTCTCCTTAAGCAGGTACCTGCTTACAAGCTACCCCATCTTCATCCCTAGGGCTGCATCTTCCCGACGAAAGTTTTCGAATCGCTTGTGCGCTATGTTTGGGAGCAGATGTCTGTGAACAACACCAGTGCCCGGCTTGCGGAAGTTTAGTGCATAAGAAAGGTATACATGGTCTATCATGTGTTCACAGTGCTGGTAGATACTCTCGACACTCCACTGTTAACGATTACATTATGAGACCCCTCATCTCCACGGGAACTCCTTCCGTGAGAGAGCCAATGGGATGTAGTTGCTCTGATGGCAAGAAACCTGTCGGAATGTCTTTGGTGCCTTGGAAAAGTTGGAAGGCTTTTATATGGGATTTTTTCTTGAACCGATACCCTAGCCACCTCTAATCGTCCTGCATCTTCCACAAGCTGGGACGGATGCAACTCGCAGGGAATATGAAAAGAGACGAAAATATAACAACCTCTTGGACAAATACCACTTCGTCACCATAGTAATTTTGACTTGTAGGTCCTGGGGTCAGGAAGGTCTAAACTTCATTAAGGAAGTTGGACACCGCATAACTATTAACACAAGAGACACCCGAGCTTCATCCTATCTTATACAAAGAATAAGAATGGCTGTGCAAAGAAGGAACGTATCAGCGTTGCTAGGAACTCTCCTTCAGGGAAAAGCATTGGCCGAAATTTTCCTTTTGTAATCACTCTCCTCTCATTTATGATAATAGTATTAGGAAATAACTTGTTAAAAGAAAAAGAAAAAATAATATAAAATAGTTGTTCTTGTTTAAAATATAAAGATATATAAATTTAATTGTGTAACGACGAACGATATAATTTATAGACAAACGTCGTTAAAGTGAATACAGGTTGCTAACTAGTAATACTCAGGATTTGTTGTAAATTCCTGTCAATAGTAAATTTCCATATTAGTGTGTAGTGTATTGTGATATATATATTGAAAAAAGTATGTGCGAGTAAAAGAACTACAGGTTCCCTCTCCTACTGCTCTGACCCAGCGATGAATAAATTATCAAAACTTTCAAATTGTAAATATTTGAAAATTTATGGCAATTTTTTTCTTTCATTTTATCCCTATATAACCCAGTAAGTAATAATGTGCAAGAGCCTATTTCAACTTCCTAACATTTCTTTCGCCCTACTGAATAGACTCACTTTTTAATTCAATATATATACAAAATTACTACCATTCCATTATTTCATTTTTATCCTAAATATGTAGCAAATATATATATCATCAGCGTCCTAATTCTACTTTTTAATTATTAAATCACTTTTCAAGGGAAGGTGCATGAGAATACGACAATTCCGTTATCTCATTTTATTCCTGAATAAGTCTTGTACTATCTCCAAGTCTTCTTGAGAACGCAAACACTCTTTTCGTATACCTGAATAGTCTCGCTTATGAATTGTAGATATCTGAGAAATTAGGACAATTCCATTCTTTCATTATTATGAAATATGTCGGTAACTACCGATTAGCAATAGTGTACATGGACTTCAGCACTCACGTTTCGCCCTACTGATAAGTCATGCTGTTCAATTTTTAATATCTGACAAATTACAATAATTCCGTTATTTCCTTTTATTCCTAAATATGTCGTCAAATAACGATCAGCAAGTGCTTTCTTCTTCTAGACACTCGTTCGTTATACTGAGTGCCCTCTCATTTGAATTTTAAATATATGACAAATTGCGACATTTCAGTTCTCAGATTTTATTGTTAAATATTTCATTTACAAACAAATAGCAAATCTTTGATTCAGCTATAGACACACAATTCGCCCTCTTCAATTTATTCACTTTTCAATTCTAATATTTCTTAATCTATGAAAACTCCATTATTTTATTTCATTTTTATATATGTCGGCAAATAACGGTAAGCAGAGTTTGCTTCATCTTAGAAACACTTCTTCTTCTTACCGAAAAAGCAAATTATTCAATTCCATTTTTCAGATAATTTACAATTCAGTTCTTTGTAATCAAAAATAGGTCTTCAACAAATGATCGCCACGAGTCTGCTACAGATTCCAAACACTCGAAGGGACTCACTTATCATATGTAAATATCTGACAAATTACAATTCCGTTATTTTATTTTATTCCTAAAAATGTAGCAAATAACGATCTTCAGTTTCCAAACATCCAATTTGCCCTATTCAATGAAGACGCTTTTGAAATGACGTAATTTCCGTTATTTCATTCTCTTTTCTTAAATGTGTCATTAACATGACACTTAAATGTGGTATCAGCAGCTCTCTGCTCATCTTTAAAGCGCTCCACTTTCGAATACAAATGCCTGTTACCATGTACGACTACTCCGTAACTGTCGTAAATTGTGATATTTAAAAATGAAAAGCAAATCTATACAGTTGGAAATAAGGAATGTTTGGTAGACTTTGCTCAGTGTTTCTGATCGCTAGTTCTTAACACATTTAGGAATGAAATGAATGATCGGAATTGTAATAAATTGCCTGCTAAATACAAGTGAAAAGCTAGTCTATTCATTAAGGCGAACGCAGTGTTTGGACGTTTAAGCAAAATCTAGCAAATCGTTGGTTCAAGAATTATTGAAGAATAAAATGAATGAACTAACTTCTCGTAGTCACGTATTAACATTTCAAAAGTGAATCAATTCGGTAGGTCGACGGACTGTTTGTAAGATAAAGCATACTATTGTTGATCGTTTGCTACTAAGGACATTCTATTATTGTAATCAACAATTGCAGAAGGCTTTCTTATTTCTAATCCGCGTTCTTCCGTCACAGTTACTAGTTCAGCAGAATGAGCTGTAGGTAACACTAATAAATGTCAACTGACTTTCACCTTCAAAACCGTCACTCTTTCCTGGGTTTCCTTACCCACAATATCACCCTTCTTATGTTTTTCTAACACATCGTCGGGTAATAAATATTTAGGGTTAGATCTAATTGTTCCGAGTAGGTGTATATTATTATCATTTGCAAGGTAGCCAAGAGTACGAAATAAAAGACAAATTATGATAGTTTGGTTAATTTACTCAAATATGACTGTAACTAGCGTTCAAAAAGATCGTGATTCTTCACCGAAACAATCATTTCGTTTTACTGTAAGAAAACACTTTGCAATTGCAAATATCTGACAATTTACGTTAATTACATTGTTTCATTTGGTTCTACAATCTGTAAAAACCTAACGATCAGCGAGTGTCCTTCATTTACAAACATTCCTTCCGGCGTGTTAAATAGGCACTTTTTAAATGTAAATATCTGAGAATGTACGAGAAATCCATATTCCAATTTTAAATATATCAGTAACTAAGGATCAACAAGAGTCTTCTGAACCTTCCAAGCACTTCTTTCGTACTTTATCTTCCAAACACTCGTTTTGCCCTACTCCCATTTCAATTGTAAATATCTCATATGATACGAGAATTCCGTTCTTTCATTTTATTCTTAAATATGTCTGTGTCGAACCATCAGCAAGAGTTTACTTCAGTTTCCAAACTCTGACTTCGCTCTATTGAAAGAGTGACTTTTTAATAAGAAAATATCTGCCAATATACCACAATTGCGTACATTCACTTTGTTATTAAATATGTCTGTAATTTGTGACCAACAAAGGTCTGCTTCATATTTGTACACTGCTTTCACCAATTGAAAATATAAATATCTTACAACGTACAGTTCCTTTCTTTCATATTATTCTTTAAACGTAGGTTGTCAGGCCGTCTCAATTGAAAAAATGATTCTATTCATTACGACGAATTAAGTGTTTTTGGGCCAAAGGAAACATGCAGACGCTTAGCTACTGACATATATATATATATAATTTCTTGAATTTTCGTATATTATAAAATATTTACAATTGGAAAATGAGTCATTTTAGCAGAGCTAATGGAATATCTCGATGAGACAGACACTGGCTGATCGGTATTTGATTACAATTTTAAGAATAAAATGAAAGCAAGCAATTGTCGTATTGTGTCGTATTGAAAGAAGTGTTTCGAAGATAAAGTGGGCTGCTGGAGATCTATTCTTACTGACGTATATAATAATAATTTTAAAGAGAGTAAGGATTTCTCGTAAATTGTCGAATATTTACAATTGAAATAGTACTCTGTAAGGCGACAAAAAGTTTGGAAGCTGAAGTATACTGTTGCTGATTGTCAGTTTTAAACATATCTAATAATGAATTAAAAGAACGGAATTATCGTAAATAGTAAGATATTTAGTTTTGAAAAGGGAGGGAAATTAATATTGCGAAGGAAGTGTTTCAACGATGAAAGAAACTCTTGGCAAAAGTTAGTTATTAAAGTATTTAAAAATAATATGAAAAATTGGAATTCCCGTAAATTGTCTGAGATTACCAATTGAGAAGTAAATCCGTTCAATATCGCGAAAGGAGTGTTTGCTAGGCGAAGTTAACTCTTCCTTGTCCTAGTAATTGACATATTTAACAATAAATTGAAAGAAGAAAATTGTTTAATTTGTCATATATTTACATATGGTAAGTGGATCCAGTCAGTAAGGCGAAACGAATGTTAAGGAGATCAAGCGGGCTCTTGTTCATCGGTAGTTAATGACATATTTCAGAATGAAATGAATTAACTAAATAGTCGTAGACTAAAAGATACTTGTGTTGGAAAGTGTCGAAAGGCGTGTCTAAAATATGAAGCAATCTCTTCTTGATAGTTACGTAGAGAATATATTTAAAAATAAAAGGAAAGAACTGAAGTTTCGTATTTTAAAATATTCATATTTGGAAACTGGTGAATTTTGTGTTTCAAAAATGAAGATCCTTAAATGGTGGTCCTTAACTACTGACATATTTAAGAATAAATAACACACGGAATTGTTCTTGTCATGTATTTTGAAATGAGAAGTGATTTCATTCAGTAAGGTGAATTAGTTTTGCAAAACCAAAACGAATCTAATGGTGACCGTTGGTTGAAGTCATATTTCAGACTAAAATAAATGAACGGAATTCACGTAATTTGTCAGATATTTACAGTACAAATATTGGCCTTTTGAAGATAGCTAAAACTGACTTTGGTAAAAAAAAAAAAAAAAAAAAAAAAAAAGCAGACTCTTGTAGTTCCTAAATTACTGAAATATTTTAGATAAATTCAAATACTGGAATTATGGCCATTGTCACACATTTATAATTGATAAATGAGTAACACAGCACGGGGAAAAACGGTTCAGATAGCTTACACATACTTAGGAACATCACTGAAAATCTAATTTTGCGATTCCAGGAAATATCTACGACAGAAGTAAATATTTGTGTTGACGATGATACCATGGCGAGGAAGACTTTCGTTTAAGCAGTACATGCTTCAAAAAGAATAAATATGGTGTGTAAATTTTCAAAGTTTGTGCCAGCAAGGTCTATTCGTGGAATATTTCTCTGTATGTTTGAAATATACAGACGTCTAATAACAGTAGCTTTCGATCTTGTAAAAGACCTTTTTGGTGACTGACGGCGACTATACACCTGCAATTATTACACTACTGTTCTTAACGTATACCTTGCAATTGACAATAATACCCACCTAATGGGTACAATTAAGTGTAACCGTGAATATTTGCTACCCGACGTTGTTCAAGAGAAACTGAAGAAATGCGATATTGTGGGTAAGGAAACCCGGAAAAGTGTGATGGTTTTGAGGTGGAAAGATAGTAGAAATGTATCAGTGTTACCTACAGCCCCTTCTGCTGAAGGAGTAACTGTGACGGAAAAATGTGGATTAGCAATATGAAAGCCCACTGCAATTGTTGATTTCAATAATGCAAAGTCCTTTATTGAAGTAAGTGATCAGTTTGCTTGGTAAGGCAAAACTCTACGAAAAACTTCAAAATGGTATAAGAAAGTGATTAAAGAAATGGTATGGGAACGTCGCTTGTGAATGCCTATATTCTCTACACTGAGTGTATCCATCCCCGGGAATGTTTAATTCAAAGTCTATATTCAAAACAACTACCGATAGCACAAGACCTTTCTTTAACTGTGCAAGGAAGAAAAACTCCAATTAATTATTTGTTAGACAAAGTGAAATAATGGAAAACAGAAGCAAGGACGCTGTGTTCAGACGTGGAAGACGTGGAATATCTGATTCAACAGGGAGGAAACTTGCTATGTGCGTGAAGACAATATCTGACAAGTGCCTCTAGAATGCTTTATATACCGATAGTGTTTTGAAGTTTCAAAAGTACTCAGCCAATAAATCATAAAAATTTGCGAGGTACAGAATGTACTATATAAACTTGTGAAATCGAATTTGAATAACATTTCATTTTGCGACCAAACTATCTCTTTCAATTGTCAATAGTAAATACTATTTGTAATAGTAAATATATTTTTCAAGATTTTTTTCTCTTGCGAAATGAAGGAATTTAAAATTCTTACTGCATTTTCTTAGCTGTACACCATAAGTGTTTAAGTAAGAATCATATAGTTTTGTTTCAACTGTGGAACAATTTTATACACAAGGTAAACAATTTTACTACCTTATTTAAAGGACACACTAACCAATTGTGAATATCTGACAATTAACAACAAATTCGTTCTTTCACTTTATACTTATCAATGTCACTAACTAACGAAATGAGTCTTTATTTCAACTTCCGAATCCTTCATTTGCCCTACTGAATAGAACAACTTTACAAATGTAAACATCTAACAATTTGCGACACTTCCGTTATCCCATTTTATTCCTAAATATATCGGAAAATAACGATCAGCAAGTGTTTGCTTCACCTTCCGAACACTTTTTCGAACTATAGAATCAAATTAACTTTAAAATTAAGGTTTGTGACAATTTACGACAATTCCGTGCTTTCATTTTATTCTTAAACATGTCAGTAATTAACGATGAGCAAGCGTCTCTTTCATATTGAAGATGCTCCCTTGATTATTTTCTGAATATAAATATCTGTTACAATGTACGACAATTCTGTTCTAAAATTTTTGTCTTAAGTACGTGAGTAACTGACGATCGACAAGAGCCTGCCTCCTCTTCCAAACATTCCTTTTGGCTTACTTGATGAACTCACTGTTAAATTGTAAATATTTGAAAATTCTCGGCAAATCCTTTGCTTTAATTTATTGTCAAATACCTAACGATGTTATAAAATCCTAGATCTTACTTTAATTCCAAACATTCCGACGCCCTACATAATTCATTAACTTTTGACTGAAAAAATCTGACAATTTACGACAATTCCGTTCCTTCATTTTATTCTTTAAAATGTGAATAACTAACAATCAGCAAGAGTCTGCCTTGTTAAAGAAACGCTCTCGTCGGCATACTTAATGGCCTGACTATTAAATTGTAGATCTCTAACAAATTACCACAAGTCCTTCTTTCATTTTATTATAAAACATCCGAGCTCATCTGATCAGAATAATTTACTTCAACTCTCAAACAAACCTTTGGCCCCAGTCAATCCTTAGATTACAATATAAATATATCACAAATTAAGACAACCCATTTATTTGATATTATTTCTAAATATGTAGCATATAACGAACTTCACTTTCGACACACCCAATCCGCCCAATTGAATGGAATCACTTTTCAATTGAAAATTTCTGACTGTAAAAGAGAATTCCAATAATTTTTTTCTTAAATGTGTCAGTAAATAAACATCAGCATGATTCTATTTCATTTTTAAACAATCCATTCGCCACTTTCAAATATAAATATCTGTTACACTGTTCGACTATTCCCTCCTATTACTGCATTCTTAAATATGTAACTAACGATCACCAGGAGCCTTGTTGATCTTCCACACACTGGTTTCTTTTTACTAAATGTACACACTTACCAATTGCAAATATATGATAAATTACGACTATTCCTTGTTTATATTCTCTTCTTAAATATATCATATACTAACGATCAGCAAGATTCTGATTCAGCTATCAGACATTACCTTAGTCCTGCTGTACACCACTTTTCATTTGTAAATATCTGGTAAACTACAATTCCGTTTTCTCATTTTCTTCTAAATAATTCAGTAACTGACGAACATTAAGAGTCAGATATTTATAGCAAATTACAACTTTCCCCCAACTCAATGGAGTAACATTTCAATTTCAAGAATCTGACAATTTACTTCTGTTACGTTCTTTCATTTTATCAGCAAAACTCTGCTTAATCTTCAAATCGTTCTACTGAATGGATTTACTTTTCAATTACAAATATTCCGTTCTTACATTTTATTCTTGAATAAGTCAACAAGAGTTTTCTTCAGCCTGCAAACACTCTTTTTGCACAAGTGAATGGCCTGGCTTTTCAATTGTAGATATCTGACAATCTAGGAAAATGAAATTTTTTATCATCTCGAAATGTGTCGGTAAATACCGATTAGCAATAATATACATCAGCTACCACTCTCACCTATCGCCCTGCTGATAAGACAAGCTATTAATTTGTGAATATCTAAGAAATTACAAAATTCTGTTATTTATTTTTATTCTTAATTATGTCACTAACTAAAGATCAGCAGGAGTCTACTAAAGCTGACAAGTGAGAAACATCTTTTTCCGTTTACTAAATGTACTGACATTTCAGTTTTAAATATCTGACAGTTAGCGACAAGTTCTTTCTTTCAATTTAATCTTAAATACGCGAGAATGTCATGATCCGAAGTGTCTCCTTCATCTTCCAAACACTCCTTTCACCCTACTGAATAGGCACAAAATTTTATTGTTAATACTTAGAAATTTAGAAAGATTACATTATTAATTTTTTTTAATAAAATAGTTCAGTAAATAACTATCATCAAGAGTGCCTTTTATAATACCTAAAAAAAACTTTCGTAATACTCGACTCGCTTTTAAATTGTAAACGACAATTTGCGGAAAATTCCGTTCCTTCACTTAATACTTAAATTCGTCAGTAACCTACGATAATGAGGGTTTACTGCATCTTCCGAACGCTTCTTTTATACTACTGAATATCACAATTTTTCAATTGTAAATACTATATAATTTGCGGCAATTTCGTTTTTTCATTTTATTATTAAACATGTCGGCAAACAACGACGACCAAGTGCTTGCTTTAGGTTCCATGCACTCTTTCGCCCTACTCAATCACCTCACTTTTCAACTTAATTATCTAGCAAATTACGACAATTCAGTTTTCAGATTTTCTTCTTAAGTATGTTAACCTCAATATTGAATTCTCAATATTTGAGAGATTACGACAATTCCGTTCTTTCATTTCGTTCTTATATATGTCGACAACTACCGATCTGCATGAGTCTTTTTCGGCTTCCAAATACATCTTCATCGTACTCAATAGACTCTCGTTTCAATTGTAAATATATGACAAATTACAACAAATACGTTATTTCTTTTTCATCTTAATTATGAGAGCAACTAATGATTAAAAGCTTGCTTTTTCTAAAAGATATTTTTACACCTTATTGTATGAATTCACTCAGCAATGCTAATAATATGAAAAATTAACAAAATTCTCTTGTTATATTTCATACTCAAATATGTCAATTACTATCGACGTCTTCAGTTTCTAAACCGTCCTTTCGACCCGCTGTGTTTATTCATTTATCAATAGTAAATGTGTGACAAATGCCGATAATCCCGTTAATTGAATTTATCTAAAGCATTTCAGTAATTAATGTACTAGAAGAGGCTGTTTTTTGTACCGAGGTCAGTTTTCGCTCTCTTCACATTGACATACTTTAGTACTGTAAATATCTGTCAAATTACATCTATTCCGTTCTTTTATTTTATTCTCAAATATGAAGTAAACAAACGATCACCAGTCGAATAGTTTTGGTTTTCCAAACCCCTTTTGCCTAACTGAATGAAGTTACTTCTCATTTCAAAATACATGACAATAACAATTATGTATGTTATTTATTCTTAAATATGTCTGTAATTATGGCTCACCAATGGTCTTCAATTTTGGAACACACACTTCGCTACTTTCCAAATATGAATATTTTAAAATGTACGACAATTCAGTTTTCTTTTTTAATTTTAAATATATTCTCTATGTAACTATCAGGAAGAGATTGCTTCATATTTGAAACACGCCCTTCGCAACTTTCCAAATACAAATATCTTTTAATATACGACTATTAAGTCAACTCATCCTGTTCTTAAATATGTCATTAACTAACTGTGAACAAAAGCTCGCTTGATCTTCTTAACATTCCTTTGGCCTTATTTGCTGGACTCACTTACCATATGAAAATATATGACAAATTAAACAATTCTCTTCTTTCAATTTATTCTTAAATATGTCAATTACTAGGGCAAGCAAAAGTTAACTTCGCCTAGCAAACACTCCTTTCGCGCTATTGAATTACTTAAAAGGAAATCTCAAACAATTTACGGGAATTCCATTTTTGCTTATTATTTTTAAATACATTAATAACTAACTTTTGCCAAGAGTCTCTGTCTTCGTTGAAACACTTCCTTCGCAATACTAAATTGCCTCCCTTTTTAATAGTAAATATCTCGCAATTTACAATAATTAAGTTATTTTATCTCATTATTAAATAAGTTTACAACTGCCAAATAGCAAGAGTATACTTCTTCCAAACTCTTTTGTCGCCTTACAGAGTACCTTTCCAATTGTAAACATTTGACAATTTACGAGAAATCCTTACTTTCTTCAAAATTTTTCTTATATACGTCAGTAAGAATAGATCTCCACTTCATTTTCGAAACTCTTTTTTCGCCCTGCCGAATTTTTCTCTTCAATTGAAAAATTTGACACTACGACATTTGCTTGCTTTCATTTTATTCTGATAATTGTAATCTGATATCGATCAAGCAGATTCTGTTTCATCTTCGAGATACTCCTTTAGTTCTACTAAAATGACTCATTTTTCAATTGTAAAAATTTATAATATACGATAATTCCATTCTTTGATTTTATTCTTAAATATGTCAGTAGCTAAGCATTAGCAAGTTTCCTTCGGCCTCCAAACACTTAATTCGTCATAATGAATGGAATCCTTTTTCAATTGAGAAGGCCTAACAACCTACATTTAAAGAATAAAATGAAAGAATGGAACTGTACGTTGTAAGATACTTTTATTTTGAATTGGTCATAGTAGTGTTGCATATATGAAGCAGACCTTTGTTGATCATTAATTACAGACATATATAAGATAAAAGTAAATGTACGCAATTGTCGCATATTGTCAGAATTTTTTTTTATATGAAGTCACTCTTTTAATAAAGCGAAATTCGTGTTTTGATCCTTCGATACAGACAAATTTAAGAATAAAATGAAAGATACGGATTGTTTTACATTCTAAAATAGTTAGATTTAAAAAATATCAAATCAGCTTGGCACAGACTCTCGCTGATCGTTTGTTAATTACATATTTAAGAATAAAATAAAAGAACGGAATTGTCGTATCATGTGTTATAGATACTGTTGAAATGGGAGTAGGGCGAAAAGAGTGTTTGGAAAGTCAAGTAGGCTTTTGCTCGTATGATATTATCGACATAAATAAGAATGAAATTAATGAACGGAATTGGCGTGTTATCATATATTTAGTATTGAATAATGATTCCATTCTTTAAGGCGAAACGAGCGTTTGCAACGTTTAGCAGACTGTTCGTGATCGTTAGTTACTTTAATATTAGTCAGTAAAAGAACGGAAGGAACAGAATTGTCGTAATCAGACATTTACAATTGAAATGCATCTGCATTCAGTAGAACGAAAGGAGTGTTTGGAAGATTTAGAAGACCATTGTTGATCCTTATTTACTGACTTTTTTAAAATTGGAGTATTCATTTCTCGTACATTGTCACATATTTACATTTGAAAAGTACCTATTTTGCACGCCGGAAGGAGTGTTTGGTAAATGAATGATACTCTCCCTAATCGTTAGGTAGTTAACGATTATAGAACCAATTGAATAATGTAAATATCGTACATTGTCAGATATTTACAATTGCAAAGTGTTTCCTTGCAGAAAAAAGAAAAGAGTGTTTGGATGAAGAATGACGCTCATGTTGATCGCTAGTTACTGACATATTAGAGTAAATTAACCGAATTGTCGTCATTATTCATATATTTTTAATTGAAGTGGGATTAAAATAGTTAAGGCCAGTGGAGCTTTTGGAATCTGAAGTAGGATCATCCGGATATTAAGAATAAAATAAATAACGAGATTTTCATATATTGTCAGATATCAAAAATTGACCTAGTTTTCAAATGTAATTATCTGAAAAGTACGAGAAATCTGAAATCATTTTTAAACTTAAAGGTGTCAGTAACTAAGGATCAACTAGACTCTTCTTAATCTTCCTAACATTCCGTTCATTGTATTGAATGGATACAATTTTAATTGTAAATATCTGATTACCACAATTCAGTTCTTTCATTTTATTCTTCAATATCATCTGATCAGCTAGAGTCTGCTTGAGCCTGCAAACACTGCTTTCGTCCTGCTCCGTGGAGGCGATTTCATTTGAAAATATATGCGAAATTTATTACAATTCCTATACTTGATTTCATTCTTGGAAGTGTCGGCAACTAACGATATGTTCCCAAACACTCCTCTCGCCTTAGAGAATAGACTAATTTTTCTAATGAAATTATTTGACTATGTGCGGCATTTAATTTCCCTCATTTTAAACTTAAATATAGTAGTAATTAACTACCAGCAAGTTTCTCTTCCACCTTTGAAACACTACCTTTTCCACTTTCTAAATTTAAATAACTTCAACGTACGAGTATTCTGTTCTTTCACTACATTCTTAAATATGTCAGTAACTAAAAATCACCAAGAGTTAACTTCGGCTAGCAAACACTCCTTTCACACTATGGAATAGAATCAGTTACGATTGGAAATGTGTGAGAATTTACTACAGTTCTGTTCTTTCAACTTATTCTTAAATATCTTGCTTCTTCATTGAAATACTCCCATCGCAATACTGAATTGCCTAACCCTTGTATATTAAATAATTTAAATCTACGACAAATCCGTTTTTCTATTTCATCGTTAAATATGTCAACTACCGATCAGCGAAACTCCACTTTTTCCTTTTTTTTTTTTTTTTTGCCTTAGTGAATGGCGTTACTTTTCAATTGTAAATATTTGACAATTTACAAATCCTTTCTTTAAATTATTTCTTAAACAGATCAGACAGAAATGATATCGAGGAGCCTACTTCATCATTTCTAACACCAGTTTCGCCCTCCTGAATAGACACTTCTAAATTGTAAATATCACAATTTAAGACAATTCCGTTCCTTCACTTTATTAGAAAACTTACTAACGATCAGCGAGAGTCTGCTACTGTAAGAAAAATATAATACACATTGAATTTCATGTTCAAAGTACAGTATAAAGCGAATTTTAAAATATTTTAAAGCAGTACGCAATTACCCTGTTTGGGTGCCCTTAACAGATACTCTCCAACACAAAAAGAGGCATTATAATAGGTAGATCGAGCGTGGGCAAGCACCCAGCTTTGGCTAGTATTCCTTAATAAGGTTTTCCTCAGTCCCACGAGGTGAATGCCAAGACTGTAAGGCAGGGGCGGATTCAAGACGGACTTCTGTAGGTGCGGTATCTTTTAGTAGTGCTACTTAGAGCTACTTTTAAGAGCTTCAAACTTTGGAACGGGTTTTATTTAAATATAATAAATATAAATAAAAAAGAAAGTTTTCTCTCCGGAGAGCCCCGATCGTACCATGGATCCACCACTGTTGTAAGGCCGGTATTGTATCAAAAACTGAGGCCCCAAAATTGGCTGGAAATATGTTACGCCAGAATGTTGCGAAAAATTCCACAAATATTATGGTGCTGGGTTCCTATGTCCCTTTTTCATTTATATTTGTTGAAATTAATTACGAAGTAAACGTAGAAATGTTTCTTTCATTCTCTTTCTTTCTTAGTTCTCATCTTTCTCATCCTCGCTCCCTTTTAACCACCTTCTTAAAATATGAATACTATTCTCCAGTAAGATTGTTTCTCTCCACGACCCAAGGTTTAAAAAGACCAACGTGATATAGTTAACTATTTGGTCTAGGAATTAATTCGTGCGGTTGGTACGCACACATTGAAGCTGTAGTACAAACACAAAAGACATAAATACCTTAAGAAAAATATTGTCCATCGCTAGCCACCACTTTCGCCCATCTGTCAGGCAATGTACGGATTCCGTGGCGAAAGAAGTCCTCATCCTTGGAAGCGATCCAGTCAGAGACCCATGTTTCGATATCTTCTGAAGAAGTAAACCGCTGTCCAATCAAATCGTTGTTCATGCAATCGAACAAGTAGTAGTCCGAAGGAGCAACGTCTGGTGAATACGGCGGGTGGGGTAAAACTTCCCATCCGACATTTTCTAAATAGGTTTTGACCGGTTTTGCGACATGTGGGCGAGCGTTATCATGTTGAACAATAAGTTTATCATGTCTGTTCTCCCATTCTGGTCGTGTTCTGGCCAGAGCTTGCTTCAAATTCATTAATTGTCGTCGATAACGTTCTCCATTCATAGTTTCACCCGGTTGCAGCAGCTCATAGTACACCACACCTTTCATATCCCACCATATGCACAGCATAACCTTTGCACAGTGAATATCTCGTTTTGGTTGTGATGGACCTGGTTCACCTGGTTTCACCCAGGCCTTTTTTCGTTTAGGGTTCTCGTAATGGATCCACTTCTCATCACCCGTAATAATTCGATGCAGAAACCCCTTTCTGCTCTGTCGTTGAAGCAGCAATTCGCAAATGGTTTTTCGTCTTTCAACGTCTCTGTCTTTCAATTCATGTGGAACCCAATGTGACATCTTTTGAATCATTCCCATGGCTTTCAAGCGTTTGGAGACTGTTGTTTGATCAACGCCTAATGCTGCTGCAAGTTGTTCCTGCGTTTGACACGAATCCTGCTCGAGCAATGCTGTCAATTCTTCGTCTTGAAATTTTTTTGGCTGTCCAGCTCGCTCTTGGTCTGCCAAGCCGAAATCACCACTTCTAAACCGTGCAAATTACTTCTGACACGTTCGCTCAGCTAGAGCATGGTCACCATACACTTCCACCAAAATACGATGACTTTCAGTCGCACTTTTCTGCATGTTAAAGTAATGCAGCAGGACACCCCGCAAAAACACTTTATCAGGCACAAATTGCGCCATGTTCACTTAACTACAAACTGGTGTTGTTGACGCTTTAATCCACTGCCCTATACTACGAACGATACGCGATGACAGGGGTTTGCAACACATGTGTGGATACACGGAACTGTGGGACGCTCCGTTCGTTGCGCCATCTCTTGTCCACCCGCACGAATTAATTCCTAGACCAAATATTAGCAGCAGTGTATCAATAAATTCACATTAGAGAGAGCACAGTTACTTAGATTTTTTCTAGGGGCAAGCATTAATACGTGTATTTGCGCTTCCTAGAAAGTTTTTTCTCATTTTAGGGATCTCTTCTTTCAATCTTTCTTTTACTATTTATATCCCTTCGGAGCCTTTGACCCTCCCTCACGGAAGGTGTGCGGGGCCGTTACATCCATGACAAATTAATTCAGGCTACAATATTCACAAAATCAAAACCATACGAATAAATATTATTTCTAGGGCCCCTAATAGTACACGTTTTTAATTGAAGTGAGCCTGCGATTCACTTTTGTTTTATTTACCTTTTGTGGGCTACTTTATGTAATGTAGTGAAACTGTTTGATGCTCCGTTAAAACTTTCATGTTTGTATTGTATATGGATTAAGAAAATTTTGCCTAAAAATGGTACCCTTCGAAAGACGGGGAGCCTTCCTGGGGTGATTGCTCCTCCCCTACCCGACACAAGTGAGAAGAAGTAAACTGTTTCGAAATTTACGCAACTTACAAATACCGAACCTTAGTGCCACTGTTACCATTGCGATAAGGGGAAAGAAGGGGAAGGACTGCTAAGATTTTGTATCAAAACACAGCGCGAAGCTACAGTACAGGGACAATAGCTGTTTTCAATTGTAAATATCTAACTAATTACGTCAATTCCGTTTATCATTTTATTCATAAATTCGTCAGCAACAAGTGGTCAGCAAGAGCCTACTTTATTTTCCAAACACTACTCTCGCCTTGCTGAATTAACTTACCTATTGTAAATATCTGACTAATTACGACAGTCCCGCTCTTTCTTTTCATTCCTAAATATGTCGCCAATTACCGATCAGCAACAGTTTGCTTCACCTTCCAATCATTTCTTTTGTTTTACTCAATAGACTCACGATTCAATTGTATATATCTAGCAAATTAGAACAATACCATTATTTTATTTTATACTAAAATAGCTCACCAGCTAGCGACCAACAAGAGTTTGGTTGATGCCAAAACTGAACTATCGCCCTACGTAATATACTTCCAATAATAAATGACAGACAGTTTACGGCAATTACGTTATTTTACTTTCCATATAAATATGTCAGTAACTAAATATAAACGGAATGTATTTCATCTCCTTCTTATTCTATAACAGTAATCACTTTCAGTTTTAAATATCTGAAAACTGAGTTTTGGTTATTTCATTTTAATGGTAAATATGTGTTAAAATAGGGACCAGCATATCTGCTACGTCTCCCAACGACTCCTGTCCTTCTTGTGAATGGAATAACTTTTACACTGTAAATGACCTACATTTTGCGATCATTCCTTGTTACCTTAATAGTTATTTATGTCTTGTTAGAGTCTTTATCATCATTGAAACACTTCCTTTGCCATACTTTTTGGCCACAATATTGAATTGTAAATATCTCAGAGATTACGAGATTTCGTTCTTTCATTTCATTCTTACATATGGCGACAACTACTGATCTGCATGACTCTTCTTCGCCTTTCAAATAGACCTTTATCGTACTCAATAGACTCTCGTTTCAATTGTAAATGTCTGACAAAATACGTTATTTATTATTCATCTTAAATATGATAACAACTAATGATCAAAAGCATGATTTTTCATACTTATAGTTTTACACCATACTGTATGAATTCGCTTAGCAATGTTAATAATATATAAAATTATGAAAATTCTGTTCTTTCAATATATATTCAAATATGTCAATTACTACCAATGGCTCCAGTTTCTGAACCGTCGTTTAGACCTGCTGTGTTTACTCATTTATCAATTGTAAGTGTGTGACCATTGTCGATGATCCATTCACTAAGGGTGAGCAGCGTTTCCAAGATTAACCAGACTCTTCCTGATTCTTAGTAATTGATATATTTAAGAATAAAAAGAAAGAACGCAATAGACATAAAATGTCAGTTATTTCAAAAGTTAGGCCATTTGAGTAGCTCGAAAGGAGTGCTTCGGTAGACAAAGCAGATTCTTAATGTTCGTTATTTACTGAACTGTTTTATATAAAATCAAAAGATCCAATTATCAAAAATTTTCAGACATTTACAATTGACAAGCGAGTAAACAGTCGCGTCGAAAGGACTGTTTAGAAGCTGAGGCAGCCAATAGTCATTCACATATTTAGAATAAAATAAAAATTAACAATTATCCAATATTTCGACTGGTATAGTGATTTCCTTTACGAAGATTAAACCAGGGTTTGGAAGATCAAACAGACTGTTGCTCATCATTAATTGCTGATATATTTGTGAATAAAATATGACACGGGGTATACGTAAATTATCAGATATTTACACGTGAAAAGTTAGGCAATTTGAGAAGGGCGAAAGTTGCGTTTAGTGATATAAATCAGACTCTTGGTGATCGCTAGTTACTCAACTATTTTACAATCAAATAAAACAATGTAATTCACGGAACTTGTCAGATTTTTACAATTGAAAAGTGAGTAAACTCACCAGGCTGAAAGTTGGATTTGGAAACAGAAGCAGTTCTCTGGTTGTTAGTAATTGAGATATTTATTAATAGTTTAAAAGAACGGAAATGTACGTTTTAAGATATTTATATGTAGACAGTGGGGAAGTGAGTGTTCCAAAGATCAATCAGTTTCTTGCTGATCGTTTATTACTGACATATTTGATAATAAAATAAAACAACGGAATAGCATTAAGTAGAGCAAAGGGAGTGTTTGGAAGCTGAAGTTGACTCTCGCTGATCTTAGTTACTGACTTATTTGTGAATAAAATGAAAGAACGAAATTGTGGCAAATTGTCTGTTAGTTAAAAGTAAAAAGCGTGTCTATTCAGTAAAGCGAAAAGAATGATTGGAGGTTCAAGCAGACTCTTGGTTATCGTTGTTTTAGGACTTTTATCAATAAAATGATAGATTGAAGTAAAAGTAGTGAGATGCTTACAAATCAAAAGTGAATCCCTTCTGTAGAATGAAAGAATTGTTTGGAAGATTATACAGACTGCTGTTGGTCCTTCCAAGGGGCGAGAGGGAGATTATATATCGTGGAAGATGGTTTAACAACATTTGAAAGCATTAATGACACCTATTACGAAACTATAATAAAAAATTTTCGGAAGCCATATACTGTTCAAAAAGTAAGTTTCCACACTTTGAAATCGCAAACAGTGATCCAGATACCAAAACAGCTATACACATTTTTCATCGTTTCAAAAGTAGAATGCATCAAAGTCATAAGTGTTGTCCCGGGGTCATCCAGAGCGTCCCAGGAGGGGTCTTTTTCAAATTTAAAAATGACAGGGGGAGCCAAGTAGCATATCCTTGAAAAGCTGCTGGGAAATGAAAGAACATAGAAAAATTCCTGTCTCTCTAACATTAACCTGTTCAAAGTAGATTCCAGTGACAATTTGCATCTTCATTTCCATTCTCCGAGCGCAAACGCATTCTTTTTTGCAATCGGTACTTGTTGTTATTTGGAGGCATTTGCGTGTATTCGCTGTTCCTAATGCAAAAAAAAAAATGTTTCATTACATTTATATTTGATAAACGAGACAACGAGCATCTATTCGATTGTTGTACATTATACATTTTCTAGTAAGTTGCATACTTAAGGAAGTCATTATTTTTTCCAGTCATTACTTCTTAATTTGCTATAATTTATTTTTTTTTATTTGCAAATATTGATTTTCATTTTTTGTTTAAAATATTTAATCAACTATTACCAGCAACTGAATAAATAGTTACACATAAAACATAGCAATAAATTAATTTATCATATTTATATATGTTTTATAAAAAGTTTCATTTCACATAGCTTTCGAGTAAAAATAACAATTATGGATCATCTCAATATTGTATTTGGTATAGCAGCAATAGCATGCCTTTAGCCCCGCTTTACTCTACTAGAAAAGAAATATCTCCTCCAGTTCCCTTCCAGGCGGCAACGTACCAAGAACTGACGAAACGTTGCTACGTTGGAGCGCAATGGATATACGTTGTACTAAGAAGGACGCTGAACAAACCTCTGCAGAAACGATAGATATGCGTCTGCCTATCTCTGATAAAATCAAGGCTTCTAGAACCCCATGCCTCACTGGTCTCGATGGATATTAGAGCAGAAATAAATTTGTCGAGAAGATTGTTATATTTCCTTTCCTTTTCTGCCTCTCTACGTCTAGCAACTTCTCCACCATTCATAACAGTCAATGGGAGGCTTCAATGAGCAAATGTGTACGAACATGTAAAATCCCAACCTAGTGATTTGCCTCTCATCCAAGGTATAATGTCATGCCTTCAGTTCGTTTACCATCGGAACGACAACAGCCTGATGGTTCACGAATGGAAGGAATTCTTGCCGTTTTGAGGGCTCCCAAAATGATGTCATTTACAGATTTTATTTATTTATTTAGACATGACTGGCTTAAAGATCATACTAGGAGTATCCTTTCTCTCACTAAATCATTAAAGTGCAAACCAAATAAAACCGGAAAACAGACAGAAGAACTACAAAGCAAGATTTTTGCACAGTGTTATCGTGGAGCTTCGAGATTTGCTTCATCCGCTTTCATGTAATAACATCCTCTGAGCGATATTCTACTTGACTTGCCTGATCATTTGAAAACTTCGAGAATGCGGCCCTGCGGTGAACCATGAGACAATTATTTTTACTTCAGTCATTGGACTGTAGAAAAGATAACACACGTGCTTTCTTGTTTTCACACCTGTCTAACCGTTTCAGGTTTTTCGGAGTCTCACTAGACTTTACAATATCGTTGTGGCAGATAATTTGACCGGCCACCATTTTCCACATGAAATTTTAGTGTCGATACTTGTTCAGTCTTCTTTCATTGTTCAGTCTTAAGCATCAAAAAAAGAACGAAACGGAGGAGCGGAAAAAGGAACGGAGATTGTCAGATATTTAAAATTCCCAGCGGTTTCTGTTCAGTAAAGCCAAACGGCGTCTGAAGGATGAAGCACGCTCTTGCTAATCGCTAGTTACTGTCATATTTGAGAACAACATATCCGAATTGTAATTTCTCAGTTATTTACAAATCGAGTTCAATTAATATGTATACTGCCAATGTAGTTTTTGGATGCTGAAGTAGACTTTTGCTCTTCTTTAGTTACATACATGTAAAATGTTAGATATTTACAATTGGAAAGTAACTCCATTCAGTAGGGTAAAAATAGTTCCAGAAGACGAAGCAGTTCCTTTCTGATATTTAGTTGAAATATTTGTGGATAATATGAAAGAACAGAAATTCGGAAGCGAATATATTCAGTAGGGAGAGAGGGGTGATTTGAAGACGAGGCAAGCTCTTGGCGATCGTTAGTTGCCGATATATATACGAATCATATGAAAGTATGAATTTGTCCAAGATTGGTTCATATATTTACAACTCAATAGTGTGTGCATACAGTAGAGCGAAAGGAGAGTTTGGAAGAGTAAACAATTTCACGCTGATCGTTTGTTTCCGACATGTTTAAGAATTAAGAAAATTTACGCAATTATCATATATTTGTGAAATTTTTACCACTAAGTACGAGTCTATTCAGTGTGATAAAAGGAGTGCTTGGAACGTAAAATTGTATCTTTAGGATCGTTGGTTAACACATCTAAGAATAAAATAGAAAAATTCAATTATAAATTGTCAGATATTTAACATTCAGAAGTGATCTGTTCCTTAGGGGGAACGGAGTGTTTGTAACATATTGTAAACTCTCGCTCATGGTTATTTGCCGATTTATTTAAAAATAAAATAAAATGACGGGATTGTAGCAAATTTATTGATATTAAAAGTTGAAAAGTGAACACAGTAAGTAGTCCGGAAAGAGTGATTGCAAGCTAAAGCAGACTAATGGTCATCATTGGGTGAAATATTTAAGATAGAATGAAGAACGGAATTGACGAAAAAAGTGAGATATATATATAAGTGAGTACATTCACTAGGGCGAAAAATTTTAGGATGAAAAGGTATACTCTTGCTGATCGTTATTTCCCAACCTATAAGAGAATGAATTATATTTCGGAAATATCGTAAAATGTTAGGTATTTACAACTGAAAGTAGTTTTAATCAGCAGAGCAAAAATGAAATCCGAAAATTAAATGGAGGATAATTTAGGTAGTTACTGACATAATTAAACATTAAGGTGACAAGGGGAAGATCGTAAAATGCAGGTCATTTACAGAGTAAAAGTTATTCCATTCACAAGAAGGACAGGAGTTTTTGTATAATGTAGCAGACTGGCTGGTCTCTATTTTAACACATATTTACCAACAAAATGAAATGACCAATTCTCAAAAATTTTCAGATATTTACAAATGAAAGGGATTACAGTTTTTGGAATAAGAAGGATATTGAAATACATCCGTTTATATTTAGTTACCGACATATTTAAGTATAAAGTAAACCAAAGTAATTGCCGTAAATTGTCTTTCATTTTGTATAGGAAAGCCAGTATATTTCGCAGGGCGAAACCAGTTTTGCCGTGAAACAAACTCTTGATAATCGCTAGCTGGTAAGCTATTTTAGAATAAAGTAAATTAATTGTAATGTTCTAAGTTGCTAATATATATAAAATTGAATAGCGGTTCTGTAGCTTAGGGCAAAAGAAATGATTGCAGAATGAAGCAAACTGTTGCTGATCGGTAGTTGGCGACATATATAGTAATAAAATGAATGAGCGGGACTGTCGTAATTTGTAAGATACTTACAATAGTTAAATAATTCAGCAAGGCGAGAGAAGTGTTTGAAATATATAGCAGGATCTTGCGGACCGCTTGTTGCTGACGAATTTAAGAATAAAATGAAGAACGGAATTTCGAAAATACTCAAATATTTACAATTGAAAACTGCTATTATCCGTTTACTATAGCTCGGCGCTGTGTTTTGACACAAAACATGGCTAGCGAATCTTAGCAGTCCTTCTCCTGCTTTTCTCTTATCGCAGTGATAACAGAGACTCTTTCTCATCAACTTTAGCAGTAGTAAGGTTTAGTATTTGCAACTTGCGTAAATTTCGAAATAGTTTACTTCTTCATCTAACTTGTTTGGGGCAGGAGAGGGACATCCGCCCCCAGGGAAGGTTCCCCGCCGTTGGAACGGACAGATTTTGAGGCAAAAGTTTCTTAATCCATATACGATACAAACATGAAAGAATAAATGATGCATCAAACAGTTTCACTACATTAAATAAAGTAGCCCACAAAAGGTAAATAAAACTAAACCAAGTCGTAGGCCCACGTCAGTAAAAAACGTGTACTATTAGCGGCCCTAGAAATAAGATTTAATCGTATGATGTTGAGACTTATCAATATTGTCCCCTGAATTGATTTGTCATTAATGAAGGGGTCCAGGAAGTAACGGCCTCGCAGACCTTGCCCTGAGGGAGGGCCACAGGCTCCGGGGGGATATAAATAGTAGGAGAAAGATAGAAACAGGAGGGCCGTAGAAAAAGAAAAAAACTTTCCTGGAGGCCCAAATACATGTATTAATGCTTGCCCCCAAAAAAAATCCAAGTTACGGGGTTCTCTGTAATGGGAATTTATTGGTACACTCTGCTAATAATTTACTATATCACGTTGGTCTCTTTAAACTTTGCGTCGTGTTGAGAAACACTCCTACAGGAGAATAATATTCAGATTTTAAGAACGTGGGGAACAGAGATTAAGAATGTGAAAGATGAGAAGAAAGAAGGAAAGAGAATGAAAGAAACATTTCTCCGTTTACTTGATAATGTATTTAACCACATAAACGAAAAAGGGATATCTGAACCCACCACCATAATATTTGTGTAATTTTTGGCAACATTCTTGCCTAATATACTACCTGCGAATTCTGGGGCCTTAGACTTTTGCACAATTCTGCCCTTATAGTAGTGGCGGATTCAGGGGACGATCGTGGGCCCCCGAAAGAAAACTTCCTTATTTTATATATTTCAATAATACCCATCCCAAACTTTGGAGCTCTTAAAAGTAGCTCTAAGTAGCAGAACTAAAACCCACTGCCCCCCCCTCAGAAGTCAGTGCTGTATCCACCGCTACCTTACAGAAGCTATCGTCTAGACATTCATCTCGTGGGATTGAGGAAAACCTTACTAAGGAATAACAGCCAGTGCTGGGTTCATGCCCATTCTCCATCTACCTATTTTAATGCCTCTTTTTGTGTTGGACAGTATCTGGTAAGGGCACCCAAACATGGTTATTGCGTACTGCTTTAAAATATTTACGTGTTAAAATTCGCTTTATGGTTACTTTGAACATGTAATTCAATGTGTACTATTTTCTTCTTACAGCAGCATGATTTATTTCATAATCCTTTGTCTATGTTCTTAAGTATTATTATTAGGATTAGTCCATCATACTAACCCTTCTCAAAACTCGTTCAATTAGTATGAAATTCTAGACTTGTCACTTTGCAATATTGGAAACCTTCACCAACAGGCATTAATGCGGCGAGAATATTTCGACCTATATTCGCATTGTCATAACGTTAATATCTCAGCCATCAAAAAAGCAGCAATTTCTGTAGTAATAATAATTGTTCTATGGCTCTGCAGCATTCGGTTCGGCCACTCATGTGCCTGGCAACCTTGAATTAACCATGTAGGGGTGAGAAGCAAGGTTTTGACGTTCTCACTCAATTGTTGATTGTAAACAATTTTCCATCCTAGAGACAATGGACAATAACCTTCATTAGGGCGAATGGAAGCTGATGCACACAGTGTGCCCATCCCTATCTGATGACATATTTAATAATAAAATAAAGAACAAGTTCTCGTAAATTGTCAGTCATTTACAATTAAAAGTAATTACACTCAGCAAGGCGAATGAGTGTTTTGAAGAAGCAAATAAAATAGACCCCCATTGTTGTTACTTACTGATATATTTAAGTATAAAGTGAAAAGAAAATTGAAGTAAATTGTCTGTAATTTAAAGCTGAGAAGCGAGTCTAATGCGTAGGGCGAAATGTGTTTTTTGGTTTAATAAAGCAGACCCTTGATAATCGTTTGCTACTGTAGTATTTTAAAAGAAATTGAAATAATGAAATTTTCCTAAATTGCAAGTTGTATACAATTGAATAGGGGGTATATAGAGTAGTGGGTATATATAAGTACTTGCAGGCTCCTGCTGATCGTAGTTTCAGGACTTATTTAACAGTAAAATGAATGAACGGATTTTTCGTAAAAGGTATTTAAATTGAATAAAGTGAATCCATTCAGTAGAACGAAAGGAGTGATTGGAAAATTATGTAGACTCGTGTTGATACTTAGTTACTGACATATTTGCTTAAAATGAGAGAACAGATTTCTCCTATATTGAAAATTGAGTATATTCAACCCGCCGAAAGGAGTGTTTGGAAGATTAAGATCCACGCTGTTAGTTAGTTAATTGTATATTTAAGAACGAACTGAAAAAACGAAATTGACGTAAATTGTGTTATAGAATTTCGTTTAGTTTTCCGTTTAGTATAGCAAATTTGTTTTTCGAAGATATAGCACGCTCTTGTTGATCGCTAGATACTGACATATTTAGGAATGAAATAAAATAGCCGATTTGTCATAATTTGCCACATATTTGCAATTGAATTGTTTTAAAATATATAAGGAAAGAAAGAAGTTTCCGGAAGCTGATGTAGACTCCTGCTGATCTTTTGTTACTGACACATGTAGTAATAAAATGAAGGATCGGAATTGTATTAAATTGTCAGATATATACAATTGGTAAGTGATTCCATTCTTCAAATTTAAGGGGTGTCTAAAAGATCAAGAAGGCACTTGATCGTTTGTTATTATCATATTTAAGAATGAAAGAAAATAACGGAATTATCCTATTATTTTAGATATTTACGATAGAAATGTGAGACTTTTGAGTAGGGTGAAAGGTGTGTATGGATGGTGAAAGAGACTCCTGCTGGTCAGTATTCTCGACATAAAAATTATGGATTGAAAGAATCTAATTGTCATAAATTATAAATTATTTAGACTTCAATTTGTTGGAACTTATGCTCGTTGTTTGGATTAAGTATAAATTCATTGAAAAAAATTTTTCTGCACCCAGAACTCCGAATATGTGCAAGTGTCTCACAGTGACAAGATATGTCTTTTGAAAAATAGAAAGCGATTCCGCCCGGATATTGGAAATTAAGATGCACATTTTGAACGGAGGCCATTTTGCACAGGATAGTTTAAAAAATTCGAGAACTCTTCGGTTTTCTTTGGCTTTCATTTACCAACAGTTTTCTATTGATATTATACTTGATACATTTACCATTAGTAATTTTTGAGTTGGGGATGTCTGGGACGCTATGGATGTCTTTCTGACAAACACTTATGACTTTAGTTCGTTGTTCTTTCGAAACGTTGACAAATTCGCTTAGCTGTTTTGGTATCTGTCTCACTGCTTGTGATTTCTAAGTTTAAGGGACTTTCTATACACCCTGTATACCTGGTATTCGCAAAATTTTTATTACAGTTTAGTAATAGGTGTTATTAGTTTTTTTGATTACTGTATAAATTATCTTGCACTTCGACATATAATTTCGCTCTCTTCCCCTTTTAACAACCAAGAGGAGTCTGGTTAATCATTTAAACATTCCGTTTGTTACTTTTCAATTGCAAATATTGTCTACTAGAATTCCAATCTAACATTTTTTTGTTAAATAAGACCTGAACCAACAATCATCAAGAGTCTGTTTCAGCCTGACACCACTCCTTTCGTCTTATTGAATAGGCTCGTCATTTAGTTGTAACTATCTGACAATTTACGACAATTATGCTCTTTCGTTTTAATCACATTTATGTCAATAATTGAAAATCATTAAAAGCCTACTTCAGCTTGCAAACACTTCCTTTGCCATACCGATGCAATCACTTTTCATTTTAAAATATGTAACCATTTACCACAATTCCGTTGTTTCATTTTATTTTTAAATACAACAGTAAATAACGACCAGCAAAGGACTACTTTATCTTTGAAACACTCACTTTCTCTCTTTCCAAATATAAATATCTTAAGATGTGCGACTATTCTTTCTTTGGTTTTACTCTTAAATATCTTAATTACTAGCGAGACACTCTGCTTCAGATTCCAAATTCAACTATCCGTATTTTTTGTTTACTCATTCTTATAATGTAAAAATGTTTCAAGTTTCATGTATTGCATTATTTTATTTTATTGTAAAATAGTTCAGTAATTAACGATCACCAAGAGTCTGCCTAAATTACCAAAACACACTTTCCGCCCTACTCAAATGGCTAACTTTTAACTGTAAAAATTGGACACTTTACGTCTATCCCGTTCTTTAATTTTATTCTCAAATTATCAGTAACTACCGATCACCAAGAGAAAACAGTCTTCCGAACGCTACTTTCACCTTAGTAAATGGATTCACTACTTGTCTAAATATTATATAATACAGTGAAACCTCTCTAAAGCGGACAGCCGTGGGGAATCAAAAATTGTCCGCTATATATAATGGTCCGCCTTAAAGAGGTTTCAATATTTTCTTACGTAAATTAGTAAATAAGGTAGTATGCAATAAGAATTATTATTTATTTATTTATTGTTTTTGCATGAATCATGTATTCACGAATATTACCAAAATGTTACTGTACCTGCATTATCCTTCGGCATCCAATACTTTATGTCTAGGCACAACATTCAAATAAGATATTATAGTTCTCTGCACTTTACATTTATCACTACTTACTAGGTTTTCAGTATTTCGCTTTAATTTGTGGGTTATTGCATTCCATTAGTGTTTTTTTGATACAATACGCGTCTTCACAGGCAAAAAATGACTAACATTTCTTCTGCTTGGTTCGAGATTCTAGAGGGACAGTAGAATAATGTCATCCTGAAATTCAGGTAACTGTCAATTGCTTTCGTGTCTAAAACAGCTTGGGTTTGAGTGGAATCGAAGCAAAAAACATGAGAGTGATGTTAGAGAAGTTCGTCTGGGATACTGAGCAGACAGTTGAGCAGGCAGAATGTTGTCACAATACTTCTTTGGTGACACATGTATGAATTACTAAAGATGTACTTTTACAGTACTTTACAACTTGTTTCTAGAGAATGTGTCCGTAGTACGGAGGTAAATAATACCTATAAAAGACAGAAAAGACTGTCGTTGTCCGTACTAGAGAGTGTCCGCTTTAGAGAGGTTTGACAATATGTCTTTCCTATTACAGTGTTTGGCGATTACAAAATATGTACGTTACCGGAGGTGTTAGCTTTATAGAGGTGTCCGTTAGTAGAGGTTATACGACAAATCATTTCTTCATTACATTCTTATGGCAAAAACTCCCGATCAGCAAATCTCCAGCTTAGAAATACTCCTAACGCCTTACTGAATAGTCTCAAATGTCAATTATAAATATTATAATTACAATTACACCGTTATTTAATATTATTCTTGGATATGTCGGCAAATATCATGAGCTTAAATCTTCCTATTACCCTAACGAATGGATTCACTTATCAATGTTAAATATCTGACAATTTCAGACTTTCCTTTCTTTGATTTTACTTTTAAATGTGACTTCAATCAACTATCACTAAGAGACTGCTATAGTTTCCATTAACTCCTTTTGCCGTATATAATACACCCGCTTTGAAGAGTAGATATAGCACAATTTAATACAATTGTGCTCATTCATTATATTTATATATATGTCGGCCACTAACGTTCAGCTAAAGTCTTCCAAACACTTCTCTCGTCCTAGTTAATGTAATGACTAGGAGTTGGTAAATGACACGTAATTAACGATAATTCTGTTATCTTACCTAATACTTACTTATGTCAGTAACTAATTCTGCTCTAACTAAATTCTGCTGTATCATATTATTCCCAAATATGCCAAATACTATCGACTGCTTCAGCTTCTAAACGGACCTTCGACCCGTTGTGTTTACTTACTTGTAAATTGTAACTCTGAAAATTTTCTATATTTCTTTTTTCTGATTTCACCTAAAATATATTAGTTACTAACGAACGTAACTCTGCTTTAATACCAAAACACACCTTTCGCACTGAACAAATGCCCTTACTTTTGAACTGTAAATATCTGATAATTTACGTCTATTCCGTTCTCTCACTTTATTCTCAAACTAGCAGCGTTCACCCCGCTTCGCTGCGGTCACCCCGGAACGCAATAAACTTTGTTACTTAGATAATTTTTACTTTTTCGCTTTCAAGTGATATGATAAAAACCATAGAAGATTGCACTAATGTTAACATTATATCGCCTGTCATTTATGTTAACCCGCCCCGCTTCGCTGCGGTCACCCCAACCCGCCCCGCTTCGCTGCGGTCATCCCGGAACGCAATAAACTTTGTTACTTAGATAATTTTTACTTTTTCGCTTTCAAGTGATTTATAGCGCCTGTCACTTATGTTAACCCGCCGAGTCACAGGGTCATGCGGGTTGCATATAAATACGTTTATTTTTATACCTATGATGAACTAATAACAAAGGATTTGTACGTATGGACACCTGAATGGTCAATTATCTCAAGACACTGGTAATTGAAAATTAAAGTGATATGATAAAAACCATCTAGGGTCCACATCCTAACAACCCCCCAAAAATGAAAGAAATCGGTTCAGCCGTATTAGCGTGATGAGCGGACAAAGGATTTGTTCTACGTATTGACACCTGATTGGTCAATTATCTCAAGACACTGGTAATTGAAAATTAAAGTGATATGATAAAAACCATCTAGGGTCCAAATCCTAACAACCCCCCAAAAATGAAAGAAATCGGTTCAGCCGTATTAGCGTGATGAGCGGACAAAGGATTTTGTGCGTTCTCTTTTATATATATAGATATATCAGTAACTAACGATAAGTAAGGGTCTGCATAAACTTGCAAACGCTGCCTTAACCTTAGTGATTGGACTAACTATTCAACTCTAAATATTTCATAATGTACCACAATTCCGTTCTTTCATACCAATCTTATTTACATCGACAACTACCGATCAGCGAGAGTCCCCTTCATCTTCGAAACTCTCCTCTCGCTCTACTGAAAAGTCCCAAATTTCTATATAAAATATTTCAGATATTACAATTCCGTTATATCATTTTATTCTAAAGTATGTTAGTAACAAATGATCAAGATCGTTCCTGATCTAGACACTCCTACACCTTACTGAATAGACTCAGTAACCATTTGAGAATATGTGACAAATAACAATTACTGATATACATAATAAAATGGGAGAACAGAATTATTGTAAATTGTTACTTTTCAATGTTGTAGAATGATTCTAATAAATTCGTCGAAAAGATCATTGGGAACCTCAAGTAATTAGACTACTGTTGTTTCTTAAGGATTTATTTAAGAATGTAATGAAAAAACGGAACAGTCATAAATTCCTAGATATTTAAAATAGAGAAGTGAGTAAATTGAGAAAAGCAAAAGGTGTGTTTCGCTAATAAACGAGATTCGTGATGATTAACTATTTTAGAATTAAATGAACTTATTGAATTGTTCTAAACTGTCAGATATTTAATATTAAAAACCGAACCCTAATCAGCAGGCGAAAGGACTGTTTTGAAGCTGAAGTAGACTTTTGCTGATCGTTGGTCGTCAACGTATGTAAGATGAAATGAAAGAAGGGAATTGACGTAGGTTAATGGATATTTACAAGTGAAGAGATTGTTTAAACAGTACGGCGAAAGGAGTGCTTGGAAGATAAACACACATGCACATCGTTGTTTTTCTTCATCTTTAAGGATAAAATGAAGGAAGGCAACTGACGTAAATTGTAAAATATTTAAAAATGAAAAGCGAGTCTATTCAGTAGGAAATAGGGAATGTTTTGTAGACGTTGCTCACTGTTGCTAATCGCTGGTTCTTACATTTAGGGATGAAATGAATGATCGGAATTGTAATAAATTTTCTGCTAGATACAAGTGATAAGCGAGCCTACTCATTAAGGCGAAAGCTGTATTTGGAACCTTGAAGCAAAATCTAGCAAATCGTTGGTTCAAGAAGTATTTAAAAATAAAATAAAAAAAATGACTAGTCGTAGTCACGTATTAACATATGAAAAGTGAATCAATTCGGTAGATCGACGGACTGTTTGTAAGATAAGGAGACTGTTGTTGATCGTTTGTTACTAAAGAAGATGCCATTATTGTAATCAACAATTGAAGTAGGATTTCTTATTTCTAATCCATGTTTTACCGTCACAGTTACTCGTTCAGCAGAATGAGCTGTAGGTAACACTAATTCATGTCTACTGTCATTCCACTTCAAAACTGTCACACCTTCCTCGGATTCCTTAAATACAATATCACCCTTCTTAAGTGTCTCTTGAACAACGTCGGGTGGCAAATATTTACGGTTAGATCTAATTGTTCCGATTAGGTGAGTATTATTGTCATTTACAAGGTAAGCAAGAGGTACAGTAGTGTAATAGTTGTAGGTGCATAGGCGCTGTCAGTCACCAAATAGATATTTTACAAGATTGAAAACAACTGTTTCTGGAACTGATATGTCATTGGTCGTATTTATATTTCCAACATACAGCGAAATGTTCCACGTATAGCCATTACTTGCACAAACTTTGAAAAGTTACTATTTATTCTTTTTTGAAGTATGTACAGTCTAAACTATAGTCTGCCTCGCCATGCTATCATCGATACAACACAAATATTTTATTCTGTCGTATATATTTCCTGGGATCGTGAAATTACTTTTTCAATGATATTCGTAATTTTCTGTAACCTATCATTTGGAACAGCACGTGAATTGTCTCCGAAGTGCAAATGTGGTATGAGTAATTCGAATCTGTTTCTAGTCATAATTCGTCGATGTGGCTGAAAATCGTACAAAGCACCAGTGCTCCAGTAGTCGGACAATTTTGGTACTTGTACCAAGCAATTCCACCCTAAGAGACCCAGGAATTTTCTAATTTTTCACTGGTGGTAGGTTCCCAATTATGAAGTCTACAATGCGGGCTCACATCACTCTCATACATTCCTTGTGTAGCACAGTATTTTTTTTATGATCGACAATTATTTGTATTCTTTCCCCATTTATGAAGAATTGAAAGAAATCTTCAGGTTACTGTCGTAATTCACAGATATTTAAAATTGTCAAGTTTTTCCATTCAGTAAAGGAAAGGAGTGTTTGGTACATGTAGTATTCCCTTGTCGATCGCTAGTTATTGACATATTTGAGAATAAAAAAATTAGAGAATTGTCGTAATTTCAGATATATTCAATTTAATTACGATCAACATATACAAGGCCAAAAAACATTTCGGCAACCGACTAATGTTGATCATACATACTGACATACCCAAAAATAAAATGAAAGAGCGGAATTGCCGTAAATTGTCAGATATCTGCAATTGATAGGTTTGTCCATTTGAGTGCTTGGAAGCTCTAGCTGATTCGTGGTGATCCTTTTTTTTTATAGAAAAAATTTAAGTTACAATCAAAGAACAGAATTGTAAGTTGTCTTAAATATACAAGAAAAAAATTAGTGGCTCCGGTAAGATGAAAAGACTGTTTCTAAGATCAAGCAAACCTTCGGTTACCTTTATTTACCGACATACATAAGAATAAAATGAATTAACGGATTTGACGAATATTGTTTAATATATTTAATATTGAAAATTTTTTATATTCAATGCTCAAAATAAGGGTCGGAAGATGAAATTAATTCTCATTGTAGGTAGTTACTGACGTATTTAAGTATAAAGTGAAAGAACGGAATTTTCGCAAACTGTCATTTAATATTGAAAAGCCAATAGGACGAAAGGTGGTTTTAAGTATAACAATGAACACTCTTGATATTCGTTATTTACTGAAGAATTATATAACAAAATAAAATAATGGAATTGTCCTACATTCCTAAATATTGACAAGTGAATTGTGGGCCTATTGAGTAGAATTTGCATGGTGAAAGAGGCTCTTGGGATAATGGCTTTCTCACGCATTAAAGATTAAATTGAAAGATTTTGACGTTAATTGTCAGATATTTGCAATTAAAAATTGGTTATTTAGTAAAGCAAAAATATGTTTCTCAGCTGGAATAGACTCAGCTGGGCGAGAGGAGTGTTTGCAGTTTGAAGAAGTGTTTCGCTTATCGTTAGTACACAACTTACTCAAGAATAAAACGAAAGAACGGAATTATCGTAGTTAGATATTTGCAATTGAATAGTAAATCCATTCAGTAGAACGATAGGAGTCTTTGGAAGATTAAGCAGACTCTTAGTGATTTTAACTACTGACATATTTAAGAATAAAATGATAAAAATAAACAGACGTAAATCTCAGATATATAGAATGGAAATATTATTCGATTGAGTCGGGGTAAACGTGTAATTTGCTATACATAGCTGACGCTTAATCCACGTCTGGTACAACGATACAAATTACACAAATTTGACCACACTTACAAAAGACATCTATACAAATAATATTACTTCTAGAATTAAATTCCTTTATCCAGATATCTTTATTAGAGAATTTGACCAACATTTTCATTATGCTTCAATGTTAATGTGTTGTTTGTGTACACTCATCTTTACCACATTGCACATTGGATTTACACTAGCGTATTCGTTATTTCTGTAATTGCTCCTATGTAGTTCTGCTTAATCGTCCTTGCACACATCGTACTTTACAAGATCCTTGCTATGCTCTTTGCACAAAAATTGATGCACTTGCAGCAAAATTCTTTACATTTTGTAAGAAAAGAAGGTGGTATGCATTTCTTGTCTTTCTTCATGGATCCGACCAGTGACAGGCCCCATGACTTTGAGTTGATTGGCCAACGGAATTTATATATAATAATTGCCGTTTGTTGTAGCGATGGTTGCAGCAAATACTCCTATCAAGTGGAATACAGCTTGAGTAGGAACTCGTAAACCAGGATCGTGAATTCCTATACCTCTATACACTGGAACACAACGAATAAAAAGTCGTGCCATCACATTACACGTACATTTTTTACCATATTTGCTGGGCTTTATCGGCATATACTGTTTGAAACCGCATCTTAAACGAAATCCTAACAGAGATTCAACCACGGTACACCCACTCCCAGGCATGTACTTTGTTTTGCAGGATTCCAAAAACAACTGAAAACTTCCCCGATTGTCCCAGTTTTTCAACAGCTCTACCCTGGTTTCGAATACTCCTGTCATCGAATGTAAATCAGTAAAGGAGAAATAAGTTTCGTTTCGAACTCATAACTGCAATGCAGAGCAGTTTCCAAATACTATCCATTGCCCAACTGCTTCACAAATTTTCTTTTGAACCTTTAGTTGCACCGAGAAAGAGTCATACTCTTAAAAGTTCTTTTAGTTCATCCACATCAGACTCGTAGGTAAAACAGCATCTTTTCTTGTACGTGGTTCTCACAACTTCTATTTTCTGGTTTGTAAATTTCACTATCACAGATATCATTTGCTATCACGTGTATAGCGAAAATGCTTTTGAAGAAGTGTCGACTTGACTTTCAGCTACTTTAGGACCTGGTTTTTCGCTTACCAAATTTGTTGCCAATTCTAGGAAGAAAATAGCTCATATACCAGGAAAAATATTACACTCAATATGAACCCATATTAAAAAAACTTTTGCGATTGTAATAATTATAACTATTATTATTATTATTATTATTATTATTATTATTATTATTATTATTATTATCTATTATTTATTTTGGGAGGAGAAACTAATATATAGGGTCTGAAAGTACCTTAATATACAGCATCTACCCTTGTACGTGGTTCTCACAAATTCTATTTTGTGGTTTGTACATTTCACTATCACAGATATCATTCGCTATCACGTGAACAGCGAAAATGTTTTCAAAGAAGTGTCGACTTCACTTTCAGACCCTATGTATTAGCTTCTCCTCCCAAAATAAATAACAGATAATAATAATAATAATAATAATAATAATAATAATAATAATAATAATAATAATAGTAATAGTTCAAGCACCTGGAGGAATGGCCAACCCTGGCCCAGGAGGGAACCGCAATTTTTATGTTGCCAAAAGCTAGCCAAGAGTCTAAGTTCTTTCCCCTCCAGAAAATCAGTAAACAAAACATTCGTTTCTACTGTGTTAGTTAAAATTTATTTGGAAGAAACGTCTGCTAAAAACTACTACCAAGTAATCAGACATAAAACATAGCTAATATTCAAAACTGCTCGAATCATTTAATATTTGTGAAACATAAGAAAGAGAGAGAGAGAATTAGTCCTGCATTAGTGCCCTTCGGTTATAATTTTAAACAAAGGAACACTTTGCATCTCATCTTCCTGCTCTTCCAAAAACAGCAAGTGGCACTATGAACTTATCTGTTTCTCTGTGTATTTGTGACTGTAGTCACTGACAAATTAGTAACATGTCACACTTACAGTTACTTTGGAAAAATGTAACCCGTTACTTGCGTTACGTTACTTCCCAAGACTGGTCACAACCTTACTTGCCTTGGGAACGAACCAGGCAACCCACCCGTCAGATAGTTCAGTAGGAGGGGTCTCAGTTTCGGTTCTGGGTAGGAGAGCCTTTGAAATATTAAATGTCCTCGATGTATCTGTGTTCGTGACCCTGTCGTTCAAGGTTACTGGAAATAACTGTACACACCTGTTCACAAAAAGCTGGAAAATCGTTCAGAAACTGGTTGTATTTCCGCAGATCTATACACAAGGAATTGCATGTACCCTCCTATCTTCATATAGACACTAAATAAAAATCGTACTGTCATCCAAGCTTTGTGAAAATGTAAAAACAAAATCAAACTACTTTTTTAGATTAATATTGATTGCACACCTAAAGCAGTCACTTTATAATCGTTTATTGTGGACATATTTAAGAATAAAATCAAACAGTGGAATTATTCTGAATTGTCTGATATTTAACATTAAAAGAGTAGGGAGTCAGTTCATTAGGGTAAACGGAGGGTTTGAAACATATTGCAAACTCTTGCTCATCGGTATTGTCGTTACGGAAATATATTTCGTAATACGAAATATATTTCGTATTTAAATAACGGAATTGTTGTAAATTGTTTGATATTAACTGTTGAAAAGTGAGTTGATTAATGAGGCCGGAAGAAGTGATTGGAAGCTGTACCAGACTCGTTGTATTCCTTGGTTGAAGTATTTAAAAATACCTTCATAAAACACTATTGTCGTAACTTGTGTAATACATACAAGTGACGATTTAGTATTATCCTGAGAGCGAATAGAGTGTTTGGAAGAAGAAGCAAACTCTTGTTGATAGTTATTTGCCGACATGTAAAAGAATGAATAAAATAACGCAATTGACGTAAATTTTTAGAAACTTACAATTGATAAGTTGTTTTATTCAGTAGAGAAAAAAGTTATTTATTCAGTAGTTCGGAAAATAAAACGGGCTATATTTTATGTAGTTATTGATATAATTAACTATAAAGATAACAAGGGAATGATCGTAATTAGTTATTTCGTCTGTTAGTTATTCCATACACAAGAAAGAGAGGAATTTTTGGGAGATGTAGCGGACTTGCCGATCCATAATTGAAGAGATATTTTAAAAAATGAAAGAACCAATTAAGGAAAAATATCAGATATTTGCAATTGAAAGTGATTCCATTCAGTAGGGCCAATGACTTTTGAGAATAAAAGCAGATGAAATACACTCCCATTTTACTTACTTGGGTGTAAGGTAAAATAACGAAACTGCCGAAAATTGAATGTCATTTAAAATTGAAAAGCCAGTATATTCCGTAGGGCGAAAGTTGCGCTATGGCACAAAACTGACTCTTGATGATCATTAGCTAGTGAGGATCGTTAGAATAAAACAAAATGGAATTGTCGTAAATTGATAGCTATATAGAACTTAATAGCAAGTCAGTTGAGCAGGGCAAAAGCAATGATTGGAGAGTGAAGCCAACTCTTACTGATCGGTAGTTGCAGAGATATTTAGAAATGAAATGAATGAGCGAGAGTGTTGAAATTTGTCAGATATTTTCAATTGAAATGTGTCGATTCTCAGACATTTACCACAGGAATCGCTTGGATGGAGTAGGGCGAAACGAGTGTTTGGACCCTCAAGCATACTTCAACAGATCGTTGGTTCAGAGATTATTCAGGAATAAATTCAGGAATTGGTTCAGGAATAAAATAAAAGAACGGAATTGTCGTAGTCAAAAATTAACATTTGAAAAATGAATCTATTCGGAAGAACGAACTAGTTGATGGCATACTTAAGAATATAATAAAAGAACAAATATAATATACTTAAGAATATAATAATTATCAGATTTTTACGTTTGAAAACTAAGTAAACTCAGCACGGGAAGGGGGTGTTGAAAGCTAAACAAGAGTCTTGTTGGTGGTTAGTAAATACCATATTTAAGAAAATGAAAGAAAGGAATTGTCTTAATTTGAAAGAAATTTACTATTAACTGATTTCATTTAGTAAGGCGATAAGAGCTTCTAGAACATGACGCAGGCTTCAGTAAATCGTTAGGAACTTATATATTTCAGTATATAAACAATTAACTGAATTGTCCTAAACTGTAAGATATTTGCAATTGTAAAGTGACTCCATTCAGTAGGGCGAAAAGAGTTTTAGAAAATGAAGAAGACTCTTCTTGATGTATAGTTACTGCAGGGGTGTAGCCAAGGGGGGCCCATCTGGGCCAGGCCCACCGAATAGTTTCCTGCCACCCCCAAATGACCAGCTTTTTAAACATCGTAGTAAAATTAAGTCGCTTCATTCATTTAAAAGTAATAAAGTTTAGTGACAAAAAATAATTTGCGGTAAAATAGTATGGAGAAATTTTCTTTTTCCATACAGATCGAAAAATAATATGGTATCTCTTCCTTATACCGATCGAAAAATAGGATTCTTTTTTGTGAGCAGATTACACAATTTACTGCGATTTATAT
Source organism: Thermobia domestica (assembly GCF_964235325.1). Taxonomy (NCBI): domain Eukaryota; kingdom Metazoa; phylum Arthropoda; class Insecta; order Zygentoma; family Lepismatidae; genus Thermobia; species Thermobia domestica. The sequence continues at coordinate 178,471,786 of NC_137461.1, read as the reverse complement.
TTGACAGTTTGAAGACAAACATATCAAAAAGGTATTTTAAATACAGCCATAAAACAAAGGTAATAAACTGATTTGTAAGTACAGTACATTTTTATGTGCTTTAACAGGTAGTTTAAAACACATAAACAATGTAAAATTTTGTGAGAAAGAATGTTTTTATATAATTTGGATTTCATTCGCTATATCTTTTATTTTTAATCACTGTAATAATATAATTGTGTTTTTTTAGTCACGGATAATAAATAAATATTTTTGCCAGGAAACCCTATAGAAATTATGTGAAATTTCAAAGAAAATCAATGTTGTGTAGTTTTGTTCTGTATACAAGGTCTTAAATTTAAATATAATGGTAACCAAGGAAAGTTATGTTACCTTTTCACCCACCACCTTCGAACATCGATATATCACCTAACCTGGAAGATTAAAAATAGTCCCCCGCAGCATAGACGACATTCTGAAAACGTTCTAGGAGGCCATGGAATCCATCGCGGTAGAACTTGGTAGGCCGTGAACTGGCATCGTCTATGGTGATTGTCCAAACAGGTGATAATCGGACGGTGCAATACACGGGGAATATATTGGTTGCCATATTGTTTCCCATCCAAGGCGGAGAATGGTGTCCTGAGTCATCCTAGCCCTCAACGAGGACCCATTTGCAATTCAGAAGTGATGGCTCCAGAATTTTGAATTTTTCTTGAGCACAGCTCAACTGCTGACACTACACAGTTGCATTGATACGCTGACCAGCTGGTAGCAGTTCCCGATGCATGATGCACCAAACACAGAGAAGGGCCTTCTTCTGGTACACTGCTGGATTCTGCTGTTTTGGAATCGCTTCATGGGATGCTAACCAATCATGACGGCGCCATGGAGCTTCGTATAGGACCGACTTTTGATCACATGTCAACATCCTGTTCAGAAACGGCTCCGAAATAGTAAATAAACACAGGCGACTGCCGCGTTGCCTTCTGCCTCGGAGTCAAAACATGTGAGATCCATCGAACCAACTTCTAGTGCTTCCCAAGTTGATGGATGTGCTGCCGAATGGTTTCTCCACACACTGAATTGTGTAGTCCCAGTTCCTCTTTGTACATGTGTTGGTCTTCTGGCACGTGGTGTTTTCGGGTATTTCGTCATCGTCCTTAAACTTGTTAAACCATCACTGCACTGTTCGTGTCGTCACGACACCCTCACCAAATACCTGGCATATCTTCTGTCCCGCTACAGCGGCGTTTGACCTCCATTTGACTCGTTCAGCATACATGCTCTTATGACGCTCTGTGGATTTTCCATATTCCCTCTGTCTTTACGCAAGTTCACGGTGTATCTGAATTGCCACAACCAGGTAGTATGTTGGATATCCCACACCAACAACTGATCTTCGCCGTATCTTCACTCGCATTCAACTCACGGTGTGAGGTCTAATTGAACACAGCCACCACGAAAAGGAAAGGACTATAGTTATGCACAAAATTATAGCGTTTGGTCCCGGACAGTAGTTCTTGATTACTAACTAGAATATAATTTATGGAGAAAATAATAATAATAATAATAATAATAATAATAATAATAATAATAATAATAATAATAATAATAATAATAATAATAATAATATACTAATAATAATAATAATAATAATCAAAAATAGTGTTTCTAGTTTTCCAGAAGGAAATCAAAATTTTCCTTTCTTTCCGGACTCAAAAACACTAGCAGCAACACATTTTTTCGGCTTTGTACATTGTAGCGGGCCCCCCTCTCAAAAACGACGGCCCCCCGCTACTCAAACCTGCTGGTTACACCCCTGAGTTACTGACATTTTTATGAATAAAATGCAAGAACGGAATTGTCGAAAATTATCAATATTAACAGTTAGAAAGTGAGTCGTCTCAGTGGGCAATAAGAAATGTTTAAGAGGTGTAGCAAACACGTACGGATCGTAGGTTGATGACGTTTTAGTAATAATATCAAAGAACACATTTGTCGTATATAATGATATATTTAGACTTGAATAATGTGTCTATTCGCTGTGAAAGATGCGTTTGGAATATTAAGAAGGTTCTTCCCCATTGTTAGTTACTAGTATATTCGAGAATAATAGAGAGAACAGAATGGACGTATATTCTCAGTATTTTCAATAGAAAAGTTAGAGTGTTAGAGAAGGGCGAAAAGTTTATATATATATAAAAGAAACTCTTGATGTTCATTAGTTACTAAAGAGCTCTAGATAAATTGAAATAATGGAATTATAGAAAATTGTCAAATATTTACAATTGAAAGGTCAGCTAGAATGTGTTTGGAAGCTAATGTCTAGTATTGCTGAACCTAGTAATTTGAAATATTTAGGAATAAGATGAAAAAACAAAATTGTCGTAATTTGTCATATATTTGGAAATAATGCTGATTAACTCTTAATTGCTGGTTAACTCTTATTGCTGGTTAAATATATGATCAACTAGAGATCGGCAAAAACTTTCAAGCACTCTTTTGAACGAATGAATAAACTCTATTTTCCAATAGTAAATATCTCATAAATAACTGTACTTGCATTGTTTCATATCTTTCTTAAATGTGCTGGGAGCTACCGATCAGCAGTAGTCTACTACAACTGCCAAACACTCTATTCGCCAAACAGAATACACATAGCTTGCAATTATAAATATATTTCAATTTACGACAATTCCGTTCTTTCATTTTGTTCGTAATTATTTCAGTAACTAACGATTAGCAAGAGTCTACTGCATATTTCAAACACTCAATCAGCAATATTAAATGGCCTCACTTTCCTATTGTTAATATATAACATTTTACAATTCCGTTCTTTCACTTAATACTTAAATATGTTGACATCTACGATCAGCAGGCCTACTTCTGCTCCCAATCTTTCCTTTGGCATACTGAGAAGACTCAAATTTCAACTGTAAATATCTGACAAATTTCCACAGTCTCGCGCATTCATTTCATTTCTAAGTATGTCGGTTACTACCCAATGATTCCTTTTGCCCTCCTCAATAGACTCACTCGCTATTAACTTGAATAAACCTATCAATTTACGACAATTCCATATTTTTTTAATTCAAGTACTCCTATCGGAATGCTGAATTGCCTCTCGCTTGATTAGTATATATCTCACAATCTATGACTATTCCCGTCTTTTATTTCTTTTTAATTTGTTGTCAACTGCAGATCACAAAGAGTCCACTTGATATTCGAAACACTTTTTTCGCCTTACAGAGTGTCAGCCCTTTCAATTTTAAATATTTGACAATTTATGAGAAATCCTTACTTTCAATTTATTCTTAAATAAGTCAGTTTGAAATGATCTCCAAGAGCCTACGTCATGTTCCAAAAATCACTCTCGTCCTACTGAATAGACTGACTTTTGATTCTAAATGACGGACAATTTTCAACTGTTCCAATCTTTGAATTATTTTTAGATTGGAACTAACTAACGATCAGCGAAACTCCGCTTCATCTTTTGGATACTCTTTTCGCCTACTAAATTGACTCATTTTTCAATTTAAAATCTTACAATATAGGACAATCCGTTCTTTCATTTTATTCTTAAATATTTTAGTAATTAATGATTAGCAAGAGTCTGCTTGATTTTCGGAACAGTCTCTTTGCCAATTTCAAATATAAATATCTTGCAATGTGCAATTTCGTTCTTTCGTTTAATTCTTGAATGTTTCTGTTACTAACGAATATCAACAGTCTGCTTCATTATTGAAACATTCCGTACGCCATACTTAATAGCCTCAGTTTTGAATTCCAAATTTCTGACAATTTATAAGGGTTTTTTTTCTTTTCGATGTTTAATACCGTGGTCGAATGCTACCGATCAGAAGAGTCTAATTCAGCTACCAAATAGACGTTCTGCCCCACTGAAAAATATCAGATTTCTATTGTAAATATATGGTAAATTACTACAATTACGTTATTTCATTTTATTCTTAAATATGCATGCAACTAAAGTTTTACTAGAGACTGCGATATTTTCCAGGCTCTTTCTAAGAAACTGAATGTACGCACTTACAAATTGTAAATATGTGACAAATTTCGACAATTCTGTATTTTGATTATCTTAGTATATGGACTGTACTAACGATCCTTATTCAAATATCTGACACTCCTTTCGCCGTGCTGTGTGTACTCACTGTTCAATTGTAAATATATGAGAATTAACTAGAATTTCTTTCTTTCACGTTATCATCAAATATTTCCTCAGCTAGTGATCGCCACAAGTGTGCTACAGTATTTCAAATTGTCCTTTCTCCTTACTGAATTCTCTCACATATCATTTGTAGATATCTGACAACTTGGACAGTATTGCTCTTTCATTATATTTCTAATTATGTAACTAAATATCAGCAAGAGTCTAATTGAGATTCCCCAATCCTCAGTACCCTTATATATTTTACCGTACTTTAATGGAAATATTTGAAAAATTACGAATACTCCGCTCTTCCAATGCACAAATATGTCAGTAACTAAACATAAGCAAGAGCCTCTTTCGTCTTTCGAAACTCTTTGCTTACTACTGTATGGAGTCACATTTGATTCAAATTATGTGACAATTAACCATGTATTCGTTCTTTCATTTTATTCTTAAATATGTCAGTAATGAACGATCAGGAAATGTCTGCTTTATATTCGAAAAACTCTTCGCCACTTTTGAAATACAATAATATAGAATGTACAACTATTCATTTCTTTATATTAAGAAAAAATTGAAGTAACGGCACTCTCTCTAATGTAAATTTACTCGTACACTCTTACTAATAGTTAACTCCATCAGGTTGGTCTCTTTAAACCTTGAGTCAAGGAGAGAAACAATCTTACAGAAGCATAGTATTCAGATTTTAAGAAGGTAAGGAAAAGGAACCGAGGATGAGAAACATGAGAAATAAGAAAAAACAGAATGAAAGAAACACTCCTACGTTTACTTCATAATGAATTTAAACTCATATAACCGATACTCGGAACCCACCACCATAATATTTGTGGAATTTTTGGCAACATTCTGGTGTAATATATTATGGTGGTGGGTTCCGAGTATCGGTTATATTTCCCGCCAATTTTTCCCGCCAATTTTTGGGGCCTCAGTGTTTGGCCCAATTCTGACCTTACAACAGAGGCGGATCCAGGGTACGATCTGGGCCCCACGGAGAAGAAACTCTTTTTTATATATTTAAATAAAACCCATTCCAAAGTTTGGATGTCTTAAAAGTAGCTCAAAGTATCACTACTAAAATCCACTGCCGCCAGGAAGTTCGTCCTGAATCCACCCCTGCCTTACAGAAGCTATCGTCTTGGCATTCTCCTCGTGAGACTGAGGAAAACCTTAATAAGGAATACCAGCCAAAGCTGGGTTCATGCATACGTTCGATCTACCTATTTTAATGCCTCTTTTTGTGTTGGACAGTGTCTGGTAAGGGCACCCAAACAGAGTAATTGCGTAGTGCATTAAAATATTTACATGATATAATTTGCTTTATACTGTTCTTTGAACACGTAATTCAATGTGTATTCTATTCTTACAGCAGGATGCTTCATTTCCTAGTACTAATCCTTCTCCAAGCTCGTTCAATTAGTATGAAATTCTAGACTTGTTGCAATCCTTCACCAAAGGATTAATGTGTCGAGAATATTTCCACCTATATTCGCATCGAAATTCCCAGCCTCTGTTTACAATCAATGCAAGATGTTTCTGTTGCCTAATCATGAAAACAACACTGTTCAGCGAACTTGACGGTTTTCGCGATCTTTGTATATTGTTTACAATTCAAACTGCATGCTTCTATTATTGCCAGGCGTACAATTTTTTCTCACACTTTTGAATTAGAACACTGTACACAATTCAGTGTGCATGATATGTAAGATTGTATTACATAATAACTAACTCATTTTGTCATGAAGTTAATATCTTAGTCATCACAAAAGCAGCACTTTATGTACTAATAATAATTGTTCTATGACTGTGGAGACGTAGGTACATTAGGATCGGCTACTCATGTGCCGGGCAACCTTGAATTAACCATGTAGGAGTGAGAAGCAAGGATTTGACGCTCGCACTACAATTGTTGTTTTTCTAAAAAAAAATCCATCATAGAGTGAACGGACAATACCCTTCAGTAGGGCGAATGCAAGCCGATGCAGACTGTGTGCCGATCCATATTTGATGACATATTTACTAATAAAATTAAAGAACCAGTTCTCGTAAATTGTCAGACATTTACAATTAAAACATAATTACATTCAGTAAGGCGAGAGGAGTGTTTGGAAGAAGAAGCAGATAAAATAGATACCCATTTTGTAACTTACTGACATATTTAGGTATAAAGTGAAAAAATCAATTGATGTAAATTGTCTGTAATTTACAGCTGAGAAGCGAGTCTATTTCGTGGGGCGAAATGTGTGTTTAGGTTTAATAAAGCAGATCCTTGATGATCGTTAGCTACTGTAGTATTTTAGAATAATATGAAAATGAAATTTTCCTAAATTGCAAGTTGTATACAATTGAACAGCGGGTAGATAAAGTAGGGCGAAGGGAAGTAGGTATGGAAGCACCAGCAGCCTCCTGCTGATTGTTGTTTCAGGACTTATTTAATAGTAAAATGAAAAAACGGAATTTACATAAAAGATACTTAAATTGAATCAAGTGAATCCATTCAGTAAAACGAAAGGAGTGATTTGAAAATTATGTAGACTCGTGTTGATACTTAGTTACTGACATATTTGCTTAAAATGAAAGAGCAGATATTGAAAAGCGAGTATATTTAGCACGCTGAAAGGAGTGTTTGGAAGATTAAGAAGAGCCACGCTGATAGTTAGTTAATTGTATATTTAAGAACCAAATAAAAAACGGAATTGACGTAAATTTACGTTTAGAATTACTAAGTGCTTCCGTTTAGTATAGCGAATTAGTTTTTCGAAGATATAGCACGCTCATATTGATCGCTAGATACTGACATTTTTAAGAGTAATATAAAATAGCAAATTTGTCATAATTTTCCAGGTATTTGCAATTGAATTGCATTAAATTCAAGACATCCTGTATAAGCATACAACTCGGATACTATATGTATTCGCAAAATTATTTTATAGTTTCGTAATAGGTGTTATTAGTGCATCGATTAGTGTATAAATTATCTTCGTCTTCGATATATAATCCCCCTCTCTAAGCCCTTTTAAGAACCAAGAGGAGTATGCTTAATCTTTTAAACATTCCGTTTGTTACACTGAAGGGATTCACTTTTCAATTGTAAATAGCTGACTACTACTATTCCGATCTCTCATTTTGCTGTTAATAAGACGCGAACCAACAATCACTTAGAGTCTGTTTGAGCCAGCAACCACTCCTTTCGTCATACTGAGTAGGCTCGTCATTTAGTTTTTACTATCTGACAATTTATCACAATTACTCTCTTTCATTTTATTGAGAAATATGTCAGTAATTAAAGATCAGCGAAAGTGTACTTCAGCTTGCAAACACTTTTTTTTGCCCTACTGATGCAATCACTTTCCATTTCACAATATGTGACCATTTACTACAATACCGTTATTTCATTTTATTCTTAAATATGTCAGTAATTAACGATCAACAATGGACTGCTTTATCTTTGAAACACTCACTTTCTATCTTTCCAAATATAAATATTATAAGATGTACGACTGTTCCGCACTTTGGTTTTATTCTTAGTATCTCAATTACTAACAAGACACTCTGGTTCAGATTCCAAATCCAACTATTGGAATGTTGTGTTTACTCAGTCTTATATTGTAAAAATGTTACAAGTTTCATGTATTATATTATATTATTTTATTTTAAAATAGTTCAATAACTACATCTCCCAAAAACTCCTATCCTTCTTGTGAATGGAATAACTTTTACACTGTAAATGACCTACATTTTACGATCTTCCCCTTGTTACGTTAAAGTTAATTATGTCAGTAACTACTTAAATCATCCTCCATTTAATTTTCCGATTTCATTTTTGCTCTGCTGATTAAAACAACTTTTCAATTGTAAATACCTAACAATTTACGACAATTCCGTGATATCATTCATTCTTTGGTATGTTGGAAAATAACAATTAGCAAGAGTCTACTTGTTCTTCCTAACACACTTTTCGCCCTAGTGAATGTACTAAATCATCAGTTATATATATCACACAATTTTCGTCAATTCCGTTCTTCATTCTATCTTAAATATTTCAACCAATGATCACCAGTCTGCTTTAGCTTGCAATCACTCCTTCCGGACTACTTACTCTATTCACTTTTCGACTTTTAATATCAATAAATTTCCTACAATCCCGTGATTTCGTTTTATTTTTAAATAAATCGGCAAATGAGCGGGAGTTTACAATATGTTCCAAACACTTCATTTCCCCTAATGAATAGACTCACTTCTGAATGTTAAATATCTGACAATTTACAATTGAATTGTTTCATTTTATTCTAAAATATGTCAACCAACGAAAATAAAGATACAGTTTTACCTTCCAAGCACTCCTTTTATCACACTGAATAGACTCGCATTTTAGTGGTAAAAATTTCACAAATATACGACAATTACGTACATTTTTTTAATTCTTAAACATGTCGGAAACAAACGATCAGCGTGAAACTGTTTACTCCTCCAAACACTCCATTCTCTCTACTGTATGGACACACTATTGATTTGTAGATTTGTGATAATTTCATTATTTCATATCATTTGTCTATATACCGGTAACGAACGATCAGTAAGAGCTTGCCTGTTCTTCAAATCAATCCTTTCTCCTTACTGAATAGATTCGTTTCGCAATTGTTACTATAAGTCAATTTCCGAAATTCCGCTTTTCCATATTATGACACGAATAAAATGAACAACGGATTTGTAGTAAACTGTATGATACCTGCAATTGAAAAGTGAATCCATTTGGTAAGGAGAAAGGAGTTCTTGCTAGCTGATGCTGACTTTTACCGATCCCTAGTTAAAAGATATACTTGGGGAAAAACCTAAAGAACGAAATTCTAGTAAAATGTCTAATATTTACAATTCAAAAGTGAATCCACTCAGCTGGGTGAAACGAGTGTCTGATATGTAAATCAGAGTCTTGCTGGTAGTTAGTATAAGACATATGAATAAAGAAAATCAAAGAAAGGAATTGCCGTAATTTGTAAGATAGTTACAGTTGTGAAGCCGGTCTATTCAATAGGGCCAAAGGAGTGATTGGTACCTCAACTATTGCTGATCTTCCGTTCAAAGCTTATTTAAGCATAAAATGAAAAAACTTTAATGTTGTAATTTTTCCAGTATTTACAGTTGAAATGTGAGTCTATTCAGTAATATAAAAGGAAGCTTAAGTCAACTCTTGCTCATCGGTAATTGTTGACATACTTAAGAATGAATTTAAGGAACGGTTTTGTTGTAAGTTGCCAGATTTTTACACATCAATAGTAAAACCATTCTGTATGGCGAAAGGAGTGTTTCAAAGATGAAGCGGACTATCGCTAATCGCTATTTAATGATACTTTTAAGAATAGAATCAAAGAACGGAATTGTCGTAAATATAAGTCGATTAAGTAGGCCGCAAGGAGCACTAGGAAGGTGAAGCAGTCTCGTGGTGATCCTTGGTGTAAGACATATTTAAGAAAAAATGTTTAAAAAAATGTAAATTGTGTGATATTGACAATTGAAATTTAGTACATTTCTTGAAGCAAGGTCCTGCAGTAAGTTACTTGCCGATATATAAAAGGATGAATGGTAGTATAGAATTGTCTTCTGATATTTACAACGGAAACTTTGTTTAATTCAGTAGAAAAAGAGATCGGAAGATGAAACGGACTTTGTATATTGTCATATATTAACAATTGAAAATGGAGTCTATTCAGTAAGTCGAAAGGAGTGTTTGAACCTAAAGTAGACTCTTTCAGATGGATTATTTCCGACATATTTAAGAATGAAATGAAATAACGGACTTGTTGGTATTTGTCAGATATTTACACATATATTTACAATTACACATATATTTGCAATTAAATTGCGATAAAATATATCTCGGGTGGGTGTGCATAAAATGCTAAGTCCAAACTGGTCAAAAATGAGGGTTTCATGCTACCTGTATAAGAAAATTTTTCTCTACAATTGTGTATGCACGGCTACTCCTATTAGATTTTACAAAAATGTTACAAACCCGTGCGTTTTCAGTCATGTTTGACATACTGATTCTATTTCGTGCAAAACCATTTAGGTCCGTAGTAAGTGGACTTAACATGTTTTCCCAACTTTGTTCACACATATATGAGTGTGAAAAGAAAGGTAAGTCCATCGTGTGAATGAAACAAATGCAAGCAATAAAGTTATGTGAAATATGTTAAGGAGAAACGACCTTGTAAATTATTTGCTTAGTACTATTCGAATTATATTGGTTTTTCATATTATTCAGAGGTTAAGTAGTATTTGTTTCAAACAAATACAATCACATTACTCTCTGTTTTCTATCTCCATTTGAATATTTTTTATGAATAACACAAGTGCTCTACAATAGAAATAGACCTGAATTTTATGGTAATGATTCTGCATCCGAATTATCAGAACCCAAGGCAGAAGAAAAGCTTAAAAGTCATAGGACGAGACGCAATAAACAGACTGGTAAGAGACAAGTGATGAAGAAGATAATACTAAGAGAGGGGGGTAATCAACTATTACTGTGTTCGGCCAGTGTACACAACTGCACAATTTATCAGAGACACAAGGAACATCTGACATCGAACCTGTGGAAAATTGGTCCCTTGAACATCGGAAGGAATCACGAGGTTTGAAAGGCAATACACGAAATATTCGTGAAACGAGAAAATGTCTCAGAAATACAGGTCAATCATATGTTTCTTCGAAAGAGAACTGCGTTCAAGCTCGTACATCTCAGCTTCCCGGAGAGTGTAAAAAAAATGTATAATGTTATATTCAGAAGAAGTGATTAGAAATATATTTTATTGTTACTAGTCAAGAGAGTTTTTGAATATGAAAGAGACGGTTGCTGATCGTTAATTAGTGACATATTTAAGAATAAAATGAAAGCACGGAATTGTCGTAAATTGTTACATCCTAATTTGAAAGGTAATTTCATTTAATAGGGCGGAAAAAGTGTTCGGAAGCTGAAGCAAACACCTGCTGATATTATTAAAAGAATAAAATATGTAAAATATGCGAAAGGAGTATCTCGATGTTGAAGCATACTCTCGTTGAACGTTAGTTAATTACATATGTAAGAATAAAATGAACAACGGAATTGTCGTATTATGTCTGATTTATTCAATTGAATAGTGTCTATTCAGTAGGGTGAAAGGTATTATTCGAAGATGAAATATGTTCTTGGACATATTACATACTGGCGTATATAGGGACAAATTGAAAGAAAGGATTTGTCGTAAATTGTCAACCAGACGCTTGGTAATGTTTAGTTACTGATATTATTGATAAAATGAAAGAACGGAATTCCAATTGAAAAGTGATTCCATTAAATAGGGTGAAAGGAGTGTTTCCTAGCTGGTGTTAACTGATACTTTGTTACTGGCATATTTAAGATAAAATGAAAGGGTGGAATAGCCATACAGTGTAAGAAATTTATATTCAGAAATTGGTGTAGGGAGCATTTCAATGATAAAGCTGACCGTTTCTGCTCCTTAATTACTGACATATTTAAGTTTTAAATTAAAGAACGAAATTGTCTTTCATAGTCATGTTCATATCTTCATCGAAAACTGAGCATATTTAACAGGACGAAAGGAGTGTTTGGATTTGAAACAGATTTTGCAGATCGTTAGTGGAACACATAATTAAAAGAACTTAAACGATTGAATTATATTCAACAGTCAGATATTTACATTTGAAAAATGAGTCTATTCAGTAGTATGAAAGATTGTTTAGAAGCTGAAGTAGATTATTTCTGATCCTTAGTTTAAGACATATTTAAAATAAAATAAAAGAATAGAATTGTCGTTAGTTGCCTTTTATCCAGTAAAAGAATCCATCCAGTAAAATGATTTAATTTCTGTAAGATGAAAAAGGCTCTTGATAGCTAGCTACTAACATTCTTAACAATAAAATGATAATATACAATTGTTGTAATATGTGAAATATCCACAATTGATATGTGTGTCTATTAAGTAGGGGGAAAGGAGTGTTTGGTAGCTCAAACGGACTCTTTCCTTTCGTTCGCTATCAACATATCTAACTTTCATATGAAAGAACGGAATTGTCGTAAACGTCAAAATTTATATCTGGATAGTGTGTCTATAAAGCATGATGATTTGAGTATTTGGGAGGTGTAGAAGACTTCTGCAGATAGTTAGTTGAAAACATATTTAAGAAGAAAATTAAAGATAGCAATTCCCGTAAGTAGTCAGATATTTACAATTAAGGAACGAGTCTATACAGTAAGGCGCAATGAGTGTTTAGAATCAGATGTAAGTTACCGCTGATCGTTGGTTGATAACTTGTAAAAGAATAAAATGAAAGAATGGAAATGCTGTAAATTGTGAGATATCCTGCATAGAAATATGAGCCCATTCATGAGGGTGAAAGAGGTGTTTGGAAGATGAAGCAAGCTCTTGCTCATCGTTATTTGCGAAATATTGAAGAATGAAATGAGTTAAAGGAATTGTAATTTTTCGGGTGTTAACAATTAGTAATGGATTCCGTTCAGTAAGGCGATGGCGGAGTTTGGAAGATGAAAGTTAGTTGCCTAAAGATATAAGGATGAAATGATAGAATGAAATTGAGGAAAATTGTCAAATATATACAATTAAAAGTGAGTCCATACAGTAAGGAGAAAGGATTATGGAAGAGTAAGGAAACTAATGCTAATCGTCTATTTATATATTTACGAATAAAATGAGAGAACGCATTTGTCGTGAATTGTCATATATTTACAACGGGAGAGGAAGTCTATTCAGTATGTCAAAAGATATGTTTGGAACTTAAACCCATCTCTTGAAGATCCTTGGTTCTCATATTTTTGATGAATTAAAGAAAGGAATTGTCTTAAATTTTCAGATATTTTATATTGGGGTAAATCCATTTGAAGTGGTCCAGAAAATGAATAGATCGTTGCTCGACAATTTTTAAAAATTCTGATTTTTTATGTACAGGTAGCTTATCATGTCGTTACTTCAAAATAAGCATTATTTTAATTTTATTTGCTTTTCGTTTCGAGTGGCAGCCATATTTGGTTTCGAAGATGTGCCATTTTGTAGTGTTGTAAGGGGTTACAGATTCTGAAATATATCAGCCCCTAATTACCCTATCGGTGTGAAACCAAAAGCAAAATGTTGAGTAAGTTCTTCACATTAAGAGTGTATATTAGTTATTGTCATTCACAAATTATGAATGGTAAAATTAAAATTTGAAAAAGTAGGTGATTGACGTTAAAAATCCCAAATTTGGCTCCTATTATTTTTAAGAAGGAAAGGGGTCAGGAAGTTGGGCTTTACTGAATAAAGAAGTCTGATATGGTTCTTATCACTCACCAAGTTCCAACCCTTAGACGTGGCCCCCACTGTTTCTAGAATTTATCAAAAATTCAGAAAAATGGAAAAAGTGCATATTTCACAGGTATATATCTCTGGTGGGGGGCCTGATAAAAATATACAATTCCTCCCCATAACAGATCTACATGATGTTATTCTATACTCAAAATTAGGAGTTTCCGATTAGAATATAAGTACCTTTATTATGAACGCAAAGTTATACCTATAATTAAGCATAGGCAAAAGTACGGATAAACGGAGTTTACTGTATATCCATCATAAATCGTTTGGCAATGGAAGAATAATGCATAGAGTGGTTAAGCACAACATACAAGAACAATACTGGCTCTTACGTACCACTTAAACAGTCTGTTCCACAAAAAGTTTGGATATTTGATCACACAACTGCGGAGTGATAGTACGACGCCGATCCGTTGCTGTTGTAAGCTTATTGGGTGTAAGCTTTCGTAAAATGTTCTTGAAAGGTCCCCATGTCTTGTCGGCTCTTGAAATTTTGAATGAAGTTCAAGGTCCTGGGAGTTCGTAAAAATGCACTTTCACGTCATCATGTTCGATACTCACATCTTTAACAATTCCAACGTACCACTTTTCTTTAAACATACATGCAACTGTGTCACCAGTTTGGAGGCAGTGCAACGACGCTTTTCTCACATTAACTTCCTCAAAGTCAGTAGAAACTGAAGGCCTGATTCAACATTATTGTTTTCGATTTTGCTTTTTTCCTGTACAACAAAGATTTTTGTTTAGCATGTAGCACATAATGATTTTCCAGGAATCAGATCTACTGCATAATTCTTGTCCTTTAGTAAATGTGCACTCGAAGTTTCTAAAAGTCTGATTGTTATAGTTTTTTATGGATTTTTAGAGGGTCGCAACACAAATTACAAAAAAGATGATGGTACTTTCGAGAAAACTTCATTTCATGTTAGTTGCATATGTTTGCAATGCCACTGCTTGTTCGCATTAGGAGAAGATTCCTCTTCTCTTCACTGAAGTCACTAAGGGACGTAATGCATCTTGCTACAGGCCCATACACACATTAATGACATTCTTCACCAATACATTAGCCTACATAACATTCCATTTTCTTCACTAATTTGATACAGTATTGATACACAGATCTGCAGAAACACAACCGTCTTCTTGCGCTGTAAGCATCTGAGTGAAGCACCATTAGGGAATTCCTATTTGATGATGTCTGAACACGATTGTGCATGTTGGAACTAGGGCTGTTCCGATAATCGAGTAATCGATAACAATTTGATAAAATTTCAAAACCGTTTCACCGTCATAAACCGAGAATTTTAATTTTATCGAATTATCGAACTTTTGAAACTCCCGAAATGTTTGAGACTCTCGAAATGTTGAGACTTCCGAAATGTTCGAGACTCCCGAAATGTTCGGGACTCTCGAAGTGTTCGAGGCACTCGAAATGTAAGAAACATTAGACAACTTCGAGACACTCGAACTGTTCGAGAATCTCGAATTGTTTAAAAGCACCAAACACAGAAATATATTAATATGATCGCATTTGTCGAGTCGCTTGAATATTCAGAAAAGTTCGGTATTATCGGAGTTTTCGAAAGAAACGATGTATTCATGGTTATCATAGTTGTATATAATATGTATTACATACTGTATATGCAGACTGTTCGTTTTAAAACTTCTTTCTTTAGCAATGTAGTGAAGGAATAGTTTTTTCCCCACAGATCTGTACAAGGTTTAAGCTGTCTGTCAGAAGGGAGAAGGAGGAAGAGAAAACATGAATCATCCGAAAGGAATTGGAATCCAAGACATTAGTCTACTAATGGTCACTTTGCCGATTGCGCCAATAAAGGGGCAGGCAGAGAAATAATTTTACATATGATTTCGACAAATACAACTTTGCAGTAACTTATCAGATGAAAAAAGTTGTTTGACTAGTTTGACTGAAAGAAGAAATCATTGGAGAGGTGAAGAAGCCAAACTGTTCATCACTACTTTTGATAATACCCTAAACTTCGATAATACTCGAAATGTCGATAATACCCGAAACTTCGGTAATACACGAAATTTCGATAATACCCGAAACCGATAATTTCAAATACTCGAACGATTTCGAGTAACCGATGACAACTCGATAAATTTTAACTCCCGAAGTTCGGTAGGTCTTCAGCCTTATCGAACACCCCTAGTTGGAACAAGAACTCTGCTGAATTGTGTTTTCAGTACATTTGTTCTCTTTCCTTATTAACAGGATAACACCTGTTCTTGTAAGTTGTGCTTAACCACTCTATGCATTATTCATCCATTGCCAACCGATTTATGATGGATATATAGTAAACTCCGTTTATCAGTACTTTTGCCTATGCTTATTTATAGGTATAACTTTGCGTTCATAATAAAAGTACTTATGGTCTAATCTGAAACTCCTAATTTTGGGTATAGAATAACACCATGAAGATCTGTTATGGGGAGGAATTGTATATTTTTATCAGGTCCCCCACCAGAGATATATACCTGTGAAATATGCACTTTTTCCATTTTTCTGAATTTCTGATAATTTCTAGAAACAATGGGGGACACTTCTAAGGGTTGAAACTTGGTGAGTGATAAGAACCATATCAGACATCTTTATTCAGTAAAGCCCAACTTCCTGACCCCTTTCCCTCTTAAAAATAATAGGAACCAAAGTTGGGATTTTTAACGTCAATCACCTACTTTTTCAAATTTTAATTTTACCCATTCGTAATTTATGAATGACAATAACTAATATACACTCTTAAAGTTTGGAGCTTACTGAACATTTTGGTTATAATTTAACACCGATAGGGTAATTAGGGGCTGAGATATTTTAGATTCTATAATCCCTTACATCACAAAATGGCACATCTTCGAAAACAAATATGGCTGCCACTCGAAACCAAAACCAATAAAATTAAAATCATGCTAATTTTGATCTAATGACGTGTTATGGTAACAGCACACAAAAAATCAGAATTTTTAAAAATTGTCGAGCAACATGCATTGGACCACTTGATATGGATTTTCCCATTGAAAGTCATTTCATTAATAAGAGTAAAAGGAGTGTCTAGTAGATGGAGTAACTGTTAGTTAATGAATTGTAAGAACACAATTGTCGTAAATTACTAGATATTTACAATTAAATATTGAGGCCAATCAGTATGGTAAATGGAAGGTTTCAGTGATGAAGCAGACTCTTCCTAATCGTTAGTTACTGATATTTTTAAGATTAAATGAAAGAACGGAAGGTGTGTTTTGGTAGGCCTTATTACAGTAGGACGGCTATTTGAGGTCGACGAAAAGTGTCTGCTGGTACATAACAGGCCTCTTGATGTTCGTTAGTTACTGAACTGGTATAGAATAAAATAAAATAATGATTTATCGAAAATTGGTAAATTATTACTTATGTTTTTTACATTTTGTATCACAATTTTCTCAACCCCAAGGGCCCAAATAAAACAAAGAGTTGTACGTTCCCAAAACTATAAGTCTGTGATACCGTCGTGTTATTAAAGGGACAATAAATCCACGGATTTTAAGTGGTACGCCTCTCTTTAAGGCGAGTTAAGTAGCTCTAAAAGCACTACTGCTTTGTGTTAGGAACCTAGGTAAAAAACACAAGATCTTGCGGCATCCGATTCGGTGTTAAATTCCTTTACTAGCTGTAAGCCAATAGGAATTTAGGAATACATGTCGATTTCGACTGCTGACTTCTAAATTTCGCAGCATTTTAAGAAAGAACTTATAAGCTGCTTAGCCTTACCGGACACCTCGCAAGAGAACCCTCGAATTATTGGCACGCCTGTTGCGCCCTAAACCGTAATAAAAATTGAAAATTTCTGTCCATTGTCCATATCCGATGTCCATTTTCAAAATTATTTCTTTAATCACCGCATCGCTTAGAGGTCCCTTTCATCACAGATTAATATCTCTTTTTAGACAATATATTATACTATTACAAAGAAGTCAAGTGACATTACTGTTAATGTTCTCATTTTAAGGTGATTTCTGACGTTGAACATGAATATTGCAGAAAGCTTTACCAGCTCCTGGATGCGTGGCCTATCGCTATTGACCCATCAACTTTTCCATCATTTTAACGCGCTTTCTCTTTACTAATTTTACGAAAACAATAACTTACGAGCTCACCGTGATATTCCTTTTTTCTGAGCTAATGACTTCTTGTTTCGCACATCAGTGGGTTTCATATGTCACTCAAATATTTCGAATTTGGAAGTCCTAAGGACTATATGAGCAGCCGTACCTTTCCCATTTCAATCTACCCGCACTCGTCCGTTGTACAGCACGCAAACTGATTCCACTCGTACTAATGCAAGCATCAATGCGGATCTCCACACCTACTGTTACTAACTTTTTATCTAAATACATCCTGATATCTACAATTCGTAATACCATTATTGCTGCAGAAAGCCACACCTGCAGCCTTCTAGATAAATCTTAAATCTTTTGCCATATCAAAGTAATGCTTTAACAGATTTTAGTCCATTATAGCGTGTGAGTTGCGATTGAAAAATCCTAATCTCAGTACCCTTCTTATCAAATATTACTATGTCTGGTTGGTTGCAGTGCATGCTAACTGCTTGCATTCGTTTTGACACATACCGCAACATCTCCTCTTAGTAAAATGTTATCTGAATGTTTCGTGATGTCTGCACTTGGTAATACAATGTTCTCTGAAAACATTCTGAAGTATAGTTCTTAGCACATATCTATGTTTTTCGACTTTCGTCTTGCCAGTGTTAACGGCTCTCACCTGGACTGTGCAAGAAATATACTGTAGGCAGTTGCCATGGTATTCATTTATATGCAGCAAAAAACTATGCAGAATTCTACAGATGATTTAGTGCTTCTAATTTGTAAAGGAATTTCCTTGGTGATCTAGGATGGCTCTGCTCAACGGCCATAGTTATTTTCGCAAGCATACCAGGCCAAATCACAGTCTGGTTCAGTGTTAGAGATGAGTACACTTCGTAAGCCTCAGTTGCTGGCGATTAATCGGGTACATTTTTTGGAGTAGCTTTCTGCTCTTGAGAAGATACCTTTGAGTCGGTGCACAGGACACGAAAGCTCTATTCACGTCAGCGAGATGAGGTAGTGTTGAATTTAATAAATAAGATTACAGAAATTCTTCTTGTTGATCATTCCGTCTCAGATATGAAAGGGGTCGAAAGCAGTTGGTGCACTAGTCTGCTACTGAGAGAAAGCTTACCAGAAATTAACTCATCGGTGAGAAAACGTTGAGAAGAGATATAATCGTGGTCTCATTAAGCACTTTTTCTGCGAATTGTGAAAGATCCTTGAGTTGTTAATTTCTTTGAAATCATCTGATACTGTATTTTCCTCCAAGGGTTCCATCTGCTGAATATGGTGATGTGCAAATTTTGGATAGAAAAGATGACAAGCTCCCTTCCAAAACGGAAACATTAATTTAATTGCCTACAAATGATGTTACTAGTGCCCTGCTCGATCTAGTCCATTTGGATGAATAGCAATACAATTCTGACCTTCTCTATATACTGCATCCAAAGTTTACCTCTTCGGTATAGGTCATCGTCTTAATTTTGATATTTCCTCGAAATCGTTTTTTTTAATGCAGCTTAATTTTATAGTAAATGTCGCTGATTGATTTTCTCATCCAGATCTTCTTGAATAAGATCGCAGTTTTTAGATTTTGTTATCTCCACAGAGGGTTGTAAATGTCTTCATAAACACATGTAGAGGTCGCCGAGCAAACTCTAGAACTGAGTTTTCAATGATCTGGAGTAGGCATGGCGATTCAGCATTTTCACTAACGTTTTTTTCGTATACAGGATACCCCAAAGTACTTCTATACCATTCCCTGACATAATATATCGAATCGTGCCTAGAAATTCCTCAACTGGAAACCTCCTAAGGGCGGTACAACTTTGGAGAGTTCAGAAGTTTCCCCAGCTGCAGCTACGATTTGAACAAATTTCCAGTATAATCGCTGACCTAATATAATAACACATGTGCTTTGTCCACTTTTCTTGCATTTATTTTCTGTATACATAAGAGTAGAATATATGGCTTTGGTACGTGATATTGAATTATTGAAGAAATAAAGGGAACTAAACCGCTTATAACAAAAGAAAAGGTGTGTATCTCAAATTCCACAATCGTTGTGGCAATGCCTTCACAAGATGAATAGCTATCCAAAGGTTGTTTGACAATAGAAAATCGATACGCGAGACGCGAGTGAAGACTTGATTAAATCTTCCGTGCATTGACAAACCTAGCATTAGAGAGGAAGACGATGTCAGAATTACGAAATGTGATACGATATTCTTATCAAGACAATGCTATCGTGATATCAGATTTTTTTCTTTTTTAAGAACTTGGATATGGAGTACTCTCATCAAATGCTCCATGAAATGTGGGGCACTTTGTTACTAATGAAAACATATAGTGAGCCCATATGAACAGATTATATGATTAGCCCACAGTTTTTTCCTTTCTGATGACCAGTGTTACTAAGTTGGTAGCGAACATAGGACTACTATACCGTAAATATTTTCCACCTAGCCGTTTAAGAGAAGATCTCAAAACAACTTAAAATCGATTCTTTATTTGTCTCATCAATCCTCATCACCGGTCTCAGGCCCAAAGTAAGGCTGTTTGGAGGTTACATTATAATGGGTAACATAGCAAGTTTTACAGGATACAAACGGGAAAATATTGTTAATGATTACCGGAACCTAGTGTATCCTATACAACTTTGTATGTAAGCCCTAGTGAGCAGCAAGAACGCTAACTAATTCCATATTTGATAGCTTCGAGTGTTAACACGCATGAGACTTTGTATATATAATATATCCGTAAGATCACAACTTTTTGTATAAAGCAGTTTTTATCAGGCTAACAATGAAGAAAAAGGTGACAGCGTTATGAGTGCTAAGTAGATTTCTTCAGCAGGGAGCAGTCTCAAATAGTATTATAGTAGCATATAAACGGGAAGTATAGCTATTGCTTTATTATCATTCATAAATTAATACGTATGCCTTTTAAATTTGGTATCAGAACGCTTTTCAACCCCAAGGGCCCACTTAATAAAAACAGCTGTACGTTCCCAAAGTTATGCGTCTCATGTACCCTCGTGTGATTAAAGGGGGAAGTAAATTCACGGTTTTTTAATTCGTACGCCACTTTATAAGGTGGTTTAACTAGTTCTAAATGTACTACTGCTTCGTTTTTAAGACCTAGGTAAACAACACAACACCATGCGGCCTCCGATTCGGTGTTGAATTCCTTACTACGTGTAAGCCATTTGGAATTAAGGAATACATGTCAGTGTCCACTGTTGAGTTCTATTTTTCACAGCATTTTAAGAAGGAACTTACAAGCCGCTTAGCCTTTCCGGACACTTCGCCATAGAACCCTTGAATTACTGACACGCCAGTTGCACCGTAAACCATGGTTAAAAATCGAACAACTCCGTCCATTTTCAAAATTATTTCTTTATCGATTCATTCCTGATTAATATCTCTTTTGAGACAATGTAGAACACTATTACAATGAATTCAATTGACATTATTGATAACGTTCTCATTTTAAGGTGATTTCTGAAGTTGCAGATGGACATTACAAAAAGATTCACCAGCTCAGGGATACCTGGCGTATCGTTAGTGACCCATCAATTTGTCCACCATTTTAACGCGCTTTCTCATTACTAGTTTTATGAGAACAATACCTTTTTAGCTCAACCTGATATACATTCTTTCTCAGTTTAAGACTTCTTGTTCCACACGTCACTGGGTTTAAACTGGAATAATTCGAACTTGCCAGTCCTAACGAAAATATGTACTACCGTAGTTTTCCCATTTCAATGCTCCTGATCTCGTAGGTTGTACTGCATGCAAACTGATTCCACTCGTTCTAATGCAAGTATGATGGTGGATCTCAACATCTACAGTTATTAACTTTTTATTTAAATGCATCCTGACATCTACAATTAGTAATACCATTAGTTCTTCAGAAAACCACAGCCGGCAGCCTTGTAGATAATCGTAATTTTTTTGCCATATGAATGTAATGTTTCAAAAGATTATAGCCTATTACAGCGTGTGAGTTGCCAATGAAAAATACCAATCTCAGTACGCTTCTTATCAAATACTACTTCTGTTTGGTTGTAGTGCATGCTAACTACTTGCATTCGTTTTGATAAGAGAACAACACGTATCTCGACATCTCCTCTTAGTAAGATGTTTCATGATGTCTGCACTTGGTAACACTATATTCTCTGAAAACAGTCTGAAGCATAGACAACTGCGTGTTTCGTCTTTCTTCTTGCTACTGTTATCAGTTCTTAGCTGGACTCAGCAGTGAATGTATTCTAGGCAGTTTGCCATGATATTCCACTATATGCAGCGAACACCTATGCAGAATATTACACACGACTTGGTGCTTCTATTTTTTTAAAGGAATTTACTTTCTAATCTACGATGGCTCTGGTCAACGGCCATGGTTATGCTCTGAAATATACCAGGCCAAATAAGTCTTGTTCAGTTTTAGATTTTAGTACACTTCGTAAGCCTCAACTGCTGGCTTTCAATCGGGTATATTTTTTGGAGTAGCTTTTTGCTCTTGAGAAGATATTTTTTACTCGGTGAACAAGACACGCAAACTCTATTCACGTAAGCGAGATGATGTAGTGTTGAATTTAATAAATACGATTACAGACATTTTTCGTGTTGATCTTTCCGTCTCAGATATGAAAGTTGTTGAAAAGTTAATACAGTTTGTGCACTGGTCTGCTCCTGAGTGGAAGCCTACCTGACATTCACTCACCGGTGAGAAAACGTTGGGAAGATTGAGAAATTCAAATCCTTTAATAAGCTTAATAACAGTGTGTGATTATGGCAGTCTGTAGTGCAAGATGAACCGTGCGACCTAGAGAGATTTAAAGGTTCTACAAGATTTTAAGGTTCTATAAGATTACAGATCAGTGTGAGAGATAGGTAGACTTATCAATATACCATCTTGATAAAGTGAGTCAAGGTTGAAAAGACGCCTCGAATTTTTTTAAAGTCGCAAGTTTAACTTTCAGGCTAATCGAAAGTTTATCGCAGTCTCTTTTGCTTTTTTTGCTCGCGGAGACTAAGCTCTCGAACACTATTACCGAAAGGGGAAATTCATGGCTTCTGGTTCAAGATGAGGGAAGTGAGCCTAGTTAGTTTTATATCTTTCAGGTGTACTTAACTGGAAATCTCCCAATGTAAAATAAGTACAAAAAAAGAAAAAAAAATGAATTGATAACATTGTTGATGTCATTGTTCTACACCTGTTTTACCAGGCCTGTATAACTTCTTTGTATTACGAATCAGTGTTTTACACAGCTCTCTTTAGTAATTCATCGGTAGGACTTGTCTCACAAACCAAGAGAAGCGGGCCTGGTTTTACAAGCTAATCACGTACATAATTACCTAAGATTCTAGTACTAGAGTTTGAGACCAATAAAATGCATGTGAATCCTTTACAAGCTTACGACCATAAGCGTAATAAAACTCTTACGGAAAATTGGTAAACTTTCTGGGCCTTTGTCTGAAAATCAGCTTGGTACAGTCGCAAACGAACAACATTCTGTGCAGTAAGCATTGATTATCTTTGTCGTATAAAACCTAGGGCAATAAGGTGAAACCAACTGAGATCGATGTGTAGTAGAGCTTTCATTATTACGACCCAGACTTGGATAAAAACGAACATGGAGTGGTTGCTTGTACGGAATATCCAAACATTGTAGATTATTAAGAGTGCTAAACTTTGATTCTTTGTAGGAAAGAGAAAACCTAAACGGTAGTTACACAATTTTAAGTCTCTTTGCAGATGGCAGGATCCTTGGAGTGAATTTTCTGCTGTTGAACATCTTTACAGATAAAGAAATATACAAAACACAAATTTTATAAACATACAATTGAATATTACTGAAGTACGCGTATGTGATATCTAAATGAATTGGTTTAGCTCGTTAAACTAAATGTGTCCTGCTATGGTTTCGTTTTCTCTTCCGTTATCAAAGCCACTCGTGTAAAAGATTCCAAAATATTTAAATATAAAAACCACTTTCATATTTTATACCTTGTCTTTATACTTTCATTTAAAATTACATCAATATCATCTTCATGTAAATTTTGTAATATCTATAAGGCGGGGATGTTATTACAATACATTAACCATAACTGATTGGATAAACAATTAAGCCGTTGTCAATGACATATTGGTTTTCTACAGCTGTTGTTCCTCAACATCTATATCAGATTGTCTTCCGATCTGCCATTTGTACATGAACTCTCTTGGCACAATGCACAAAATCTTGAATACTTCATATCGGCTCTTTTACACTAACATGTGGCTCGTTCACACTCCTATCTTGCAGTTACCTCTTATCTACAGTAAAGTAAGCCTATCTGGCTGGAGCTGATGGTAGCTGTGTGGGTCTTGGAATTCGCATACCCTAACCTCATTCCATTGCGTTTATGGTTAGACCATTTCGCTCGGACTTGGAGGTTATTGATCTCCAAGTTTCTCAAGAACTGTGATTGAATTATCGTGGCTTTAATAACATAATTAAATTCAATCGTTACAGTTTTTTTCCGAAAGCTCTTTACTTTCGGTACTCTCAGTGTCTAATTGTAATTTATATCCATAAAATATAAGGTGAAATAAGCGCTTAACATAATTTATATAGGTACATAACGCAGATATGACTTGCCATTCTTAGTCCACACCATTGCGTGTAGAAGAACACTTTCTTCTACGTGTGGGTTTTGAAACACAAAACAACAGAGACCTTGCAATATTCACTGCAGACGAATTCACATTCATGCGCATTCAGATATTGTCACACAAGGGAGGTGGCATTAGCTCAACGTGCCGCTCAGAGGACAAATTGTTTGGACCTACTAGAGTTTCAGGCCAGTATCTTTTACAAGCTTAATACCATAAGTGTAATATAAATGTTACGGATAATTGTTAAGCTTCGTGGGCTTCTGTCTTAAAAGCAAACTGGTACAGTCGCAAAAGAAACAGATGCTGAGCATTAATCATTGATAATCCTTATGTCGTATAAAATCCAAGGCAATTAGTTGAAACCAACTGGGATCGACGTGTAGCACAGCTTTCATTCTTACGATCCCGTCTTGGATGAAAATGTACATGCAGTATTTAACTTTACGGAATATCGTTCTTTATTAAGAGTGTTAAAGTTTTCATCTTTGTTGGAGAGTCGAAAATCAAACGGTAGTTACACAATTTTATGTGTCCTTGCCGATTGTAGGAACCTTGGAGTCAATTATCTGGTTTTCAACATGTTATCAGATAAACAAACAATAAACAAATGTTATACACTTACAATTGAATGATATTTTAGTACGCGAATGTGATTTGTAAATGAACTGCTTTAGTTCGTTAAATTAAATGTGTCCTGCTACTGTTTCGTTTTCTCTTCGGGTACCAAAGCCGTTCGTGTTAGAGCATTCCAAAATATCTAAACAGAATAATAACCACCTTCATGTTTTATAATTTGTTTTTATACTTTTATTTAGAGTTACATCAAGATGGTCTTCATTACTATTTTGTTGGATCATTAAAGCGGGGAAGTTATTACAAAATCTTAATCATAATTGATTGGATCAACAATTAAGACGTTGTCAATGACATTGGTTTTTCTACAGCTGTTGTTCGTCAACATCTATATCAGATTTTCTCCGATCTCCCAATTGTACATGAACTCCTTTGTCAGAAAGCACAAAACATTGAATACTTCCTATCGGCTCTTTTATACTAACATGTGGCTCGTTCAAAATTCTATCTTGCAGTCACTTTTTATCTTCAGGTAAGTAAGATTATCAGGCTGGATCTGATGGAACTTGTGTAGGTCCTGGAATCGTATACACTAACATCATTCGATTGGGTTCATGCTTATACCATTTCGCCATTGAGCTTTTTCACTAGTGTTGTGTTAGCATACAGGATACTCCAAGGTTCTCCTATTCCTTTTCCTGACATAATGTATCCAATCGTGCCTAGAATTACTTAAGTGGAAAATCCTAAGGGCGGTACAACTTTGGACAGTTCAGAAATTTCTTCAGGTGCAAGTACTATTTCAACACCTTTCCAGCATAGTAGCTGATCTATGTTATAACTAGTGATTTTTCCACTTTTCTTCCACCTATTTACTGTATGCAGAAGAGTAGAATATATAGTACTGATACTTGATGTTGAATTATTAATGATATACAGAAGGACTACACTGTTTATATCAAAAAGAGTTGTGTGTTTGTCACAATTCCGCAACCGTTGTAGCGAAGCTGTCGCCAGATGAATAGCTAACAAAAGGTTGTTTGAGTAAAGCAAAATTGAGTCGCGAGACGCTCACCGAGATAATTATTTTTTCTTAGCAAAAGACATCTTGGTCATCACGTCACTGGGTGTAAACTCGAATATTTCGAATTTCCAAGTACTAAGGACAATAAAAGCTGCCGTACTTTTCTCATTTAAATCCACACCATCTTGTCGGCTGTATCGTATGCAAAGTGATTCCACTCGTTCTAATGCAAGTATCATGGCGGATCTCGACTTATCTCTTTATCTAAATGCATCCTGATATCTACAATTAGTAATACCATTATTTCAGCAGAAAACCACAGCCGGCAGCCTTCTAAAGAAATTTTAAATCTTTTGCTATATGAAAGTAATTTTTGAACACATTTTAGTCTATTACAGCGTGTGAGTTGCAAGTGGAAAATTCTAATCTCACTACGCTACACAGATGTAATTAGGTACGTGATTACCTTCTAGAACCTGTGAGACATCCTGCCGATGAATTACTAAAGCTAGCGTAGTAAAGCACTGTTTCGCGAAACAAAGGAGTTATACGGGCCAGGTAGAACAGGTGTAGAACAGAGACATCAACAAAATTATCAATTGACAGAATTTTTTTTGTACTTAGATTACTTTGGAAGATTTTCAGTTAAGTAAACCTGAAACAAATTAAACTTACTAGGCTCACTTCCCACATCTTGGACCAGAAGCCCTGAATTTCCTCCCTAGGGTATAGTGTTGAGTATTTGCTCATCTTGCTGCCCAAATAAAGTAAAAGAGAAATCGATAAACTTTCGATTAACCTGAAAGTTAAACTTGCGTCTATAAAATATTTCGAGGTGTCTTTTGCAACCTTGCCTCACATTTTCAAGACGCTATATTGATATCGCTACGTATCTCTCACACTAATCTTTAGTAAATAGAATTTTAAATTATCTCTGGCTCGCAAGGTATATCTTGCAGTACAGACTGCCATATCGCACACTCTTATTATGCTTATTCGAGGATTTGAATTTGTCAATCTTCTCAACGTTTTCTCACAGGTCAGCAATACGATTCTGAAATTCACTATATACTACAGCGAAACTATGGCTATAGCTTATACCAAAGAGGATATGTTTCAATCTCCATATATGCGAATAAGATATGTCTAATGTTGACCATTTTGTCAGGATTGAGATATGGTTGGTTGAAGACTCTAACTTGCACTATTTATTTTCTTTTTGAAGAATCTGGTAGGCTGTCAACTGTTTCTCCTGAGTATAGTTAAGGTCGTGTCACAGCCTGTTCCATCATGAAAAAGGTGAAAGCAGTTTTTATGACGCCAGAGTTTCTTTTACTTTAATGATTTCATAGCATTTCCTTTCAGTTCTGCTTGTGTGTGGCCATAAGAGAATCAGCAACTGCTCAAGAAGTCTTCTACCAAGATTCTTCAAAGATCTGAATTAAACAATTCAAACGCTACAGATTTCTCGTTTGTAATTTCTTCCATTACTGCTGTCCATATACGGCTACCTTTTGCTACTTGTCTATCTCACAATTCACAATGGTTTTGGCGAAGCTTTCACAATATGAGTAGCTATACAAATTTTGTTTGAGAAAAGCAAATCGAGACGCGATTGAAGACGATTAATTCTTTCTAATAACACAGAATTGACACACCGAGAGCATGAGTATATACTATTAGAGGGGAAAAGGATGTCAGAATTACGAAATGTGATTCGATATTCTTATCAAGACAACCCGTTACGGAGTTTAGAATATAATGAATGGGTTTAATAGCAAGCTTAACAATTTTCCGTAGCAGATTACTTTTTGTATTAAAGAAGTTGGATATGGAGAATTTTCATCAAGAGACTTCTGAAATGAATGACTTTTCTGCTTTATAAAATGTGTGGCACTTAGTTACTAATCAAAGTATACAGTGAGCTTATATGAAAAGATTGTTTGATTAGTTCAAAGCTTGGTTGCTTTGCGATGAACAGTGTTACTAACTTGATAGCGATAACATGACTGACTATACCGTAAATATTTTCCACCTAATCGTGTATCTCAAACGAACTTAAAATTGATTCTTTATTTCTCTCATCGATTAAATCACCGGTCTCAGGCACAAAGTAAGGCCGTTTCGGAGGTTAGAATATAATGTAATACTACGTCGTTTAGTTTTTGAATCGTGAAGATTCGACTATTAGTAAAGGAGATATAGTCAGAAACTAACACTATGAATTCGTAGAGGCGGCAATTATTATAGCCGACATATTGGATTCTAACGACCTATCAGAGTGATGCCACTTCGATTCCTGCTTAGTTGGATCAGGGAAACAACATATCCGAGTGGCACTTTTTTAACACAAAGTGCATGATACTTCCCGTAAGATCCCCTACTAAGTAAGCCCGTTACGGAGGTTAGAATATAATGAATGGGTTTAATAGCAACCTTAACAATTTTCCGTAGCAGTTACATTACACTTATGGTCGTAAGCTTGTAAAGGATATTGGCCTGAAACTCTAGTAGGTGATCCTTATGTAGTTAGGTACCTTATACCTTGTAGAACCAGGCCAGCTTCTCTTGGCCTGTGAGAGTGGTCCTGCCGATGAAATACAATAGCTGGCGTAGTAAAGCATTGATTCGAGATACAAAGAAGTTTCCTGGGTCTGGTAGATCAGGTGTAGAACAGAGACATCAACAAAACTAATAATTGGCAGATTTTTTTTTTGTACCTTGTTCACATTGTGAGATTTTCAGTTAAGTACACCGGAAAGATATAAAACTAAGGCTCACTGCGCACATGTTGAACCAGAAACCTGAATTCTCCCCTTGTGTATAGTGTTCGAGAACTTACTCGTCTTGATGCCCAAAGAAAGTAAAAGAGAGTGCGATAAACTTTCTTTTAGCCTGAAAGTTAAACTTGCATCTTTAAAAATTTCGAGGCGTCTTTTGCAACCTTGACTCACTTCATGAAGATGATATATTGATAACGCTACGTATCTCTCACACTAATTTTTAGTAACTAGAATATTAAATAATCTCTGCTTCGCAGGGTTCATCTTGCACTACAGACAGCTATATCGCTTACTCTTATTAACTTTATTGGAGAATTTGAATCTGCGAATTTTCTCAACGTCTTCTCACAGGTGAGTAAATTTTTAGTAACCTTCCGCTCAGGAGCAAACTAGTGCACAATCTGTATTATCTTTTCAGACACCTTACATATCTAAGACCGAATGATCAAGAAGAATTTCTGTAATCTTATTTATTAAATTCAACACTACCACATCTCGCTGACGTGAATATAGCTTCCGCGTCCTGTACACAAACTCAAAGGTATTTTCTCAAGAGCAGAAAGGAACTCCACAACATGTACCCCATTAATCGCCAGCAGTTGAGGCTTACGAAGTGTACTCATCTCTAACACAGAGCCAAAGTGTCATTTGGCCTGGTATGATTGCGAACATATCAATGGCCGTTGACCATAGCCATCCTAGATCACCAACTAAATTCCTTTACGAAAATGAAGTAGCAAGTCGTCTGTAGATTTTAATCATAGGTGTTCGCTGCATATAGCGGAATATTATGGGAAACTGGCTAGAGTACATTGCCATCACACTCCACCCAAGAGCTGTTAACACTGGCAAGAAGTAAGTCGAAACACAAAGATTTGTGCTTAGATCTGTGCTTAGATCTATTTGAGAGTGCTTCCTGCTGAAGAAATCTACTTAGCACACATAACGATCTCACCTATTTCTTGATTGTTACCTTGATAAAAGCTTTTTAATCCAAAGAGTCGTGGACTTACAAATATATTATTTAAACAAAGTCTCATATGTGTTAACACTCTCGACTATCAAATATGCATTTAATTATTGTGCTTGCTGTTTACTAGGGCTTACATACACAGGTGAGTAGGATTCACTTCGTTCCGGTCTATCATTATTAATATTTTCCCGACGGTATCTTGTATAACTTTCTATGGAACCCATTTTAATCTTACCTGCAAAACAGCCTTACTTTGGGCATGAGACCGGTGATCTAATGAATGACACAAATAAAGAATCGGTTTTAAGATCTTTTGAAATCTTCTCTTAGACGGTTAAATGGAAAATATTTTTCGGTATAGTAGTCCTGTGTTCGCTACCAGCTTACGAAAACTGTCATCACAAAGCAACCAAACTGTGGGCTAATCAAATAATCTTTTCATATAAGCTCACTGTATGCTCTGATTAGTAATTAAGAGCCTCACATTTCTTAGAGCAGAAAAGTCATTCATTTCAGAAGTCTCTTGATGAAATTCTCTATATCCAAGTTCTTGAATGAAAAAGTAGTCTATCACGGTAGCATTGTCGTGATAGAAATATCATATCACATTTAGTAATTATGAAATCCTTCTCCCTTCTAATGCTATATACTCATGTTCTTGGTGTGTCAAGGCTGTCTTACTCGGAAGAATTAATCAAGTGTTCAACTCGCTTCTTGCGTCTCGATTTCCTTTTCTCAAACTACATTTGGATAGCTATTCATCTTGTAAATGCTTCGCCATATCGATTGTGGAATTGTGAATTACACACCTCTACTTTTGATATAAGCACAGAAGTCCGTCTGTAATGCTTCAATAATTCAAAATAAAGTACCAATACTCTATTCTACGCTTTTGCATACAGAAAATAAGTACAATAAAAGTGGACAAAACACATTTGTTATTACATTAGATCAGCCATTATACTTTAAAGGTGTTCAAATCGTACCTGCAGCTAAGGAAATTTCTGAACTCTCCAAAGTTGAACCACCCTTAGGAGGTTTCCACTTAATTTCTAGGCACGATTGGGTACATTATGTCAGAAAATGGTATAGAAGAACTTTGGCGTATCCTGTTTGGGGTATCCTGTACGCTAAGAAAACATCAGTGAAAATGCTGAATGGCCATTACTACTCAAGATCATTGAGAACTCGCTTCTAGACTTTGCTCGGCGACCTTTACGTGTATTTATGAAGAGATTTACATCCCACTGAGGAGATGACAAAATCTAGGACCTGCGATCTTATTCAACAATTTGTCGATGTTAAAATCAATATGCAACATATACAAGAAAATGAAGCTGCATGAAAAAGACGATAATTAGGAATCTCAAAATTAAGACAATGACAATCTCAGGTGCAAGTAGAGATTTGAACACCTTTCCAGTATAATAGTTTATCTAATCTTATAACACATGCGATTTGTCCATTTTTCTTGTACTTATATACTGTATTCAGAAGAGTAGAATATATAGTATTGGTACTTATTGTTATTGGTATTGGTACTTGTACACTGAAGGACTACACTGCATATATCAAAAGGAGTTCTTGTATCTCACAATTCTACAATCGTTGTAGCGAAGCTTTCACAATATGAATAGCTATTCAAAGGTTGTTTGAAAAAAGAAAATCGAGACGCGAGACGCGAGTGAAGACGATTAATTCTTACGAGTAAGATAGCATTGACACACCAAGAACATGAGTATATACCACTAAGGGCAGCTTAAACACAGTGTGCGATTGGGCCAGTCTGTAATGCAAGATGAACCGTGCGTGCCAGAGAGATTTTAAGTTTGTATAGCCTAAATGTCAGTGGGAGAGTTACGTAGCGTTATCAATATAGTATCTTGAAGAAGTGAGTGTCGTTACAAAAGAGGCCTCGAAAGTTTTTATAGACGCAAGTATAACTTTCAGGCTAATCGAAAGTTAATCGCAGTCTCCTTTACTTTTTTTGGGCAGCTAGAGTAAGTTCTCGAACACTATTCCCAAGAGGAGAAATCATTGCTTCCGGTCCAAGATGTCGGAAGTGAGCTCAGGAAGTTTTATATCTTTCGGTGTAAACTGAATTTCTCCCAGTTACCCAACTAAAAAAAAAAAGAAAAATCTGTCAATTGATATTGTTGTTGATGTCTCTCTTCTACCCCTGTTCTACCTGGCCCGTATAACTCCTTTGTATCGCGAAACAGTGCTTTACTATGCTAGCTTTAGTAATTATCGGCAGGACTAGCCTCACAGTTTCTACAAGCTAATCACGTACCTAATTACATCGGGATCACCTACAAGAGCCACAGGCCAATAACCTGGATGTGAATTCTTTACAACCTCACTAGCGTAAGTGTAATATAACTGTTATAGAAAATTGGTAAGCTTCGTTGGCTTCTGTCTGAAAAGCAGCTTGGTACAGCCGCAAAGGAACAAGGCGCTGAGCAGTAAGCATTGATTATTCTTATATGGTATAAAAACCTAGGACAATAAATGAAACCGAGTGGGAACGACGTGTAGTAGAGCTCTTATTCTTAGGACACCGCCTTGGATAAAAATGTACATGGAATGTTTGCATGTGCGAAATATCCAAACATTGCTCTTTATTAAGAATGTTAAACTTTGATTCTTTGTAGGAGAATTGAGAACTAAACGGTAGTTACACAATTTTTGTGTCCTTGCAGATGGCAAAATCCTTTTAGGCATTAATCTGTTGTTTAACATCTTAACAGAAGAACAATCAAAAATAAACAATTTTTATAAACGTAATATTGAATAGTACAGTAGTACGCGAATGATATATCTAAATGAATAGGTTTAACTCATCTAATTAAATGTGTTATGCTAAAGTTTTGTTTTCTCATCGGGTACCAATGCCGCTCGGGTTAAAGGATTCCAAAAATATGTAAACAGAATAATAAACCACCACCATGTTATATGCCTTGTCTTTATACTTCATTTAAATTACATCAAGATCGTCTTCATGTCCATTTTACTTAGGTCTATAAGGTGGTGACGTTATTGCAATATATTAACCATAACTGATTCGATCAACAATTAAGCCGTTGTCAATGACATAATGATTTTCTACAGCTGTTGTTCGTCATCATCTATATCTGTCTTCCGATCTCTCATTTGTACATAAACTCCTTTGGTAGATTGCTCAAAACCTTTAATATTTAATATCGGCTCTTTTACACTAACATGTGGCTCGTTCACAATCTCACCTTACATTCACTTTTTATCTCGAGGTAAGTAACCTTATCCGGCTGGAGCTGATAATAGCTGGGTGGGTCCTGCTAATGGCACTAACTCATTCAACTTGGTTCATGCTTAGATTATTTCGCTCCTGGACTTGTAGGTACTTCCGATATGATGCTGCACAGCTGCCGTATTAGTAGGGGGAAAAGTGGCAATACTGATAATTTGCCACTATTTCCTTGTTATACCAAATATGGCTTATACCAAACAGGACATGTTTCCTTCTCCATACAGGCGAATAAGAAAATCTTGACCATTTTGTCAAGATTGAGATCTGATTCGTTGAAGACTCTAACTTATACAATTCTTTCTCTTTTTGAACGATCTTGTAGGCTGCCAGCTCTTCTCTCCTGAATATAGATGAGGTCGATTCACAGCCTGTTGCATCATGAAAAAAGTGAAAGCAGTTTTTTAATGACTCTAGAGTTTCTATAAATTTAATGATTTCTATTACTTTCTTTTAGTTCTGCTTGTATGTGGCCTTAAGAGAATCAGCCATTGCTCATGAAGTCTTCTAGCAAGATTCTTAAAAGATCTGAATCAGACTCATCCACAGTAACAGATTTCCCGATTGAAGATTCTTACATTATTGTTGTCCATATACAACTGCCTTTACTCTTTCGAAAAGTGATTGCATCATTTAAAGCCGTCTAGTAGATATTGATCTCAAAGTTTTTCAAGAACTGTGATTGAATTGTCGTGGCTTTAATGGGGAATTAAATTCGATCGTTCAGATATATCCTGAAAGATATATATATATATATTTTTTTTGTCTTTCGGCACTTTCCATGTCTAATAGTATTTTATATCCATAAAATATAAGATGAAAATAGCGCTTCACATAATTTATATACGTACTTGACGCAGATTTCACTTCCCATTTTTAGTCCACACCATTGTGTGTAGAAGGACTCTTTTTTCTACGTGTGGGTTTTAAAACAAGTCAACAGAGACTCGGCAATATTCAGTACAGTCGAATTGATATTCTTGCCAATTGAGATATTATCACACTAGGAAGGTGGCATCATCTCAACGTGCCGCTCAGATGATATACCGTAAATATATTCCACTTAACCCTCTAAGAGAAGATCTCAAAAGAACTTAAATCGATTCTTTATTTGTCTCATCGATCCTCATCACGGGTCTCAGGCCCAAAGTAAGACTGTTTCGGAGGTTAGAATATATTGGGTTCCATAGAAAGTTTTAAAAACCAAATCGGGAAAATTAATAAATGACAGACCGGAACCTAGTGAATCCTACACAACTCTGTATGTAAGATCTAGTGAGCTACAAAGACGTTAACTAAATGCATATTTGATAGCTTTAAGAGTTGACACATATGAGACTTTGTATAAATAAAATTCCGTAAGAACACAACTCTTTGGATTAAACAGTTCCTATCAGGGTAACGATGAAGAAAAAGGTGAGACCGTTATAAGTGCTAATTAGATTTCTTCAGCAGGAAGCACTTTAAAATAGTATTATAGTTGCATATAAACGAGAAATATAGCTATTGCTTGAATATCTTTGATAAATTAATACTTAAGTTTTTTTTATTTGGTATCACAATTTTTTCAACCCCAAGGGCCCAAACAAAACAGACAGCAGTACGTTCCGAAAACTATACGTCTGTGATACTATCGTGTTATTATAGGGAGAAGTAAATCCACGGTATCTCAAGTGGTACGACTCAGTAAAACAATGAAGAAGACGAAATCTAGGAATCTCAAAATTAAGACAATGACCTTTACCGTACCGGTAAACTTTGGCTGGAGTATACAGAGAAGGTCAGAATCCTATTGCTATTCATATAAAGGGACTAGATCGAACAGGGGATTTGAAACATCATTAGTAGGCAATTAAATATTGCTTCAGTTTTCTCACGCAGCTGGTCATCTTATCTATGCAAAATTGGAACATCACTATACTCAGCAGATGGAAGCCTTGGAGGCAACTACGGTATCAGTGGATTACAAGAAATTAACGACTCATGTAACTTTCACAATTCGCAGAAAAACCGGCCTTCTGGAGCGAAGTTTCAAGTGATATGAATATTGAAGCGTGCTTCAGCAGATGATTGATTCCAAGGATTCTGCCACCTGCAAGGACACTTAAAATTCAGTAACTACCCTTCAGTTTTCGACTCTCCTGCAAACAATCAAAGTTTACCAATCTTAATAAAGAACGATGTTTGGATATTCCGTACATGCGTACACTGCATATACATTTTTATCCTAGACTTGGTCGTTGGATTAATAGCTGTACTACAGGTCGAACCCAGTTGGTTTCAACTTATTGCCCTCGGTTTTATACGACAAAAGGATCATCAATTCTCAACAATTTGATTGTTTATTAGCGACTGTACCAAGCTCCTTTGCACACAGAAGCCCTCAAAGCTTACCAACTTTTCGTATCAGGTATTTTACTCTTATAGTCGTAAGCTTGTAAAGGATTCACATGCATTTTATTGGCCTCAAACTCTAGTAGTATATCCTTAGGTAATAGGTATTTCATTACGTTGTAAAACCATGCCAGCTTCTCTTAACCTTTGAGACAAGTCCTCCCGGTGAATTACTAAAGATTCGCGATACAAAAAAGTTATCCAGGCCCGGTAGAATAGGTACGAACACACAAATCAAGAATATTATCAATTGACAGACTTTTTTTGTCTATAAAAAATTTCGAGGCGTCTTTATCAAGATGCTATATTGATAACGCTATGTATCTTTCACACTAACCTTTAGGCTAAAAAAACCTTAAAATCTCACTGGCTCACGCGGTTCATCTTGTACTACAGACTTCCATAATAGCACACTCTAATTAAGCTTACTGCAGGATTTGAATTTCTCAAGCTTTTCAACGTTTTCTAACCGATGAGTAATTTTCTGGTAAGCTTGCGCTCAGTAGCGGACTAGTGCACCAACTGCATTTGCTTTTCGATATCTTACATTTCTGACACGGAATGATCAACAAGAAGAATTTCTGTAATCTTATTTATTTAACTAAACATTACCTCATCTCGCTGACGTGAATAGAACTTGCGTGTCCTGTCGACCGACTCAAGGGTATCTTCCCAAGAGCAGAGAGCTACTCCACAAAGTGTACCCGATTAAACGCCAGCAGTTAAGGCTTGGGAAGTGTACTCATCTCTAACATTCAACCAGGCTGATATTTGGCCTGGTATG
Organism: Thermobia domestica; assembly: GCF_964235325.1. Classification (NCBI taxonomy): domain Eukaryota; kingdom Metazoa; phylum Arthropoda; class Insecta; order Zygentoma; family Lepismatidae; genus Thermobia; species Thermobia domestica. The sequence continues at coordinate 178,435,666 of NC_137461.1, read as the reverse complement.
TTTCCGAGCATATCCATGGTCTTTGACAAGAGCCATCCTAGATCACCAAGTAAATTCCTTTACTAAAAAAAAAGCACCAACTCGTCTGTAGAATTCTCTTTAGGTGTTCGCTTCAGATAGCGGAATATCATGGCAAACTGCCTAGAGTACATTCCCAGCACAGTCCACCTAAGAGGGGTTAACACTGGCAAGAAGAAAGTCGAAACACGCAGATATCTATACTTCAGACTGTTTTCAGAGAACATTGTATTAGCAAGTGCCGACTTCACGAAACATTTAGTCAACATTTTACTAAGAGAAGATTTCGAGATACGTGTTGCTCTTTTATCAAAACGAATGCAAACCAGTTACCATGCACTACAACCAACCAAACATAGTAATATTTGATATGAAGCGTAGTGAGATTAGGATTTTTCTATTGCAACTCACACGCTGTAATACACTAAAATCTGTCAAAACATTACTTACACATGGCAAGAGATTTGAGATTATCTACAAAGCTGCCGGCTGTGGCTTTCTGTAGAAATAAAGGTATTACTAATTGTAGATATCAGGATGCATTTAGATAAAAAAAAAAAGCAATAGATGTCGAGATCCGCCATAATAATTGCATTAGAAAGAGTGAAATCAGCTTGCTTGCAGTACAATCGACGAGATTGGGTGGATACAAATGGGAAAACTATAGTAGCTAATATATTCGTTAGGATTTGCAAATTCGAAATATTCGAGTGACATGCGAAATCCAGTGACGTGCTAAACAAGAAGTCATTAGCTGAGAAAAAAGGAATATCACGGTAAGTTGGTAAGTTATTGCTTTCGTAAAATTAGTGAAGAGAAAGCGATGACAAGTTGATGTGTCACTTGCGGTAGGGCAGGCATCACTGAGCTGGTGAAGCTTTTTGTAATGTGCATCTGTAAAGTCAGAAATCAACTTATATGAGAACATTAGCTCGGATGTCTCTTGACTTGAATGACTTGATGTATTTTCGTTGTTTCAAAGGAGATATTAATCAGGGTTGAAAGCGATCTCTGAGTGATGTGGTGATTAAAAAAATAATTTTGAGGATGGACGATGATGTTCGATTTTTAATTAGTGGATTAGGGTGCAAATGGCGTGCCAATAATTCGAGGGGTTTCTTTCGAGGTGTCTGCTAAGGCTAAACGGTTTAGAAGTTCCATCGTAAATTCTGAGAATTTTAGAATTCAGCAGCGGACCTCGGCATGCATTCCTTAATTCCTGTTGGCTTACAGCTAGTAAAAAAATTCAACACCAAACCGGAGGCCGCAGGATCTTGTGTTGTGTACGTAGGACTTAAAAACGGAGCAAAAGAGCTTTTAGAGCTACTTAACTCACATTATAAATTGGCGTAGAAATTTAAAAACCTTGGATTTACTTCTCCCTTTAATAAGAAGAGGGTATCACAAACGTATAGATTTGGGTCCGCACCGCAGTTTGTTTTAGATAGGCCCTTGGGGTTGAAAAGGTTGTTATACCATGTGTAAAAACGTAAGTATTAATTTATCATGATAATCAAGCAATTGTTATATTTCCCGTTCATATGCAACTACAATACTATTCGAGAGTGCTTCCTGCTGAAGATATCTACTTAGCACTCATAACACTCTCTCGTTTTTCTTGATCGTTACCTGATAGAAACTGTTTAATCTAAAGACTTGTGTTGTTATGGCTAAATTATTTAAACAAAGTCTCCTGGGTGTTAACCCTCGAAGCTATCAAATATGCATTTAGTTAGCGTCCTTGGTGCTCACTAGGCTTACGTACAGAGTTGTGTAAAATTCACTAGGTTCCAATCTATCATTAATAATATTTTTCCGATTGTATCTAGTAAAACTTGCTATGGAACCCATTCATTATAATCTAACCTCTGTAACAGCCTTACTTAGTAGGGGATCTTAAGGGAAGTATCCTGCACTTTGTGTTAAAAAGGTTCCACTCGGATATGTAGTTTCCCTGATCCAACTAAGCAGGAATCGAAGTGGCCCCACTCTGACAGGTGGGGAGAATCCAATATGTCGGCTATAAAAAATGGCCGCCTTTACGAATTCATAGTGTTAGTTTTAAACTATATCTCCTTAACTAATTGTCGAATCTTCACGATTCAAAACTAAACGAAGTAGAAGATAACAGGGTCTAAAAAATTAACAAAAGTTTTTACTTCACTCAGAAATTAAATCCTACAAAAATTTCTTAATTTGGAACTTTGCATTTCTTATGATGGAGTTTACTCATATTTTTTAAAATAACAAGTAAACGGCTGGGATTATCGGAAAAGATGTTATATAACTGTTTAAAGACTGTTAGATTATTTTACTTTTGGTGTCTAGTTCATTCAGAATGGTTAATAAACCCCGAAGTTATGACAATTTTAAGATTCACGTTGAGTCGATTGATTTTCCCAAATATTGAAAGAGTTCATTTACCGTAATAAAACATTACTCATGGATGATGCATTCTACGAAACAAATCATTCTCTTCTGATGTGTTTCTCACAAGTCCCACTTTCAGCAGAAGCACAAAGTAGATAGATACTCAAGCCCGGTTATGAATCCCATTTGGCGGCGAATAAATATAATACGTAATGGTTAGTTTCTTGCGAAATATTGACCCGAGTATCTAGATTTGTAAACGAATACGCACAAAGCAATATCACCTATTCTGTTACTATTCACTTTTACACATGAATTAAATTTACGAATATCTTAAGAAAATACGTGCATAGCGTTACAATAGAAAAGTTTTATGGTTTCATCTAAATTGAAAGAGAACTGTACAGGAAGACTTAAGAAGTAAGTTCATGTACGTAACCCATAGACATTCGTTTTACATCCTTTAGCATATTATAAGGAAATTATATAAAACAATATATTTTATAAATTACAAAGTAAATAATTTCTTCCGTATTGTAAGAACAGAAATACAACAGAAACATTTGGTTGGATAATTTGATATTCACAATATATCTTTTGTTTTTTTTTACGTGTAGAAACAGTTTTATGATTTTGACGAACAGTTAATATTACTCTGGAATGGAAGTCCATGTTGGAGAAAGTTCACTTCCATTGTCAGTCCATCCCCAGTTTACTGGTGAAGGAATATATGCTGCCTTCATTATTCCCTGGCCCCAGATTTGTCTAGTTTGGTATGTTGCACGTTTGGTGTGAAGAAACAAGGCTTGACAAGTTGGAGGATTTCTCGCCGCGATTCATTACTTGAAATGCTTCACTTGTTATTGAATATATTACGACAACATATTGTGGCAGTGAATTAAAACAATCTTCGCTTATGTGGATTACAGGGTGTGAAATTGTTAGGAAAGCTGTGGTCACCTCTGTATACAAAAGCCATGTTTGCCATGCTGATATATTTCCATTTCCGAGAAAGTATGACACTGTATCACATCCTGTAAACGCGTGGAAGTCTCTTAACGTAGTTGATTTTTCTTTTCCTTATGCTTTTGAAATATGATGAATTGGGAGAAATCGATGATGTTTCTTGGTGCCTGAAGATATTCATAATTCTTCTAGACCGTGTCGCTCAAAGTCGTAGAAAAACAATAAAGCAAGTATTATAACAATTGTGTCTACTGTACGGATAACTATCTACTTCTGTCCATTTATTGTTGAATCAAAGGAATATAACATGATCCTACTATCAGCTCTTCTAAATGATTTCCTGATGACTTGTTTTAAAATGTTGGAAGATTTCTTGAACTTTGTGTATTATATCCATCACTCGTTGCTACCTCAAAGTTACTTACTTCCTTTTAACACATATACTTTCCAAGAAAAAGATACAGTTCTTTATTTTCGTGATTACGAAGGAAATCGTTCCACTTCCTTGGAAATGGTGTAGTTCGTGTTACTTTTGTCCTTATTGCAACACCCGTGCTTTCTGTTGTTGAAGATTTTATGCTCTCTGAAGAGTATATACCCTATATCAAATCCACTCGCTTTGCATGGAATGTGTCCTCTTCTCTTTGAGCATATTTTAAGAAATTGCACTGGAAATAACCATAAAATGTTTCTACTGATGCCGGTTGCAAAATGTGAACCCAAATTCTGCATCAAATAATAAAACATCACAAGAATTAGGAAAGTGTTCTTCTTTGATGTTGGCTTCACTCACTAGATTTATAACTAAATCCGACTTTGAGGATTGTTAATTATGGTAGAGAGATTGTGGAATTGGTTGATCCCGTGCTGAAAAAATTTATCCAAGTGTAGTGACTGACGTGTAGTAGGCGAGTGAATAGCTCAACGTTAATCTAAAGTAAATTTATTTTATTTCTGTTTGTCTTGTTCTTTTGAAGGGAAGAATCAAGCACTAGAGAAGATTTTTTCATAAGAGAAAAGAATTGCTTGGTCCATTCTACTTATCTTCTTGCACCAATCCCTTGTACATATTAGACCCTTTTTGTTCTGCTGAATATAGGGACTCAATTACCGTATATCACCGCTATAGATGATTCTGGAAGCAACATTAACAAGTCCACTATTTTCTTCAAACGGATTCCACAAATTCGACGAAGACTTCTTTCATCTTTTCAACAGCCGATTTAAATTTTTCTTGCATCGACGAGTAATTTTGATGGTGCTTATCATCAAAATCATTATCATTATATGACATTTTGAATTCGTTAATTAGCCTACTAATTTCTGATCCCGCTGTCATCCATTTGACAAGAGCATTGAAGTCATGTAAGAGACCAATCGCCCCTCCAACCCCTTTTATAATTTTGTTATTCTGTTTGTGAACCGAACTATAGCTATTGTAGAGAAAGGTCTTGATGTCTTTCTTATCACCAAGTAACCCATTTCGAAAGCATTTATAATCTCAGGATGTGTTTCTTCCAAATTCTTCAAATCAAAAATGCGAACGGGAATCCAACGAGCATAGTTCAGGAGGTTCGTTACGAAAAACCATTCTGCAATTGGTTTTAGTGATTCAACGTACTAGGAGGTACTAGAGCATATTTATCGGGGAGAACAGGAGCAGTTCTCTTTTTTATATTGACATTATCCAGTGAGACATGGTCACCTTGAATGCAAGGGTTATCCTTAGATAGATGCTGGAAGATAGAAATGTTCGTAGGATGAAAAAAATCCTTTGATGTGCTAGAAGGATTGTAGTCAATATATCTAATGTTGCAATGGTTAAAACACCTCGAAGAAGTGTGGAAGGACATATATTTCGTCACTTTGTTTTATCAAGCACTGAGAAAGACTTGAAGGTATTTCCTCTACACATGTAGACGATATACTATACCCTAGTGAATGCAATTCTTTTATGAAATATTTTTTACTAGTTTTAGCCTAAAAGCTCAGTCCAACATTGAGAGGAAGGGGTTGCACACGATTGCGTTTGTGCCTTTCTGTTTTTGTTTCAATATCTCCTGTTCTCTGATGGAAGTTATAAAACATAAGTAGGCTAATAGTTGAAGTTGGTTGACTTACGCTGCTCTTATGGGTAGCAGATGAACCATGAAGTAACATATTAACAGTGAAGGAGGAACAGAATCTTCCTGGCAGTGATTCTCAAATTTTCCTACAAAATGACTCTTGTGGTTTACCATATCCATTCGAAGCAACTTAACAACACGTCTTAGTGCCATAGCATCTTCATCAATGTCATCCTCCAACTCACTTATTATGTCAGATCCTTCTGAAAGTAAACCATATTCTCTGCCAAACAGATGAGCTATTAACTCTGGCCTGTGACGAACAATCCTTTCACAAAATCTTGTACTATGAACTTCTATATCTTCTGATTCAGGCTTGTTTATTATCGTCATTAACCGTGTTTTGCACAGTATAAAAAGATCTCAATCATGGTCAACATTAGACAATGCTTATTCGCTATTATAGAGAAGGAAACATGTCCTCTTTGGTATAAGGGACAGTTGTTGTATTACCTGAAGTTGCCATATCAGGTATAACAAGGAAGTAGTTACTAAGATTCAATATGGCCACTCTTGCCCCTACTAACGCGGGAGTCGTGCAGCATTCAATTCGGTAATACCTCCAAGTCCAGGAGTGAAATGGCCTAAGCATGGGCCCAATCGAATGAGGTTTGTGTGTCAAAGAGGATATGCGAATTCCGGGATCCACACAGCTAGCTAGCATCAGGTCCAGCCGGATAAGCTTACTTAGCTGCAGATAAAAAGCTACTTTAAGATAGGATTGTAAACGAACCACATATTAGTGTAAAACTGCCGATATGAAGTATTCTAGGTCTTGTGCATTCTGCCAAAGTAATTCATGTACACATGGTATATTGGAAAACAGTCTGATAAAGATGATGACGAACAACAGCTGTAGAAATTCATATGTCATTGACAACGGCTTTACTGTTGACCCAAACATTATGGTTATTATTTAGTCTAATAGAAGAAACAAAATGGACATGAAGACGATATTGATGTAACTTTGGTACCTGAAGAGAAAGCGAAAACTTAGCAGGACAGATTTAATTTCAAGAGCAAAACCAATTCATTTAGATATCACATTCACGTACTAGAGTATCATTCAATCGAATGATTATAACAATTTAAATGAATTAGTTGAGCTCGTTAAATTATATTAGTCTTGCTACGATTTCGCTTCTCTTCGGGTTCCAAAGCCGCTCGTGTTAGAGGATTCCAAACTATGTAAACGTAATAATAAACAACCTTCATGTTTTATACCATGTCTTTATGCCTTTATTTAGAGTTAGGTCAAGATGGTCTTTATGTCCATTTTGTTAGATCTATAAGGCGGGGACGTTGTTACAAAATATTAATTATAACTGTTTGTATCAACAATTAAGTCGTTGTCAAAGAGTTATTGGTTTTCTAAACGGTTGTTCGTCAACTTCTATACTAGATTATCTTCCGATCTGCCATATGTACATGAACTCCTTTGTCAGAATGCACAAAACCTTGAATAACTCATATCGGCTTTTTTATACTACCATGTGCTTCGTTCACAATTCTATCTTGCAGTCACTTTTTATCTATAGGATGTATGTATGTATGTATGTATGTATGTATGTTTGTGTTAGTTTATCCGGCTTCAGCTAATGGTACCTGTGTGGTGCTGAAAATCGTATGCATTAATCTCATTCGACTGTGTGAAAGCATAGACCGTTTCGCTCCTGGACTTGGAGGTACTTCCGAATTGAATGCTGCACAACTGCCGTTTTATAAAGGGGAAAATGGCCATAGTGAAGTATTTTTAACTACTTCCTTGTTATACCAGGGAGGACATGTTTCCTTTTCCATACAGGCGAATAAGAAATGTCTAATTTGACCATTATGTCAGGATTAAAATTTGGTTGGTTTAAGACTTTGACTAACTTGCACAATTATTTTTCCTTTTGAAGGATCTTTAAGACTACCAATTCTTCTCTCCTGATTATAGCGTGTCACGGCCTGTTGCATCATGAAAAATGTGAAATAATTTTTTTAATGACGCTAGAGTTTCTTTAAACTTAATGGTTTCGTAGCATCTCCATTTAGTTCTACTTGTATGAGACCTTAAGAGAATCAGCAACTGCTCATGATGTCTTCTATCAAGATTCTAAAATGATCTGAATCACAACCATCAACAGCTGCAGATTTCCTGTTTGTAGTTTCTTCCATTACTGTTGTCCATATACAGCTACCTTTACTCCTTCGAATTGTGATTCCATCATTTGAAGCCGTCTAGTATTGGTCACAAATTTTTTCAAGAACTGTGATTGAATAGTCGTCGCATCAATGGCAGTATTAAATTCGATCGTTCCAGATAATTCCCGAAAGATTTTTTTTGTGTCTTTCGGCACTTTCCATGTATAATTGTATTTTATATCCATATAATATAAGGTGAAAATTGCGCTTTACAAAATTTATATACGTACTTAACGGAGATTTCACTTCCAATTTTTAGTCCACACCATTGCGTGTAAAAGGACTCTTTTTTCTACGTGTGGGTTTTAAGACACAAGTCAAAAGAGACTCGGCAATATACACTGCAGTCGAATTGATATTCTTGCCCATAGAGATATTATCACTCTAGGAAGGTGGTATCGTCTCAACGTGCCGCTAAGATGACAAACTGTTTTCCAAAAAAGCCATGTAGAACTTCTGTTATCGTAACAGTATTTGGGAATGAGGATTAATATTGCTAACGTAGTGTCCGACGTTGAGTTTATCCCTCAGAAAATTTCGTAGGCATTAAGCACGCTTTGATAAATATATCACTTGGAACTTCGCTCCAAAGGAATATTTTTTTTTTTGCGAATTATGAAGGTTACTGGAGTTGTTTTTTTCTTGTAATCATCTGATACCGTAATTGCCTTCAAGGATACCATCTGCTGTGTTACTAAGTCAGTAGCGAACACAGGACTGACTATACCGTAAATATTTTCCACCTAACCGTCTAAGAGAAGATATCAAAAGAACTTAAAATCGATTCTTTATTTGTCTCATCGATCCTGATCACGGGTCTCACGCCCATAGTAAGGCTGTTTCGGAGGTTAGAACATAATGAATTCCATAAAAGGTTTTACAGAACCCAATCGGGAAAATTTACTAATGACAGACCGGAACGTAGTAAAAACTACACAACTCTGTATTTAAGTTCTAGTGAGCTGCAAAGACGTTAACTAAAAGCATATTTGATAGCTTCGAGAGTTCACACATCACACTTTGTATAAATAATAAATCCGTAAGAACACAACTCTTTGGATTAAACAGTTCCTATCAGGCTAACGAAGAAGAAAAAGGTGAGAGCATTATAAGTGCTAAATAGATTTCTTCAGCAGAAAGCACTGTCAAATAGTATTATAGTTGCATATCGACGAGAAGTATAGCTATTGCTTGATTATGATTGATAAATTAATACTTAAGTTTTTTACATTTGGTATCAATTTTTTCAACCCCAAGGGCCCACATAAAACAAACAGTTGTACGTTCACAAAGCTATACGTCTGTGATACCATCGTGTTATTAAACGGAGAGGTAAATCCATGGTTTTTTAAGTGGTACGACTCTCTATAAGGTGAGTTAAGTAGCTCTAAAAGCTCTAGTGCTCCGTTTTATGAACCTAGGTAAAAAACACAAGATCTTGCGGCCTCCGACTCGGTGTTACTGCTTTTTTTAGCTGTAAGCCAAGAGGAATTTAGGAATACATGTCGATACCCACTGCTGACTTCTAAATTTCGCAGCATTTTAAGAAAAAACTTACAACCTGGTTAGCTTTACCGGACACTTCTCATTTTAAGGTGATGTCTAACGTCGCAGGTGAATATTTCAAAAGACTTCACCAGCTCCGGGATGCCTAGCCTATCGCTAATGTCCCATCAACTTTTTCATGATTTTAACGCGCTTTCCCATTACTAGTTTTACGAAAACAATACATTAATAGCTCAACCTGATATACATTCTTTCTCAGTTTAAGACTTCTTGTTCCACATTTCTCTGGGTTTAAACTGGGTTTGCTAGTCCTAAGGACAATATGAGCTCCTTACTTTTCCCATTTCAATCCATCCAATGTCGTCCGTTGTACTACTTGCAAAGTGATTCGATTCGTTCTAATGCAAGTATCATGGCGGATCTCGACATCTATTGTTTTTATTTTTTGTCTAAATGCATCCTGATATCTTCAATTAGTAATAACATTATAGATAATCTTAAATCTTTTGCCTTATGAATGTAATATTTAACAGATTATAGTCTATTACACCGTGTGAGTTGCGATTAAAAAATCCTCATCTCACTACGCTTCTTATCAAATATTACTACGTCAGTTTGGTTGTAGTGTATGCTAACAGCTTGCATTCGTTTTGATAATACAACTACACGTATCTTCTTTTCTTGTACTTATTTACTATATGCAGAAGTGTAGAAATAGAGTATTGGTACTTGATGTTGAATTTTTGAAGAATAACAGAGGGACTACTCTTCCTATATCAAAAGGAGATGTCTGTATCTCACAATTTCACAATCGTTGAGGCAAAACTTTCAAAGGATGGATAGCTATCGATGGTTAGTAAGGGAAAAGGGAATCGGTACGCGAGACGCGAGTGAAGACTTGATTAAATCTTCCGAGTAAGAAAGCATTGACACCTAAAACATTAGTATATAGCATTAGAGGGGAAGAGGATGTCAGAATTACGGAATGTGATACGATATTCTTATCAAGAGAATGCTACCGTTATATCACATTACTATTTCATTCAAGAACTTGAATATAAGGAAGTTATACAGGCATGGTAGGACAAGTGTAGTACAGAGACATCAACAATAATATCAATTGACAGATTTTTTTTGTACTTAGGTTATTAGACATTAGGGGACTTTCAGTTAAGTACACCTGAAAGATATAACTCCCACATCTTGGAGCAGAAGCATTAAATTACTCTCTTGGGAATAGTGTCGCAGAACTTGGTCTCGCAGAACACAGAAAGTAAAGGAGGCTGGGATAAACTTTCGATTAGCCGAAAAGTTAAAAGCGTCTATAAAAATTTTCGAGGGGGCTTTTGCAACTTTGACTTACTTCATTAAGATTTTATATTGATAACGCTCCGTATCTCTCTCACTAACCTTTAGGCTATAAAACTTTAAAATCTCACTGGTTCGCACGGATCATCTTGCACTACATTCTGCCATTTAGCACACTCTTATTAAACTTCTTGGAGGAATTGAATTTCTCAATCTTCTCAACGTTTTCTCAACGGTGAGTAAATTTCTGGTAAGCTTCCGCTCAGGAGCAGACTAGTACAAAACTGTATTAGCCTTTCGACACCTCAAATACGTGAGACGGAATGATCAACCACAAGAATTTCTATAATCATATTTATTAAAATCAACACTATCTCATCTCGCTGACGTTAATAGAGGTTGCGTGTCCCGTCCACCAACTCTAAGGTGTATTCTCAAGAGCAGAAAGCTACTCCAGAAATTTATACCCGATTAATCGCCACATGTTGATGCTTACGAAGTGTACTCATCTCTAACACTGAACCAGACTCTCATCTTCATGTAATTTTAAATGAAGGCATAGAGAGAAACAAGATATAAAACATGAAGGTGGTATATGAAGGCCACGAAATATTCCGGGGTATTAACTCAACGTCAGACGCTATATTAGAAACACTAATCTTTTATTCCTAAATACTGTTACAATAGGAAAAGATCTACAGGACTTTTGTGGGAAACAGTTAGTCATCTGAGCGGCACGTTGAGCTGATGCCTCCTTCCTAATGTGATAATTTCTCAATTTGCAAGAATATCAATTCGAATGCGGTGAATATTACAGAGTCTTCAAATGACGGAAACAGTTTTCGAAGGAGCAAAAGATAGTTGTATATGGTCAACAGTAATGCAAGAAACTACAAACTGGAAATCTGTAGATGTTGATGGGTCTGATACAGGTCTTTTAAGAATCTTGCTAGAAGACTTTATGAACATTTGCTGTACCTCTTAACAAACAAGCAGAACTGAAAGGAAATGCTACGAAATTATTAAATTTGAAGAAACTCTAGTCTTTAAAAGACTGCTTTCACTTTCTTCACGATGCAACAGGCTTAGACACGACCTCAGCTATACTCAGGAGTGAATAGTTCCAGGTTACATTAACCTTCAAAAAGAAAAAGGACTGTACAAGTCAGTCAAAGTCTTAAACCAACTAAATCTCAATCCTGAAAAAATGGTCAAGATTAGACATTTCTTATTCGTCAATATGGAGAAACGCACGTATAAGCCACATCAGGTATAAGAAGGAAGTAGTTACAAAGCTCAATATGGCCACTTTTCCCCCTACTAACACGGCAGCTGCGCAGCATTCAATTCGGAAGTACCTACAAGTCCAAGACAGAAATGGTCTAAGCATGAAGCCAACGAATGATGTTAGTGTATACGAATTCCAGCACCCACACAGGTACCATCAGCTCCAGCCGGATAAACTTACTTACCTGTAGATAAAGAGTCACGACAAGATAGGATTGTGAACGAGCCACATCTTAGTATAAAAGAGCAGATATGAAGTATTCAATGTTTTGTGACTTCTGACAAAAGTGTTCATGGACAAATGGGATATCGGAAGAAAATATGGTATGGATGTTGACGTACATAACCACTAAAAAACCAATACGTCATTGACAACGACTTAGTTGTTGATCCAATCAGTTCTTATCAGTAAAAATGAAGACTTTTTTTTTTTAACCGTCCGCGCGTTATAGATCGAAATAAATGTACACGAAGACCATCTTGATATAACTCTGAATAAAGGTATGAAGACAAATTATAAAACGAAGGTGGTTTAATATTCTGTTTACATATAATGGAATCCTCTAACACGAACGTATTTGGTACCCGAAGAGAAAATGAAATATTAGCAGGACACATTTAATATAACGAGCTAACCCAATTCATTTAGATATCACATTCGCTTACTACAATTTCATTCACTGTATGTTTATAACATTTTTTTATTATTATTTGTGTACCTGTTAAGATGTTAAACACCAAATAATTGACTGCAAGGATCCAGCCATCGGCAAGGACACATAAAATTGAGTAACTACCGTTTAGTTTTCGAGTCTCCTACAAAGAAGATAAGTTTAAAACACTTAATAATAAACGATGTTTGGATATTGCGTATAGGCAAATTTTCCATGTACATTTTTATCCAAGACGGGATCGTAAGAATGAAAGCTGTGCTACACGCCGATCTCAGTTGGTTTCAACTTATTCCCCTAGATTTTATACGACATAAGGAAAATCAACTGTACCAAGGAGCTTTTCAGACAGAAGTTATATTACGGCTATGATCTTAAACTTGTATAAGATATTGCCCTGAAACTCTAGTAGGAGATGCTTATGTAACTAGGTACGTGATTACCTTGTAGAACCTGTGAAACTTGTCCTGCCGGTGAACTACTAAAGCTGGCGTACCAAAGCACTGTTTCGCGACACAAAGGAGTTATACGGGCCAGGTAGAACAGTTGTAGAACAGAGACATCAACAAAATTATCAATTGAAAGATTTTTTTCTTTTTGTACTTAGATTAAATTGGGAGATTTTCAGTTAAGCGCACCTGAATAATATAAAAAACTTCCTACGCTTACTTCCCACATGTTGAACCAGAACCCTTGAATTTTCGCCTTGGGTATAGTGTCCGAGAACTTGCTCGTCCTGCTTCTCAAATCAAGTAAAAGAGACTGCGATAAACTTTTATTCACCTAAAACTTAAACTGCGTCTATAAGATATTTCGAGGTGTCTTTTGCAACTTTGACCCACTTCATCAAGAAGCTATATTGATAACGCTACGTATCTCTCACATTAATCTTTAGTAAATAGAATTTCAAATTGTCTCTGGTACACAAGGTATATCTTAAAGTACAGACTGCCATACCGCACACTCTTATTAAGCTTATTGGCGAATGGGAATTTCTTAGTCTTCTCAACGTTTACTCACAGGTCAGCAATACCATTCTGAAATTCACTATATACTACACCGAAAGATTACAGGTTCGGAAAAGATCACCGTTTTAATATTCAGAATTACTCGATATCGTTTTTCTCATGCAACATCATTTTCTTGATAATGTTGCATATTGATTTTCTCGTCGAGGCATTGATGAATAAGATCGAACATCCTAGATTTTGTCATGTCTTCAGAGGGTTGTAAATGTCTTCATATACATATGTAAAGGTAGCCGAGCAAAGTCTAGAAATGGGTTCTTAATGATCTTGAGTAAGCATGGCCATTCAGCATTTTCACTATTGTTGTCTTAGCGTACAAGATACGCCAATGCTTTCTTTGCCATTTCCTCACATAATGTATCCAATCGTACCTAGAAATTACTTAAGTGGAAAGCTCCTATGGGCGGTACAACTTTGGACAGTTCAGAAATTTCTTCAGGTGCAAGTACGATTTGAAGACCTTTCCAGCAGAATGTCTGATCTAATGTGATTTGTCTACTTTTCTTGCACTTATGTCTACTTTCTTTTCTGTGTTCAGAAGAGTAGAATATATATATAGTAATGGTACATGATGTTGATTATGGAAGATATACTGAAGGACTACACTGCTCATATCAAAGGAGTTGTGTGTAAGTCAGAATTCTACAATCGTTGTAGCGAAACTGTCACAAGATGAATAGCTATCCAAAGGTTGTTTGAGAAAAGCAAATCGAGACGCGACACACATGTGAAGACGATTAATTCTTGCGAGAGACAGCATTGACACACCAAGAACATGAGTACAAACCAGTAGAGAAGTAAAGGATGTCAGAATTACGAAATGTGATACATTCCTATCAAGACAATGCTACCGTGATATCAGATTACTTTTTCATTCAAGAACTTCGATATGGAGAATTTTAATCAAGAGACTTCTGAAATGAATGACTTTTACTCCTCTATTAAATGTGTGGCACTTTTAAATCTTTCAGGTGTACTTAACTAAAAATCTCCCAAAGTAGCCTAAAAAAAAAAATCAGTCAAATGATAATTTTGTTGTTGTCTGTAGGTCCTGGAATTCGCATATCCTCTTTTACACACCAACCTCTATCGATTGGGTTCATGCTTAGACCATATCGCTCCTGGAATTTGAGGTACTTCCGAGTTGGTTGCTCCACAGCTTCCGTGTTAGTAGAGGGAAAAGTGGCCATATTGACGTTTCGTAACTACTTTGTTGTTATACCTGATATGGCTTATACCAAAGAGGACATGTTACCTTCTCCATAAATGCGAATAAGATATGTCTTAATGTTGACCATTTCGTCAGGATTGAGATATGGTTGGTTGAAGACTCTAACTTGCACTATTCATTTTCTTTTTGAAGAATCTTGTAGCCTGCCAACTGTTTCTTCTGAGTATAGTTAAGGTCGTGTCACAGCCTGTTCCATCATTAAAAAAAAGTGAAAGCAGTCTTTTAATGACGCCAGAGTTTCTTTTAATTTAATGATTTCATAGCATTTCCTTTCAGATCTGCTTGTATGTGGCCATAAGAGAATCAGCAACTGCTCAAGAAGTCTTCTAGCAAGATCCTTAAAAGGCCTGAATTCGGCCATTCAACAGCTAAAGATTTCCTGTTTGTAATTTCTTCCATTACTGCTGTCCATATACGACTACCTTTTGCTCCTTGTCTATCTCACGATCCACAATGATTTTGGCGAAGCTTTCACAATATGAATAGCTATCCAAAGTTTGTTAGAGAAAAGCAAATCGAGACGCGAGACGCGATTGAAGACTATTAATTCTTTCTAATAACACAGAATTAACACACCGAGAGCATGAGTATATACTATTAGAGGGGATAAGGATGTCAGAATTACGAAATGTGATACGATATTCTTATCAAGACAATGCTAGCGTAATATCAGATTACTTTTTTTTATTAAAGAAGATGGATATGGAGAATTTTCACCAAGAGACTTCTGAAATGAATGACTTTTTCTTCTCTATGAAATGTGTGGCACTTAGTTACTAATAAAAGCATACAGTGAGCTTATATGAAAAGATTGTTTGATCAGCTCATAGTTTGGTTGCTTTGCGATGAACAGTGTTACTAAGTTGGTAGCGATTACATGACTGACTATACCGTAAATATTTTCCACCTAATCGTGTATCTCAAACGAACTTAAAATTGATTCTTCTCTCATCGATTAGATCACAGGTTTCAGGCCCAAAGTAAGGCCGTTCCGGAGGTTAGAATATAATGGTTTCAATAGCAAGTTTTACACGACACAATCGGAATTAATGATGGACCGGAGCCTAGTTAATGCTACCTAGTGTATTCACCAGTGAGCATATTTGATGCTAACTAAATGCATATTTGTCACCTTTGAGGGTTAACACAGGTGACTTTGTTTGAGTAATTTATCCGTAACAACGCAATTCTTTGGATTAAACAGTTTGTATCAGTTTAACGTAGATTTCTTCAGCAAGAAGCACTCTCAAATAGTATTGTAGTTGCATATAAACGGGAAGAATAGCTATTGCTTGATTATCATTGATAAATTAATACTTATGTTTTTTTCAATCCCCAGGGCCCACCTAATAAAATCCGCTGTAAGTTCCCAAAGCTATACGTGTGCGATATCCTCATCTTATTAAAGGGAGAAGTAAAACCACGGTTTTTTAAATGGTACGCCATTGAATAATGTCAGTTAATTAGCTCTGAAGGCATTACTGCTGCGTTTTTAAGACCTACCTAAAGAACACAAGATCCTGCAGCCTCCGACTCGGTGTTGATTACTTTGCTAGCTGTAAGTCAATAGCAATAATTATTAACTAATACATGTCGATGTCCTGCTGACTAATAAATTTCACAGCATTTAAAAAAGGAACGTAGAAACCGTTTAGCCTTAACGGACACCTCGAAAGAAAACCCTCGAATTGTTGGCACGCTTGTTGATCTCTAAAACACTAATTAAAAATCGTATATCCCCGTCCATCCTCAAAATTATTTCTTTAATAAACGCATCACTTAGAGATCGCTTTCGTCCCGTATTAATATCTTTTTGAGACCATGTACAAACTATTACAATGAAGTCAAGTGACATCCCTTTTAACGTTCTCATTTTAAGGTTATTTCTAACGTCGCAGATGCATATTACAAAAAGCATCACCATCTCAGGGATGCCTGCCGTATCTCAAGAGTCCCATCAGCTTGTTTATCTTTTTAACGCGCTTTCTCTATACTAGTTTTACCTTATAAGCTCACTGTGATAATTTTCTTTTCTCAGCTAAAAACTTTTTGTTCATCACGTCACTGGGTGTAAACTCGAATATTTCGAATTTGCAAGTCCTAAGGACAATATCTGCTTCCGTGCTTTCCCATTTCAATCCAAACGATGTCGTCGTTTGTAGTGCATTCAAAGTGATTCAGATCGTTCTAATGCAAGTATCAAGGCCGATCTCGACATCTACTGCTATTATCTCAGTAGGGACAAAGGGACTAGATCGTAGAGGGGACTAGAAAATTATTTGGAGGCTATCAAATTTATTCTTCCGTTTCCCACGCAATTAGTCATCCCTTGTATGCAATATTTGCACATCACTACACTCAGCAGATGGAAGCCTTGCAGGCAACTACGCTATCAGTGATTACAAGAATTTAACATTGCAAGGATACCACTATTCGCAGAAAAAGAGCCCTTCTGGAGCGAAGTTCCAAATTATATGATTATCGAACAGTGCTTAATGAGGCCACGAAATTTTCTGGGTGATTAACTCAACGTCAGACACTACGCTAGCTACATTAATCATTCATTTCTATATACTGTTACGATAACTGAACTTCTACAATGCTTTTGTGGGAAACATTTTGTCATGTGTTGCACGTAGAGCTAATGCCACCTATGTGATGATATCTGAATACACAAGATGTCTATTCGATTGCGGTGAATGACATATTGGTTTTCTGCAGCTTTTCTTTGTCCACATCTGTATTAGATTTTCTTCCGATCTGCCATTTGTACATGAGATCTCGGGTCAGATACACAAAACATTCAATACTTCATATCGGCTCTTTTATACTAACATGGGGCTCGCTAATCTTGTGTCTTGCAGTCACTTTTTATCTACAGGTAAGTAAGTTTATCCGGCTGGAGCTGATAGTACCTATGTGGGTCCTGGAATTCGTATACATTAACCTCATTCGATTGGGTCATGCTTATACGTTTTCGGCATTCTGGATTTTCACTTGTATTGTCTTAGCGTACAGGATACCCCAAAGTTTTTCTATACCATTTTCTGAAATAATGTATCTAATCGTGCCTAGAAATTACTTAAGTGGAAACTTCCTGAGGGCGGTAAAACTTTGGACAATTCAGAAATTTCTTCAGCTGCATAAAGGATTTGCACAACTTTAAAGTATAATGGCTGATGTAGTAAAGTAATAACAGATGTGCTTTGCAAACTTTTGTTACACTTATATATCGTATGCATAGGAGTAGAATATATAGTATTGGTACTTGAGTTGAGTTATTGAGGATATACAGAATGACTACACTGCTTATATCAAAAGGAGGTGTGTGTATCTCACCACTTCCCAATCGTTGTGGCGTAGCTTTCACAAAATGAATAGCTATCCAAATGTTGTTTCAAAAACTGAAATCGACAGGCGAGACGCAAATGTAGACTTGATTAAATCTTCCGAGTAAGAAAGAATGGACACACCAAGAATATGAGTATATAGCATTAGAGCAGCAAGGATGTCAAAAATACGAAGTGTGATACGATATTCTTATCAAGACAATGCTACCGTGATATCAGATTACTATTTTATTCAAGAACTTGAATAAGGAGAATTTTCATCGAGACTTTTGAAATGATTGACTTTTTCTGCTCTATGAAATCTGTGACACATAGCTGATAACCAAGCATACAGTTTGTTTATATGAAAAGATTATTTGATTAGCCTACAGGTTGGTTGCTTTGTGATGATCAATGCTACTAAGTTGGTAGCGACCGTAAATATTTTCCACCTAACCGTCTAAGAGAAGATCTCAAAAGAACTTTAAATCGATTCTTTATTTCTTTTATTGATTATATCAGCGGTCTCAGACACAAAGTAAGGCTGTTTCGGAGGTTAGAATATAATAGGTTCCATAGCAAGTTTTACAGGGTATAATCGGGAAAATATTATTAATGATAGACAGGAGCCTAGTGAATCCTATACAACTCTGGATGTAAACTTTTGTGAGTAGTACGAATGCTAATTAAATGCATATTTATAGCCTGGAGTGTTAAAACACTGCACACTTTGTTTATATAATGTGTCAGTAAGAACACAACTCTTTAGCCTGTTATAACCTAAACCACTAATTAAATATCGAACATCCCCATCCATCCACAAAATTATTTTTTTGTCACCGCACCACTTAGAGATCGCTCACATCCCTGGTTAATATCTTTTTAAATCAATGTAGAATACAACTACAATGAAGTCAAGTGACATCCTTGAAATGTTCTTATTTTAAGGTGTTTTTTAACGTTGCAGATGCATATTAGAAATAGCTTCACCAGCTCAGGAATGCCTGTCCTATCGCTAGTGACCCATCAACTTGCCCATCATTTAAACGCGCTGTTGTATGCGAATGTGATATCTAAATGAATTAGTTTAGCTCATTAAATTAAATGTGTAGTGCTACAGTTCCGTTTTCTCTTCGGGTACCAAAGCTGCTCCTGAACAGGATAAAAAAACACCTCCAAAGCATGTAAAGAGAATAAAAAGCCACCTCCATGTTTTATACCCTTTCTTTATACCTTCATTTAAAGTTACATTAAGATCGTTTTCAAGTCCATTTTTTTAGGTCTATAAAGGGGGCCGTTATTACAAGATAATCATAACTGAGTGAATTAAAACTTAAGCCGTTATCATTAATATATTGGTTTTCTACAGCTGTGTTCGTCATCACCTATATCAAATTGACTTGCGATCTGGCATTTGTGCATGAACTACCTTAGCAGAAGGGACAAAACATTTAATACTTCATATCGGCTCTTCCAATCAAACATGAGGCTCGTTGACAATCCTATCTTGCAGTAACATTTTATCTACAGGTAAGTAAGTTTATCCGGCTGGAGCTAATGGTATCTGTGTGGGTCCCGGAATTCGCATACACTAATCTTATTCATTTGGGTTCATACTTAGACCATTTCGCTCCTGGACTTGGAAGTAATTTCGAATTGAATGCTACATAGCTACCGTGATAGTTGGGGGAAAAGTGGCCATATTGAAGCTTTGTAACTACGTGAAACTTTGTGATATGGCTTATACGAGGAGGAACATATTTCCTTCTCCATACAGGCGATTAAGAAATGGCCTATCTTCCTTCTACGTGTGCGTTTTAAAACACAAGACAACAGAGACACTGACATTCTTGACATTCTTGAGTATTCAGATGTCATCACATATGGAAGGTGGCATTAGCTTTACGTGCCACTCAGATGATAAAATGTTCCATACAAAAGCCCCGTAGAACTTCAGTTATCTTAACAGTATTTAGGAATGAATGATTAATCTGGCTAGCGTAGTGTCTGACCTTGAGTTAATCCCCCAGAACATTTCGTGGCCTCATTAAGCACTGTTCGATAATCATATAATTTGGAACTTCGCTCCAAAAGGGCTCTTTTTCTGCGAATCGTGAAGGTTCCTGGAGTTGTTAATTTCTTGTAATCATTTGATACCGTAGTTGCCTCCAAGGCTTACTTAAAGAACGAAGAACCATTAAACTTTGGCTGTTGTTTATAGGGAATGTCAGAATCGTATTGCTATTCATCCAAAGGGACTAAATCGAACAGAGGACTAGAAACTTCCTTTGTAAGCAATTAATTAATGCTTCCCTTTTCTCACGCAGCTGGTCATCTTTTCTATGCAAAATAAGCACATCACTATACTCAGAAGATTAGTATCAGAGGAGATTACTGCTCCGATACTAAACTGATGAGAAGCAACTACGGTATCAGATGATTACAAGAAATTTACAACTCAATGAACCGCAGAACTCGAACTCGCAGAAAGTCACGAAATTTTCTGCGGGATTAAGACACTGCGTTAGCAAGAATAATCCTTCTTTCCTAAATACTGTTACGATAGCAAAACCTCTACAGGATTTTGTCATCTGAGCGGCACGTTAAGCTGATGCCACCTTCCTGGTGTGATAATATCAATTCGACTGCGGTTAATATTGCAGAGTCTCTTTTGCCTTTTCATTAAAAACCCACACGCAGAAGGAAGAGTCCTTCTTCACGCAATGGTGTGGAATAAAAATGGCACGTCAAATCTGCATAAGTACGTATATAAATTAGGTTCAGCGATATTTTCACGTTATATTTTATTTTAATAAATTACAATTAGATAAGCAAAGGGCCGAAAGACAAGAAAGAGCTTTTGTAAAATATCTGCAACGATCGAATTTAATTCTGCTATTGAAGCCACGACAATTCAATTACAATTCTTGAGAAATTTTTAGATCAATTATAGACGCCTTAAAATGATGCAATCAGTTTTCGAAAGAGTAAAGGTAGCTGTATACGGACAAAGGTAATGGATAAAACATCAAAGGGGAAATCTGTAGCTGTGTATGTGTCTGATTCAGACCTTATAAGAATCTTGCTAGAAGACTTCATGAGCTGTTGCTGATTCTGTTAAGGCCACATACAAGCTGAACTGAAAGAAATGCTTAGAAATCATTAAATTTAAAGAGACTCTAGCGTCATTAAAAGACTTCATTCACTTTTTTCATGATGTAACAGCCTAACAGCCTGTGACACGACCTCAGCTAAACTCATATGAAAATAGTCGGCAGCCTTCAAGATCCTTCAAAAAGAAAAGGAATTGTGCAATCTAGTCAAAGTCACAACCAACTAAATCTCATTCCTGACAAAATGGCCATGATTAGACATTTCTTATCCGCCTGTACGGAGAAGGAAACATGTCCTCCTTGCTATAAGCCATATCAGGTATTACAAGGAAGTAGTTACAAAGTTTCAATATAGCCATTTTTCCCCCTACTACCACGGCAGCTGTTCTGCATTCAATTCGGAAGTACCTCTAAGTCCAGGGGAGAAAAGGTCTAAGCATGAACCCAATCGATTGAGGTTAGTGTATGCGAATTCCAGCACCCACACAGCTACCATCAGCTCCAGCCGGATAAGCTTACTTACCTGTAGATAAAAAGTGACTGCAAGATAGGATTGTGAACGAGCCGCATGTTAGTGTAAAGGATCCGATACAAAGTATTCAAGGTTTTGTGAATTCTGCCAAGAGAGTTCAGATACCAATGGCAGATCGGTAGACATTCTGATATGTATGTTATTAAGAAGACATTTACAACCCTCTGAGGAGAACACAAAATCTAGGATCTGCGATCTTATAGAACAATGTCTGCATGAGGAAATCATTATACAACATTTACAAGAAAATGAAGCAGCATGAAAAAAACGATATTCAGTAATTTTCAAAATTAAGACGATGACCTTTACCAAACCGGTAAACCTTGGTTGCAATATATAGAGATGGTCTGAATCGTATTGGTATTCATCAAAAGGGACTAGATTGAACAGGGAACTAGAAACTTCGTTTGTAGGCAATAAAATTAATGCTTCCGTTTTTTCAGGAAGCTGGTCATTTTTTCTGTGCAAAATTTGCTCATCACAATACTCAGCAGATTGAATCCTTGAAGGTAACTACGGTATCAAAGGATTACAAGAAATTAACAACTCAAGGAACCTTCACAATTCGCAAAAAAAAAAAAAAAAAAAAGTGCCTTGGAGCGGAGTTCCGAGTGATATAATTATCGAGGCGTGCTTATGAAGGCCACGAAATTTTCTGAGGGACTAACTCAACGCCAGACCTTACGTTAGCAAGATTAATCCTTCATTTTCAAATACTGTTACAGTAACAGAAGTTCTACAGGACTTTTGTGGGAAACAGTTTTTCATCTGAGCGGCAGGTCGAGCTGATGCTACCTTCTTTGTGTCATAATATCTTAATGCCCAAGAATATCAATTCGACTGAGGTGAATAAAGGCCAGCTTTTGTTGACTTCTGTTTAAAACCCACATGTAGAAAAAAAGAGTCCTTCTACACGCCATGGTGTGGACGAAAAATTTCAAGTCAAATCTGCGTTAGGTACGAATACAAATTATGTTAAGCGCTATTTTCACCTTATATTTTATGGATATAAATTACAATTATACACTGAGAGTGCCGAAAGACAAGAAAGAGCTTTTGGGAAATATCTGCAACGATCAAATTTAATTCTGCCATTGAAGCCACGACAATCAATCACAGTAGTTCAGATACATGGAGATCAATAATAGACGGCTTCAAATAACCCAAACAATTTTCGAAGGAGCAAAATATAGTTTTATATGGACAGCAGTAATGGAAGAAACTACAACGTGAAATCTGAAGCTATTCAATGATCTGATTTAGATCCTTAAGAATCTTGCTAGAGGACTTCATGAGCAGTTACTGCTTCTCTTAAGGCCACATACAAGGAGAACCGAAAAGAAAACCTACGAAATCATTACACCTAAAGAAACTCTAGGGTGATTAAAAGTCTGCTTTCGCTTTTTTCATGATGGAACAGGCTGTGACACGTCCTTAACTAAAATCAGGAGAAACAGTTGGCAGTCTTAAAGATCCTTGAAAAAGAAAAAGAATTGTGCAAGTTAGTCAGAGTCTTCAAACAACCGAATCAAAATCCTGACAAAATGCTCAACGTTAGACAATTCTTATTTTCCATTATAGAAAAGGAAACATGTCGTGTTTGGTATAAGCCATATCAGGTATAACAAGGAAGTAGTTACGAAGATTGAATATGGCCACTGTTTCCCCTACTAACGCGGCAGCTGTGCAGCATTCAATTCAAAAATACCTACAAGTGCAGGAGCGAAATGGGCTAAGCGTGGACCCAATGAAATGAGGTTGGTGTGTCAAAGAGGATCTGCGAATTCCAGGATCCACACAGCTACCATCAGGTCCAGCCGGATAAGCTTACTTACCTGTAGATAAAAAGTGACTGTAAGATAGGATTGTGAACGAACCACATATTAGTGTAAAAGAGCCGATATGAAGTATTCAAGGTTTTGTGCATTCTGCCAAAATAATTCATGTACAAATGGCAGATCAGAAGACAGTCTGATATAGATGATGACCAACAACAGCTGTAGAAAATCTTGTCTTTGACAACGGCTTAATTATTGATCCAATCAGGTATGATTATTATTTAGTCTTATAGAAAAAACAAAATGGACAAGAAGACGATATTGATCTAACTTTGGTACATGAACAGAAAGCGAAAACTAAGGAGGACAAATTTAATTTCAAGAGCAAAACCAATTTTTTTAGATATCACATTCGCGTAGTATCATTCAATTGAATGAATATAACAATCCAAATGGATTAGTTGAGCTCGTTAAATTATATCAGTCTTGCTACGATTTCGTTTTCTCTTCGGGTTCCAAAGCCACTCGTGTTAGTGGATTCCAAAATGTGTAAACGGAATAATATACCAACTTCATGTTTTATACCTTGTCTTTGTGCCTTTATTTAGAGTTAGGTCAAGATGGTCTTCATGTCCATTTTCTTAGATCTATAAGGAGAGGACGGTGTTTTAAAATATTAATTGTAACTGTTTGGATCAAGAATAAAGTCGTTGTCAAAGAATTATTGGTTTTCTACAGCTCTTATTCGTCAACATCTATATCAGATTTTCTTTCGATCTGCCATATATACATGAACTCCTTTGTCAGAATACAGAAAACCTTGAATCACTCATATCGACTATTTTATACTACCATTTGCTTCGTTCACAAACCAATCTTGCAGTCACTTTTTATCTATAGGTAAAGTAAGTTTATCCGGCTTCTGCTAATGGTACTTGTGTTTTCCTGGAATTCGTATACATTAACCTCATTCGACTGGGTTCAAGCATAGACCATTTCGTTCCTGGACTTGGAGGTACTTTCGAATTGAATGCTGCACAGCTGCCATTTTATAAAGCCATAATGGCCATAATGAGCTTTGTAACTGCTTCCTTGTTTTCCCAGGGAGGACATGTTTCCTTTTCCATACAGGCGAATAAGTAATGTCTAATTTAACCATTATGTCAGGATTCATATTTGTTTGGTTTAAGACTTACTAACTTGCACAATTCTTTTTCTTTTTGAAGGAACTTTAAGACTAACAACTATTCTCTTCTGAGTAAGATGAGGTCGTGTCACTGCCTGTTGCATCATGAAAAAAGTGAAATCAGTCTTTTAATGACGTTAGAGTTTCCTTAAATTTAATGATTTCGTAGCATCTCCATTTACTTCAATTTGCATGTGGCCTTAAGAGAATCAGCAACTGCTCATGATGTTTTCTATCAAGATTCTAAAATGATCTGAATCCCAACCATCAAAAGCAACAGATTTCCCGCTTGTAGTTAGTTCCATTATTGTTGTTCATATACAGCTACCTTTATTCCTTCGAAAAATGATTGCATTATTTGAAGCCGTCTAGTATTGATCTCAAAGTTTTTCAAAAACTGTGATTGAATCGTCGTAGTTTCAATGGCAGAATTAAATTCAATCGTTCCAGATATTTCCCGAATGATATTTTTTTCGTCTTTCGGCACTTTCCATGTCTAATTGTATTTTATATCCATAAAATATAAGATGAAAATAGCGCTTAACATAATTTATATACGTACTTAACGAAGAATTCACTTCCCATCCTTAGTCCACACTCTAATTTTCTACATGTGGGTTTTAAAACACAAGTCGCTTTTTCTCTACAGTCTCTCGGCAATATTCACTGCAGTCGAATTGATATTCTTGCACTATGAGATATTATCAGACGAGGAAGGTGGCATCATCTCAACGTGCCGCTCAGATGACAAACTGTTTTCCAAAAAAGCCATGTAAAACTTCTGTTACCGCAACAGTATTTGGGAATGAGGATTAATTCTGACGTTGTAGATGCATATTACAAAAAGCTTCTCCACCTCAGAGATGCCTGGTCTATCGTTAGTAATCCATCAACTTGTTCATCATTTGAACGCGCTTTCTCATTACTAGTTTTACGAAAACAATACCTTAATAGCTCAACCTGATATACATTCTTTTTCAGTTAAAGATTTCTTGTTCCACACGTCACTGGGTTTAAACCACAATATTTCGAATTTGATAGTCCTAAGGACAATATGGGCTTCCCTAGCTTACCTATTTCAATCCAACCGATCTCGTCGGCTGTACTGCTTGCAAAATTATTCGATCTTTCTAATGCAAGTATCATGGCGGATCTCGACATTTACTGTTATTATCTTTTTATCAAAATTCATCCTAATATCTAAAATTAGTAATACCATTATTTCTGCAGAAAGCCAGAGCCGACAGCCTTGTTGATAAATCTTAAATCTTTTGCCATATGAAAGTAATGCTTCAACAGATTTTAGTATAATACAGCGTGTGCGTTGCGATTGAAAAATCCTAATCTCACTACGCTTCTTATCAAACTTTACTATGTCTGGTTGGTTGTAGTTCATGTCCATTCTTGCTTGCATTCGTTTTAATTAAAGAACAACAAGTATCACGACATCTCCTCTTAGTAAAATGTTATTTCAATGTTTCGTGATGACTGTACTTGGTAATACAATTTTCTCTGATAACAGTCAGAAGTATAGATCTAAGCAAATATCTGTGTTTCGAATTTCTTTTTGCCAAAGTTAACAGCTCTTAGGTGGAGTGTGAAGGCAATGAACTCTAGTCAGTTTGCCATAATATTCCGCTATATGCAGCGAAGACCTATGCAGAATTTTAGAGACGACTTGCTGCTTCCTTTTTGTAAAGGAATTTACTAAATAAAAATCGAACATTCCTAAACACCGGAAAAATTTCATCACTGGTGATACCCTCGTCTTATTAAAGGAAGAAGTTAATCTACGATTTTTTAAATGCTACGCCATTACGCCATTGTAAATGTGTCCTGATATGGTTTCGTTTTCTATTCCGGTACCAAAGCCGCTCGTTTATACTATTTAATTAAATATTTAAACATAAAAACACACCACTTTCATATTTTATACCTTGTCTTTATACCTCCATTTAAAGTTACATGAATATCGTCTTCATGTCAGTTTTGTTTTTTCTAAAACGCGTGGACGTTATTACAAAATAATAATCATAACTGATTGTACTGTTGTAACGAATTGTGATTCCGTTGATTGTGTGGAAACAGTAACATGAAATAACTAACTAAACTAACTAACTAACTCTATGGCCTATGGAACCCGGAGGTTCAGTGCCGCGTTCATAAAAGCTCTCCACTGACTTCTATCCTTAGCTAATTGCATCCAGTTTCTACTTTGTATTCCTATCTCTGCGAGATCCATCTTAATATTGTCTTCCCATCTGCGCCTAGGTATTCCTAATGGTCGTTTTTCTATGGGTCTACCAGTTAAGACTTTGAAAGCGTTTCTACTTTCTTCCATTCTAGCTACATGACCTGCCCACCTAAGCCTCCTAGACTTGACGACTCTAACAATGTTGGGTAAACCGTATAAACTATGTAGTTCCTCGTTATAAAGTTTCCGCCATTCCCCATTCTCGTTCCTCTTGGGACCGAATATTCTTCTCAGGATCCTGTTCTCTAATACTTTCAGTCTATGTTCTTCCCTCAGAGCAAGCGACCATGTTTCACAAACATACAGAACAACAGGCATGACTATCGTTTTATATATTTTAAGCTTCAAATTCCTCGACAGAATTCGCGACGACAAGAGATTTTGAACCGAATAGTAACACGAATTCCCTGCTTTTAGTCGACATTTAATTTCTTCGTGAATATGATTTTCGTCTGTTAATATTGATCCTAAATATTTGTAAGTATCCACTTTATCAAAAGCATTATATAATATTTTAACGCCTCCACAAGTTGCCGTATTACGGTCCCGACGCACTTCCATGTATTTTGTTTTCTCTGCATTTACTTCTAAACCCATGTCCCTGCAAGCATTTAATAAGATCTCTGCATTTATTTCTACTGTTCTCCTATAATCCCCTATTAAATTTACATAATCAGCATATGCCATAACCTGGTGAATCCCGTTCAACTCTAGGCCCTGGTTGCTATCTTTGATTTTCCTTACGGCGTATTCCAGCACAAAGTTAAATAATAATGGCGACAACGCATCTCCTTGTTTCAGGCCATTTTCGACGTGAAGCTCGTGGACAAAAATCTTCCTACCCGGACCTTACTTTGGGATTCACTTAAACTAATCTTAATTAATCTAATTAGCTTTCTCGGTATTCCAAGTTCTGTAAGAACGTTGTATAATGTTTCTCTCCACATGAAATAACAAAGGGCGTAAAGAAAACATCAAAGTGCCTTCATGTATTGCTTCATATAACAAATTCAAGACTAGCGTAGATTTATTTACAAATTGATGAGCTTATACCCAATCAAGATCAAGGGCAATAAGTGGTATTGGAACTTATTTACGAATGTTGTGGAAACTGCTTTAGTTGCTAGATGGAAACTTTATCGGATCTTGCACTTACGTAATTGGATCTTCCAAAATTTCACAGAAGTGTTACAATGTCATTGCTCTCACAGTCTGCATCGACAAGACTTCGTCCGCGGCTTCAGGGATTGTACAGAAAGTGTTCTGAAGCACGGAAACCTAGCAAACATGCCCCAATACGAAATGAGAAAGGAAAGCAAATATGTCAAATGTCAAAAAAACCGATAACATAATGTCAGGAATGCCAGGTTGGCTTGAGTGCTGTTCCGTGCTTTGATAATTACCATCGTTAGTGTAAAAGTGCGATGTAGATTTGCTAAAACACATTGTAAGGGTATGTAATCTTACAAACGTTGTTTAATAAAGCTTAGCAAAAATTAGATATAATTGTGCTAATTTTGTAGTATTGTCAACCCAAAAGGACAAAATCCTATAAATAAGGCAGGCTGTTCCGGCCGTACCCAGGTACATACAATCAAAACTAATTTTTCTTTTGTATATGAGTCCTGTGTATGAAGAAATATGTAGCACTCAATCAGAAATATGCACAAGAAAAATTATGGAACCAAATGGGTTAAGTACACCTGAACGTAACGGAAGAAACTACAACGTGAAATCTGAAGCTATTCATTCATCTGACTCAGATCCTTAAGAATCTTGCTAGAAGACTTCATGAGCAGTTACTGACTCTCTTAAGGCCACATACGAGCAGAAATGAAACGAAATGCTACGAAATCATTACATCTAAAGAAACTCTAGGGTGATTAAAAGACAGCTTTCACTTTTTTCATGATGCAACAGGCTGTGACACGACCTTAGATATAATCAGGAGAAACAGTTGGCAGTCTTAAAGATCCTTGAAAAAGAAAAAGAATTGTGCAAGTTAGAGTCTTCAAACAACCAAACCTCAATCCTGACAAAATGGTCAACATTAGACAATGCTTATTCGCCATTATAGAGAAGGAAACATGTCCTCTTTGGTACAAGGGACAGTTCTTGTATTACCTAAAGTTGCCATATCAGGTATAACAAGGAAGTAGTTACTAAGATTCAATATGGCCACTTTTGCCCCTACAAACGCGGCAGCCGTGCAGCATTCAATTCGGTAATACCTCCAAGTCCAGGAGTGAAATGGCCTAAGCATGGACCCAATCGAATGAGGTTGGTGTGTCAAAAAAAATATGCGAATTCCAGGATCCACACAGCTAGCATCAGGTCCAGCCGGATAAGCTTACTTACCTGCAGATAAAAACTGACTGTAACATAGAATTGTAAACGAACCACATGATAGTGTAAAACTGCCGATATGAAGTATTCTAGGTCTTGTGCATTCTGCCAAAGTAATTCATGTACACATGGTATATTGGAAGAAAGTCTGATATAGATGATGACGAACAAGAGCCGTAGAAAATCATATGTCATTGACAAGGGCTTTTTGTTCATCCAAACATTATGGTTAATTTTTAGGCTTATAGAAAAAACAAAATGGACATGAAGACGATATTGATCTAACTTTGGTACCTGAAGAGAAAGCGAAATCTAGCTAGACAGATTTAATTTCTAGAGCAAAACCAATTCATTTAGATACCACATTCCGGTACTAGCGTATCATTCAATTGAATGATTATAACCATTTAAATGAATTAGTTGAGCTCGTTAAATTATATTAGTTTTGCTACGATTTCGTCTTCTCTTCGGGTTCCAAAGCCGTTCGTGTTAGAGGATTCCAAACTATGTAAACGTAATAATGAACCACCTTCATGTTTTATACCATGTCTTTATGCCTTTATTTAGAGTTAGGTCATGATGGTCTTTATGTCCATTTTGTTAGATCTATAAGGCGGGGACGTTGTTACAAAATATTAATTATAACTGTTTGTATCAACAATTAAGTCGTTGTCAAAGAGTTATTGGTTTTCTAAACAGTTGTTCGTCAACTTCTATATTAGATTTTCTTCCGATCTGCCATATGTACATGAGCTCCTTTGTCAGAATGCAGAAAACCTTGAATAACTCATATCGGCTATTTTATACTATCATGTGCTTCGTTCACAATTCTATCTTGCAGTCACTTTTTATCTATAGGGTGTATGTATGTATGTATGTATGTGTAAGTTTATCCGGCTTCAGCTAATGGTACCTGTGTGGTCGTGGAAATCGTATACATTAATCTCATTCGACTGTGTTCATGCATAGACCATTTCGCTCCTGCACTTGGAGGTACTTCCGAATTGAATGCTGCACAACTGCCGTGGAGGAAAGTGGCCATAATGAAGCTTTGTAACTACTTCCTTGTTATACCAGGGAGGACATGTTTCCTTTTCCATACAGGCGAATAAGAAATGTCTAATTTGACCATTATGTCAGGATTGATATTTTGTTGGTTTAAGACTTTGACTAACTTGCACAATTATTTTTCTTTTTGAAGGATTTTTCAGACTGCCAACTGTTCTCTCCTGAGTAAAGATGAGGTCGTGTCACTGTTGCATCATGAAAAGTTGAAATCATTCTTTTAATGAATTTAGAGTTTTTTTAAATTTAATGATTTCGTAGCATCTCCATTTAGTTCTATTTGTATATGGGCTTAAGAGAATCAGCAACTGCTCATGATGTCT
Source organism: Thermobia domestica (assembly GCF_964235325.1). Lineage (NCBI taxonomy): Eukaryota > Metazoa > Arthropoda > Insecta > Zygentoma > Lepismatidae > Thermobia > Thermobia domestica. Next base: position 178,405,042 of record NC_137461.1, on the reverse strand, counting down.
TCTATCAAGATTCTAAAATGACCTGATTCCCAACCATCAACAGCAACAGATTTCCCCTTTGATGATTTGAAACCGTCTAGTATTGATCTCAAAGTTTTTCAAGAACTGTGATTGAATCGACGTGGTTTCAATGGCAGAATTAAATTCAATCGTTCCAGATATTTCTCGAATGATATTTGTTTTCGTCTTTCGGCACTTTCCATGTCTAATTGTATTTAAATCCATAAAATATAAGATGAAAATAGCGCTTAACATAATTTATATACGTACTTAACGCAGAATTCTCTTCCCATCCTTAGTCCACACCATTGCGAGTAAAAGGACTCTTTTTTTTTCTACGTTCGGGTTAGAAACACAAGTCGCTTTTTCTCTACAGTCACTCGGCAATATTCACTGCAGTCGAATTGATATTCTTGCGCATTGAGATATTATCACACGAGCAAGGTGCCATCATCTCAACGTGCCGCTCAGATGACAAACTGTTTTCCAAAAAGGCCATGTAGAACTTCTGTTACCGCAACAGTATTTGGGAATGAGGATTAATCTTGCTAACGTAGTGTCTGACGTTGAGTTAATCCCTCATAAAATATCGTGGCCATTAAACACGCTTCGATAAATATATCACTTGAAGTTCGCTCCAAAGGAATCATTTTTTGCGAATTGTCAAGGTTCCTTGAGTTGTTTATTTCTTGTAATCATCTGATACCGTAGTTGCCCCTAAGGATACCATATCCTGTGTTACAAAGTTAGTAGCGAAAACAGGACTGATTATACCGTATATATCTTCCTCCTAACCGTCTAAGAGAAGATCTCAAAAGATCTTAAAATCGCTTCTTTATTTGTCTCATCGATCCTGATCAGGGTCTCAGGCCCAAAGTAAGGCTGTTTCGGAGGTTCCGTAGAAAATTTTCCGTAGAAAATTTTACAGAACCCAATCGGGAAAATTTTTTAATGATAAACCGGAAACTAGTGAACCCTACACAATTTTGTATATAAGCTCTAGTGAGCTGTAAAGACGTTAACTAAATGCATATTTGATTGCTTGGGGAGTTGACACTCATGACACTGTATAAATAATAAATCCGTAAGAAGACAACTCTTTGGATTAAACAGTTCCTATCAGGCTAACGATGAAGAAAAAGGTGAGAGCGTTATAAGTGCTAAGGGAATTTCTTCAGCAGGAAGCACTGTCAAATAGTATTATAGTTGCATGTAAACAAGAAGTATAGCTTTTGCTTGATTATCATTGATAAATTATTACTTAGTTTTTTACATTTGGTATCACAATTTTTTCAACCCCAAGGGCCAACATAAAACAAACAGTTGTACGTTCCCAAAACTATAAGTCTGAGATACTATCGTGTTATTAAAGGGATAAGTAAATCCACGGTTTTTAAAGTGGTACACCTCTCTATAAGGTAAGTTAAGTAGCTCTAAAAGCACTACTGCTTCGTGTTAGGAACCTAGGTAAAAAACACAAGATCTTGCGGCATCCGATTCGGTGTTAAATTCCTTTACTAGCTGTAACCCGATAGGAATTTAGGAATACATGTTGATGTCCACTGCTGACTTCTAAATTTCGCAGCATTTTAAGAAAGAACTTATAAGCCGCTTAGCCTTACCGGACACCTCGCAAGAGAACCCTCGAATTATTGGCACGCCTGTTGCGCCCTAAACCGTAATAAAAATTGAAAATCTCCGTCCATTGTCCATGTCCGATGTCCATTTTCAAAATTATTTCTTTAATCACCGCATCGCTTAGAGGTCCCTTTCATCCCAGATTAATATCTCTCTTTAGACAATGTAGAATACTATTACAAAGAAGTCAAGTGACATTACTGTTAACGCTCTCATTTTAAGGTGATTTCTGTCGTTGCACATGAATATTACAAAAAGCTTCACCAGCTCCTGGATGCGTGGCCTATAAACTTTTCCATCATTTTAGCGCGCTTTTCTTTACTAATTTTACGAAAAAAATAACTTACGAGCTCACCGTGATATTCCTTTATCTCAGCTAATGACTACTTGTTTCGCACGTCACTGGGTTTCGTATGTCACTCGAATATTTCGAATTTGGAATTCCAAAGTACTATATGAGCAGCCGCACTTTTCCCATTTCAATCTACCCGCACTCGTCCGTTGTAGTGCACGCAAACCGATTCCACTCGTTCTAATGCAAGCATCAATGCGGAATTCTACACCTACTGTTACTAACAATTTATCTAAATGCATCCTGATATCTACAATTCGTAATACCATTATTGCTGCAGAAAGCCACACCTGCAGCCTTCTAGATAAATCTTAAATGTTTTGCCATATCAAAGTAATGCTTCAACAGATTTTAGTCCATTATAGCGTGTGAGTTGCAATTGAAAAATCCTAATCTCACTACCTTTCTTATCAAATATTACTATGTCTGGTTGGTTGTAATGCATGCTAACTGCTTGCATTCGTTTTGACACATACCGCAACATCTCCTCTTCGTAAAATTTTATCTGAATGTTTCGTGATGTCTGCACTTGGTAAAACAATGTTCTCCGAAAACATTCTGAAGTATAGTTCTTAGCACATAACTATGTTTTTCGACTTTCGTCTTGCCAGTGTTAACGGCTCTCACCTGGACTGTGCAAGATATATACTGTAGGCAGTTGCCATGATATTCATTTATATGCAGCGAAAAACTATGCAGAATTCTACAGATGATTTAGTGCTTCTAATTTGTAAAGGAATTTCCTTGATGATCTAGGATGGCTCTGGTCAACGGCCATAGATATGTTCCCAAACATACCAAGCCAAATCACAGTCTGGTTCAGTGTTAGAGATGAGTACACTTAGAAGGCCTCAGTTGCTGACGATTAATCGGGTACATTTTTTGGAATAGCTTTCTGCTCTTGAGAAGATTCCTTTGAGTCGGTGCACAGGACACGAAAGCTCTATTCACGTCAGCGAGATGAGGTAGTGTTGAATTTAATAAATAAGATTACAGAAATTCTTCTGGTTGATCATTCTGTCTCAGACATGAAAGGGGTCGAAAGCATATACAGTTGGTGCACTAATCTGCTACTGAGAGAAAGTTTACCAGAAATTTACTCATCGGTGAGAAAACGTTGACAAGTGATATAATCCTGTCCTCATTAAGCACTTTTTCTGCGAATTGTGAAAGATCCTTGAGTTGTTAATTTCTTTGAAATCATCTGATACTGTATTTTCCTCCAAGGGTTCCATCTGCTAAGTATAGTGATGTGCAAATTTGGATAGAAAAGATGACAAGCTGCGTGCCCACACGCAAAAGATTAATTTAATTGCCTACAAATGATGTTACAAGTACCTTGCTCGATCTAGTCCATTTGGATGAATAGCAATAGATTCTGACCTTCTCTATATTCTGCAGCCAAAGTTTACCTCTTCGGTATAGGCCATCGTCTTAATTTTGAGATTTCCTTGAAATCTTTTTTTTTTTTAATGCAGCTTAATTTTATAGTAAATGTCGCTGATTGATTTTCTCATCCAGATCTTCTTGAATAAGATCGCAGATTTTAGATTTTTTTATCTCCACAGAGGCATGTAAATGTCTTCATAACCACATGTAGAGGTCGCCGAGCAAAGTCTAGAAAGGAGTTTTCAATGATCTTGAGTAGGCATGGCGATTCAGCATTTTCACTAATGTTTTTTTCGTATACAGGATACCCCAAAGTACTTCTATACCATTCCCTGACATAATATATCGAATCGTGCCTAGAAATTCCTTAAGTGGAAACCTCCTAAGGGCGGTACAACTTTGGAGAGTTCAGAAGTTTCCCCAGCTGCAGCTACGATTTGAACACAATTCCATTATAATGGTTGACCTAATATAATAACACATGTGCTTTGTCCACTTTTCTTGCACTTATTTTCTGTATACATAAGAGTAGAATATATGGCTTTGGTACTTGATAATGAATTATTGAGGGAATAAAGGGAACTAAACCGCTTATAACAAAACGAAAGGTGTGTATCTCAAATTCCACAATCGTTGTGGCAATGCCTTCACAAGATGAATAGCTATCCAAAGGTTGTTTGAGAATAGAAAATCGATACGCGAGACGCGAGTGTAGACTTGATTAAATCTTCCGTGTATCACAGCATTGACGAACCTAGCATTAGAGAGGAAGAAGATGTCAGAATTACGAAATGTGATACGATATTCTTATCAAGACAATGCTACCGTGACATCAGATTACTTTTTCTTTTTTAAGAACTTGGATATGGAGTCCTCTCATCAAGATACATCTGAAATCAATGACTTTTTCTCCTCCATGAAATGTGGGGCAATTTGTTAGTAATGAAAGCATATAGTGAGCCCATATGAACAGATTATTTTATTAGCCCACAGTTTTTTTCCTTTCTGTTGACCAGTGTTACTAAGTTGGTAGCGAACATAGGACTACTATACCGTGAATATTTTCCACCGAACCGTTTAAGGGAAGATCTCAAAACAACTTAAAATCGATTCTTTATTTGTCTCATCGATCCTGATCACCAATCTCAGGCCCAAAGTAAGGCTGTTTCGGAAGTTAGAATATAATGGGTAACATAGCAAGTTTTTACACGATACAATCGGGAAAATATTGTTAATGATTACCAGTACCTAGTGTATCCTATACAACGCTGTATGTAAGCCCTAGTGAGCAGCAACAACGCTAATTAAATCCATATTTGATAGCTTCGAGTGTTAACATACATGAGACTTTGTATAAATAATATATTCATATGAACACAACCTTTTGGATTAAACAGTTTCTATCAGGCTAACGATGAAGAAAAAGGTGAGAGCGTTATGGGTGCTAAGTAGATTTCTTCAGCGGGAATCACACTCAAATAGTATTATAGTTGCATATAAACGGGTTGTATAGCTATTGCTTGATTATCATTCATAAATTAATACGTATGCTTTTTAAATTTGGTATCACAACCTTTTTCAACCCCAAGGGCCCACCTAAAAAAAAACAGCTGTACGTTCCCAAAACTATGCGTCTGTGGTACCCTCGAGTTATTAAAGGGGGAAGTAAATTCACGGTTTTATATTTGGTACGCCTCTCTATAAGGTGCTTTAACTAGTTCTAAAAGTACTACTGCTTCGTTTTTAAGATTTAGGTTAACAAAACCAGATCATGCGGCCTCCGATTCGGTGTTGAATTCCTTACTAGGTGTAAGCCATTTGGTATTAAGGAATACATGTTGATGTCCACTGTTGAGTTCTAATTTTCACAGCATTTTAAGAAGGAACTTACAAGCCGCTTAGCCTTTCTGGACACTTCGCAATAGAACCCTCGAATTATTGACACGCCTGTTGCACCGTAAACCATGGTTAAAAATCGAACAACTCCGTCCATTTTCAAAATTATTTCTTTATCGATTCATTCCTGATTAATATCTCTTTTGAGACAATGTAGAACACTATTACGATGAAGTCAATTGACATTATTGATAATGTTCTCATTTTAAGGTGATTTCTGAAGTTGCAGATGGACATTACAAAAAGCTTCACCAGCTCAGGGATACCTGGCGTATCGTTAGTGACCCATCAATTTGTCCATCATTTTAACGCGTTTTCTCGTTACTAGTTTTATGAGAACAATACCTTCTTAGCTCAACCTGATATACATTCTTTCTCAGTTTAAGACTTCTTGTTCCACACGTCACTGGGTTTAAACTGGAATAATTCGAATTTGCAAGTCCTAAGGAAAATATGTACTACCGTAGTTTTCCCATTTCAATGCTCCTGATCTCGTAGGTTGTACTGCATGCAAACTTATTCCACTCGTTCTAATGCAAGTATGATGGCGGATCTCCACATCTACAGTTATTAACTTTTTATTTAAATGCATCCTGATAACTACAATTAGTAATAACATTAGTTCTTCAGAAAACCACAGCCGGCAGCCTTGTAGATAATTGTAATTTTTTTGCCATATGAATGTAATGTTTCAAAAGATTATAGCCTATTACAGCGTGTGAGTTGCCAATGAAAAATACCAATCTCAGTACGCTTCTTATCAAATACTACTTCTGTTTGGTTGTAGTGCATGCTAATTACTTGCATTCGTTTTGATAAGAGAACAACACGTATCTCGACATCTCCTCTTAGTAAAATGTTTCATGATGTCTGCACTTGGTAACACTATATTCTCTGAAAACAGTCTGAAGCATAGACAACTGTGTATTTCGTCTTTCTTCTTGCTACTGTTATCAGTTCTTAGCTGGACTCAGCAGTGAATGTATTCTAGGCAGTTTGCCATGATATTCCACTATATGCAGCGAACACCTATGCAGAATATTAAACACGACTTGGTGCTTCTATTTTTTTAAAGGAATTTACTTTCTAATCTACGATGGCTCTGGTCAACGGCCATGGATATGTTCGGAAATATACCAGGCCAAACAACAGTCTTGTTCAGTATTAGATTTTAGTACACTTCGTAAGCTTCAACTGCTGGCGATCAATCGGGTATATTTTTTGGAGTAGCTTTTTGCTCTTGAGAAGATATTTTTTACTCGGTGGACAAGACACGCAAACTCTATTCACTTAAGCGAGATGAGGTAGTGCTGAATTTAATAAATACGATTACAGACATTTTTCGTGTTGATCTTTCCGTCTCAGATATGAAAGTTGTTGAAAAGTTAATACAGTTTGTGCACTGGTCTGCTCCTGAGCGGAAGCCTACCTGACATTCACTCACCGGTGAGAAAACGTTGGAAGATTGAGAAATTCAAATCCTTTAATAAGCTTAATAACAGTGTGTGATTATGGCAGTCTGTAGTGCAAGATGAACCGTGCGACCTAGAGAGATTAAAGGTTCTATATGATTTTAAGATCTATAAGATTACAAATTAGTGTGAGAGATACGTAGACTTATCAATATACCATCTTCATGAAGTGAGTCAAGGTTGAAAAGACGCCTCGAAATTTTTTAAAGACGCAGGTTTAACTTTCAGGTTAATCGAAAGTTTATCGCAGTCTCTTTTACTTTCTTTGCTCGGGGAGACTAAGTTCTCGAACACTATTACCAAAAGGGGAAAGTCATGGCTTCTGGTCCAAGATGAGGGAAGTGAGCCTAGTTAGTTTTATATCTTTCAGGTGTACTTAACTGGAAATCTCCCAATGTAAAATAAGTGCAAAAAAAAGAAAAAAAATAATTGATAACATTGTTGATGTCATTGTTCTACACCTGTTTTAAGAGGCCTGTAAAACTTCTTTGTATTGCGAATGAGTGTTTTACACAGCTGGCTATAGTAATTCATTGGTAGAACTTGTCTCACAAACCAAGAGAAGCGGGCCTGGTTTTACAAGCTAATCACGTACATAATTACCTAAGGATCTAGTACTAGAGTTTGAGACCAATAAAATGCATGTGAATCCTTTACAAGCTTACGACCATAAGTGTAATAAAACTGTTACGGAAAATTGGTAAACTTTCTGGGCTTTTGTCTGAAAATCACCTTGGTACAGTCGCAAAGGAACAACATTCTGAGCAGTAAGCATTGATTTTATTTATGTCGTATAAAACCTAGGGCAATAAAGTGAAACCAACTGAGATCGATGTGTAGTAGAGCTTTCATTATTACGACCCAGACTTGGATAAAAACGAACATGCAGCGGTTCCTTGTACGGAATATCCAAACATTGTAGATTATTAAGAGTGCTAAACTTTGATTCTTTGTAGGAGAGAAAAAACCTAAACGGTAGTTACACAATTTTAAGTCTCTTTGCAGATGGCAGGATCCTTGGAGTGAATTATCTGCTGTTGAACATCTTTACAGATAAACAAATAAACAAGAAACAAATTTTATAAACATACAATTGAATATTAATGTAGCAAGCGTATGTGATATCTAAATGAATTGGTTTAGCTCGTTAAACTAAATGTGTCCTGCTATGGTTTCGTTTTCTCTTCCTTTATCAAAGCCGCTCGTGTAAAAGATTCCAAAATATTTAAATATAAAAACCACTTTCATATTTTATACCTTGTCTTTATACCTTCATTTAAAATTACATCAATATCGTCTTCATGTAAATTTGAATTTCTATAAGGCGGGGATGTTAATACAATATATTAACCATAACTGATTGGATAAAGAATTAAGCCCTTTTCAGGGACATATTGGTTTTCTACAGCTGTTGTTCCTCAACATCTATATCAGTTTGTCTTCCGATCTGCCATTTGGACATGAACTCTCTTGGCACAATGCACAAAATCTTGAATACTTCATATCGGCTCATTTACACTAACATGTGGCTCGTTCACACTCCTATCTTGCAGTCACCTTGTATCTACAGTAAAGTAAGCCTATCTGGCTGGAGCTGATGGTAGCTGTGTGGGTCTTGGAATTCGCGTACCCTAACCTCATTCCATTGCGTTCATGCTTAGACCATTTCGCTCGGACTTGGAGGTTATTGATCTCCAAGTTTCTCAAGAACTGTGATTGAATTGTCGTGGCTTCAATGGCATAATTAAATTCGATCGTTGCAGATTTTTCCTGAAAGCTCTTTACTTTCGGTACTCTCAGTGTCTAATTGTAATTTATATCCATAAAATATAAGGTGAAATATGCACTTAACATAATTTATATAGGTGCATAACGCAGATATGACTTGCCATTCTTAGTCCACACCATTGCGTGTAGAAGAACACTTTCTTCTACGTGTGGGTTTTAAAACACAATACAACAGAGACGTTGCAATATTCACTGCAGACGAATTCACATTCATGCGCATTCAGATATTGTCACACAAGTGAGGTGGAATTAGCTCAACGTGCCGCTCAGAGGACAAACTGTTTGGACCTACTAGAGTTTCACGCCAATATCTTTTACAAGCTTAATACCATAAGTGTAAAATAAATGTTACGTATAATTGTTAAGCTTCGTGGGCTTCTGTCTTAAAAGCAGCTTGGTACAGTCGCAAAGGAACAAGGTGCTGAGCATTAATCATTGATATTCCTTATGTCGTATAAGATCCAGGGCAATTAGTTGAAACCAACTGGGATCGACGTGTAGCACAGCTTTCATTCTTACGATCCCGTCTTGGATGAAAATGTACATGCAGTATTTAACTTTACGGAATATCGTTCTTTATTAAGAGTGTTAAAGTTTTCATCTTTGTAGGAGAGTCAAAATCAAACGGTAGTTACACAATTTTATGTGTCCTTGCCGATTGTAGGAACCTTGCAGTCAATTATCTGGTTTTCAACATGTTATCAGATAAACAAACAATAAACAAATGTTATACACTTACAATTGAATGATATTTTAGTACGCGAATGTGATTTGTAAATTAACTGCTTTAGTTCGTTAAATTAAATGTGTCCTGCTACTGTTTCGTTTTCTCTTCGGGTACCAAAGCCGTTCGTGTTAGAGCGTTCCAAAATATCTAAACAGAATAATAACCACCTTCATGTTTTATAATTTGTTTTTATACTTTTATTTAGAGTTACATCAAGATGGTCTTCATTACTATTTTGTTGGATCATTAAAGCGGGGAAGTTATTACAAAATCTTAATCATAATTGATTGGATCAACAATTAAGACGTTGTCAATGACATATTGGTTTTTCTACAGCTGTTGTTCGTCAACATCTATATAAGATTTTCTCCGATCTGCCAATTGTACTTGAACTCCTTTGTCAGAAAGCACAAAACATTGAATACTTCCATCGGCTCTTTTATACTAAGTAAGTAGATTTTTCAGCAGGAAACACTCTCGAATAGTATTGTAGTTGCATATGAACGGAAAGTATACCAATTGCTTGATTATCATGATAAATTAATACTTATGTTTTTTACATTTGGTATAACAACCTTTTTCAACCCCAAGGGACCACCTAAAACAAACTGTGTTGAAAAACTTGGAATAATCAAAACTGCACTATTCTCGAAGTATTTGTGCTGAAAGTAACAATGAGTAAATCCCGTGTAATGTTGCAGCGGGAATAGTTTGGAATCACACAAAAAGGCGAAGTTTGAGGCACCTGCGCAATTCTTGTGTTACCAAGAAGCCGCCGATTCAAAATGAGCGATCTTTTTATACTTTACAAAACACGGATAATGTCGATAATGTAGAAGCCTGAATCAGAATATATAGAAGTTCATAGTACAAGATTTTGTGTAAGGATTCTTCGTCACAGGCCAGAGGTAATAGCTCCTCTGTCTGGCAGAGAATATGGTTTACTTTCAGAAGTATCTGACATAATAAGTGAGTTGGAGGGAGACATTGATGAAGATGCTATGGCACTAAGTCGTGTTGTTAAGTTGCTTCGAAAGGATATGGTAAACCACAAGAGTCATTTTGTAGGAAAATTTGAGAATCACTGCCAGGAGGATTCTGTTCCTCCTTCACTAATCGCTGCTGCTGTTAATATGCTACTTCATGGTTCATCTGCTACCCATAATAGCAGCGTAAGTCAACCAACTTCAACTATTAGCCTACTTATATTTTATAACTTCCATCAGAAAACAGGAGATATTGAAACAAAAACAGCAAGGCACAAACGCAATCGCGTGCAATCCCTTCTTCTCAATGTTGCACTGAGCTTTTCGGCTAAAACTCGTAAAAAATATATCATAAAAGAATTGCATTCACTATGGTATTGTATATCGTCTACATGTGTAGAGGAAATACCTTCAAGTCTTTCTCAGTGCTTGATAAAACAAAGTGACGAAATATATGTCCTTCCACTCTTCGTCGAGGTGTTTTAACCATTGCAACATTAGATATATTGACTACAATCCTTCTAGCACATCAAAGGATTTTTTTCATCCTACGAACATTTCTATTTTCCAGCTTCTGTCTAAGGATAACCCTTGCATTCAAGGTGACCATGTCTCACTGGATAATGTCAATATAAAAACGAGAACTGCTCCTGTTCTCCCCGATAAATATGCTCTAGTACCTCCTAGTACGTTGAATCACTAAAACCAATTGCAGAATGGTTTTTCGTAACGAACCTCCTGAACTATGCTCGTTGGATTCCCGATAACATTTTTGATTTGAAGAATTTTGAAGAAACACATCCTGAGATTATGAATGCTTTCGAAATGGGTTACTTGGTGATAAGAAAGACATCAAGACCTTTCTCTGCTATAGCTATAGTTCGGCTCACAAACAGAATAACAAAATTATAAAAGGGGATGGCGGGGCGATTGGTCTCTTACACGACTTCAATGCTCTTGTCAAATGGATGACAGCGGGACCAGAAATTAGTAGCCTAATTAACGAATTCAAAATGTTATATAATGATAATGATTTTGATAATAAGCACCATGAAAATTACTCGTCGATGCAAGAAAAATTTAAATCGGCTGTTGGAAAGATGAAAGAAGTCTTCGTCGAATTTGTGGAATCCGTTTGAAGAAAATAGTGGACTTGTTAATGTTGCTTCCAGAATCATCTATAGCGGTGATATACGGTAATTGAGTCCCTATATTCAGCAGAACAAAAAGGGTCTAATATGCAGAGATGTTCACCCTCGCGAGGGTGGCCCTCTCGAGGGCATCCTCAACCTCAAGTTCCCTCGCCACAGTGACGCGAGGGCGAGGACAAGTTTTGGCCGCGAGGGCGAGGGTGCGCGAGGGCGAGGACAAGCTTCGATGGCAAGGGTGAGGGTGCGCGAGGGCGAGGAAAAGCTTCGACGAAGAGGGTGAGGGTGCGCGAGGGCGAGGACAAGTTTCGGCAGCGAGGGCGAGGGTGCGCGAGGGCGAGGAAAAGCTTCGATGACGAGGGTAGGGTGCGCGAGGGCGAGGAAAAGCTTCGACGAAGAGGGCGAGGGTGCGCGAGGACAAGGACAAGTTTCGGCAGCAGGGCGATGTTGCGCGAGGGCGAAGACAAACTTCGTTGCCAAGGGTGAGGGTGCGCGAGGGCGAGGAAAAGCTTCGACGAAGAGGGCGAGGGTGCGCGAGGGCTAGGACAAGCTTCGATGGCGGGGGAGGGTGCGCGAGGTCGAGGAAAAGCTTCGACGAAGAGGGCGAGGGTGAACGATGGTGAGGGGCAAGTGTTACTGCGGGAGCGAGGGTGCACGATGGCTAGAGAAAATTTCCTTCAGGAGAACGAGGGCACGCGAGGGAGGAGGAGAAGCTTCCTTAAAAGCAACTGTTTTGGAGTTTGCTGTTTGACCTCTTTTGAAGAGGCAAAATTTAAAATATCATTTGCCATGTCCCCTAGATGAAAAGTCAGTGTCATAGCAAGGTTGTATGTTTCCTTTCAATTAATTGCAGTAGACGATTTCTCGTGTGTACGTACATAATTATTACAAATAATAATGCAAATAAGAATAATATTTTATTTTTCCCATGAATGTTTCCGGGTAGAAATAGCGCTACATTAAGAAGTAAGTGTGCCTCATTGTTGCCCTACCTGTGCTGGAGACATTTTAGGTAAGAAGTGTCTACTACACTGTCATGTTTAGAGTGTTGGTAGACAGACAGACAGTCACTCACGTCATTCAGCTGTAAATGACAAGAGCGCTGATATCTGAACAAACACAATCAATGAGAGAACCATCAGAATGCAGTAGATCAGATAGAAAAAACTTGATGGGATGACTTTGGTTCATAGATGGCCATTTTGCTCTGGACTCTCTCGGACTCGGGCTCATCTTTTTCAACTGGGCTCTCGCTCATTTATTCCTTTGGGAATCGTGTTCGGGCTCACTTCCCTCAGTTGGACTCGCGCTGACTTATTTCATTGGCGCTTGGGGTAGCGCTTAATTATTGAACCCGAGAACGGTCGAGCGCGAATGCCGAGCTAGCGAGCGTTGGGCTCGTGAGTGTGGATGCCCATGAAATGGGCTGATTAATAGCATACATCCTCCTCCAATGTCCACCACTAATAAAGTTACAATTAATCGGAATTTTTAACTTTTCATACAGCCCAAACTATTATCTGAATCGAAATTTGTTAAAATAATGTCATTCACCATTGTATCGATTTTCATTGTTTCTGCTTTTATAATCTACGTGGGTAGAGCTATCATTTAGTTACAAAATAAATAATATGTTTTTTCTTGTCCTTAAATAGAAATATCTGACACGTTGATACTGAAATTTTGTTAAAAGAGCTGCTTTAACAAAATAAATTTAATAAGTTCCACAAGACATAAGTTGTTTATGCAGGCGAAATTTGCAACTGTTGACTGATTGCCGTTTAGCGTCCTCTTTCGTCGGCGAGGCTATGAGAAGTGGACCTATAGGTTTAACGCGGAATTCGATCCACTGTCGTTCAATGTTCTCCCACTCGGAATTGTCCCCAGGACCCCATGCCCCAAAGGTTCGCGTGCAAGCGAGTGAGATAGGGTTTGTATGTTGTGTTAGGAATAAAATACGTTACAGGATGATATACTGATTGTAAATATTATAGTGCAAGTATTGAACGATTGTGTGGTAAAAGGAGAAATATAAATTTGGACAAATTAAAAAAAAGGCCTGGAAAAACTGTAGGATATATGAAACATATAAAACTTAGGAAAAGCCACTTCAGCAAAACGAGCAGGATTTTGTTGTGGGTAAACAGTTTAATCATATTATTATTAATTTCGCACAAATGTGCCACACATCATAGCATGGGCTGCGATTAGAGGGGCAAATGGGGACATTTCACCCCCCCCCCCACTCTTTTGAAATGACCCATTAATGTCGCTATATAATTTCATTTGGAAATATAAAGGTTTTGTATGTATTAAGGTTCATAGAATGAAAATGGTGCCATAAAATATTTGCCGTTCCGTGAGTACGTATTAGTTAAGAAAGCTACAAGAGTTGCGTTTTAATTGCCACGAAAAATGGCTCAAAAATTAACCTATGCGAGTGTACTTTCATATTCATTTCTTCTTACAAGGACTCGATATGTTAGTCAGCCGCTTTGGAACTAATTGAGATAACATTTCGCAGAAAAAGAAGTCCTTCATAAGCAGTTCTTCTTTCAGAAACAATGTTCTGGGGGGGGGGGCACACTTAGTATCCCGGGGCGGCACTGCAGGTACTATTCTATTCATTATTATATTATAGACGTATTATTTTGGTCTCCTTCGGGGGGAGGCTCTCAGAGCTTCGGGGGGCAGTACCCCCCAAAAGAAACATGTCTGGAAGAAACACTCTTCAGACTGTTGATAAATGATGTAAACGCCACTATCGACCGAGATCTCCATTGTAACAGTTGTTCCATTTTAGGTGTTCCACAGTAAGTTATACGATGATATGTTTAGTTTCCTTTCTTTAGGACGTATGTTAAGCAAGGGCGGATCCAGGACGGACTTCTGGTGGGGGTGGTGGGTTGTAATACTGCAACTTAGAGCTACTTTTAAGAATTCCAAACACTGGGATGCGTTTTATTTGTATATATAGAATAAAGAAGTTTCCTCTTCTGGGGGGGAGCAATCGCCCCGATTGGCCCCCTGGATCCTCCACTGACGATAAGGAAATAATTCAACAAATAGATTGAATAATTGATGCTCTGCTCCTCACGAAGGAGGCCCTCTCGAGGCCTTCTCACCCTCAATTACTCTCGCCCTCAATGATATGAGGGTGAGGGTGCGCGAGGGCGAGGAAAAGCATCGACGAAAAGGGCGAGGGTGTGCGAGGGCGAGGAGAAGCTTCGACAGCAAGGGTGAGGGTACGCGAGGGCGAGGACAAGCTTCGATGGCGAAGGTGAGGGTGCGAGAAAGCGAGGAAAAGCTTCGAGGGCGAGGTTGAAGGTGCGCGAGGGCGAGGACAAGCTTCTATGGCGAGGGCGAGGGTGCGCGAGGGCGAGGACAAGTTTTGGCCGCGAGGGCGAGGGTGCGCGAGGGCGAGGACAAGCTTCGACGGCGAGGGCGAGGGTGCGCGAGGGCAAGGACAGGTTTCGACAGCGAGGGTGAGGGCGCGCGAGGGCGATGGACAACTCCATTCGCGAGGGCGAGGGCCAACTGCTACTGCGAGGGCGAGGGTGAGTGAGGTCGAAGTAAAATGAACATCTATGCTAATATGTACAAGGAATTTGTGCAAGAAGATAAGTAGGATGGACCAAGCAATTCTTTTCTCTTATGAAAAAATCTCCTCTAGTGCTTCATTCTTCCCTTCAAAAGAACAAGATAAACAGAAATAAAATAAAATTACTTTAGATGAACGTTGAGCTATTCACTCGCCTACTACACGTCAGTCACTACACTTGGATAAATTTTTTCAGCACGAGATTCAACCAATTCCACAATCTCTCTACCATAATTCACAATCCTCAAAGTCGTATTTAGTTATACATCTAGTGAGTGGAGCCAACATCAAAGAAGAACACTTTCCTAATTCTTGTGATGTTTTATTGTTTGATGGAGCATTTAGGTTCACATTTTGCAACCGGCATCAGTAGAAACATTTTATGATTATTTCCAGTACAATTTCTTAAAATATGCTCAAAGAGGACACATTCCATACAAAGCGAGTGGATTTGATATAGGGTATATACTCTTCAGAGAGCATAAAATCTTCAACAAGAGAAAGCAGGGGTGTAGCAATAAGGACAAAAGTAACCCGAACTACACCATTTCCTAGGAAGTGGAACGATTTCCTTCGTAATCACGAAAATAAAGAACTGTTTCTTCTTCTTGGAAAGTATATGTGTTAAAAGGAAGGAAGTAACTTTGAGGTAGCAACGAGCAATGGATATAATATACAAAGTTCAAGAAATCTTCCAACATTTTAAAACAAGTCATCAGGAAATCATTTAGAAGAGCTGATAGTAGGATCATGTTATATTCCTTTGATGCAACATTAAATGGACTCAAGAAGATAGTTATCCGTACAGTAGACACAATTGTTATAATACTTGCTTTATCGTTTTTCTACGACTTTGAGCGACACGGTCTAGAAGATTTATGAATATCTTCCGGCACCAAGAAACGTCATCGATTTCTCCCAATTCATCATATTTCAAAACCATAAGGAAAAGAAGAGTCAACTACGTTAAGAGACTTCCACGCGTTTACAGGATGTGATACAGTTCATACTTTCTCGGAAATGGAAATATATCAGCATGGCAAACATGGCTTTTGTATACAGAGGTGACCACAGCTTTCCTAACAATACACATAAGCAAAGATTGTTTTAATTCACTGCCACGATATGTTGTCGTAATATATTCAATAACAAGTGAAACATTTCAAGTAATGAATCCCGGCGAGAAATCCTCCAACTTGTCAAGCAAGTTTCTTCACACCAAACGTGCACCATACCAAACTAGACAAATCTGGGGCCAGGGAATAATGAAGACAGCATATATTCCTTCACCAGTAAACTGGGGATGGACTGACAATGGAAGTGAACTTTCTCCAACATGGACTTCCATTCCAGTTGTATACGAAGCATGTAGAAATTTCTTTTTGAAATTTGCCTGCAAAGACATGTACCACAATATGTTATTGTAGAAGTGCAAACGCCTCGTGCTGCTATTTTGTGTTCTATGTGTAGGGGAACATGTGGAAAGGTGATGAAAACTTAAAACGAAGATCTAGACCAATAAAACTTTAATGTAAGTAGTACTCATTATTTTTGAAAATTCTGTTGATCCATAGTAAATTTACACCACGTTGGAAATGTACCAATAAATAGAAAAACTTAAATGTATGATTCTTTATAGAATAGCTTGCACAGAGTAATATTATCTGTTCGTCAAAATCATAAAACTGTTTCTACACGTAAAAAAAAAAAAACAAAAGATATATTGTGAATTTCAAATTATCCAACCAAATGTTTCTGTTGTATTTCTGTTCTTACAATACGAAAGAAATTATTTACTTTCTAATTTATAACAAGATAATGCTTTATGTAATTTCCTTATATTATTGTAAAGGATGTAAAACCAATGTCTATGGTTTACATACATGAACTTACTTCTTAAGTCTTCCAGTGCAGTTCTCTATCAATTCAGATGAAACCATAAAACTTTTCTAGTGTAAAGCTATGCACGAATTTTCTTAAGATATTCGTAAATTTAATTCATGTGTAAAAGTGAATAAATAGTAACCGAATAGGTGATATTGCTTTGTCCGTATTTGTTTACAAATCTAGATACTCGGGTCAATATTTCACAAGAAACTAACTTTACGTATTATAATTATTGGCCGCCATATGAGATACATAACCGGGCTTGAGCAGGCTACTTTGTGCTTCTGCTGAAAGTGGGACTTGTGAGAAACACATCAGAAGAGAATGATTTGTTTCGTACAGTGCATCATCCATGAGTAATGTTTTATTACGGTAAATGAAATCTTTTTCAATATTTGGGAAAATCAATCGACTCAACGTGAATCTTAAAATTGTCAACTTCGGGGTTTATTAACCAATCTGAATGAACTAGACACCAAAAGTAAAATAATCTAACAGTCTTCAAAAAGTTATACAATATCTTTTCCGATAATCCCAGGCGTTTACTTGTTATTTTAAAAAATATGAGTAAACTCCATCATAAGAAATGCAAAGTTCCAAATTAAGAAATTTTTGTAGGGTTTAATTTCTGAGTGAAGTTAATACTTTTGTTAATTTTTTAGACCCTGTTATCTTCTAGGTCGTTTAGTTTTTGAATCGTGAAGATTCGACAATTAGTTAAGGAGATATAGTCTAAAACTAACACTATGAATTCGTAAAGGCGGCCATTTTTTATAGCCGACATATTGGATTCTCCCCACCTGTCAGAGTGGGGCCACTTCGATTCCTGCTTAGTTGGATCAGGGAAACTACATATCCGAGTGGAACCTTTTTAACACAAAGTGCAGGATACTTCCCTTAAGATCCCTTACTAAGTAAGGCTGTTACGGAGGTTAGATTATAATGAATGGGTTCCATAGCAAGTTTTACTAGATACAATCGGGAAAATATTATTAATGATAGATTGGGACCTAGTGAATTTTACACAACTCTGTACGTAAGCCTAGTGAGCACCAAGGACGCTAACTAAATGCATATTTGGTAGTTTCGAGGGTTAACACCCAGGAGACTTTGTTTAAATAATTTAGCCATAACAACACAAGTCTTTAGATTAAACAGTTTCTATCAGGTAACGATCAAGAAAAACGAGAAAGTGTTATGAGTGCTAAGTAGATATCTTCAGCAGGAAGCACTCTCGAATAGTATTGTAGTTGCATATGAACGGGAAATATAGCAATTGCTTAATTATCATGATAAAATAATACTTACGCTTTTACATATGGTATAAAAACCTTTTTCAACCCCAAGGGCTTACCTAAAACGAACAGCTGTGCTGTCCCAAAGCTATACGTCTGTGATACCCTCTTCTTATTAAAGGGATAAGGAAATCCACGGTTTTTAAAATTCTGTGCCAATTTATAATGTGAATCAAATAGATATAAAAGCACTTTTGCTTCGTTTTTAAGTCCTAGGTGCAAAACACAAGATCCTGCGGCCCCCGGTTTGGTGTTGCATACTTTTACTAGCTGTAAGCCAACAGGAATTAAGGAATGCATGCCGAGGTCCGCTGCTGACTTCTAAATTTCTCAGAATTTACGATGGAACTTCTAAGCCGTTTAGCCTTAGCAGACACCTCGAAAGAAACCCCTCGAATTATTGGCACGCCATTTGCACCCTAATCCACTAATTAAAAATCGAACATCCTCGTCCATCCTCAAAATTATTTTTTTAATCACCACATCACTCACAGATCGCTTTCAACCCTGATTAATATCTCCTTTGAGACAACGAAGAATACTATTACAATCAAGTCAAGAGACATCCGAGCTAAGGTTCTCATATAAGTTGATTTCTGACTTTACAGATGCACATTACAAAAAGCTTCACCAGCTCAGTGATGCCTGCCCTATCGCAAGTGACACATCAACTTGTCCACCATTTTAACGCACTTTCTCTTCACTAATTTTACGAAAGCAATAACATACGAACTCACCGTAATATTCCTTTTTACTCAGCTAATGACTTCTTGTTTAGCACGTCACTGGATTTCGCACGTCACTCGAATATTTCGAATTTGCAAATGCTAACGAATATATTAGCTACTATAGTTTCCCATTTCTATCCACCCGATCTCGTCGATTGTACTGCAAGCAAGCTGATTCCACTCGTTCTAATGCAATTATTATGGCGGATCTCGACATCTATTGCTTTTATTTTTTTTTAATCTAAATGCATCCTGATATTTACAATTAGTAATACCTTTTTTCTGCGGAAAGCCACAGCCGGCAGCTTTGTAGATAATCTTAAATCTTTGCCATGTGTAAGTAATGTTTTGACAGATTTTAGTGTATTACAGCGTGTGAGTTGCAATAGAAAAATCCTAATCTCACTACGCTTCATATCAAATATTACTATGTATGGTTGGTTGTAGTGCATGCTTTCTGGTTGCATTCGTTTTGTTAAAAGAGCAACACGTATCTCGAAATCTCTTAGTAATATGTTGTCTTAATGTTTCGTGAAGTCTGCACTTGCTAATACAATATTCTCTGAAAACAGTCTGAAGTATAGATATCTGTGTGCTTCGACTTTCTTCTTGCCAGTGTTAACCCCTCTTAGGTGGACTGTGCTGCGAATGTACTCTAGGCAGTTTGCCATGATATTCCGCTGTCTGAAGCGAACACCTATGCAGAATTCTACAGACGACTTGGAGCTTTTTTTTAGTAAAGGAATTTACTTGGTGATCTAGGATGGCTCTTGTCAAAGGCCATGGATATGCTCGCAAACATACCAGGCCAAATGCCAGCCTGTTGGAATGTTAGAGGTGAGTACACTTCCCAAGCCTTAACTGCTGACGATTAATCGGGTACACTTTGTGGAGTAGCTCTCTGCTCTTGGGAAGATACCCTTGAGTCGGTCGACAGGACACGCAAGTTCTATTCACGTCAGCGAGATGAGGTAGTGTTTAGTTAAATAACTAAGATTACAGAAATTCTTCTTGTTGATCATTCCGTGTCAGAAATGAAAGATTTCGAAAAGCAAATGCAGTTGGTGCACTAGCCCGCTACTGAGCGGAAGCATACCAGAAAATTACTCACCGGTTAGAAAACGTTGAGACGATTCAGAAATTCAAATCCTCCAGTAAGCTTAATTAGAGTGTGCTATTATGGAAGTCTGTAGTACAAGATGAACCGCGTGAGTCAGTGAGATTTTAAGGTTTTTTTTAGCCTAAACGTTAGTGTGAGAGATACATAAGCGTTATCAATATAGCATCTTGATAAAGACGCCTCGAAATTTTTTATAGACAAAAAAAAGTCTGTCAATTGATAATGTTCTTGATTTGGGTGTTCGTACCTGTTCTACCAGGCCTGTATAACTTTTTTGTATCGCGAATCTTTAGTAATTCACCGGCAGGACTTGTCTCAAAGGTTAAGAGAAGCTGGCATGGTTTTACAAGGTAATAAAATACCTAATTACCTAAGGATATACTACTAGAGTTTGAGGCCAATAAAATGCATGTGAATCCTTTACAAGCTGACGACTATATGTGTAAAATAACTGATACAAAGAGTTGGTAAGCTTTGTGGGCTTCTGTCTGCAAAGCAGCTTGGTACAGTCGCTAAAGAACAAATTGTTGAGAATAGATGATCCTTATGTCGTATAAAACCTAGGGCAATAGGTTGAAACCAACTGGGTTCGACCTGTAGTACAGCTTTTAATCTTACGACCAAATCTAGGATAAAAATGTATATGCAGTGTACGCATGTACAGGATATCCAAACATCCTTCTTTATTAAGATTGTTAAACTTTGATTGTTTGTAGGAGAGTCGAAAACTAAACGATAGTTACTAAATTTTAAGTGTCCTTGCAGGTGGCAGAATCCTTGGAGCCAATCATCTGGGGAAGCATGCTTCAAAAATCATATCACTTGAAACTTCGCTCCAGAAGGCCTGTTTTTCTGTGAATTGTGAAAGTTACATGAGTTGTTAATATCTTGTAATCCACTGGTACCGTAGTTGCCTCCAAGGCTTCCATCTGCTGAGTATAGTGATGTTCAAATTTTGCATAGATGAGATGACCAGCTGCGTGAGAGAACTGAAGCAATATTTAGTTACCTACTAATGATGTTTCTAATCCCCTGTTCGATCTAGTCCCTTTGGATGAATAGCAATAGGATTCTGAGCTTCTTTATATAGCTTACAACTTCGTCTAGGATAAAAATGTATATATGCAGTGTATGTATCCAAACATCGTTCTTTACTAAGGTTTTGAAACTTTGATTGTTTGTAGGAGAGTCGAAAACTAAACGGTAGTTACACAATTTTAAGTCTCCTTGCAGGTGACAGAATCCTTGGAATCAATCATCTGCGGAAGCACGCTTCAATAATCATATCACTTGGAACTTCGCTCCAGAAGGAATGTTTTTCTGCGAATTGTGAAAGTTACATGAGTTGTTAATTTCTTGTAATCCACTGATACCGCACTTGCCTCCAAGGCTCCCATCTTTTGAGTTAGTGATGTTCAAATTTTGCATAGATAAGATGACAAGCTGCGTGGATAAAGGAAGCAATAATTTAATTGTTTACAAAAGAACTTTCTAGTCCCCTGTTCGATCTAGTCTATTTGGATGAATCGCAATAAGATTCTGAGCTTCTTTATATATAATGCAGCCGAAGTTTCTTACAACCCAAGAGAAGACAAGGTAATCACGTACCTAATTACCTAAGGATTACCTACTAGAGTTTCAGGCCAATAACCTGCTTGTGAATCCTTTAGAAGCCTACGAATATAAATGTATTTTAACTGTTACGGAAAATTGTAAAGCTTTGTGGGCTTCTGCCTGAAAAGCAGCTTGGTAAAGTCGCAAGGAACAAGGTGCTGATTATGCTGCACTGATTCGCATTACAAAGAAGATATACAGGCCTCGTAGAACAGGTATAGAATAGAGACGTCAACAAAATTATCAATTGAGAGAATTTTTTTGTAGTTAGGTAACTTTGGGAGATTTTCAGTTAAGTACACCTGATAGATATAAAACTTCCTACATTCAATTTCCATATCTTAGACCAGAGGCCATGAATTTCCCCTCTTGGGAATATTGTTCGAGAACTTAATCTCGCTGCCAGAACAAAGTAAAAGAGACTGCCATGAAGTTCCGATTAGCCTGAAAGTTAAACTTGCGTCTATAAAAATTTTCGAGGCGTCTTATATAACCTGACTCACTTCATCAAGATGCTTTATTGATAACGCTACGAATCTTTCACTCTGATCTTTAAGCTATAGAAACTTAAAATCTCTCTTTCTCACACGGTCATCTTGCACTACATAGTGCCATAATCGCACACTATTATTAAGATTATTGCAGGATTAGGATTTCTTAATCTTCTCAATGTTTTCTCACCGGTGATAAAATTTCTGTTTAGCTTCAGTAGCAGACTAGTGCACCAACTAAATTAGTGTTTCGACATTTTTCATAATGAGACGGAATGATCAACAAAAAAAATTCCAATAATATTGTTTATTAAATTCAACACAACCTCATCTCGCTGACGTGAAGAGAAATTGCGTCTCCTGTCCATCGACTCAAAGGTAACTTCTCAAGAGCACAAAGCTACTCCAAAAAATGTACCCCATTAGTCGCCAGAAGCTGAGGCTTACGAAGTGTACTCATCACTAACATTGAACCAGACGGTCATTTGGCCTCTTATGTTTGCGAGTATATCCTTTGCCGTTGACCAGAGGCATCCTAGATCACCAAGTAAAATCCTCTACAAAAAGAGAAGCACCAATTTATCTGTAGAATTTGCATGGGTGTTCTTTGCATATAGCGGAATATCATGGCAAACTGCCTGGAGTACATTTCTTGCACAGTCCAGCAGTTAGCCGTTGAAATGGGAAAAGTACTGCAGTCCATATTGTCTTTAGCCTTGCGAATTCGAAATATTGGAGAGACGTGTGAAACCCGGTGACGGGCGAAACAAGAAGTCATTAGGTGAGAAAAAAGGATATCCCGGTGAGCTCGTAAATTTTTTTTCGCGTTAAAATGATATGCAAGTTGATGGGTCACTTGCGATATGACTGGCATCCCTCAGGTTGTGAAGCTTTTTGTAATATGCATCTGCAACGTCACAAATCACCTTAAAATGAGAACATTAAGAACATAACATAATTCGAGGGTTCACTTTCGAGGTGTCCGGTTACGCTAAACAGCTTTTAAGTTCCATCATAAAATGGTGTGAAATTTAGAAGTCAGCAGCGGACATTGGTATATATTCCTTAAATCCTATTGGCTTACAGCTTGTAGAGGAATTCAACACCGAATCGGAGGGCGCAGGATCTTATGATGCGTACGTAGGTCTTAAAAACGAAGCAGTAGTTCTTTCAAAGCTACTTAACTGACATTATAGAGTGGCGTACCTTTTAAAAAACCGTGGATTTACTTCTCTGTTTAATAAGACAAGGATATTACAGATGTATAGCTTTCGGAGGTCACAACGGTTTGTTTTATGTGGGTCCTTGGGGTTGAAAAGTGTTGTGATACCAAATGTAGAAAACATAAGTATTAATTTATCAATGATAATCAAGTAATTGCTATACTTTCCGTTATTATGCAACTACATATTTGACAGTCCTACCTGCCGAATAAATCTACTTAGTAGTCATAACGCTCTCACCTTTTTCTTGATCGTTACCTGATAGAACTGTTTAATCCAGAGTTGTGTTATTACGGAT
The DNA here is from genome assembly GCF_964235325.1 of Thermobia domestica. NCBI lineage: Eukaryota > Metazoa > Arthropoda > Insecta > Zygentoma > Lepismatidae > Thermobia > Thermobia domestica. The sequence continues at coordinate 178,381,389 of NC_137461.1, read as the reverse complement.
ATATTATTTAAACAAAGTGTCCAGTGTGTTAACACTCGAGTCTACCAACTATGTATTTAATTATATATAGTCCATGATGGTCACAAGGCCTTATATACAGAGTTTTGTAAGATTCACTAGATTCCTGTCTATTATTAATAATATTGACCCGTTTGTAACCTGTAAAACTGGCTATAGAACTAATTATGTTCTAACCTCCGAAGCAGCATTACTATGGGCCTGAGACTGGTGATCAGGATCGATGAGACAAATAAAGAATCGATTTTAAGTTCTTTTGAGATCTTCCCTTAGACGGTTGGGTGGGAAATATTTACGCTATAGTCAGTCCTGTGTTCGCTTCTAACTTAGTAACACAGGTCATCACATGCAACCAAACTGTGGGCTAATGTAATAATCTCTTCATATAAGCTCACTGTAAGCTTTGAATAGTAACTAAGTGCCACACAATTCATAGAGCAGAAAAAGTCATTCATTTCAGAAGTCTCTTGATGAAAATTCTCCATATCCAAGTTGTTGAAAGATAAAGTTATCTGATATCGCGGTAGCATTGTCTTGATAATAATATCGTATCACATTACGTAATTCTGACATCCTCTTCCCCTCTAATGCTATATACTCATGTTCTTGGTGTGTTAATACTGTCTTACACGGAAGATTTAATCAAATCTTCGCTCGCGACTCGCGTGTCGATTTCCTTTTCTGAAACAACCTTTGGATAGGTATTCATCTTGCGAAAGCTTCGCCACAACGACTGTGGAATGGTGAGATACACACTTCTCCTTTTGATATAAGAACCGTAGGCCCTCTGTAATTCTTCAATAATTAACATCAATTATCTTTAGAATATTATCAAGAATCTAGTGCATACAGTAGATAAGTTCAAGAAAATTGGACAAACTACATGTGTTATGACATTACATCAGCCATTATACTTTAAAGGTGTAAAAATAGTACTGTAGCTGAGGAAATTTCTGAACTGACCAAAGTTGTACCGCCCTTAGGAGGTTTCGATTTAAATAATTTCTAGGTAACGATTGGATACATTATTTCATTGGATATTGGAAATAGTATAGAAGAAATTTGGGGTATCCTGTACACTAAGAAAACATTAGTGAAAATGCTGAATGGCCATTACTACTCAAGATACTTCAGAAATCACTTGTAGACTTTGCTCGGCGACCTTTATATATTGTTAAGAAGACATTTACAACCCTCTGAGGAGATTACAAAATCTACGATCTGCGATCTTATAAAACAATATCTGGATGAGGAAATTATTATGCAACGTTTACAATAAAATGAAGCTGCATGAAAAAAAAACGATATTGAGGAAATCTCAAAATAAAGACGATGACCTCTACCAAACCGGTAAACTTTGGTTGCAGTATATAGAGAAGGTACGAATCGTATTGGTATTCATCAAAAGGGACTAGATTGAACTGGGAACTAGAAAATTCATTTGTAAGCAATAAAATTAATGCTTCCAATTTTCCAGGGAGCTGTTCATCTTTTCTATGCGAAATTTGCCCATCACAATACTCAGCAGATTGAATCCAATATGAGGGAAGTGAGCAGAGTTAGTTTTATATCTTTTAGGTGTGCTTACTGATAGCACTTACAACACACTCACGTTTTTCTTGATCGTTATTTGATAGATACTGTTTAATCTAAAGAGTTATGTAGTTACGGATAAATTACTTAAACAAAGACTCTTGTTAACACTCGAAGCTATGAAATATGCATTTAGTTAGCGTCCTTGCTGTTCACTAGGTCTTACATACTGATTTGTATAGGATTCAGTATATTCAAGTCTATCATTAGTAATATTTTTCCGAATGTAACCTGTAAAACTTGCTATACAACCCATTATATTCTAACCACCGAAACAGCTTTACGTGGTCCTGAGACTGGTTATCTGATCGAAGAGACAAATAAAGAAGAACAAAACTGTGGTCTATTCAAATAATCTTTTCATACAAACTCACTCTATGCCTTGATTATAAATAAGTGCCACAAATTTTATACAGCAGGAAAGGTCATTCATTCAGAAATCTCTTGATGAAAATTTTTATATCCAAGTTCTTGAAAGAAAAAGTAATCTGATATCACTGTAGCATTGTTACGATAAGGATATCGCATCACATTTCGTAATTCTGACTTACTCCTGCCCTCTAATCTATATGCTAATGTTCTTGGTGTGTTAGTGCTGTATTACTCGGAAGATTAAATCAAATCCTCATTTGCGTATCGCGTTTCGATATCTTCTTCTAAAACAACCTTTTGATATCTATTCATCTTGTGAAAACTTTGTCACAACGATTTTGGAATTGTTAATTACATGCCTTTGCTTTTGTTATAAGCAGTGTAGTTCCTCTGTATTTCTTTAATAACTCAACATCAAATACTAATACTATATTTTCTAGTCCATTGCATACATAAATAACTGCAAGAAAAGTGGACAAAACACATGTGTTATGACATTCATTCAGCTATGTATAAGTAAAAAGTGTTCAAATCGTACCTGAAGCTGAGGAAAATTCTGAAATTTCAAATATTGTACAACACCCCTTAGGAGTTCTTCACTTAGGTAATTTATAGGCACAATTGGATACTTTATGTCAGGAAATTATATAAAGAACTTTGGGGTATCCTGTACGCGTTGAAAACGTAAGTGAATATGCTGAATTGCCATGAATACTCAAGATAATTGTGAACTCACTTCTAGATTTTGCTCGGATATCTTTACATGTAGTTATGAAAGGATTTACAACCCTCTGACGAGATGGCACAATCTAAGATCTGCGATCTTATTCAAAAATGTCTGGATGAGAAAATCAATATGCAACATTTACAAGAAAATGAAGCTGCATGAAAAACAAACGATATCGAGGAAATATCTAAATTAAGACGATGACCTTTACCGAACCGGTAAATTTTGGATGCATATATAGAGAAGGTCAGAATCGTATTGCTATTCATTCAAAGGGACTAGATCGAAAAAAGGACTAGAAACTTTATTTGTTGGCAATTTAATATTTCTTTCATTTTCTCACGCTGCTGGTCATGTTTTCTATGCAAAATTTGCACATCACTATACTAAGCAGATGGAATCCTTGGAGGCAATTACGTTATCAGATGATTACAGGAAATTAATAGCACAAAGAACTTTCACAATTCGCAGAAAAAGAGGCCTTCTGGGGCGTAGATAAAAGTTATATAATATCGTACAGTGCTTAATGAGTCCACAAAATAATCTTGGGGATTAACTCAACGTCAGACACTACGTTAGTAAATTAATCCTTCTTTCCCAAATACTGTTACGATAACAGAAGTTCTAAGGACCTTTATGGGAAAAGGTTTGTCATCTGAAGGGCACGTTGAGCTAACGCCGCCTTCCTTGTGTGATCATATCTCAATCCACATGAATGTCAATTCGACTGCGGCGAATATTACAGAGTCGCTGTGGTTTTGTGTTTTAAAACCCACACGTAGAAGATGGTGTCCTTCTAAACGCAATGGTGTAGACTAAAGATGACAAGTCATATCTGCGTTAAGTACGTATATAAATTATGTTATGCGCTTTTTTCATCAAATATTTTACGGATATAAATTACAATTAAACACGGAAGATCCCGAAAGAACAGAATGAGCTTTCGCGAATTATCTACAACGATAGAATTTAATTCTGCCTTTGAAGCCACGTCAATTCTATCACAGTTCTTGAGACATTTCAAGTGATGCAAACAGATTTTGAAGAAACAAATGTAGCTGTATATGGACAACAGTAATGGAAAAAACTTCTAGCGGGAAATATGTGGCTGTGGATGGGTCTGATTCAGATCTCTTAAGAATCTTCTTAGAAGACTTCATGAGCAGTGGCTGATTCTCTTAACGTCAAATACAAGCAGAACTAAAAGAAAATGCTAGAAATCATTAAATTTTAGAAACTCTAGTGTCATTAAAAAACTGCTTTCACTTTTTTCATGATGCAACAGGCTGTGAATCGACCTCATCTCTATTCAGGAGAGAATAGCTGGCAGCCTACAAGATCGTTCAAAAAAAAAAAAAAAAAAAGAATTCTATAAGTTAGCGTCTTCAACCAATCAGATCTCAATCTATACAAAATGGTCAATATTCGACATTTCTTATTCCCCTGTATGGAGAAGGAAACGTATCCTCTTTGGTATAAGCCACATTAGGTATAACAAGAAAGTAGTAATCATCAGTATCGCCACTTTTCCCCCTACTAACACGGCAGCTGTGAAGCATCATCTCGGAAGTACCTACAAGTCCAGGAGCGAAAAAAATCTAAGCATGAACCCAACCGAATGAGGTTAGTGTATGCCATTTTCAGGACCCACCCAGCTCATATCAGCTCCAGCCGGATAAGCTTACTTACCTGTAGATAAAAAGTGAATCTAAGGTAAGATTGTAAACGAGCCACATTTTAGTGTAAAACCAGGATATTAAGTATTGAAGGTTTTGAGCATTCTGCCAAAGAAGTTTATGTACAAATGCGAGATCGGAAGATAGTCTGATATAGATGATGACGAACAACAGCTGTAGAAAATCATTATGTTATTGACAAAGGCTTAATTGTTGATCCAATCAGTTATGTTTAATGTATTGTAATTATGTCCCCACCTTATAGACCTAAGAAAAATGGACATGAAGACGATCTTGATGTAAATTTAAATGAATTATAATGGCAAGGCATATAACATGGTGGCGGTTTATTATTCTGTTTACATAATTTGGAAACCTTTAACATGAGAGGCATTGGTACCCGATGAGAGAACGAAACTGTAGCAGAACACATTTAATTTGATGAGTTAAACCAACTCATCTAGATATAACATTCGCGTACTACAGTATTACTCAATATTACGTTTATAACAATTGTTTATTTTTTATTGTTGTCTGTTAAGATGTTAAACAACAGTTTACTGCCTAAAAGGATTCTGCCATCTGCAATGACACTTAAAATTGTGTAACTACCATTTAGTTCTCAATTCTCCTACTAAGAATCACAGTTTAACATTCTTAATAAAGAGCAATGTTTAGATATTCCGCACATACAAACATTCCATGTACATTTTTATCCAAGACGGGGTCCTAAGAATGAAAGCTCTACTACACGTCGATCCCAATTGGTTTCAATTTATTGTCCTAGGTTTTTTTACGACATAAGAATAATCAATGCTTACTGCTCAGCGCCTTGTTCCTTTGCGGCTGTACCATGCTGCTTTTCAGACAGAAGCCAACGAAGCTTTCCTATTTTCTATAACAGTTATATTACACTTACTGTAGTAAGGTTGTAAAGGATACACATCCAAGTTGTTGCACTGAAACTCTAGTAGATGATCCTTATGTAATTAGGTATGAGATTATATGGTAGAACCTGTGAGACTAGTCCTGCCGATAACTACTAAAGCTAGCGTAGTAAAGCACTGTTTCACGATACAAAGGAGTTATACGGGCACGGAAGAACAGGAGTAGAACAGAAGCATCAACAAAATTATAAATTGGCAGAATTTTTTTTATGTAGTTAGGTAACTTTGGGAGATTTTCAGTTAACACCTGAAACATGTAAAACTTCTTAGGCTCACTTCCAACATCTCGGACCAGAAGCAATAATTTCTTGTCCTGGGAATAGTGTTCGAGAACTTACTCTCCTGCGCAAAGAAAGTAAATGAGACTGCGATTAACTTTCGATTAGCCAGAAAATTAAACTTGCGTCTATAAAAATTTTCGAGGCGTCTTTTGTAACTTGACTCACTTCTTCAAGATGTTATATTGATAACGCTACCTATCTCTCACAGTGATCTTTAGGCTATAGAACCTTAAAATCTCTCTGGTTTGCACGGTTCATCTACAGACTGCCATAATCGCATACTCTGTTTAAGCTCCTTTCTAGTGGTATATACTCATGTACTTAGTGTGTCAATGCTGTCTTACCCGTAAGAATTAATCGTCTTCACTCCCAAAGCTATACATCTGTGAGACCCTCGTCTTATTCACGTTTTTTTAAAAAGGTACGCCTTTTTATAATGTGAAATAAGTAACACTAAAAGACTACTGCTCCGTTTTTAAGACCTTCACAAGTTTCTGAGGCCTCCGATTCGATGCAGAATCATTTTACTGACTGGAAGCTATTAGGAATTAAGGATTACATGACGATGTCCAATGATGACTTCTAAATTTTCAGAAGGCACTTACAAGCCGCTTAGCCTTAACGAACAACTCGAAAGACAACCCACAAATTTTTAGCACGCCTTTCGCACCCTAAACCGTCACAAAGTCCTTACACTTCTGTTATCGTAACACTTTTTGTGAAATAAGGATTAATCTTACTAACGTAGTGTCTGACGTTGAGTTAATCCTTCACAAAATTTCGTGGCGTCATTAAGCACTGTTCGATAATGATATCCCTTATAACTTCGCAACTTTTTTCTGTGAATTGTGAAAGTCCCTTGAGATCTTAATTTCTTGTAATCATCTGATACCGTAGTTGCCTCCAAGGCTTCCATCTGCTGAATATAGTGATGTGCAAATTTTCCATAGAAAAGATGACCAGCTGCATGAGTAAACGGAAACATTAATTTAATTGCCTACAAATGACATTTCTAATCCCCAGCTCGATCTAGTGCCTTTGGATGAATATCAAGAGGATTCTGACCTTCTCTACATACTGCAGCCAAAGTTTACAGGTTCGCTAAAGGTAAATTTTGAGATTCCTAGATATCGTCTTTTTCATGCAGCTTCATTTTCTTGTATATGTTGCATATTCATTTTATCATCCACAAATTGAAGAATAAGATCGCAGGTGTTAGATTTTGTCATCCCCTCAGAGGGTTGTAAATCTCTTCATAAATACACGTTGGGGTCGCCCAGCAAAGTCTAGAAGCGAGTTCTCAATGATCTTGAGTAGTAATGACCATTAAGCATTCTACTAACAGGATACGCCAAGGTTCTTCTATACAATTTCCTGAAATTAAGTGGAAATTAAGTGGAAATTAAGTGGAAACCTAATAACGGCGGTTCATTTTTGGATGGTTGAGAAATTTCCTTAGTTGCAGGTACGATTTGAACACGTTTAAAGTATAATGGCTGATCTAATGTAATAATACGTGTTTCGTCCCCTTTTATTGTACTTATTTTCTGTATGCAAAAGCGTAGAATAGAATATTGGTACTTGATAATGAATTATTGAAGAATTACAGACGGACTTGTCTGCTTATATCGAAAGTAGAGGTGTGTATCTCAGCATTTCACAATCGATGTGGCGAAGCTTTTACAAGATGAAAGCTATCCAAATCTTGTTTGAGAAAAGGAAATTGACACGCGAGAAGCGAGGGAACACTTGATTAATTCTTCCGAGTAAGACAGCCTTGACACACCAAGAACATGAGTATATAGCTTTAGAGGGGAAAAAGATTTCATAATTACCAAATGTGATACGATATTTCTATCAAGACATTCCTACCGAGATATCAGATTACATTTTCATTCAAGAACTTGGATATACAGAATTTCATCAAGAGACTTCTGAAATGAATGACTTTTCTGCTCTAAGAAATGTGTCTCTCTTAGTTATTTATCAAAGCATACAGTGAGCTTATGTGAAAAGATTATTTGATTAGCCCAGAGTTTGGTTGCTTTGTGATGACCAGTTTTCGAAAGCTGGTAGCCAACACAGTATTACTATACCATAAATATTTTCCAGCTAACCGTCTAAAAGAAGATTTCAAAAGATCTTAAAATCGATTCTTTATTTGTCTCATCGATCCTGATCACGGGTTTCAGGCCCAAAGTAAGGCTGTTTCGGAGGTTACATTATAATGGGTTCCATAGAAAGTTTTACAAGATACAGTCAGGAAAATAATATTAATGATAGACCGGAACGAAGTGAATCCTACTCAGCTCTGTATGTAAGCGCTAGTGAGCAGCAAGCACGCTAATTAAATGCATATTTGATAGCCTCGAGTGTTAACACACATCAGACTAGGTGTAAATAATATATTTGTATGTACACGACTCTTTGGATTAAACATCTTTTATCAGGGTAACAATCAAGAAAAAGGTGAGATCATTATGTTTCCTAAGTAGATTTCTTCAGCAGGAAGCACTCTCAGATAGCATTCTAGTTGCATATAAACGGGAAGTTTAGCTATTGCTTGGTTAACAATGATCAATTAATACTTATGCTTTTCACATTTGGTATCAGAATCTCCTTCAACCCCAAGGGCGCACCTAAAACACACAGCTGTACGATCCGAGGCTATACGTGTGTAATACCCTCGTCTTATTAAAGGGAGAGGTAAATCCACTGATTTTTAATTGGTACGTTTCTCTATAAGGTGAGTTAAGAAGCTCTAAAGGGACTACTGATTCGTTTTTGAGACCTAGCTAAAGAACAAAAGATCCTGCGGCCTCCGATTCGGTGTTGAATTCCTTTACTAGCTGTAAGCCAATGTGAATTAAAGAATACATGCCGATGTCCACTGCTGACTTCTAAATTTCACAGCATTTTAAGAAGGAACTTGTAAGCTGTTTAGCCTTACCGGATATCTCAAAAGGTTATCTCGGAAAACCCTCTCATTATTGGCCCTCCTGTTGCACCCAAAAACCAATAATTAAAAATCGAACATCCCCGTCCAACCTCAAAATTATTTCTCTAATCACTGCATCACTTTAACCATTGATTAATATCCCTTTTGAGATAATGAAAAAACTATTACATTAATATCAAGTGAACTTACTCCTAATGTACTCATTTTGATGTTATTTCTGACGTTACAGATGCATATTACAAAAAGCTTCTCCACCTCAGAGATGCCTGGCCTATCGTTAGTAATCCATCAACTTGTTCTTCATTTGAACGCGCTTTCTCATTACTAGTTTTACGAAAACAATACCTTAATAGCTCAACCTGACATACATTCTTTCTCAGCTAAAGACTTCTTGTTCCACACGTCACTTTGATTAAACTACAAATTTCGAATTTGATAGTCCTAAGGACAATATGGGCTTCCCTAGCTTACCCATTTCAATCCAACCGATCTCGTCGGTTCTACTGCTTGCAAAGTGATTCGATCTTTCTAATGCAAGTATCATGCAGTATCTCGACATTTACTGTTATTATCTTTTTATCAAAATGCATTATAATATCTAAAATTAGTAATACCATTATTTCTGCAGAAAGCCAGAGCCGACAGCCATGTTGATAAATCTTAAATCTTTTGCCATATGAAATTAATGTTTCAACAGATTTTCGTATGATACAGCGTGTGAGTTGCGATTGAAAAGTCCTAATCTCACTACGCTTCTTATCAAAGTTTACCATGTCTGGTTGGTTGTAGTTAATGCTAACTGCTTGCATTCGTTTTGGTAAAAGAACAACAAGTATCACGACATCTCCTCTTAGTAAAATGTTATTTCAATGTTTCGTGATGTCTGTACTTGGTAATACAATTTTCTCTGATAACAGTCAGAAGTATAGATCTAAGCAGATTTCTGTTTCAACTTTCTACTTGCCAAAGTTAACAACTCTTAGGTGGAGTGTGAAGGCAATGTACTCTAGCCAGTTTGCCATAATATTCCGCTCAATGCAGCGAAGACCTATGCAGAATTTTAGAGACGACTTGCTGCTTCATTTTTGTAAAGGAATTTACTAATTAAAAATCGAACATTCCTAAACAACGGAAAATTTTCATCACTGGTGATACCCTCCTCTTATTAAAGGGAGAAGTTAATCCACGATTTTTTAAATTCTACGCAATTACGCCATTGTAAATGTGTCCTGCTATGGTTTCGTTATCTCTTCCGGTATCAAAGCCGCTCATTTATGATATTTAACAAAATATTTAAACATAAAAACACACCACTTTCATATTTTATACCTTGTCTTTATACCTCCATTTAAAGTTACATGAATATCGTCTTCATGTCAGTTTTTTTTTCTAAAAGGCGTGGACGTTATTACAAAATAATAATCATAACTGATTGGACTGTTGTAACGAATTTTGATTCCATTGATTGTGTGGAAACAGTATCATGAAATAACAAAGGGCGTAAAGAAAACATCAAAGTGCCTTCATGGATTGCTCCATATAACAAATTCAAGACTGGCGTAGATCTACTTACAAATTGATGAGCTTATACCCATTCAAGATCAAGGGCAATAAGTGGCATTGGAACTTATTTACGAATGTTGTGGAAACTGCTTTAGTTGCTAGATGGACACTTTATCGGATCTTGCACTTACGTAATTTGGATCTTCTAGAATTTCACAGAAGTGTTACAATGGCATTGCTCTCACAGTCTGCATCGACAAGACTTCGTCCGCGGCTTCAGGGATTGTACAAAAAGTATTCTGAAGCACGGAAACATAGCAAGCATACCACAATACGAAATGAGAAAGGAAAGCAAATATGTCAAGGATGTCAAAAAAAGCCGATAACATAATGTCAAGAATGCCAGGTTGGCTTGAGTGCTGTTCCGTGCTTGATAATTACCATCGTTAGTGTAAAAGTGCGATGTAAATTTGCTAAGACACATTGTAAGGGTATGTAATCTTGCAAACGTTGTTTAATAAAGCTTAGTAAAAAATAAATATAATTGTGTTTAGTTTGTAGTATTGTCAACCCAAAAGGACAATTTCCTATATATAAGATAGGCTGTACAATTCGTACCCCGGTACATACAATCAAAACCTATTTTTCTTTTGTATATGTGTCCTATGTATGAGAAAATATGTAGCACTCAATCAGAAATAGCACAAGAAAAAGTATGGCACCAAATGGGTTAAGTACAACTAAAAGATATGAAACTTACTAGGCTCACTTCCCACATCTTGGACCAGAAGCCCTGAATTTCCTCCCTTGGGTATAGTGTCTGAGACTTGCTCGTCTTGCTGCCCAAACAAAGTAAAAGAGACTGCGATAAACTATCGATTAGTCTGAAAGTTAAACTTACGTCTATAAAATATTTCGAGGAGTCTTTTGCAACCTTGCCTCACTTTTTCAAGACGCTATGTTGATAACGCTGCGTATCTCTCACACTAATCTTTAATCTTATAGAACCTTTAAATTTCTCTAGATCGCATGGTTCATCTTGCACTACAGACAGCCATAATCACACACTCTTATTAAGCTTATTGGAAGATTTGAATTTCTCAATCTTCCCAACGTTTTCTCTCCGGTGAGTGTATTTCTGTTAGGCTTCCGCTCAGGAGCAGACTAGTCCACTAACCGTATTAGCTTTTCAACATCTTTCATATCTGAGACGAACAGATCAACAAAAAAAAAATGTCTGTAATCATATTTTAATAAACTCAACACTACCTCATCTCGCTTGCGTGAATAGAGTTTGCGTGTCCTGTCCACTGAGTAAAAAATATCTTCTCAAGAGCAAAAAGCTTCCCCAAAAAATGTTACCGATTAATCGCCAGCAGTTGAGGCTTACGAAGTGTACTAAAATCTAATACTGAAAAAGACTGTTATTTGGCCTGGTATATTTCCGAACATATAAATGGCCGTTGACCAGAGCCATAGTAGATTTCAAATTAAATTCCTTTTAAAAAAAATAGAAGCAAGTCATGGGTAGAATTTTGCATAGGTGTTCGCTGCATATAGCGGAATATCTTGGCAAACTGCCTAAAGTACATTCCCTGCAGAGTCCAGCTAAGAGCTGTTAACACTGGCAAGAAGAAAGACAAAACACACAGTTGTCTATGGTTTAGACTGTTTTCAGAGAATATTGTGTTACCAAGTGTGGACATCACGAAACTTTAGACAACATTTTACTAAGAGGAGATGTCGAGATACGTGTTGTTCTCTTATCAAAACGAATGCAAGTAGTTGGCATGCACTACAACCAAACAGATAGTAATATTTAATAAGAAGCGTAGTGAGATTAGAATTTTACAATGGCAACTCACTCGGTGTAATTGGCTATTATCTTTTGAAACTTTACATTGATATGGCAAAAGATTTAAGATTATCTACAACTCTGCCGGCTGTGGCTTTCTGAAGAATTAATGGTATTACTAATTGTAGATATCAGGATGCATTTAAATAAAAAGATAATAACAGTAGATGTCGAGATCCGCCATGATACTTGCATTAGAACGAGTGGAATCAGCTTGCATGCAGTACAACATACGAGATCAGGTGGATTGAAATAGGAAAACTACGGTAGTACATATTGTCCTTGGGACATCCAACTTCGAATTATTCCAGTTTAAACCCAGTGACATGTGGAACAAGAAGTCTTAAACTGAGAAAGAATGTATATCAGGTTGAGCTAAAAAGGTATTGTTTTCATAAAACTAGTAATGAGAATGCTCGTTAAAATGGACAAGCTGATGGGTCACTAGCGATAGGCCAGGCTGGTGAAGCTTTATGTAATGTGCATCTGCAACTTCAGAAATCACCTTCAAATGAGAACATTAACAGTAATGTCAATTGATTTCATTGTAATAGTTTTCTACATTGTCTCAAAAGAGATATTAATCAGGAAGGAAATCGATTAAGAGATGCTGTCATTAAACAAAATATTTTTAAAATGGACGGAGATGTTCGATCTAATACCATGGTTTAGGGTACAACAGGCGTGCCAATAATTCGAGGCTTAAACCTAGTAAAGGAATTCAACACCGAATCGAAGGCCGCATGATCTTGTGTAGTTTACCTAGGTCTTAAAAACGAAGCAGTAGTCCTTTTACAGCTAGTTAACCCACCTTATAGAGTGACGTACCAATTAAAAAACCGTGAATTTACTTCACCCTTTAATAACACGAGGGTACAACAGACGCATAGCTTTGGGATCGTACAGCTGTTTGATTTAGGTGGACCCTTGGCGTTGAAAAGCGTTCTGATACCAAATTTAAAAAGCATACGTATTAATTTATCAATGATAATCAAGCAATAGCTATACTTCCCGTTTCTATGCAACTATAATGCTATTTGAGAGTGCTTCCTGCTGAAGAAATATACTTAGCACTCATAACGCTGTCACTTTTTTCTTCATCGTTAGCCTGATAAAAACTGCTTTATACAAAAAGTTGTGTTCTTACGGATATATTATTTATACAGTCTCATGTGTGTTAACAATCAAAAAGAAACATTCAAATCAAAAATAAATTTTAACGGCTTTTCATAGACCGAGTAACTCTCTGATTAAGGTTTAGTGAATCATCATCTTGTAATACCTCATTAAATGTTATTTCACCAGAAGCAGCTCGATAAGTAGCACTAAGAGATGGACTATTTGATTGTACACCGGCAATCATTGTTGGTTTAAAATATATTGTTGTGATGCAATCAGAATTACAGCACTTGTCCCTATGTCTACAACAATTAAACTTAAAACTACAATATACTCAAAGGAAAATAAAAATGCTAAACATGATTATATAAGTCAAAATAGAATACTAAAATACATCATTACTCTGTTTCATTTTCCATTCTTGTTCATTGATTAACCTTTCAACGTCTTAACACGATGGCTGGCATATTGCAAATCTATAACTTCGTATATAATATGACTTGAAGACAAGTTAATAGCATATCCTTAATATTAATCTTTGAGTTTGAAAATATGCAACAACAAATGCTATCATTAAGTAGTGAAAACAGATCTTCACTTGTATTGTTAGTAACATAAATCTCTTAAGAAGTAATCAAAGAATTTGGACCATAAAGTTTACAGTTTTTGTCTAATATCAATTTACCAGTCTTATGAATCAAAACAGTTCTTGACACATCATTACCACATACTATTCTTAATTTTTCAGGGAATGGCGAAGCATATTACCATTCATTATTATCTGAAGAAATCCACAAAGGGAATCTATCCAAAGGTACTAGATCGAACAGGGGCTCGAAACATCATTTGTAGGCTATGAAATTAATGTTTCCGTTTTGGCACGCAGCTTGTCGTCTTTTCTAAACAAAATTTGCACATCACTATACTAAGCATATGGAATCCTTGGAGGCAAATACGGTATCAGATGAATTCAAAGAAATTAACAACTCAAGGATCTTTCACAATTCGCAGAAAAAGTGCTTAATGAGGCCACGAATATATCTCTTCTCAACGTTTTCTCACCGGTGAGTAAATTTCTGGTAAGCTTTCGCTGAGTAGCAGACTAGTGCACCAACTGTATTTGCTTTCGACCCCTTTCATATCTGAGACGGAATGATCAACAAGAAGTATTTATGTAATCTTGTTTATTAAATTCAACAGTACCTCATCTCGCTGACGTGAATAGAGCTTCCGTGTCCTGTGCACCGACTCAAAGGTATCTTCTCAAAAGCAGAAAGCTACTCCACAAAATGTACCCGTTTAATCGCCAGCAGCTGAAACTTACGAAGTGTACTCACCAAACACTGAACTAGACTGTCATTTGGCTCGGTATGTTTGCAAGCATATCCATGGCCGTTGACGAGAGCAATCCTAGATCACCAAGGAAATTCCATTACAAATTAGAAGCACTAAATCATCTGTAGAATTCAGCATATCTTCGCTGCATAAAAAGGAATATCACAGCAACTGCCTAAAGTTTATATTTGCACAGTCCAGCTGAGAGCCATTAACACTGGCAAGAAGAAAGTCGAAAAGCATAGTTATGTGCTTAGAACTATACTTCAGAATGTTTTCAGAGAACATTGTATTACTAAGCGCAGACATCGCGAAACATTCAGATAATATTTTACTAAGAGATGTTGAGGTACGTGTTAAAACCAATGCAAGCAGATAGCATTCACTAAAACAAAGCAGACATAGTGATATTTGATAAGAAGGGTAGTGAGATTAGGATTTTTCAATTGCAACTCATAAGCTGTAGTAGACTAAAATTAGTTGAAAAATTACTTTGATATGAAAAAAAAAATAAGATTTATCTAGAAGGTGTAGGTGTGGCTTTCTGCAGCAATAATGTTATTACGAATTGTTGATATCAGGATGCATTTAGATAAAAAGTTAGCAACAGTAGATGTCGAGAACCCCCATGATGCTTGCATTAGAACGAGTGGAAACAGTTTCGTGCAGTACAACGGACGAGTGCGGGTGGATTGAAATGGGAAAACCACGGCTGCTCATATAGTCCTCAGGACTTGCAAATTCGAAATATTCGAGTGACACGCGAAACGCAGTGACTTGCGAACAAGAAATCATTAGCTGAGAAAAAAGTAATAGCACAGTGAGCTCGTAAGTTATTGTTTTCGTGAAATTAGTTAAAAGAAATTATGTTAAAATGGTTGACAAGTTGATGGGTCACTGACGTTTGGGCCTCGCATCCGTGAGCTGGTGAAGCTTTTTGTAATATGCATCTGCAACGTCCCAAATCACCTTACAATGATAACATTAAAACGTTAACGTGGATGTCAATTGAATTCATTCTAATAGTATATTACATTGTCTTAAAAGAGATATTATTCATGAAAGGGGGCGATCTCTAAGTGATGCGGTGACTAAAGAAATAATTTTCAGGATGGACGGGAACGTTCGATTTTTAATTAGTGGTTTAGGGGGCCACAGCCGTGCCAATAATTCAAGAGTTCTCTTTCGAGGTGTGCGGTAAGGCTAAACGGCTTCGACGTTCCTTCTTAAAATGCTGTGAAATCTAGAAGTCAGCGGTGGACATCGCCATGTATTCCTAAATTCCTATTGGCTTCCAGCTAGCAAAGGCATTCTATACCCAATCGGAGGCCGCAGGGTCTTGTGTTGTGTACCAAGGTCTTAAAAACGAAAGAGTACTTAAAGCTACTTAAATCACATTATACAATGGCGTAGCATTTGAAAAACCGTGGATTTACTTCTCCCTTTAATAAGACGAGGGTATCACCCTTGATGAAAATTTTCCGGAAAATATTCCGATTGAAAAAAACAAACTCCAGTTATTCCTACATTGTTGTATAGCCGTGATGTGACGTGGAAAATTATCTTCTAAACTTTTCAGGAAAATTTTCCGTTAACAAATATCAGTGATCAAGTAACAATTCCTCAGTATTCATAAAAATTATTGAAATAATGTATAGAAATGTTAAAAAGATAGATCGTTTAATGAATCTGAAAATTTTCTTAGTCCAGACAATTTTAAGTACTATGTAGGAACATGTGAAACTATTTTTCATGAATCGTAGAATTGTATGTCCTGTACAGCGATGAAAATTATCCGAGTCATAAAAACATACTCCACATTCTTACATCGTTGTTTAGCCGTGATGTTAGCTTGAAAATGTTCTTCTATATTTTTCGGAAAATTTTCCGCTCTTAACAAATATCAGTGATCAAGTAAGAGATCCTCAGTATTCATAAAATTGATGAAATCAGGTATAAAAATGTTAGAAAGTGAAAGATCGTTTAAAGAATCTGAATATTTTCATGGCTCACACAATTTTCAGTACTATGTAAGAACAAGTGAGACTGTTTTATAAATCGAAATATTTTGTGTCTTGTATGGAAAAATTGAAGAAATTTTTGAGTCTAAAACTTTTCATTATTTTGAAAGAAAAAGTAAAACAACTTTTTGTGTATCGGAAAGTTCTAATGCTCTGTAGAAACAAATGTAAGGAATTTTAATGAATCGGAAAATTTTCATCACAATGTAGAAACAAGTGGATGAAACTTTTCATAAGCCGTACAATTTTTGATATTAGGTGGAAAATTTTAACTGCACATTCAGCTACAAAATTGAATTTCTGTAGAGTAAAATTAATTGCACTTGTTTCTATAGAGCAACAAAACTTTCCGATTCCCTAAAAGCTGTCTTACCTTTTGCTTCAAATTATGAAAATTTTCCGAGTCATAAATACTTTTATTTTTCCATATAAGACAGAAAGTATTTCCATACATGAGAAATTGTTTAACTTGTTCCTACATAGTACTGAAAATTGTCTGAGCCATGAAAATTTTCAGATTCTATAAACGATCTTTCATTTCACATTTCTGTACATTTATGTACATCCAACCAATTTGATGATTGCTGAGGAATTGTTACTTGATTACTAATATTTTTCAAGAATTAAAAAAAATATCGGAAAAATATAGCGGAAAATTTCACACCTCACATCACCAGGTATCACAGACGTATAACTTAGTGAACGTATAGTAGTTTGTTTTAGGTGGGCCATTGGGACTGAAAATGGTTGTGAAACGATATGTAAAAACAAAAGTATTAATTTATCAATGATAGTCAAGCAATTGCTATAATTCCGATTATAAGAAACCACAATACTAGTTGAGAGTGCTTCCTGGAGAAGAAATCTTCTTAGCACTTATAATGCTCTCACTTTTATCTTGATAGTTAGCCTGATCCAAACTGTTTTATCCAAAAGATTCTTACGGATAAGTCACCTGTGTGTTAAGACTCGAAGCTTTCAAATATGCATTTAATTAGCGTCCTTGCAGCTCACTAGAGCTTACATACAGAGTAGTGTAGGATTCACTAGGTTCCGGTCTTGATTAAAAATATTTTCCCGATCGTATTCTGTAAAACTTTCTATGGAACTCATTTCATTCTAACCTCTGAAACAGCCTTACTTTGGGCCTGAGACCGGTGATCAGGATCGATGAGACAAATAAAGAATCGATTTTAAGCTCTTGAGATCCTCCCTTAGACGGTTAGGAGGAAAATATTTACGATATAGTCAGTCCTGTGTTCGCTACTAGCTTTGTAAAACAGGTCATCACAAAGCATTCATACTGTAGCTAAAAAATAATCTTTCATATAAGCTCACTGTGAGCTTTGAATAGTAACTAAGCGCAATCATTTCAATGAGCAGAAAAAGTCGTTCATTTCAGAAGTCTCTTGATGAAAATACTCCATATCCAAGTTCTTGAATGAAAAAGTATTCTGATTTAACGGTAGCATTGTTTTGATAAGAATATCGTATCAAATTTCGTAATTCTGACATCCTCTTCCCCTCTAATGCTATATACTCATTTTCTTGGTGAGTCAATACTGTCTTACTCGGAACATTTAATCAAATCTTCGCTCGCATCACGCGTGTCGATTTCCTTGTCTCAAATAACCTTTGGATAGCTATTCCTTTTACGAAAGCTTCGCCACAACTACTCTAGAATGCTGAGATACACACCTCACCTTTTTATATAAGAGGTAAGGGCCCTCTGTAATTCTTCAATAATTAATATCAATTATCTTTACTATATGTTCTACTCTTGTGCATAGTGTAAATAAGTGGAAGAAAAGTCGACAAAGAACATGTTATGACATTAGATCAGCTTTCATATTGGAAAGCTGTTCAAATCGTACCTGCAACTGAAGAAATTTCAGAACTGACCAAAGTTGCACCGCCCTTATTAGGTTTACATTTAAGGAATTTCTAGCCACGATTGGAGTAGTTATGTCAAGAATTGGTATAGAAAATCTTTGGGGTAATATGTACGCTAAGACAACTTTAGAGAAAATGCTGAATGGCCATGCCTAATCAAGATCATTGAAAAGTCGCTTCTAGACTTTGCTCGGCGATCTTTACATCTGGTTATGAAGGCATTTAAAACCCTCTGAGAAGATAACAAAATCTAGGATCTGCGATCATATTCGACAATGTCTGGATGAGGAAATCAATATGCAACATTTGCAAGGAATTAACTTGTATGAAAAAAACAATGTCGTGGAAATCTCAAAGTTAATACGATGACCTAAACCGAAGCGGTAAATTTTAGCTGCAGTATACTGAGAAGGTCAGAATCGTATTGCTATTATTCCAAAGAGACTGGATCGAAAATGGGATTAGAAACTTCATTTGTTGGCAATTAAATTAACGCTTCTCTTTTATCACGCAGCTGGTCATCTTTTCAATGCAAGATTTGAATATCACTGTACTAAGCAGATGGAAGACTTGGAGGCAACAACGGTATCAGAGAATTACAAGAAATTAACACTTCAAGGAACAATCAAAATTCACAGAAAAAGAATTTTTCTGGAACGAAAATCCAAGTGATATGAATATCGACCAGCTTAATGAAGGACACGAAATTTTCTGGTGGATTAACTCAATGTCACACACTACGTTAGCAAGATTAATCCTTCATTCGAAGAGACTGTTATGATAACATAAGTTCTACAGGACTTTTGTGGGAAACCGTTAGTCATCTGAGCGGCAGATTGAGCTAATGTCACCTTCCTTGAGTGATAATAACTCATTGCGCAAAAATATCAATTCGACTGAGGTGAATATTGCAGTCTCTGTTGACTTATGTTATAAAACTCACACGTAGAAGGAAGAGTCCTTCTACACGCAATGTTGTGGACTAAAAATTTTAAATAAATTCTGTGTTAAGTACGTATATAAATTTTGTTTAGCGCTATTTTCACCTTATTTTTTATGGATATAAACTACAATTAGACACTTAGAGTACCGAAAGACAAGAAAGAGCTTTTGGGAAATATCTGCAACGATGGAATTTCATTCTGCCATTGCAGCCACGACAATTCATCACTGTTCTTGAGATACATGGAGATCAATAATAGACGAATTCAAATAATGCAAACATTTTTCCAAGGAGCAAAAGATGGACAGCAGTAATGGACAGCAGTAATGGAAGAAACTACAACGTGAAATCTGAAGCTATTCAAAGATCTGATTCAGATCCTTAAGAATCTTGCTAGAAGACTTCATGAGCAGCTACTGATTCTCTTAAGGCCACAAACGAGCAGAACTGAAACGAAATGATATGAAATACTTACATCTAATGAAACTCTAGGGTGATTAAAAGACTGCTTTCAATTTTTTCATGATGAAACAGGCTGTAACACGACCTTAGCTATAATCAGGAGAAACAGTTGGGAGTCTTAAAGATCCTCCTAAAAGAAAAAGAATTGTGATAGTCAGAGTCTTCAAACAACTAAATCTCAATCCTGAGAAATTGGTCAACATTACACAATGCTTATTCCCTATTATAGAGAAGGAAACATGTCCTCTATGGTATAAGGGACAGTTCTTGTATTACCTGAAGTTGCCATATCAGGTACAACAAGGAAGTAGTTACTAAGATTCAATATGGGCACTTTTGCCCCTACTAACGCGGCAGCCGTGCAGCATTCAATTCGGTAATACCTTCAAGTCCAGCAGTGAAATGGCCTAAGCATGGACCCAATCGAATGAGGTTTGTGTGTCAAAGAGGATATCCGAATTCCGGGATCCACACAGCTAGCTAGCATCAGGTGCAGCCGGATAAGCTTACTTAGCTGCAGATAAAAAGTGACTTTAAGATGGGATTGTAAACGAACCACATGTTAGTGTAAAACTGCCGATATAAAGTATTCTAGGTCTTGTGCATTCTGCCAAAGTAATTGATGCACCCATGGTATATTGGAAGACAGTCTGATATAGATGATCACGAACAACCGCTGTAGAAATTCATACGTCATTGACAACGGCTTTATTGTTGATCCAAATATTATGGTTATTATTTAGTCTTATAGAAAAAACAAAGTGGACATGAAAACTATATTGATGTAACTTTGCTACCTGAAGAGTAAGCGAAAACTTAGCAAGACAGATTTAATTTCAAGAGTAAAACCAATTCATTTAGATATCACTTTCGCGTACTAGAGTATCATTCAAATAATGATTATAACAATTTAAATGAATTAGTTGAGCTCGTTAAATTATATTAGTCTTGCTACGATTTCGCTTCTCTTCGGGTTCCAAAGCCGCTCGTGTTAGAGGATTCCAAACTATGTAAACGGAATAATAAACCACCTTCATGTTTTATACCATGTCTTAAGCCTTTATTTAGAGTTAGGTTAAAATGGTCTTTATGTCCATTTTGTTAGATCTATAAGGCGGGGACGTTGTTACAAAATATTGATTATAACTGTTTGTATTAACAATTAAGTCGTTCTCAAAGAGTTATTGGTTTTCTAAACGGTTGTTCGTCAACTTCTATACTAGATTAACTTCCGATCTGCCATATGTACTACCATGAGCAAAATAAATGACGCGTCTCTTTATTTTGAAGTATTTTGAAAATATCTCCGTTTTCTTTATATGTTCGAAATCTCGGAAGGTTTCCCCAGCAGGACAGGTTAATAACAAACCCGTTTTTAATATTTGTGTTAGATATTAGCTTAAAATAAAGAAATTAGTAGCAAAAAACATTAAATCGACAGAAATCTCGAGAATTACCAACTCTGCTAAAGTGGGAAATTTTCAAGAACGCGAGGGAATTCTGCAGTTCAACACGAAGCAGCGACATCTATGTCAGTGAGAGAAGCGTGGATTAGATCTACAAACGAAAATTTTAACGAAATATTTCTAGTATGTCTTATTATATGCATTATCAGCGAACTCCAAATATATGAATCTATGCTAAGTATTAACGTATAGATAGTGCAAATAGTGGAAATTACCTATGGAAAAAGACGAATTGTTAGCCCAATCGTAATGAAAAATCGTCTTTACTGTAGAACAGATTCAGCTTACGTAAGAAAGCAAATAGCTCAGTTAGATAAAGCAACGAGTTTGTATACCGAA
Organism: Thermobia domestica; assembly: GCF_964235325.1. Taxonomy (NCBI): domain Eukaryota; kingdom Metazoa; phylum Arthropoda; class Insecta; order Zygentoma; family Lepismatidae; genus Thermobia; species Thermobia domestica. Next base: position 178,359,880 of record NC_137461.1, on the reverse strand, counting down.
GGTAGACGGTTCGAATCCCGTGAAGGACTGTTGTCATTTTTATCACTAAGGTTATTTTATTTATTTTTTATTTGGGAAAGAATCAAATTGTAACATATGTGTAAAACTCATGACGTTACCAAAAAAAAAAAAAAAAAAAAGAGAAAATATCGTCGCATTTGCATTAGTGTCTCTAATTTTTGTTTGCAAACAGATTCGTAATTATTTCCCCTGTGCTCACTGATGCATAACGAATGTTTTCCAGTGAATGTTAATTCTAATTTGGAGAATTTTATAGTTTCACAATTCCTCACTACATAGTCTTCTATCTACGTGTTTGGATATTTTGATAACAGATTTCCCTATTAAATGTTTAATTTTCTCTATAAATATTTGTCTTAAATTGAAATTGTTTTGAATTTACTACATAAGCAAAGTTGCCCGAAGGAGGAGAGCTCAAGTAACAGATATTCTACGTAAAAGCAACCTATTGTAGAATGATGATGCTTCTTACCTTCAGCACATAATCTTAACGTTAGAGTGTCAGAGAGAGAAAAATCCTGTTTTTCCTCCCCTATGACCACTCATCTTAAAGCTCTACCTATAATGATTCGTGTCACATACTTTCGGCTCTCCAAAGACATTCATATTTATTATTATTATTATTATTATTCCTGTGACTTTTTGGCGCCCTTCCCCTAGTAGTAGCCTATATTTTACATTTTATCATAGTGTTTTTAATAGTTTAAACCAGGAGCGTCATTTCAGATTTTGCTTTGGGGGGGGGCAAGACCTCTTGATATAAGTAAAATTTCGCGTTTTTCACTGATTTACTACTATTCTAATGATAAACTCTATATACATCTCAAACTCAGGGGGGGGGGCAAATGCCCCTCCCTGCCCTCCCTAAATGACGCCCCTGTTTTAAACCCATTTTCAAAAAGAAATCCTTACCTAGGAAAACTTCACAAAGAATATGGCCCGCTATAAACAATACCAACTCCACCCCCCCTGGTCTAGTGGCTAGCACGCCTGCCTTCTGTGGTACCGGGTCCAATTCCCGGTGGTGAGCTCCTCCGTGGCTAAGCGGTTAGCGTACGCGCCTTTGGCGTAGGAGACCCGGGTTCGATTCCCGGCGGGAGCTCATGTGGTTCGGATTCCACGTTAATCAGTAGGTCCACGTCTCATATAGCCTCGCTGCTGAAAGGGACGCTAAACTAAAATCAACTCAACCAATTCCCGGTGGATTACTGTTGAACGATAAAAGTGGTTCGGATTCCACTATAATTAGTATCCACATCTCCCTTGCCCATTAAGGCATAACCGTGGAACGCTAAACTCAAGCAAACAAACAAACAATACTTAATTCCCGGCACTCTTTATTCTACATGCCATCTCTCAATTTTTCGATACAGCCCACTTAGTACTATGAAACTCTCTTCTTCCATAGTGAAATGGAAAAAGATCATATAATTGCCACTACTTTACAAGAATATAAACCAAAAACGTCAGTAGAAAGCACATTATAAAATTTACTTTTTGAGGCTCGTTTTGGTGCCCTGGTGCCCCTCTTTCTCTGGCGCCCCGGGCAGTCGCCCGGCCCTTAGTCCGCCCTTGAAAGTACGGACGCATAACTAAGGACTGCGGAGGAGAGGTTAACCTTCATGTTATGCCACTGGTTTGACATGTTTGAAATATTCAGTAAGTGATCGGTTAGTGAAATAATTTCGACAGTTACTGATGTTTAAAGTTTAGCTAAGACAAAGCTACCTAATCAAATACATTTGATATCGGGATGTCACAATTTGATTTTTCCTCACATAAAAAAGATAAAAACAATAGTAATAAATACCCTTACTCGTACTGGGCTCCTAACTAACTAACAACCTAATTCTTACAGACTAGTTGCTCTGACCAACTGAGTTTCTATTTCTTACGCGAAAGAAGTCTGTTATATTAAGAGGCATGCTTTTCATTATCAAAACTGTTCGAAGTAATACGAACATGGCTTAAGAACAGAGACGGAACTGAATTACCACTCGATTGACTTTGAGGGCAAATCACCAAAGCGTAAAGACGTAAGTTCAGCATGCATTTCTCTGGAGTTGTGTTCAGTATTCCTATCTGCCAGTCATGCTTGTTCGTAGGAGTAATATGTTACAAACCTGACCTTTCGATACAGCACAATAGCAAAAGAATAAAAGGGAAGGAATTCTTGCCCTTGTGAACGTTGGATACCACCATGTGCAATAAAACTGTCGCGTCTCCTTGAAGTGATATTTTATCGAAAATAACTCGTTTTCCTTTGTATAGTCTATCCGAAGTTTTTGAGGGTTTCAAAATGAGGAAATGTTACTGACAAACAAGGACGCATTCAGGGGTGGGTCCAGGGGGTCCGGACCCACTCTGAAACCCCAACTTTTCTGTAAATTTAGCCTAATTTTGGGGATTATCTTTTAAAATTTTATTATAATTTATCCTAATATTGAAGTCGGACCCCTCCCGAAATAAATTACTGCATACGTGTCTCTGACAATTTTCAATATATTCGTTAAATAATAAAGTAAAATAACTAAATTAGGAGCAAAAAGCTTTAATAATAATAATAATAATAATAATAATAATAATAATAATAATAATAATAATAATAATAATAATAATAATAATAATAATAATAATAATAATAATTGAAGTGAGCTTAACGAGTTTCAACCGTACGACTCAACCAACGTTTGGGTGCCTGTTCGTTCGTCTGCTCCTCTCATAAAAGACATTTCATTTTAATGAAACTAGTAAGTGCCTTCTTTTAGCTCTGCGGAGTAACTATTGCTTGGAATATGAATCTGCAAAACATAAGAGGTAAAATTAACCAAATGGTGCAAGTTTCCACTTATATATATAAAACAATTTTGCAATATCAACTACGTGAATCTTGTCCCATAAAGAAGCCGAAACCCCTACACCGAAGAGCCCTCCGAGATTTGATCATTGTCCACACGGACTGAAATTGTCATTTGAAGCCAAGACTTTAATATGAAGCCAATAATTTCTTTAAAATAGACGGAAAATTCGGAAGTTATAAGCATTTTCATATTTTTGCCTTTTCCCATAAGGGAGCCGTAGCCCCCTATACTGAAGAGCCCTTCCCCCGGAGATTTGATCATTGTCCACTCGGACTGAATTTGTCATTTGGAACCAACACTTTAATACGAAGCAAAATATTTCTTTAAAATAGACGAAAGATTCGAAAGTTATAAACATGTTAACAATTTTGCCTTTTCTCATAAGGGGGCCGTATTAGCCTACACTGAAGAGCCCCACGAGATTTGATCATTGACCACTTGGACTGAAACTCTCATTTGAAACCAAAACTTTAATATGAAGCCAAAAATTAAACTTTTACATCAATTTAAACTGACTGGGTTCCGGTTCCCCCCACTATTGTTTAGTTTAGTTAAGTGGTAATTTGTGACAGCTTCACATCATCAAAAGAATGTTTCACTTCCCCTCCCCTCCCCCAGGAGTTCGTGCTGGATCCACCACTGGAATCAATAGACACTCTTCCTATTCTTTTTGTCACCCTTGATTGTGTAGGGGCTCCTTCGTACAAATAAAGAAGCGGTAATATTACAATCAAGGGGCGCTATATATTAGGTATTCTTTTAGTTACCTACCCCTATCCGCACAGGGCCATCTTTCGTAGAATAAAAAATATTACGTGATATTCCAATCATGAAAGGGGAGAGAATGCTGTAAATATATTTCTTATTCATTTTGTCTGTCCTGCTTATCAAAAATTACTTTCTGTTGGAAGGGTACTGAAATGAGAGGGGCAAAATAAAAATTCATACCCCCTCCTACATGGTTGCTCAAATAAGTACTAAAGAAAGCATTTTAAACTAAGATACTTAAGATTTAAACTAGGAAACTAAGATATCCTTACATTATGTAAGGATGGCATATTCAGGATTATTATTATTATTATTATTATTATTATTATTATTATTATTATTATTATTATTATTATTATTATTATTTGAATGTTTTTGGAGCACCGAAATTTTGTGAGACGAACAACGATATGTAGAGGTTTAAGATGGGTGGTCATAGAGGAGGAAAAACAGGATTTTTCTCTGTCTGACTCTCTAACGTAAAGATTATGTGCTGAAGGTAAGAAGCATCATCATTCTACAATAGGTTGCTTTTACGTAGAATATCAATTACTTGAGTTCTCCTACTTGGGTCTACTTACCTTATGTAGTAAATTCAAAACAATTTCAATTCAATACAAATACATTGTAAAACTTTTCCGTAATTAAACATCTAGGGAAAATTAAACATTTAATAGGGACATCTGTTATCAAAATATCCAAACACGTAGATAGAAGACTATCTAGTGAGAAATATTGTGAAACTTTATAAAATTCTCCAAATTAGAATTAACATTTACTGGGAAACATTCGTTATGCGCCAGCGAGCATATGGTGAGCAGTGAGCACAGGGGAAATAATTACGAAACTGATTGCAAACAAAATTAGGGACGCTAGTGCAAGTGCGACAACGGCATTTTTTCTTTTTTTGGTATCGTCATGAGTTTTACACATACGTTACAATTTGATTCTTTCCCACATAAAATAAATAAAATAACCGTAGTGTAGTGATAAAAATGACAACGGCATCTCCAGGGGATCGAACCCGCTACCTTCAGCATACAGACTCGTTGCTTTAACTAACTGAGCTATTTGCTTTTTACGTAAACTGAGCCTGTTCCGGTAAACATCTATATTTTATTACGATCGTCCTGCCAATTCGTCCTTTTCCATAGATAATTTCCACTATTTGCTCTATCTTTATGTTAATACTTAGCATATATTCATATATTTGGAGTTTGCAGATAATGCATATAATAAGACATACTACAAATATTCGTTAAAAGTTTAGTTTGTAGATTTAATCCACATTTCTCTCAATGACATAGATGTCGCTGCTTCGTGTTGAAATGCAGAATTCCCTCGTGTTCTTGAAAATTTCCCACTTTAGCAGAGTTGGTAATTCTCGAGATTTCTGTCGATTTAATGTTTTTTGCTTCTAATTTCTTTATTTTAAGCTAATATCTAACACAAATATTAAAAACGGATTTGTTATTAACCTGTCCTGCTGGGGAAACCTTCCGAAATTTCGAACATATAAAGAAAACGGAGATATTTTCAAAAAACTTCAAAATAAAGAGACGCGTCATTTATTTTGCTCATGGTAGTACATGAACTTTGTCAGGATGCACAAAACCTTGGATAACTCATATCGGCTATTTTTTACTACCATGTGCTTCGTTCACAATTCTATCTTGCAGTCACTTTTTATCTATAGGATGTATGTATATATGTATGTATGTACGTATGTTTGTATGTATGTATGTATGTATGTATGTATGTATGTATGTATGTATGTATGTATGTACGTATGTATGTATGTATGTATATATGTATAAGTTTATCCGGCTTCAGCTTATGCTACCTGTGTGGTCCTGGAAATCGTATACATTAATCCCATTCGACTGTGTGAATGCATAGACCACTTCGCTCCTGGACTTGGAGGTACTTCCGAATTGAATGCTGCACAACTGCCGTTTTATAAAGGGGAAAGTGGCCATAATGAAGTATTTTTAACTACTTCTTTGTTTTACCAGGGAGGACATGTTTCCTTTTCCATACACGCGAATAAGAAATGTTTAATTTGACCATTTTGTCAGGATTGAAATTTGGTTGGTTTAAGACTTTGACTAACTTGCACAATAATTTTTTCTTTTGAAGGATCTTTAAGACTGCCAAATATTCTCTCATGATTATAGCGTGTCACGGCCTGTTGCATCATGAAAAATGTGTAATCAGTTTTCTAATGACGCTAGAGTTTCTTTAAACTTAATGATTTCGTAGCATCTCCATCTAGTTCTACTTGTATGTGGCCTTAAGAAAATCAGCAACTGCTCATGATGTCTTCTATCAAGAATCTAAAATGATCTGAATTACAACCATCAACAGCTGCAGATTTCCCGTTTGTAGTTTCTTCCATTACTGTTGTCCATATACAGCCACCTTTACTCCTTCCAAAAGTGATTGCATCATTTGAAGCCGTCTAGTATTGATCTCAAAGTTATTCAACAACTTTGATTGAATAGTCGTCGCTTCAATGCCAAAAATAAATTCGATCGTTCTAGATAATTCCCGAAAGATTTTTTTTTGTGTCTTTCGGCACTTTCCATGTATAATTGTTTTTTATATCCATATAATATAAGGTGAAAATAGCGCTTTACAAAATTTATATACGTACTTAACGGAGATTTCACTTCCAATTTCTAGTCTACACCATTGCGTGTATAAGGACTCTTTTTTCTACGTGTGGGTTTTAGAACACAAGTCAACAGAGACTCGGCAATATACACTGCAGTCGAATTGGTATTCTTGCGCATTGAGATATCACTCTAGGAAGGTGGCATCAACTCAACGTGCCGCTCAGGCTACAAACTGTTTTCCAAAAAAGCCATGTAGAACTTCTGTTATCGTAACAGTATTTGGGAATTAGGATTAATCTTGCTAACGTAGTGTCCGACGTTGAGTTTATCCCTCAGAAAATTTCGTGGGCATTAAGCACGCTTCGACAAATATATCACTTGGAACTTCCCTCCAAAGGAATATTTTTTTTTGCGAAATGTGAAGGCTCCTAGAGTGCTTTATTTCTTGTAATCATCTGATACTGTAGTTGCCTTCAAGGATACCATCTGCTGTAGTATGTTAGTAGCGAACACAGGACTGACTATACCGTAAATATTTTCCACCTAACCGTCTAAGAGAAGATCTCGAAAGAACTTAAAATCAATTCTTTATTTGTCTCATGGATCCTGATCACAGGTCTCTCGCCCAAAGTAAGGCTGTTTCGGAGGTTAGAACATAATGAATTCCATAAAATGTTTTACAGAACCCAATCGGGAAAATTTATTAATGACAGACCGGAAACTAGTAAAAACTACAAAACTCTGTATTTAAGCTCTAGTAAGCTGCATAGGCGTTAACTAAAAGCATATTTGATAGCTTCGAGAGTTAAAACACATGAGACTTTGTATAATAATAAATCCGTAAGAACACAACTCTTTGGATTAAACAGTTCCTATCAGGCTAACGAAGAAGAAAAAGGTGAGAACATTATTGGTGCTAAATAGATTTCTTCAGCAGGAAGCACTGTCAAATAGTATTATAGTTGCATATCGACGAGAAGTATAGCTATTGCTTAATTATCATTAATAAATTAATGCTTAAGTTTTTTACATTTGGTATCACAATTTTTTCAACCCCAAGGGCCCACATAAAACAAACAGTTGTACGTTCCCAAAACTATACATCTGTGATACCATTGTGAAATTAAAGGGAGAAGTAAATCCACGATTTTTTAAGTGGTACGCCTATATATAAGCTGAGTTAAGTAGCTCTAAAAGCACTACTGCTTCGTTTTAGGAACCTAGGTAAAAAACACAAGATCTTGCGGCCTCCGACTGGGTGTTAAATTGCTTTAGAAGCTGTAAATCCATAGGAATTTCGGAATACATGTCGATACCCACTGCTGACTTCTAAATTTCGCAGCATTTTAAGAAAAAACTTACAAGCTGGTTAGGCTTACCGGACACCTGGGAAGAGAACCCTCGAATTATTGGAACGCCTGTTGTAACCTAATCCGTAATTAAAAATTGAAAACCTCCGTCCAATTTCAAAATTATTTCTATAATCACCGCATCACTTAGAGGTCGCTTTCATCCCTGATTAATATATCTTTTTTAGAAAATGGAGAATACTATTACAAAGAAGTCAAGTGACTTTACTGATAACGTTCTCATTTTAAGGTGATGTCAGACGTTGCAGGTGAAAATTTCAAAAAGCTTCACCAGCCTCGGGATGCCTGGCCTATCGCTAATGTACCATAAGCAAAAAAAAAAAATAAATATTAAAGAAATAATGATTAAATTAAAATAGTATCAAGTCAATAACTAAAGGAACAGTAAGTTCTTAAATCAAATTGAAAGTGCAATTAAACGAAATGGTTGCAATCTCTTATTGTCATAAAATGACAATATTTTATTGATGAAACAACTGGCTTACAGTGGTAGTATAGTGGATATTTTTGTAACAATATAAATTATTAAACAGTGAACATCCAAGAGTACTGAATTTATAACCAGACATAGTATGTCAGATTAATGGTATAACAGATCATTATAATTTTACTCAATGCTTAACCAAACGGAAATAAGCTAAATATTTATGTATATGAACTTTGCCTGTCACTTTCGGAGACTTCCTGATATCATGTCACATGCAAAATAGACAATTAAAGTTCTCTGTAGTCATACTTTACCTCATTGCATATTTCGCTTGGTCTTGACTGGACAATGGTCTTTCTTGCGGCATTTGTAATTTCGTGTAAACCACTCCATTGCGATGCTGGATACAGGACCCAGAATGTAGAATGCAGAATGATTTTTTAGTTGCAAACTTGGTCATTTTATATGGACTATTGTCCTTGTTTACTTTAATTATTTTTCATTTTAACTTCGCCAAAAGCCAATATAAAAATTTACAAAATCTTAGGAAAGTCCTAATTACATTTTCTGACAAAATATTGTTGTTATCTAATAAGTATTTTTGAATTTTAATTTACCCTGAGGTTTGCTTTAATCTTTTTCGTGATTTTATCCGAATTGTTAATTACTACTGACAAGCAATGTTATTTGACTACAGGTGATTCTTGACTATTTTGCTTCTGCTTCCAACGATTTCTTGATTACAAGTCCTGTCCTTGTGATCTTTTAAAAATAATGTGATGCGTGTATCCAAAAGTTAGAAAACTTAGTTCCATCTTCACCTACCAAATTGCCATTATAATTTTTATGAAAAAATGATTTTTTTAAATTCTCAGTTCATGGTTTCATTACATTACCCCACCAACTGGAAGAAAAATTCTTGAACAGTACCTTTAGCGTATGTCATTAGTTTTTAAATTCTTAGTTCGAATAAACATTGAATAAATTGACAAACACTAAACACTGTGAAAAACACTGGGGGGTGAAAATAATGTCCACTTGAATGATTGTGGTCTCACTTCAGAACACTGGGAGGTGAAAAACAGGGTCTTCTAATTGTCCTCATCGTGGCCATCGATAAACGAAGAATGTCCCTAGTCACTCCACAGAAATCGAAGTGAAGACTGAATGAAATGGTAGATGATGTGAACTGCAACTGGGCCTCTGTAAATACAGACGCTGAGAGCTGCGACTGACAGTAGGCAACCAATAGTGGTTCCTATAGATGGTCCTCTTCTTGATATGTACTCGGGACCGTAGTGAAGGATGATGAACAGCTACGCATTTGGTGTGGCATTTGGGCGTCACCTTTTGCTGGGAGCTGCGAATTAACGATGTCCTGGCCAAACCAAGGACCCTTGATGACGGATGAAAAACAGCTTGGCGTCTCGGTGTCCGTCGTGTGGACTGGAGGCGAGCTAAAGCTGCGGTGATTGGTTTTCCGAGTTCTGGAATCGAACCCTGGACCTTTATGATGATGGGACAGCTGTGGCACTGGAACATTTCAACAACAACTGGAGCCAAGGGCTGTCAGACTTTGGAGCAACCTTGTGTTGCTGAATGATGAAAGTAACGATGTATCCGTGGTGAAACAGGAACGGGAGGAGATGTTGGCTGTTGTGGTGGTGATTCTGGAACAGCTGACGTAGAAGCTCGGCATAACTGTAAGGACTAGTTGACCATTAGGTGTTCTGGCTCTGGAGAAAGATGGCTGGATCTGCATGTGAGAGGCGCTGGAGAAACAGAAGCGGGCAGGCCAATGCTGGTACAGGAACGTCTGGAAGATGACCCTTGTAGAGGCAGGACGTAGCATCTGGTACTGGACCATCTCGAAGAAGGATGTGCCCATACTGGTGGACTACATTTTGCTGGAGAAGGAACTGGCCTCCTGCAGTGACATCTCTTTGCAGTTGCATAATGACAAAAGAAATTGCATTAGTTTTTTTTATTTTTTTTTTTAAACTTTTCGTGTTTTTGTCGTATTGCAATGCAAGGTAAAGTCAAACAATATCGAAAATTTTGGTGGAAATATGTGTATAACATTTATATTAGTATTATTATTAAAAATATTTTCTTTCTGCAAATATTATATAATAGGAAAAAGGAAATTTTCGCAGCAACTGTGTTTGTTTACTTGTGGTTAATGACCCAGAAACGAAAGAATGACACTCCAACCGTTATTAGATGGAATGTTATGATTAGAATTTTAGCGGAAGAAAGTGTGTTTTCTGAAAAGTGAAAAGTGTCCTGTGATGTTATGTCCTTGTGAGAGTGCGATTGCCTGTGCGTAATTGCGATTGTTAGTGATTTAACTTGTGCTGATGTAGTGATTTATCATATTGTTATTTTGTGCCTATAATGTTATGATTATGATGTCTCAGGTAAGTCCTAAGATAATGAAATTGACGTATACACTGACTTTATCATTTGAGCATAGGAGTTGAATATTAGTCTTCCCCCCACAAAGAAGACTAATATAGGGCGGTAAAATATTCCTGCACACCCCAATTCCAGGGATATTTTACCTCGATCTATCATAAAAGCACGATTCCCACTGACAAAAGAGGAAATTCAAATACAAACCCCCGTGACGCGACTCCCCAAAACGCCACGTTTAGTGAGTATGTTTCAACTCAATTTTGTCAGTACTGTTTATGGTTTGTAACGGAACGAAATATTCAAGCAAAATATACCTGTTATGAAAATGAATAGGATTGACCTGAGAATGATTAGTTTTTTTTTCTTTCTTTCTTTCTTTCTTTTTTTTTTTTTTTTTTAGTACAAGAAACAAAATGTTGAGAGTACTCAAGATGAATTATGTTAATACAATATGAACGAAAACGAGAAACACAGGCGATAGTTTGAGAGAAATAAGCAAGTCTATATTTATATTAATATTATACGATCGAAAACGAGAGACGCAGGCGATAGTTTGAGATAAATAATTAAGTCTACTGTCAGCGATTGTGTATAAGAAAACACGTATACTAGCAAACAAACACTATGCTAAAGTGATAACAAAATTATTACAAAAAATTGAAAATAATTCGATATTGTTGCTATGACACAGAGAAAAACAACATATCTATTTCGCATGTCACATGATAGCATATGTTTGCCTAAGGAGCTATGTACCGTAAGTCAAAAAAATTAAAATATTAAAGAAATAGAAATCAAAATAAATTGTTATATCATAAATTTTGTTATATCATAAATTAAAGTAACAGTAAATTCTTAAATCAAATTAAGAGTGCAATTAAACTAAATGGTTGCAATCTCTTATTGTCATAAAATGACAATATTTTATTGATGAAACAACTGGCTTACAGTGGTAGTATAGTGGATATTTTTGTAACAATATAAATTATTAAACAGTGAACATCCAAGAGTACTGAATTTATAACCAGACATAGTATGTCAGATTAATGGTATAACAGATCATTATAATTTTACTCAATGCTTAACCAAACGGAAATAAGCTAAATATTTATGTATATGAACTTTGCCTGTCACTTTCGGAGACTTCCTGATATCATGTCACATGCAAAATAGACAGTTAAAGTTCTCTGTAGTCATACTTTACCTCATTGCATATTTCGCTTGGTCTTGACTGGACAATGGTCTTTCTTGCGGCATTTGTAATTTCGTGTAGACCACTCCATTGCGATGCTGGATACAGGACCCAGAATGTAGAATGCAGAATGATTTTTTAGTTGCAAACTTGGTCATTTTATATGGACTATTGTCCTTGTTTACTTTAATTATTTTTCATTTTAACTTCGCCAAAAGCCAATATAAAAATTTACAAAATCTTAGGAAAGTCCTAATTACATTTTCTGACAAAATATTGTTGTTATCTAATAAGTATTTTTGAATTTTAATTTACCCTGAGGTTTGCTTTAATCTTTTTCGTGATTTTATCCGAATTGTTAATTACTACTGACAAGCAATGTTATTTGACTACAGGTGATTCTTGACTATTTTGCTTCTGCTTCCAACGATTTCTTGATTACAAGTCCTGTCCTTGTGATCTTTTAAAAATAATGTGATGCGTGTATCCAAAAGTTAGAAAACTTAGTTCCATCTTCACCTACCAAATTGCCATTATAATTTTTATGAAAAAATGATTTTTTTAAATTCTCAGTTCATGGTTTCATTACACTAATGACCCATCAACTTTTTCATGATTTTAACGCGCTTTCTCATTTCTAGTTTTACGAAAACAATACATTAATAGCTCAACCTGATATAATTTCTTTCTCAGTTTAAGACTTCTTGTTCCACATTTCTCTGGGTTTAAACTCAGATATTTCGAATTTGCTAGTCCTAAGGACAATATGAGCTCCTTACTTTTCCCATTTAAATCCATCCAATCTCGTCCGTTGTACTACTTGCAAACTGATTCGATTCGTTCTAATGCAAGTATCATGGCGGATCTCGACATCTATTGTTATTATTTATTTATCTAACTGCATCCTGATATCTTCAATTAGTAATAACATTATAGATAATCTTAAACCTTTTGCCATATGAATATAATATTTTACAGATTATAGTCTTTTTACACCGTGTGAGTTACGATTAAAAAATCCTCATCGCACTACGCTTCTTATCAAACATTACTAAATCAGGTGGGTAGTAGTGCATGCTAACAGCTTACATTCGTTTTGATAATATAACAACACGTATCTTCTTTTCTTGTACTTTTTTTACTATATGCAGAACTGTCGAAATAGGGTATTGGTACTTGATGTAGAATTATTGAAGAATTACAGACGGACTAGTCTGCCTATATGAAAAGGAGATGTTTGTAAATCACAATTCCACAATCGTTGTGGCGAAACTTTCACAAGATGGATAGCTATCGAATGGTTAGTTTGGGAAAAGGGAATCGACACGCGAGACGCGATTGAAGACTTGATTAAATCTTCCGAGTAAGACAGCATTGACACCTAAAACATGAGTATATAGCATTAGAGGGGAAGAGGATGTCAGAATTACGGAATGTGATACGTTATTCTTATCAAGACAATGCTACCGTTATATCACATTTACTATTTCATTCAAGAACTTGAATATAAAGAAGTTATACAGGCCTGGTAGAACATGTGTAGTACACAGACATCAACAATAATATCAATTGACAGATTTTCTTTCTACCTAGGTTATTAGACATTAGGGGACTTTCAGATAAATCCCCCGATATAAATGTTCCAAGGCTCACTTCCCACATCTTGGAGCAGAAGCCTTAAATTACTTTCTTGGGAACAGTGTCGGAGAACTTAGTCACGCAGGACACAGAAAGTAAAGGAGACTGGGATAAACTTTCGATTAGCCGAAAAGTTAAACGCGTCTATAAAAATTTTCGAGGGGGCTCTTGCAACCTTGACTTACTTCATTAAGATTTTATATTGATAACGCTCCGTATCTCTCTCACTAACCTTTAGGCTATAAAACTTATAATCTCACTGTTTCGCGCGGATCATCTTGCACTACATACTACCATTTAGCACACTCTTATTAAACTTATTGGAGGAATTGAATTTCTCAATCTTCTCAACGTTTTCTCAACGGTGAGTAAATTTCTAGTAAGCTTACGCTCAGGAGCAGACAAGTACAAAACTGTATTAGCTTTTCAACACCTTACATACGTGAGACGGACTGATCAACCACAAGAATTTCTATAATCATATTTATTAAAATCAACACTACCTCATCTCGCTGACGTGAATAGAGCTTGCGTGTCCTGTCCACCGACTCTAAGGTGTATTCTCAAGAGCAGAAAGCTACTCCAGAAATTTGTACCCGATTAATCGCCACATGTTGATGCTTACGAAGTGTACTCATCTCTAACACTGAAACAGACTGTCATCTTGAGGTAATTTTTAATTAAGGCATAGAGAGAAACAAGGTATAAAACATGAAGGTGGTATATGAAGGCCACGAAATCATCCGGGGTATTAACTCAACGTCAGACGCTATATTAGCAAGACTAATACTTTATTCCTAAATACTGTTACGATAGGAAAAGATCTACAGGACTTTTTGGGAAACAGTTAGTCATCTGAGCGGCACGTTGGGTGATGCCTCTTTCCTAATGTGATAATTTCTCAATTCGCAAGAATATCAATTCGAATGCGGTGAATATTGCAGGGTCTTCGATGATGCAAACAGTTTTCGAAGGAGCAAAAGATAGCTGTATATGGACAACAGTAATGCAAGAAACTACAAACGGGAAATCTGTAGATGTTGATGGGTCTGATACAGGTCTTTTAAGAATCTTGCTAGAAGATTTCATGAGCATTTGCTGTATCTCTTAACAAACAAGCAGAACTGAAAGGAAATGTTACGAAATTATTAAATTTGAAGAAACTCTAGTCTTTAAAATTCTGCTTTCACTTTCTTCATGATGCAACAGGCTTAGACACGACCTAAGCTATACTCAGGAGTGAAAAGTCCAGGCTACATTAACCTTCAAAAAGAAAAAGGACTGTACAAGTCAGTCAAAATCTTAAACCAACCAAATCTTAATCCTGACGAAATGGTCAAGATTAGACATTTCTTATTCGTCAATATGGAGAAAAAACATATCCTCGCACGTATAAGCCACATCAGGTATTCGTAGGAAGTAGTTACAAAGCTCAATATGGCCACTTTTCCCCCTACTCACACGGCAGCTGCGCAGCATTAAATTCGGAAGTACCTACAAGTCCGAGAGAGAAATGGTCTAAGCGTGAAACCAACGAATGTGGTTAGTGTATACGAATTCCAGGACCCACACAGGTACCATCAGCTCCAGCCGGATAAACTTACTTACCTGTAGATAAAGAGTCAAAGCTAGATAGGATTGTGAACGAGTCACATCTTAGTATAAAAGAGAAGATATGAAGTATCCAATGTTTTGTGACTTCTGACAAAAGTGTTCATGTACAAATGGCATATCGGAAGAAAATCTGGTATAGATGTTGACGAACATAAGCAGTAGAAAACCAAAATGTCATTGACAACGACTTAGTTGTTGATCCAATCAGATCTTATCAGTAAAAATGAAGCCTTTTTTTTAACTTCCGCGCCTTATAGATCGAACTAAATGTACACGAAGACCATCTTGGTATAACTCTGAATAAAGGTATGAAGACAAATTATAAAACATGAAGGTGGTTTAATATTCTGTTTACATATTATGGAATCCTCTAACACAAACGTATTTGGTACCCGAAAAGAAAACGAAATATTAGCAGTACATATTTGATATAACAAGCTAACCCAATTCATTTAGATATCACATTCGCTTACTACAATTTCATTCACTGTATGTTTATAACATTTTTTTTATTATTTGTGTATCTGTTAAGATGTTAAACACCAGTAAATTGACTGCAATGATCCAGCATCGGCATGGACACATAAAATTGTGTAACTACCGTTTAGTTTTCGAGTTTCCTACAAAGAAGATTAGTTTAAAACACTTAATAAAGAACGATGTTTGGATATTGCGTGTAGGCAAATATTCCATGTACATTTTTATCCAAGACCTGATCGTAAGAATGAAAGCTGTGCTACACGCCGATCTCAGTTGGTTTCAACTTATTCCCCTAGATTCTATACGACATAAGGAAAATCAATGATTAATTCTCAGCACCTTGTTCCTTTGCGACTGTACCTAGCTGTTTTTCAGACAGAAGCCCACGAAGCTTAAAAATTATCCGTAACAGTTATATTACGGATATGATCTTAAACTTGTATAGAATATTGGCCTGAAACTCTAGTGGGAGTTGCTTATGTAATTAGATATGTGATTACCTTGTAGAACCTGTGAAACCTGCCTATGAACTACTAAAGCTGGCGTACCAAAGCACTGTTTCGCGACACAAAAGAGTTATACGGGCCAGGTAGAGCAGTTGTAGAACAGAGACATGAACAAATTTTATCATTTGAAAGATTTTTTTTTCATTTGTACTTAGATTAAATTGGGAGATTTTCAGTTAAGTGCACCTGAATAATATAAAACTTCGTACGCTTACTTCCCACATGTTGAACCAGAAGCCCGGAATTTACCCTTGGGATAGTGTCCGAGAACTTGCTCGTCCTTCTTCTCAAATCAAGTAAAAGAGACTGCGATAAACTTTGATTAACCTGAAAATTAAACTGCGTCTATAAGATATTTCGAGGTTTCTTTTGCAACTTTGACCCACTTCATCAAGAAGCTATATTGATAACGCTACGTATCTCTCACATTAATCTTTAGTAAATAGAATTTTAAATTATCTCTGGTACACAAGGTATATCTTAAAGTACAGACTGCCATATCGCACACTCTTTTTATGCTTATTGGTGAATGGGAATTTTTTCAATCATCTCAACGTTTACTCACAGGTCAGCAATACGATTCTGAAATTCACTATATACTACACCGAAATATTACTGGTTCGGAAAAGATCACCGTCTTAATTTTCAGAATTCCTCGATAACGTTCCTCCCCTCATGCCACATCATTTTCTTGATAATCTTGCATATTGATTTTCTCGTCGAGCATGAATAAGATCGAACAACCTGGATTTTGTCATCTCTTCAGAGGGTTGTAAATGTCTTCATATCCAGATGTAAAGGTAGCCGAGCAAAGTCTAGAAATGGGTTCTTAATGATCTTGAGTAGGCATGGCCATTCAGCATTTTCACTAATGTTGTCTTAGCGTACAGGATACCCCAATGTTCTTCTTTGCCGTTTCCTCACATAATGTATCCAATCGTACCTAGAAATTACTTAAGTGGAAACCTCCTATGGGCGGTACAACTTTGGACAGTTCAGAATTTTCTTCAGGTGCAAGTTCGATTTGAAGACCTTTCCAGCAGAATGGCTGATCTAATGTGATTTGTCTACTTTTCTTGCATGTCTACTTTCTTTTCTGTGTTCAGAAGAGTACAATATATATATAGTATTGGTACATGATGTGAATTATGGAAGATATACTGAAGGACTACACTGCTCATATCAAAGGAGTTGTGTGTATGTCTCAATTTTACACTCGTTGTAGCGAAGCTGTCACAAGATGAATAGCTATCCAAAGGTTGTTTGAGAAAAGCAAATCGAGACGCGACCCACGTGTGAAGAAGATTAATTCTTGCGAGAGACAGGATTCACACACCAAGAACATCAGTACATACCAGTAGAGAAGAAAAGGATGTCAGAATTACGAAATGTGATACATTCTTATCAAGACACCGTGATATCTACCGTGATATCAGATTACTTTTTCGCTGAAGAACTTCGATATGGAGAATTTTCATCAAGAGACTTTTGAAATGAATGACTTTTACTGCTCTAATAAATGTGTGGCACTTAGTTACTAATCAAAACATACAATGAGGTTTTATGAAAAGATTATATGATTTGCCTAATGTTTGGTTGTTTTGTGTTGACAAGTGTTGGTAAGTAGGTAGCGAACACAGGACTGACTATACAATAAATATTTTCCACCTAAATGCCTAAGAGAAATTCTCAAAGGAACTTAAATTCGATTGTAAAATCTTTATTTGTCTCATTGATTATATCTCTAGTATCAGGCCCAATGTAAGGCTGTTTTGCAGGTTAGAATATAATGGGTTACATGGAAAGTCTTACAAAGTTATTAATGATTGACCGGAACCTGCAGAATTTTGTATGTTGGCCCTAGTGAGCAGCAAGGACCCTAATTAAAAGCACATTTATAGCCTCGAGTATTAACACACAGGAGGCTTTGTTTAAAAAATATATCCGTAAACACCACTCTTTGGATCTATCAGTTTCTATCAGGCTAACAATCAAGAAAAAGTTATAGTAAGTATAGTAATTGCTTGATTATCATGATAAATAAATACTAATGTTTTTTTTTATTTTGTATCACAATTTTCTTACATCCAAAGGGCCCATTTAAAACAAACCGCTGTACGTTCCCAAAGCTATACGTCATTCATACGCCTGACCTATTAAAGGGAGAAATAAATCCACGGTTTTTTAAATCGTACGCCAATGTATAATGTGAGATAAGTTGCTCTAAAAGACTAGTGCTTCGTTTTTAAGACCCAGTTACACGATAAAAGTTTCTGCGCCTCCGTTTGAAGGTTGAATTCCTTCACTAGCTGGAAGTCATTAAGAATTAAGGAATTCATGCCGATGTCCACTGCTCACTTCCTAATTTCGCAGTCAGAAAAGCAGATTGGTACAATCACAAGCAAACAAGGTGCTTAGCAGCTTTAGCAAAGGTGAGGTAGTCTTGAAATTAATAATTAAGATTATTGGAATTCTTTTTGTTGATCATTCTGATCTTCGAAACGCTAAATCAGTTGGTGCACTAGGCTGCTACTGAATGTTACCAGAAATTTTCACACCGGTGAGAAAACGTTTAGATGATTGAGAAATCCTAATCCTGCAATAAGCTTTATAAGAGTGTGCCATTATTGCAGTCTGTAGTGCAAGATGAACCGTGCGAGCCAGAGAGATTTTAAATTTCTATAGCCTAAAGATTAGAGTGAGAGATACGTAACGTTATCAATATAGCATCTTGATGAAGTGAGTCAGATTATAAACGACGGCTCGAAAATTTTTATAGACTCAAGTTTAATTTTCAAGCTAATCGGAAGTTAAACGCAGTCTCTTTTACTTTCGTAGGGGCAGCGAGACTAAGTTCTCGAACACTATTCACAAGAGGGGAAATTCATGGCTTGAGGTCCAATATGTGGGAAGTGAGCCTAGGAAGTTTTAAATCTTTCAGCTGTACTTAACTAAAAATCTCCCAAAGTAACCTAAAAAAAAAAATCTGTAAATTGATAATTTTGTTGATGTCTCTCTTCTAAACCTGTTCTACCTGGCCTGTATCTTCTTTGTATCGCGAATCAGTGCTTTACTACGCTAGCTTTAGTAATTGATCGGCTGGACTTGTCTCAAAAACCAAGACAAGCGGGCCTGGTTGTACAAGGTACGAAAT
Source organism: Thermobia domestica (assembly GCF_964235325.1). Classification (NCBI taxonomy): domain Eukaryota; kingdom Metazoa; phylum Arthropoda; class Insecta; order Zygentoma; family Lepismatidae; genus Thermobia; species Thermobia domestica. The sequence goes on along the minus strand of NC_137461.1, from coordinate 178,340,813 downwards.
TACCCAATTACCTAAGGTTCACCTACTCGAGTTTAAGGCCAATAACCTGCATGTGAATCCTTTACCAGCTTACGACCATAAACGTAATATAACTGTTAAGCAAAATTGTTAAGCTTGGTCAGTCAGAAAAGCAGCTTGGTACAGCCGCAAAGGAACAAGGTGCTAAGCACATAGCATTGATTATCCTTATGTCGCTTATACCTAGGACAATAAACTGAAACCAACTGGATTCGAGGTTTCTTAGCGCTTTCATTCTTACGACCCCGTCTTGGATAAAAATGTACAGTGGGGGACACTTCTAAATGGTACACCTTAGCCGTAAATCTCCATATGGCTCTATCATTTAGAAGTGTCACCCGCTGTACATGGAGTGTTTGCATCTACGGAATATCCAAAAAATCGTTCATTATTAAGAGTGATAAACTTTGCTTCTTTGTAGGAGAGCCGAAAAGTAAACGGTACTTACACAATTTTAAGTGTCCTTGTAGATGGCAGAATTTTGGAGTCAATCATCTGCTGTTGAACATTTTAACAATTATACAATCAGTCAATAAACAAATATTATAAACGTACAATTGAATTATACTGTAGTACTCGAATGTGATATCCAAATGAATTAGTTTAGCTCTTTAAATTAAATGTGTCTTGCAACGGTTTCGTTTTCTCTGCGGGTACCAAAGCCGTTCGTGTAAAAGGATTACAAAATATGTAAAGAATATAATAAACCACCTTAATGTTTTATACCTTATCTTCATAGCTTCATTTAAAGTTACATCAAGATCGTTTTCATGTCCGTTTTGTTTTTTCTATAAGGCGTGAACGTTATTACATAATAAAATCATAACTGACTGGATCAACAATTAAGTCGTTGTCAATGACACATTGGTTTTCTACAGCTGTTGTTCGTCATCATCTATATCAGATTGTCTGCCGATCTTCCATTTGTACATGAACTCCTTTGGCAGAATGCACAAAACCTTGAATAAATCATATCGGCTCTTTTACACTAACATGTTGCCTGATCACAATACTATCTAGTTGTCACTTTTTTCTAGAGGTAAGTAAGCTTATCCAGCTGGAGCTGATGGTAGCTGTGGGTCCTGGAATTCGCATATCCTCTTTTACACACCAACCTCTATCGATTTGGTTCATGCTTAAACCATATCGCTCCTGGACTTTGAGGTACTTCCGAGTTGGTTGCTCCAAAGCTTCCGTGTTAGTAGAGGAAAAAGTGGCCATATTGAAGTTTCGTAACTACTTTGTTATTATACCTGATATGGCTTATACCAAAGAGGACATGTTTCCTTCCCCGTAAATGCAAATAAGATATGTCTAATGTTGACCATTTTGTCAGGATTGAGATATGGTTGGTTGAAGACTCTAACTTGCACTATTCATTTTCTTTTTGAAGAATCTTGTAGGCTGCCAACTGTTTCTCCTGAGTATAGTTAAGGTCGTGTCACAGCCTGTTCCATCATAAAAAAAAAGTGAAAGCAGTTTTCTAATGACGCCAGAGTTTCTTTTAATTTAATGATTTCATAGCATTTCCTTTCAGATCTGCTTGTATGTGACCATAAGAGAAGCAGCAACTGCTCAAAAAGTCTTCTACCAAGATTCATAAAAGATTTGAATTCGGACATTCAACAGCTACAGATTTCCCGTTTGTAATTTCTTCCATTACTGCTGTCCATATACGACTACTTTTGCTCCTTGTCTATCTCACAATCCACAATGGTTTTGGCGAAGCTTTCACAATATGAATAGCTATCCAAATTTAGTTTGAGAAAAGCAAATCGAGATGCGAGACGCGAGTGAAGACGATTAATTCTTTCGAATAATATAGAACTAACACAGAATTAACACACCGAGAGCATGAGTATATACTATTAGAGGGGATAAGGATGTTAGAATTACGAAATGTGATACGATATTCTTATCAAGACAATGCTAGCGTAATATCAGATTACTTTTTTTTTATTAAAGAAGAAGGATATGGAGAATTTTCACCAAGAGACTTCTGAAATGAATGACTTTTGTGCTCCACGAAATGTGTGGCACTTAGTTACTAATCAAAGCATACATTGAGCTTATATGAAAAGATTGGTGATCAGCTCATAGTTTGGTTGCTTTGCGATGAACAGTGTTACTAAGTTGGTAGCGATTACATGACTGACTATACCGTAAATATTTTCCACCTAATCGTGTATCTCAAATGAACTTAAAATTGATTCTTCTCTCATCGATTAGATCACCGGTCTCACGCCCAAAGTAAGGCCGTTTCGGAGGTTAGAATATAATGGTTTCCATAGCAAGTTTTACACGATACAATCAGAATTAATGATGGACCGGAACCTACAGAATGCTACCTAGTGTATTCCCTAGTGAGCATGTTTGATGCTAACTAAATGCATACTTGTCACCTTTGAGGGTTAACACAGGAGACCTTGTTTGAGTAATTTTTCCCTAAAACGCAATTCTTTGGATTAAACAGTTTGTATCAGTTTAACGCAGATTTCTTCAGCAAGAAGAACTCTCAAATAGTATTGTAGTTGCATATAAACGGGAAGTATAGCTATTGCTTGATTATCATTGATAAATTAATACTTATGTTTTTTACATAAGGTATAACAACCTTTTTCAATACCAAGGGTCGACCTATAAAAATCCGCTGTAAGTTCCCAAAGCTATACGTGTGCGATATCTTCGTCTAATTAAAGGGAGAAGTAAATCCACGGTTTTTTAAATTGTACGCCATTTTATAATGTGAGTAAAGTAGCATTACTACTTCGTTTCTAAGACCTACCTAAAGAACACAAGATCCTGAGGCCTCCGATTCGGTGTTGATTACTTTGCTAGCTGTAAGCCAATAGCAATAATTATTAACTAATACATGTCAATGTCCACTGTTGTTTTCTAATTTCACAGCATTTTTCGAAATAAAACCCTCGGAAGATACATTTGAATCGGTGGACAGAACAAGCAAGCTTTATTAACTTCAGTGAGATAAGGTAGTGTTGAATTTAATAAATAAGATTACAGAAATTATGCTTGTTGATCATTCCATCTAAGATATGAAGGGTGTCGAAGAGCGAATAGAGTTTGTGCATTAGTCTGCTCCTGATCGGAAACTTACCACACATTTACTTACTGATAAAAAAAAGTTCAGAAGATTGAGAAATACGAATCATCCAATATGTATAATAAAAGTGTGCGACTATGGCAGAGTGTAGTGAAAGATGAATCGGGCGAGCCAGAAAGATTTTACGTTCTATAGCCCAAAAGTTAGAGAGAGAGATAGATAGACTTATCAATATAGCTTCTTGATAAAATGAGTTAAGACGGCAAAAAACACCTCGAAATTTTTTATAGACGCAAGTTTAACTTTTAGGCTAAGACCGAACACCTCGGAAGAAAATCCTCGAATTATTGGCACGCTTGTTGCGCCCTAAACCACTAATTAAAAATCGTATATCCCCGTCCATCCTCAAAATTATCTCTTTAATAAACGCATCACTTAGAGATCGCTCTCGTCCCTGATTAATATCTCTTTTGAGACCATGTAGAAACTATTACAATGAAGTCAAGTGACATCCCTGTTAACGTTCTCATTTTAATGTGATTTCTAACGTCGCAGATGCATATTACAAAAAGCTTCAGCGTGTCAGGGATGCCTGCCGTATCACAAGAGTCCCATCAGCTTGTTTATCTTTTTAAAGCGCTTTCTCTTTACTAGTTTTACCTTATAAGCTCACTGTGATAATTTTCTTCTGTCAGCTAAAGACTTCTTGTTCATCACGTAACTGGGTGTAAACTCGAATATTTCAAATTTGCAAGTCCTAAGGACAATATCTGCTTCCGTGCTTTCCCATTTCTATCCAACCGATGTCGTCGTTTGTTGAGCTTTCAAAGTGATTCCAATCGTTCTAATGCAAGTATTATGGCGGATCTCGATATCTACTGCTATTATCTCAGTAGGGACAAAGGGACTAGGTCGTACAGGGGACCAGAACCTTCATTTGTAGGCTATCAAATTGATTCTTCCGTTTCTCACGCAATTGGTCATCTCTTGGATGCAAAATTTGCACATCACTATACTCAGTAGATGGAAGCCCTGCAGGCAAATACGGTATCAGATGATTATAAGAAATTAACAACTGGAGGAAACCACTATTCGCAGAAAAAGAGCCCTTCTGGAGCGAATTTCCAAATGATATAATTATCGAACAGTGCTTAATGAGGTCACGAAATTTTCTGGGGGATTAACTCAACGTCAGACACTACGCTAGCTACATTAATCATTCATTCCTATACAGTGTTACGATAACTGAAGTTCTACAATGCTTTTGTGGGAAACATTTTGTCATGTGTTGCACGTAGAGCTAATGCCACCTTCCATATGTGATGATATCTGAATGCACAAAATGTCAATTCGACTGCGGTGAATGACATATTGGTTTTCTGCAGCATTTCTTCGTCCACAGCTGTATCAGATTTTCTTCCGATCTGCCATTTGTACATGAGATCTCGGGTCAGATACACAAAACATTCAATACTTCATATCGGCTCTTTTATACTAACATGTGGCTCGATGACAATCCTATCTTGCAGTAACTTTTTATCTACAGGTAAGTAAGTTTATCCAGCTGGAGCTAATGGTACTGTGAGGGTCCCAGAATTAGCATACACTAATCTTATTCATTTGGGTTCATACTTAGACCATTTCGCTCCTGGACTTGGAGGTACTTTCGAATTGAATGCTACACAGCTGCCGTGATAGTTGGGGGAAAAGTGACCATATTGAAGCTTTGTAACCACTTCCTTATTATATCTGATATGGCTTATACGAGGAGGGACATGTTTCCTTCTCCATACAGGCGATTAAGAATTGTCCAATCTTGACCATTTTGTCAGGATTGAGATATGGTTGGTTGAAGCCTCTAACTTGCACTATTCATTTTCTTTTTGAAGAATCTTGTAGGCTGCCAGCTGTTTCTCCTGAGTATAGTTAAGGTCGTGTCACAGCCTGTTCCATCATGAAAAAAGTGAAAGCAGTTTTTAATGACCGCAGAGTTTCTTTAAATTTAATGATTTCATAGCATTTCCTTTCAGTTCTGCTTGTGTGTTGCAATAAGAGAATCAGCAACTGCTCAAGAAGTCTTCTAGCAAGATTCTTAAAAGATCTGAATTAGACAATTCAACAGCTACAGATTTCCCGTTTGTAATTTCTTCCATTACTGCTGTCCATATACGGCTACCTTTTGCTACTTGTCTATCTCACAATTCACAATGGTTTGGGCCAAGCTTTCACAATATGAATAGCTATCCATATTTTGTTTGAGAAAAGCAAATCGAGATTCGAGACGCGAGGGAAGACGAGTAACTCTTTTGAGTAAGACAGAATTGACACACCGAGAGAATGAGTATATACTATTAGAGGGGAAAAGGATGTCAGAATTACGAAATGTGATTCGATATTCTTATCAAGACAACCCGTTACGGAAGTTAGAATATAATGAATGGGTTTAATAGCAAGCTTAACAATTTTCCGTAGCAGATTACTTTTTTTTATTAAAGAAGTTGGATATGGAGAATTTTCATCAAGAGACTTCTGAAATGAATGACTTCTGTGCACCACGAAATGTGTGGCACTTAGTTACTAATCAAAGAATACAGTAAGCTTATATGAAAAGATTGTTTGTTTAGTTCACAGTTTGGTTGCTTTGCGATGAACAGTGTTACTAAGTTGGTAGCGATAACATGACTGACTATTCCGTAAATATTTTCCACCTAATCGTGTATCTCAAACGAACATATATTGATTCTTTATTTCTCTCATCGATTAAATCACCGGTCTGAGGCACAAAGTAAGGCCGTTTCGGAGGTTAGAATATAATGTAATACTACGTCGTTTAGTTTTTCAATCGTGAAGATTCGACTATTAGTTAAGAAGATATAGTCAAATCTAACACTATGAATTCGTAGAGGCGGCAATTTTTATAGCCGACATATTGGATTCTCACGATCTGTCAGAGTGATGCCACTTCGATTCCTGCTTAGTTCGATCAGGGAAACTACATATCCGAGTGGCACCTTTTTAACACAAAGTGCAGGATACTTCCCGTTAGATCCCCTACTAAGTAACCTCTTACGGAGGTTAGAATATAATGAATGTGTTTAATAGCAAGCTTAACAATTTCCGTAGCAGTTATATTACGCTCATGGTCGTAAGCTTGTAAAGGATATTGGCCTGAAACTCTAGCAGGTGATCCTTATGTAGTTAGGTACCTGATACCTTGTAGAACCAGGCCTGTTTCTCTTGGCCTGTGAGAGTGGTCCTGCCGATGAAATACTATAGTAAAGGATTGATTCGAGATACAAAGAAGTTTCCCGGGTCCGGTAGATGAGGTGTAGAACAGAGACATCAACAAAACTAATAATTGACAATTTTTTTTGTACCTTGTTTACATTGTGAGATTTTCAGTTAAGTACACCGGAAAGATATAAAACTTAAGCTCACTGCGGACATGTTGAACCAGAAACCTGAATCCTCCCCTTGGGTATATTGTTCGAGAACTTACTCGTCTTGATGCCCAAAGAAATTAAATGAGACTGCGATAAACTTTCGATTAGCTTGAAAGTTAAACTTGCGTCTTTAAAAATTTCCAGGGTCTTTTGCAACCTTGACTCACTTCATGAAGATGCTATATTGATAACGCTACGTATCTCTCAGACTAATCTTTAGTAATTAGAATTTTAAATATTCTCTGGTTCTCAAGGTTCATCTTGCACTACAGACTGCCATATCGCAGACTCTTATTAAGTTTATTGGAGTATTTGAATTTGCGAATATTCTCAACGTTTTCTCACAGGTGAGTAAATTTGTAGTAACCTTCCGCTCAGGAGCAAACTAGTGCACAATCTGTATTATCTTTTCCGACACATTACATATCAAAGACCGAATGATCATCAAGAAGAATTTCTCTAATCTTATTTATTAAATTCAACACTACCACATCTCGCTGACGTGAATATAGCTTGCGTGTCCTGTACACCAACTCAAAGGTATTTTCTCAAGAGCAGAAAGGAACTCCACAACATGTACCACATTAATCGCCAACAGTTGAGGCTTACGAAGTGTATTCATCTCTAACAAAGAACCAAAGTGTCATTTGGCCTGGTATGATTGCGAACATATTCATGGCCGTTGACCATAGCCATCCTAGTTCACCAAGTAAATTCCTTTACGAAAATGAAGTAGCAAGTCGTCTGTAGATTTTCTTCATAGGTGTTCGCTGCATATAGCGGAATATTATGGGAAACTGGCCTTCACACTCCACCTAAGAGCTGTTAACACTGGCAAGAAGAAAGTCGAAACACAAAGATATCTGCTTAGATCTGTGCTTAGATCTATTTGAGAGTGCTTCCTGCTGAAGAAATCTACTTAGCACACATAACGATCTCACCTATTTCTTCATTGTTACCCTGATAAAAGCTTTTTAATCCAATGAGTCATGGACTTACAAATATATTATTTAAACAAAGTCACATGTGTGTTAACACTCTCGGATATAAAATATGCATTTGATTATTGTGCTTGCTGTTTACTAGGGCTTACGTACAGAGGTGAGTAGGATTCACTTCGTTCCGGTCTATCATTATTAATATTTTCCCGACGGTATCTTGTAAAACTTTCTATGGAACCCATTATAATCTTACCTCCGAAACAGCCTTACTTTGGGCATGAGACCGGTGATCTAATGAATGACACAAATAAAGAATCGGTTTTAAGATCTTTTGAAATCTTCTCTTAGACGGTTAAATGGAAAATATTTTTCGTATAGTAGTCCTGTGTTCGCTACCACCTTTCGAAAACTGTCATCACAAAGCAACCAAACTGTGGGCTAATCAAATAATCTTTTCATATAAGCTCACTGTATGCTCTGATTAGTAACTAAGAGCCTCACCATTCTTAGAGCAGAAAAGTCATTCATTTCAGAAGGCTCTTCATGAAATTCTCAATATCCAAGTTCTTGAATGAAAAAGTAGTCTATCACGGTAGCATTGTCTTGATAGAAATATCATATCACATTTGGTAATTATGAAAACATTTTCCTTTCTAATGCTATATACTAATATTCTTGGTGTGTCAAGGCTGTCTTACTCGGAAGAATTAATCAAGTCTTCACCCGCTTCTTGCATCTCGATTTCCTTTTCTCAAACTACATTTGGATAGCCATTCATCTTGTAAATGCTTCGCCATATCGATTGTGGACTTCTGAGATACACACCTCTACTTTTGATATAAGCACAGAAGTCCGTCGGTAATTCTTCAATATTTCAACATCAAGTACCAACACTCTATTCTACGCTTTTGCATACAGAAAATAAGTACAACAAAAGTTCACCAAACACATGTTGTTACATTAGATTAGCCATTATACTTTAAAGGTGTTCAAATCGTACCTGCAGCTAAGGAAATTTCTCAACCATCCAAAAATTAACCAATGTTATTGGATTTCCACTTAATTTCTAGGCACGATTGAATACATTATGTCAGGAAATGGTATAGAAGAACTTTGGCGTATCCTGTTTGGGGTATCCTGTAAGCTAAGAAAACATTAGTGAAAATGCTGAATGACCATTACTACTCAAGATCATTGAAAACTCGCTTCTAGACTTTGCTCGGCGACCTTTACGTGTATTTACGAAGAGATTTATAACCCTCTGAGGAGATGACAAAATCTAGGAGCTGCGATCTTATTCAACAATTTGTGGTTCTTAAAATAAATATGCAACATATACAAGAAAATGAAACTGGATGAAAAAGACGATATCTAGGAATTTCAAAATTAAGACAATGACCTTAATCTCAGGTGCAAGTAGAGATTTGAACACCTTTTCAGTATAATAGTTGATCTAATCTTATAACACATGCGATTTGTCCATTTTTCTAGCACTTATATACTGTATTCAGAAGAGTAGAATATATAGTTTTGGTACTTGATAGTATTGGTATTGGTACTTGTACACTGAAGGACTACACTGCATATATCAAAAGGAGTTGTATCTCACAATTCTAGAATCGTTGTAGCGAAGCTTTTACAATATGAATATCTATTCAAAGGTTGTTTGAAAAAAGCAAATCGAGACGTGAGACGCGAGTGAAGACGATTAATTCTTACGAGTAAGACAGCATTGACACACCAAGAACATGAGTATATTCCCCCAAAAGGGAACTTAAACAGAGTGTGCGATTATGGCAGTCTGTAGATGAACCGTGCGTGCCAGAGATTTTGAGGTTTTATAGACTAAAGATCAGTGTGAGAGATACGTAGCGTTTTCAATATAGTATCTTGAAGAAGTGAGTGAAGTTACAAAAGAGGCCTCGAAAGATTTTATAGAAGCAAGTTTAACTTTCAGGCTAATCGAAAGATAATCGCAGTCTCCTTTACTTTTTTTGGGCAGCCAAAGTAAGTTCTCGAACACTATTCCCAATAGGAGAAATCATTGCTACTGGTCCAAAATGTTGGAAGTGAGCCTAGGAACTTTTATATCATTCGGTGTAAACTGAATTTCTCCCTTGTTATATGCCTTGTCTTTATTCTTCATTTAAATTACATCAAGATCGTCTTCATGTCCATTTTACTTAGGTCTATAAGGTGGTGACGTTATTGCAATATATTAACCATAACTGATTCGATCAACAATTTAGCCGTTGTCAATGACATAATCATTTTCTACAGCTGTTGTTCGTCATCATCTATAACAGACTGTCTTCCGATCTCTCATTTGTGCATGAACTCCTTTGGCAGATTGCTCAAAACCTTTAATATTTAATATCGGCTCTTTTACACTACCATGTCGCTCGATCACAATCTTACCTTACATTCACTTTTTATCTACAGGTAAGTAACCTTATCTGGCTGGAGCTGATAATAGCAGTATGGGTCTTGCTAATGGCACACACTAACCTCATTCAATTGGGTTGATGCTTAGATTATTTCTCTCCTGGACTTGTAGGTACGTCCGATATGATGCTGCACAGCTGCCGTATTAGTAGGGGGAAAAGTGGCCATACTGATGATTTGCAACTTCTTCCTTGTTATACCAAATATGGCTTATACCAAACAGGACATGTTTCCTTCTCCATACACGCGAATAAGAAAATCTTGACCATTTTGTCAAGATTGAGATCTGGTTCGTTGAAGACACTAACTTATACAATTCTTTCTGTTTTTGAACGATCTTGTAGGCTGCCAGCTCTTCTTTCCTAAATATAGATGAGGTTGATTCACAGCCTGTTGCATCATGAAGAAAGTGAAAGAAGTTTTTTAATGACTCTAGAGTTTCTATAAATTTAAGGATTTCCTTCATATTTTTTTAGTTCTGCTTGTATGTGAATTTTTCTAACAAGATTCTTAAAAGATCTGAATCAAACCCATCCACAGCTACAGATTTCCCGCTTGAACATTCTTCCATTACTGTTGTCCATATACAACTGCCTTTACTCTTTCGAAAAGTGATTGCATCAGTTAAAGCTGTCTAGTATTGATCTCAAAGTTTTTCAAGAACTGTGATTGAATTGTCGTGGCTTCAATGGGGAATTAAATTCGATCGTTCAGATATTTCCTGAAAGATATATATATATATATATATCTATATCTATATCTATATATCTATATCTATATCTATATATATATATATATATATATATATATATATATATATATATATATATATATATATATATATATATATATATATATATATATATTGTCTTTCGGCACTTTCCATGTCAAATTGTATTTTATATCCATAAAATATAAGATGAAAATAGCGCTTCATATAATTTATATACGCACTTGACGCAGATTTCACTTTCCATTTTTAGTCCACACCATTGCGTGTAGCAGGACTCTTTTTTCTACGTGTGGGTTTTAAAACAAGTCAACAGAGACTCGGCAATATTCACTACAGTCGAATTTTTGCCAATTGAGATATTATCACACTGGGAAGGTGGCATCATCTCAACGTGCCGCTCAGATGATATACCGTAAATATATTCCACTTAACCCTCTAAGAGAAGATCTCAAAAGAACTTAAATCGATTCTTTATTTGTCTCATCGATCCTCATTACGGGTCTCAGGCCCAAAGTAAGACTGTTTCGGAGGTTAGAATAAATTGGTTCCATAGAGAGTTTTACGGAACCAAATCGGGAAAATTAATTAATGATAGACCGGAACCTAGTGAATCCTACACAACTCTGTATGTAAGCTCTAGTGAGTTGCAAAGACGTTAACTAAATGCGTATTTGATAGCTTTGAGAGTTGACACATATGATAATTTATATAAATAACAATTCCGTAAGAACATAACTCTTTGGATTAAACAGTTCCTTTCAGGCTAACGATGAAGAAAAAGGTGAAACCGTTATAAGTGCTAATTAGATTCCTTCAGCAGGAAGTACAGTGAAATAGTATTATAGTTGCATTTAAACGAGAAGTGTAGCTATTGCTTGAATATCATTGGTAAATTAATACTCAAGTTTTTTTTATTTGTTATCGCAATTTTTTCAACCCCAAGGGCCCACATAAAACAAACAGCAGTACGTTCTCAAAACTATACATCTGTGATACTATCGTGTTACTATAGGGAGAAGTAAATCCACGGTTTTTCAAGTGGTACGACTTAGTAAGACAATGAAAGAGACGATATCTAGGAATCTCAAAATTAAGACTATGCTCTTTGCCGTACCGGTAAACTTTGGCTGGAGTATATAGAGAAGGTCAGAATTCTATTGCTATTCATCCAAAAAGACTAGATCGAACAGGGGATTAAAAACATCATTAGTAGGCAATTAAATATTGCTTCAGTTTTCTCACGCAGCTGGTCATCTTATCTATGCAAAATTTGAACATTAATATACTCAGCAGATGGAAGCCCTGGAGGCAACTACGGTATCAGTTGATTACAAGAAATTAACAACTGATGTAACTTTCACAATTCGCAGAAAAACAGGCCTTCTGGAGCGAAGTTTCAAGTGATATGAATATTGAAGCGTGCTTCAGCAGATAATTGACTCCAAGGATTCTGCCACCTGTAAGGACATTTAAAATTCAGTAACTACCGTTTAGTTTTCGACTCTCCTACAAACAATCAAAGTTTAACAATCTTAATAAAGAACGATGTTTGGATATTCCGTACATGCGTACACTGCATTTACATTTTTATCCTAGACTTGGTCGTAAGATTAAAAGCTGTACTACAGGTCGAACCCAGTTGGTTTCAACTTATTGCCCTCGGTTTTATACGACATAAGGATCATCTATTCCCAACAATTTGTTCTTTAGCGACAGTACCAAGCTGCTTTGCCGACAGAAGCCCACAAAGCTTACCAACTCTTTCTATCAGTTATTTTACACATATAGTCGTCAGCTTGTAAGGGATTCACATGCATTTTATTGGCCTCAAACTCTAGTAGTATATCCTTAGGTAATTAGGTATTTTAATACCTTGTAAAACCATGCCAGCTTCTCTTAACCTTTGAGACACGTCCTGCCGATGAATTACTAAAGATTCGCGATACAAAAAAGTTATACAGGCCTGGTAGAACAGGTACGAACACCCAAATCAAGAATATTATCAATTGACAGATTTTTTTTTGTCTATAAAAAATTTCGAGGCGTCTTTATCAAGATGCTATATTGATAACGCTTATGTATCTCTCACACTAACGTTTAGGCTAAAAAAACTATAAAATCTCACTGGCTCACGCGGTTCATCTTGTACTACAGACTTCCATAATAGCACACTCTAATTAAGCTTACTGGAGGATTTGAATGTCTGAATCTTCTCAACGTTTCCTAATCGGTGAGTAATTTTCAGGTAAGCTTCCGCTCAGTAGCGGACTAGTGCACCAACTGCATTTGCTTTTAGACATCTTTCTTTTCTGACACGGAATTATCAAAAAGAAGAATTTCTGTAATCTTATTTATTAAACTAAACACTACCTCATCTCGCTGACGTGAATAGAGCTTACGTGTCCTGTCGACCGACTCTAGGGTTTCTTCCCAAGAGCAGAGAGCTACTCCACAAAGTGTACCCGATTAATCGTCAGCAGTTAAGGCTTGGTAAGTGTACTCATCTGTAACATTCAACAGGCTGACATTTGGCCTGGTATGTTTGCGATCATATCCATGGCCTTCGACAAGAGCCATCCTAGATCACCAAGTAAATTCCTTTACTAAAAAAAAAAAAAAAAAAAAAAAAAAAAAAAAGCACCAAGTCGACTGTAGAATTCTGCATAGGTGTTCGCTTCAGATAGCGGAATATCATGGCAAACTGCCTACGTTACATTCCCAGCACAGTCAACCTAAAAAGCGTTAACAATGGCAAGAAGAAAGTCGAAACACACAGATATCTATACTTCAGACTGTTTTCAGAGAACATTGTATTAGCAAGTGCAGACTTCACGAAACATTTAGACAATATTTTACTAAGAGAAGACTTCGAGATACGTGTTGCTCTTTTATCAAAACGAATGCAACTAGTTAGCATGCACTACAACCAACCAAACATAGTAATATTTGATATGAAGCTTAGTGAGATTAGGATTTTTCTATTGCAACTCACACGCTGTAATACACTAAAATCTGTCAAAACATTACTTACACATGCCAAAAGATTTAAGATTATCTACAAAGCTGCCAGCTGTGGCTTTCTGCAGAAATAAAGGTGTTACTAATTGTAGATATCAGGATGCATTTGGATAAAAAAAAAATAAAAAATAAAAGCAATAGATGTCGAGATCCGCCATAATAATTGCATTAGAACGAGTGCAATCAGCTTTCTTGCAGTACTATCGACGAGATCGGGTGGATAGAAATGGGAAAACTATAGTAGCTAATATATTCGTTAGGATTTGCAAGTTCGAAATATTCGAGTGACGTGCGAAATCCAATCACGTGCTAAACAAGAAGTCATTAGCTGAGAAAAAAGGAATATCACGGTTAGTTCGTAAGTTATTGCTTTCGTAAAATTAGTGAGGAGAAAGCACGTTAAAATGATGGACAAGTTGATGTGTCACTTGCAATAGGGAAGGCATCACTGAGCTGGTGAAGCTTTTTGTAATCTGCATCTGTAAAATTAGAAATCAACTTATATGAGAACGTTAGCTCGGATGTCTCTTGACTTGATTGTAATAGTATTCTTCGTTGTCTCACAGGAGATATTAATCAGGGTTGAAAGCGATCTGTGAGTGATGTGATTAAAAAATAAATTTGAGCATGAACGAGAATGTTCGATTTTTAACTAGTGGATTAGGGTGCAAATTGCATGCCAATAATTCGAGGGGTTTCTTTCGAGGTGTCTGGTAAGGCTAAACGGTTTAGAAGTTCCATCGTAAATTCTGAGTAATTTAGAAGTCAGCAGCGGACCTCGGCATGCATTCCTTAATTCCTGTTGGCTTACAGCTAGTAAAAAAATTCAACACCAAACAAGGAGGCCGCAGGATCTTGTGTTGCGTACGTAATACTTAAAAACGAACCAAAAGTGCTTTTAGAGCTACTTCACTCACATTATAAATTGGCGTAAAAATTTAAAAACCTTGGACTTTCTTCTCCCTTTAATAAGAAGAGGGTATCGCAAACGTATAGCTTTGGGTCCGCACCGCAGTTTGTTTTAGGTAGGCCCTTGGGGTTGAAAAAGGTTGTTATACCATATGTAAAAACGTAAGTATTAATTTTTCATGATAATCAAGCAATTGTTATATTTCCTGTTCATATGCTACTACAATTCTATTCGAGAGTGCTTCCTGCTGAAGATATCTACTTAGCACTCTTAACACTCTCTCGTTTTTCTTGATCGTTACCTGAAAGAAACTGTTTAATCTAAAGAGTTGTGTTGTTATGGCTAAATTATTTAAACAAAGTCTCCTGGGTGTTAACCCTCGAAGCTATCAAATATGCATTTAGTTAACGTCCTTGGTGCTCACTAGGCTTACGTACAGAGTTGTGTAAAATTCACTAGGTTCCAATCTATCATTAATAATATTTTTCCGATTGTATCTAGTAAAACTTGCTATGGAACCCATTCATCTAACCTCCGTAACACCCTTACTAACAAGTAGGGGATCTTACGGGAAGTATCCTGCACTTTGTGTTAAAAAGGTTCTACAAGGATATGAAGTTTCCCTGATCCAACTAAGCAGGAATCGAAGTGGCCCCACTCTGACAGGAGGGGAGAATCCAATATGTCGGCTATAAAAAATGGCCGCCTTTACGAATTCATAGTGTTAGTTTTAGACTATATCTCCTTAACTAATTGTCGAATCTTCACGATTCAAAAACTAAACAACGTAGAAGATAACAGGGTCTAAAAAATTAACAAAAGTTTTTACTTCACTCAGAAATTAAACCCTACAAAAATTTCTTAATTTGGAACTTTGCATTTCTTATGATGGAGTTTACTCATATTTTTTAAAATAACAAGTAAACGCCTGGGATTATCGGAAAAGATATTGTATAACTTTTTGAAGACTGTTAGATTATTTTACTTTTGGTGTATAGTTCATTCAGATTGGTTAATAAACCCCGAAGTTGACAATTTTAAGATTCACGTTGAGTCGATTGATTTTCCCAAATATTGAAAAAGAGTTCATTTACCGTAATAAAACATTACTCATGGATGAAGCATTGTACGAAACAAATCATTGTCTTCTGATGTATTTCTCACAAGTCCCACTTTCAGCAGAAGCACAAAGTAGCCTGCTCAAGCCCGGTTATGAATCTCATATGGCGGCCAATAATTATAATACGTAAAGTTAGTTTCTTGCGAATTATTGACCCGAGTATCTAGATTTGTAAACGAATACGCACAAAGCAATATCAAATATTCTGTTACTATTCACTTTTACACATGAATTAAATTTACCAATATCTTAAGAAAATACGTGCATAGCGTTACGCTAGAAAAGTTTTAGGGTTTCATCTGAATTGAAAGAGAACTGCACTGAAAGACTTAAGAAGTAAGTTCATGTATGTAAACCATAGACATTGGTTTTACATCCTTTACAATATTATAAGGAAATTACATAAAGCTATATATTGTTATAAATTAGAAAGTAAATAATTTCTTTCGTATTGTAAGAACAGAGATACAACAGATACATTTGGTTGGATAATTTGAAATTCACAATATATCTTTTTTTTTTTTTACGTGTAGAAACATTTTTATGATTTTGACGATCAGTTAATATTACTCTGTGCAAGCTATTCTATAAAGAATCATACATTTAAGTTTTTCTATTTATTGGCACATTTCCAACGTGGTGTAAATTTACTATGGATCAACAGAAGTTTCAAAAATAATGAGTACTACTTACATTAAAGTTTTATTGGTCTAGATCTTCGTTTTAAGTTTCCATCACCTTTCCACATGTTCCCCTACACACAGAAAACAAAATAGCAGCACGGTGCGCTTGCACTTCTACAATAACATATTGTGGTACATGTCTTTGCATCCACATTTCAAAAAGAATTTTCTACATGCTTCGTATACAACTGGAATGGAAGTCCATGTTGGAGAAAGTTCACTTCCATTGTCAGTCCGTCCCCAGTTTACTGCTGAAGGAATATATGCTGTCTTCATTATTCCCTGGCCCCAGATTTGTCTAGTTTGGTATGTTGCGCGTTTGGTGTGAAGAAACAAGGCATGAGAAGTTGGAGGATTTCTCGCCGGGATTCATTACTTGAAATGTTTCACTTGTTATTGAATATATTACGACAACATATCGTGGCAGTGAATTAAAACAATCTTCCCTTATGTGGATTACAGGGTGTGAAATTGTTAGGAAAGCTGTGGTCACCTCTGTATACAAAAGCCATGTTTGCCATGCTGATATATTTCCATTTCCGAGAAAGTATGACACTGTATCACATCATGTAAACGCGTGGAAGTCTCTTAACGTAGTTGATTTTTCTTTTCCTTATGCTTTTGAAATATGATGAATTGGGAGAAATCGATGATGTTTCTTGGTGCCGGAAGATATTCATAATTGTTCTAGACCGTGTCGCTCAAAGTCGTAGAAAAACGATAAGCAAGTATTATAACAATTGTGTCTACTGTACGGATAACTATCTTCTTGTGTCCATTTAATGTTGCATCAAAGGAATATAACATGATCCTACTATCAGCTCTTCTAAATGATTTCCTGATGACTTGTTTTAAAATGGAAGATTTCTTGAACTTTGTATATTATATCCATTGCTCGTTGCTACCTCAAAGTTACTTCCTTCCTTTTAACACATATACTTTCCAAGAAGAAGAAACAGTTCTTTATTTTCGTGATTACGAAGGAAATCGTTCCACTTCCTAGGAAATGGAGTAGTTCGTGTTACTTTTGTCCTTATTGCAACACCCCTGCTTTCTGTTGTTGAATATTTTATGCTCTCTGAAGAGTGTATACCCTATATCAAATCTACACGCTTTGTATGGAATGTGTCCTCTTCTCTTTGGAAATAACCATAAAGTGTTTCTACTGATGCCGGGTGCAAAATGTTCGTACCATGAAAAGAAACCTTTGATGTGCTAGAAGGCTTGTAGTCAATATATCTAATGTTGCAATTGATAAAACACCTCGACGAAGAGTGGAAGGACATATATTTCGCCACTTTGTTTTATCAAGCACTGAGAAAGACTTGAAGGTATTTCCTCTACACATGTAGACGATATACAATACCCTAGTGAATGCAATTTTTTTATGAAATATTTTTTACCAGTTTTAGCCTAAAAGCTCAGTCCAACTTTGAGAGGAAAAGGTTGCACGCGATTGCATTTGTTCCTTGCTGCTTTGTTTCAATATCTCCTGTTTTCTGATGGAAGTTATAAAATATAAGTAGGCTAATAGTTGAAGTTGGTTGACTTACGCTGCTATTATAGGTAGCAGATGAAACATGAAGTAACATTAACAGCAGCAGCTATTAGTGAAGGAGGAACAGAATCCTCCTGGCAGTGATTCTCATATTTTCCTGCAAAATGACTCTTGTGGTTTACCATATCCTTTCGAAGCAACTTAACAACACGACTTAGTGCCATAGCATCTTCATCAATGTCTTCCTCCAACTCACTTATTATGTCAGATACTTCTGAAAGTAAAACATATTTCTGCCAGACAGAGGAGCTGTTATCTCTGGCCTGTGACGAAGAATCCTTTTACAAAATCTTGTACTATGAACTTCTATATCTTCTGATTCAGGGTTCTTCATTATCGTCATTACCCGGGTTTTGTACAGTATAAAAAGATCGCTCATTTTGAATCGGCGGCTTCTTGGTAACACAAGAATGCGCAGGTGCCTCAAACTTCGCCTTTTTCTGTGATTCCAAACTATTCCCGCTGAAACATTACACGGGATTTACTCATTGTTACATTCAGCACAAATACTTCGAGAATAAAGCAGTTGTGATTATTCCAAGTTTTTCAACACTTTGTTTTAGGTGGTCCCTTGGCGTTGAAAAAGGTTGTTATATCAAATGTAAAAAACATAAGTATTAATTTATCATGATAATCAAGCAATTGGTATACTTCCCGTTCATATGCAACTACAATACTATTCGAGAGTGCTTCCTGCTGAAGAAATCTATTTAGCCCACAACTGACTCACATTTTTCTTGATCGTTACCCGATAGATACTGTTTAATATAAAGAGTTGTGTAGTTACGGATAAATTACTTAAACAAACACTCTTGTTAACACTCGAAGCTATCAAATATGCATTTAGTTAGCGTCCTTGCTGCTCACTAAGGCTTACATACAGATTTGTATAGGATTCAGTATATTCAAGACTATCATTAGTAATATTTTTCCGAATGTATCCTGTAAAACTTGCTATTGAACCCATTATATACTAACCTCCGAAACAGCTTTACGTTGGTCCTGAGACTGGTGATCTGATCGAAGAGACAAATAAAGAATCTATTTCAAGTTCCTTTGAGATCTTGTCTTAGCCACTTAGACGGTGGAAAATATTTACGGTATAATCAGTCCTGTGTTCGTTACCAAATTAGTAACACTGGTCATCACAAGGCAACAAAACTGTGGTCTATTCAATTATCTATTCATACAAACTCACTGTATGCCTTGATTATAAGTGCCACAAATTTTATCCAGTAGGAAAGGTCATTCATTCAGAAATCTCTTGATGAAAATTTTTATATCCAAGTTCTTGAAAGAAAAAGTAATCTGATATCACTGTAGCATTGTTTCGATAAGAATATCGTATCACATTTCGTAATTCTGACTTACTCTTCCCCTCTAATCTATATGCTAATGTTCTTGGTGTGTCAGTGCTGTATTACTCGGTAGATTAAATCAAATCTTCATTCGATTTCTTCTTCTCAAACATCCTTTGAATATCTATTCATCTTGTGAAAACTTTGCCACAACGATTCTGGAATTGTTAGTTACATGCCTTTGCTTTTGTTATAAGCAGTGTAGTTCATCTGTTTTTCTTTAATAACTCATCATCAAATACTAATACTACATATTCTAGTCCATTGCATACATAAATAACTGCAAGAAAAGTGGACAAAACACATGTGTTATGACATTCATTCAGCTATGTATACGTAAAAAGTGTTCAAATCGTACCTGCAGCTGAGAAAAATTCTGAAATTTCGAAAATTGTACCGCCCTTGGATGTCTTCACTTAGGTAATATATAGGCACTACTGGTTACTTTATGTCAGGAAATTATATAAAACTACTATGGGGTATCCTGTACGCGTAGAAAACGTAAGTGAATATGCTGAATTGCCATGAATACTCAAGATAATTGTGAACTCACTTCTAGATTATGCTCGAATATCTTTACATGTAGTTATGAATAGATTTACAACCCTCTGACGAGATGGCACAATCTAAGATCTGCGATCTTATTCAAAAATGTCTGGATGAGGAAATCAATATGCAACATTTACAAGAAAATGAAGCTGCATGAAAATAAAAAACGATATCGAGGAATTATCAAAATTAAGACGATGACCTTTACCGAACCGGTAAATTTTGTCTGCATATATAGAGGAGCTAAGGATTGTATTGCTATTCATTCAAAGGGACTAGATTGATCAAAGGACTAGAAACTTTATTTGTAGGCAATTTAATATTTCTTTCATTTTCTCACGCAGCTGGTCATGATTTCTATGCTAAATTTGCACATCACTATAATAAGCAGATGGAATCCTTGGAGGCAATTACGTTATCAGATGATTCCAGGAAATTAATAGCACAAAGAACTTTCACAATTCGCAGAAAAAGAGGCCTTCTGGCGGGTAGATAAAAGTTATATAATATCGAACAGTGCTTAATGAGTCCACAAAATAATCTTGGGGATTAACAACGTCAGACACTACAGTGGGTCAAATAAGTTTCCGTACATCAGGGATTAGTAATTTCAAAATGTTATATTATCTTAAAATAAATAAATAATAAATCGCAATTACATTAGCTGAATTTGTTCTTGTCTACTTATAATGTGTACACATTATAGTGATTGTATTGAATATACCGATAGTATAACTAAGGATTTAAGTTAAGTTGCTGAAAATTAAGGTCAAAAAAGTTTCCGTACACGGCACAAATATGCAAAAGAAGGAAGCAAAATGCACACTAAACAGCATCTGCAGTGGTTACAGATGACAGTAGCGTGCTCTACTAATGATAAGGTACTACCACAGTTAAATTTGGGCAAGGGAGACCTACAGAGGCAGTAAAACGACTCGTCAAAATGGAAGTGCTAATTCCAATACTTGAACTAATAGTAAAATTAAGACAAGAAGGTAAATTTCTTAGAAACATACCAGATACAGTAAAGAAATCACATTCTACAGTACAATTCATTCTAAATAGGTATATTGCAACAAATAGTTGCAAGGATCGACCGCGCAGTGGCCGTCCAACAAAGCTAAAGGATAATGATGAACGTGTTATTTTAAGAGCTATCCGAAATGAACCCAAGACAATTGCTCCAAAACTAGCTAGTATGCTTGAAACTGACTATGGTGTTCAAATGGTTCCTAAAACAGTTCGCACTGTCATCAGAAAAGCAGGCTACAACTGTCGCATAGCCAGAAAGAAACCATATGTTAATAAAGCAAACGCCAAGAAATGTGTAGAGTTCCCAAAAGCTCATGTGGACAAGCCAATTAGTTTCTGGAACTGTTTTATTTAGTGAGGAGAGCAAATTTAACATTGATCGATCCGACGTAAGAGTTATTGTGCGGATGAAACCAAATACGCACATGGAACCGAAGTATCTGTGTCCTACTATGAAGAATGGAGGTGGTAATGTGCTCTTCTGGAAGTGTATGAGTGCAGTTGGAGTAGGAAATTTGGATATTATCGAAGGTACAATGGACCAACATGTTTACTTAAACATTCTGAAACAGAATCTCCACAACAGTGCAAAGAAACTGAACACGGAAGCCTCTTTTACATTCCAGCAAGATAACGACCCTAAACATACTGCATGAAAAGTGAAAGAGTGGTTGTTGTATAATGTGCCGAAACAACTTCATACTCATCCATAATATCCTGACTGTAATTCTATTGAGCAGCTGAGGGATGAATTAGGGATGTGCATTAGGAAACACAATATTACAAACAAAGACTAGTTGAAAAATGCATTACGTGAAGAATGGAGTAACATCTTCCCTGTAACTACATCTAAATTGGTCACTGCAATGCAAAAACGGATACCAGAAGTACTTAAAGCCAAAGGAGGCCAAACTGATCACTAACTGCGGTCGAAACGCAAAGTGGTGCCCTTATTTATGTTTATTTCTTTATGTGTACGGAAACTTTTTTGATTTTTAATATGGTCGGTATGTCGTTTGTATTTGATTTTCTTCTGAATTAAAGGTTCCAAATATTTTATTTTCTTATGTATATGCTTCTTATGGAGTTCCTTATAGAAAACTCAAAGAAATTGTCATTCTCTTTCTGTACTTTGTAAGATATATTACAATACATAACCGGAAAACATCTGTACGGAAACTTTTTTGACCCACTGTACGTTAGTAAGATTAATCCTTCTTTCCCAAATACTGTTACGATAACAGAAGTTCTAGGGACCTTTATAGGAAAAGGTTTGTCTTCTGAAGGGCACGTTGAGCTAACGCCACCTTCCTTGTGTGATCATATCTCAATCCACAGGAATGTCAATTCGACTGCGGCGAATATTACAGAGTCGCTGTGGTTTTGTGTTTTAAAACCCACACGTAGATGATGGTGTCCTTCTAAACGCAATGCTGTGGACTAAAAATGACAAGTCTCATCTGCGTTAAGTACGTATATAAATTATGTTATGCGATTATTTAATCTAATATTTTATGGATATAAATTACAATTAGGCACGGAAAGTGCCGAAAGAGCAGAAAGAGCTTTCGCGAAATATCTACAACAATCGAATTTATTTCTGCCTTTGAAGCCACGCCAATTCAATCACAGTTCTTGAGAAACTTCAAGTGATGCAAACAGATTTTGAAGGAACAAAAGGTAGCTGTATATGGTCAACAGTAATGGAAGAAACTTCAAGCGGGAAATCAGTGGCTTATGATGGGTCTGATTCAGATCTTTTAAGAATCTCGTTACAAGACTTCATGAGCAATGGCTGATTCTCTTAACGCCAAATACAAGCAGAACTAAAAGAAAATGCTAGAAATCATTAAATTTTAGAAGCTCTAGTGTCATTAAAAAAATGCTTTCACTTTTTTCATGATGCAACAGGCTGTGAATCGACCTCATCTCTATTCAGGAGAGAATAGCTGGCAGCCTACAAGATCGTTCAAAAAAAAAAAAAAAAAAAAGAATTCTATAAGTTAGCGTCTTCAACCAATCAGATCTCAATCTATACAAAATGGTCAAGATTAGACATTTCTTTTTCCCCTGTATGCAGAAGGAAACGTATCTTCTTTGGTATAAACCACATTAGGTATAACAAGGAAGTAGTTGCAAATCATCAGTATCGCCACTTTTCACCCTACTAACACGGCAGCTGTGAAGCATCATCTCGGAAGTACCTACAAGTCCAGGAGCGAAATAATCTAAGCATGAACCCAATCGAATGAGGTTAGTGTATGCCATTTTCAGGACCCACACAGCTCTTATCAGCTCCAGCCGGATAAGCTTACTTAGCTCTAGATAAATAGTGAATGTAAGGTAAGATTGTGAACGAGTCACATTTTAGTGTAAAATACAGGATATTACATATTGAAGGTTTTGAGCATTCTGCCAAAGGAGTTTATGTACAAATGCGAGATCGGAAGAAAGTCTGATATAGATGATGACGAACAACAGCTGTAGAAAATCATTATCTTATTGACAAAGGCTTAATTGTTGATCCAATCAGTTATGGTTAATGTATTGTAATTACGTCCCCACCTTATAGACCTAAGAAAAATGGACATGAAGACGATCTTGATGTAAATTTAAATGAAGTATAATGACAAGGCATATAACATGGTGGCGGTTTATTATTCTTTTTACATATTTTGGAAACCTTTAACATGAGCGGCATTGGTACCCGATGAGAAAACGAAACTGTAGCAGAAAACATTTAATTTGATGAGTTAAACCAACTCATTTAGATATAACATTCACGTACTACAGTATTATTCAATATTACGTTTATAACAATTGTTTAATTTTTATTGTAGTCTGTTAAGAAGTTAACAACAGTTTACTGCCTAAAAGGATTTTGCTATCTGCAAGGACACTTAAAATTGAGTATCTACCGTTTAATTATCAATTCTCCTACTAAGAATCATAATTTAACATTCTTAATAAAGAGCAATGTTTGGATATTCCGCATATATAAACATTTCATGTACATTTTTATCCAAGACGGGGTCGTGAGAATGAAAGCCCTACTACATGTCGATCCCAGTTGATTTCAAATTATTGTCCTAGGTGTTTATACGACATAGGAATAATCAATGCTTACTGCTCAGCGCCTTGTTCCTTTGCGGCTGTACCATGCTGCTTTTCAGACAGAAGCCAAAGAAGCTTTCCTATTTTCTATAACAGTTATATTACACTTACGGTAGTAAGGTTGTAAAGGATTCACATCCAAATTATTGCACTGAAACTCTAGTAGATGATCCTTATGTAATTAGGTATGTGATTATATGGTAGAACCTGTGAGACTAGTCCTGCCGATAATTACTAAAGCTAGCGTAGTAAAGCACTGTTTCACGATACAAAGGAGTTATACAGAGAACAGGGGTAGAACAGAGACATCAACAAAATTATAAATTGCCAGAATTTGTTTATGTAGTAAGGTAACTTAGGGAGATTTTCAGTTTACACCTGAAACATGTAAAACTTCCTAGGCTCACTTCCAACATCTCGGACCAGAAGCAATAATTTGTGGTCTTGGGAACAGTGTTCGAGAACCTACTCTCGCTGCGCAAAGAAAGTATTTGAGGCTGTGATTAACTTTCGATTAGCCAGAAAGTTAAACTTACGTCTATAAAAAATTTCGAATCGCCTTTTGTAACTTGACTCACTTCTTCAAGATGTTATATTGATAACGCTACCTATTTCTCACAGTGATCTTTAGGCTATAGAACCTTAAAATCTCTCTGGCTTGCACGGTTCATCTACAGACTGCCATAATCGCACACTCTGTTTAAGCTCCCCTCTAGTGGTATATACTCATGTACTTAGTGTGTCAATGCTGTCATACTCGTAAGAATTAATCGTCTTCACTCCCAAAGCTATACATCTGTGACACCCTCGTCTTATTAGAGGGAGAAGTAAATCCACGTTTTTAAAAATGGTACGCGTTTGCATAATGTGAGATAAGTAACACTTAAAGACTACTGCACCGTTTTTAAGACCTTCATAAGTTTGTGAGTCCTCCGATTCGATGTAGAATCATTTTACTGACTGGAAGCTATTAGGAATCACGGATTACATGGCGATGTCCAATGATGACTTCTAAATTTTCAGAAAAAACTTACAAGCCTTACCGAACAACTCGGATGACAACCAACCCACAGATTATTAGCACGCCTTTGGCACCTTAAACTGTCACAAAGTCCTTACACTTCTGTTATCGCAACAGTTTATGTGAAATAAGGATTAATCTTACTAACATAGTGTCTGACGTTGTAATAATCCTTGGTAGATAATTATCTTCTATACTTTTAAGGAAAATTTTCCGTTAACAAATATCAGTGATCAAGTAACAATTCCTCAGTATTCATAAAAATTATTGAAATAATGTATAGAAATGTTAAAAAGATAGATCGTTTAATGAATCTGAAAATTTTCTTAGTCCAGACAATTTTAAGTACTATGTAGGAACATGTGAAATGTATGTCCTGTACAGCGATGAAAATTCTCCGAGTCATAAATACATACTCCACATTCCTACATCGTTGTTTAGCCGTGATGTTAGGTTGAAAATTTTCTTCTATATTTTTCGGAAAATTTTCCGCTCTTAACAAATAACAGTGATAGAGTATGAGATCCTCAGTATTTATAAAATTGATGAAATCATGTATAAAAATGTTAGAAAGTGAAAGATCGTTTAAAGAATGTGAATATTTTCATGGCTCACACAATTTTCAGTACTATGAAAGAACAAGTGAAACAATGTTATAAATCGAAATATTTTGTGTCATGTAAGGAAAAATTGAAGAAATTTTTGAGTCTAAAATTTTCATTATTTTGAAGCAAAAAGTAAAACAACTTTGTGTGTATCGGAAAGTTCTAATGCTCTGTAGAAACAAATGTAAGGAATTGTAATGAATCGGAAAAATTTCATCACGATGTAGAAACAAGTGGAAGAAACTTTTCATAAGGTGTACAATTTTTGATATCAGGTGGAAAATTTTAACTACACATTCAGCTACAAAATTGATTTCCTGTAGAGGAAAATTCATTTCACTTGTTTCTACAGAGCAACAAAACTTTCCGATTCCCTAAAAGCTCTCTTACCTTTTCCTTCAAATTATGAAAATTTTCCGAAACATAAAAAGTTCTATTTTTCCATATAAGACAAAGTATTTCGATACATGAGAAATTGTTTAACTTGTTCCTACATAGTACTGAAAATTGTCTGAGCCATGAAAATTTTCAGATTCTTTAAACGATCTTTCATTACACATTTCTGTACATGAATCCAACCAATTTGATGATTGCTGAGGAATTGTTACTTGATTACTGATATTTTTCTAGAATTAAAAAAAAATTATCGGAAAAATATAGCGGAAAATTTTACACCTCACACCACTAGGTATCACAGACGTATAGCTTTGTGAACGTATAGTAGTTTGTTTTAGGTGAGCCATTGGGATTGAAAATGGTTGTGAAACCATATGTAAAAACAAAAGTATTAAATTATCAGTGATAGTCAAGCAATTGTTATATTTCCGATTATAAGCAAATGCAATACTAGTTGAGAGTGCTTCCTTGTGACGAAATCTACTTAACACTTATAACGCTCTCACTCTTTCCTTGATCGTTAGGCTGATCCAAACTGTTTAATCCAAAAGATTCTTACGCATAATTTACTTAAACAAAGTCACCTGTGTGTTAACACTCGAAGCTTTCAAATAAACATTTAATTAGCGTCCTTACAGCTCTCTAGGGCTTACATACAGAGTTGTGTAGGATTCACTAGGTTCCGGTCTTGATTAAAAATGTTTTCCCGATCGTATTCTGTAAAACTTTCTATGGAACTCATTTTATTCTAACCTCTGAAACAGCCTTACTTTGGGCCTGAGACCGGTGATCAGAATCGTTGAGACAAATAAAGAATCGATTTTAAGTTATTTTGAGACCTTCTCTTAGACGGTTAGGTGGAAAATATTTATGGTATAGTCAGTCCTGTGTTCGGTACTAGCTTTGTAACACAAGTCATCAAAATGCAATCATACTGGGGGCTAAAAAATAATCTTTCATATAAGTTCACTGTGAGCTTTGAATAGTAACTAAACGCAACCATTACATTGAGCAGAAAAAGTCGTTCATTTCAGAAGTCTCTTGATGAAAATTCTCCATATCCAAGTTATTGAATGAAAAAGTTTTCTGATTTAACGGTAGCATCGTCTTGATGAATATCGTATCACATTTCGTAATTCTGATATCCTCTTCCCCTCTAATGCTATATACTCATGTTCTTGGTGAGTCAATACCATCTTACTCGGAACATTTAATCAAATCTTCGCTCGCGTCTCGCGTGTCGATTTCCTTGTCTCAAATAACCTTTGGATAGCTATTCCTTTTACGAAAGCTTCGCCACAACTACTGTAGAATGGTGAGATACATACCTCACCTTTATATATAAGAAGTAAGGGCCCTCTGTAATTCTTCAATAATTAATATCAAGTATCTTTACTATATGTTCTACTCTTGTGCATACAGTAAATAAGTGCAAGAAAAGTCGACAAAGAACATGTTATGACAATAGATCAGCTTTCATATTGGAAAGGGGTTCAAATCGTACCTGCAACTGTAGAAATTTCAGAACTGTCCAAAGTTGTAGCGCCCTTAGGAGGTTTACACTTAAGGAATTTCTAGCCACGATTGGAGTCGTTATGTCAAGAATTGGTATAGAGAATCTTTGGGGTAATATGTACGTTAAGACAACTTTAGTGAAAATGCTGAATGGTCATGCCTACTCAAGATCATTGAAAAGTCGCTTCAAGTCTTTGCTCGGCGATCTTTACATGTGGTTATAAAGGCATTTACAACCCTCTGAAGAGATAACAAAATCTAGGATCAGTGATCTTATTCGACAATGTCTGTATGAGGAAATCAATATGCAACATTTGCAAGGAAATGAAACTGTATGAAAAAAACAATGTCGTGGAAATCTCAAAATTAATACGATGACCTAAACCGAAGCGGTAAATTTTGGCTGCAGTATATTAAGTAGGTCAGAATCGTATTGCTATTCATCCAAAGGGACTGGATCGAAAATGGGACTAGAAACTTAATTATAGGCAATTAAATTAATGCTTCTCTTTTCTCACGCAGCTGGTCATCTTTTCCATGCAAGATTTGAATAGGCCTATCACTGTACTAAGCAGATGAAGACTTGGAGGCAACAACGGTATCAGAGGATTACAAGAAATTAACAACTCAAGGTACCTTCATATTTCGTAGAAAAAGATTCCTTCTGGAGCGAAGTTCCAAGTGGTATGATTATACAACAGTGCTTAATGAAGGCCACGAAATTTTCTGAGGGATTAACTCATCATCAGACACTACGTTAGCAAGATTAATCCTTCATTCCCAAATACTGTTACGGTAACTGAAGTTCTACAGGACTTTTGTGGGATACAGTTGGTCATCTTAGCGTGACGTTGATCTGATGCCAACTTCCTTGTGTATTAATATATCAATTCGCAAGAATTTCAATTCGACTGCGGTGAATATTGCCGAGTTTCTGTTTACTTGCGTTTAAAACCCACACGTAGAAAAAAAGATTCCTTCTACACACAATGGTGTAGACTAAAAATTTCATGTCAAATCGGCGTAAATTCTAAATGCTGTGAAATTTAGAAGTTAGCAGTGGACATCGGCAAGTATTCCTTAATTCCTATTAGCTTACAGCTAGCAAAGGAATTCAACACCGAATCGGAGGCCGAAGGATCTTGTGTTCTTTAGCTAGGTATTAAAAACGAAACAATAGTGCTTTTAGAGCTACTTAACTCACATTATACAATGGCGTAGCATTTAAAAAACCGTGGATTTACTTCTCCCATTAATAAGGCGATGGTATCGCAGATGTGTAGCTAATGATTATTATTATTATTATTATTATTATTATTATTATTAATATTATTAATATTATTATTAATATTAATATAATAATAATCATTATTATTATTAATAATCTAGGCCACATGTAAGATTACTGGTTCGGAAAAGATCAGCGTCTTTATTTTCAGAATTCCTCGATAACGTTTTTCTCATGCGACATCATTTTCTTGATAATGTTGCATATTGATTTTCTCGTCGAGGCATTGATGAATAAGATCGAACATCCTAGATTTTGTCATCTCTTCAGAGGGTTGTAAATGTCTAAATATCCAGATGTAAAGGTAGCCGAGCAAAGTCTAGAAATGGGTTCTTAACGATCATGAGTAGGCATGGCCATTCAGCATTTTCACTAATGTTGCCTTAGCGTACAGGATACCCCAATGCTCTTCTTTGCCATTTCCTCACATAATGTATCCAATCGTACCTTGAAATTACTGAACTGGAAAGCTCCTATGGGCGGTACAACTTTGGACAGTTCAGAAATTTCTTCAGGTGCAAGTACGTTTTGATGACCTTTCCATCATAATGGCTGGTCTAATGTGATTTGTCTACTTTTCTTGCACTTATGTCTACTTTCTTTTCTGTGTTCAGAAGAGTAGAATATATATATAATATTGGTACATGATGTGAATTATGGAAGATATACTGAAGGACTACACTGCTCATATCAAATGAGTTGTTTGTACGTCACAATTCTCCACTCGTTGTAGCGAAGCTGTCACAA
This sequence comes from Thermobia domestica, assembly GCF_964235325.1. Taxonomy (NCBI): domain Eukaryota; kingdom Metazoa; phylum Arthropoda; class Insecta; order Zygentoma; family Lepismatidae; genus Thermobia; species Thermobia domestica. The sequence goes on along the minus strand of NC_137461.1, from coordinate 178,311,258 downwards.
GATGAATAGCTATCCAAAGGTTGTTTGAGAAAAGCAAATCGAGACGCGACACACGTGTGAAGACGAATAATTCTTGTGAGAGACAGCATTGACACACCAAGAACATGAGTACATACCAGTAGAGAAGAAAAGGATGTCAGAATTACGAAATGTGATACATTCTTATCAAGACAATGCTACCGTAATATCAGATTACTTTTTCATTCAACTTCGATATGAAGAATTATCAACAGACTTCTGAAATGAATGACTTTTAGTGCTCTATTAAATGTGTGGCACTTAGTTACTAATCAAAACATACAATGAGGTTTTATGAAAAGATAATATGATTTACCTAATGTTTGGTTGTTTTGTGATGACAAGTGTTGGTAAGTAGGTAGCGAACACAGGAATGACAATACCATAAATATTTTCCACCTAACTGCCTAAAAGAAGATCTCAAAGGAACTTAAAATCGATTGTAACTTCTTTATTTGTCTCATTGATTATATCTCTATTCTCACGCCCAATGTAAGGCTATTTTGGAGGTTAGAATATAATGGGTTACATGGAAAGTCTTACAAAGTTATTAATGATTGACCGGAACCTGCAGAATTTTGTATGTTGGCCCTAGTGAGCAGCAAGTACCCTAATTAAAGGCACATTTATAGCCTCGAGTGTTAACACGCAGGAGACTTTGTTTAAAAATTATATCCGTAAACACCACTCTTTGGATCTATCAGTTTCTATCAGGCTAACAATCAAGAAAAAGGTATAGTTAGTATAGTAATAGCTTGATTATCATGATAAATAAATACTAATGTTTTTTTTATTTTGTATCACAATTTTCTTACATCCAAAGGGCCCATTTAAAACAAACCGCTGTACGTTCCCAAAGCTATACGTCGTTTATACCCTTGTCCTATTAAAGGGAGAAATAAATCCACGGTTTTTCAAATCGTACGCCAATGTATAATGTGAGATAAGTAGCCCTAAAAGACTACTGCTACGTTTTGAAGACTCAGTTACACGATACAAGTTTCTGCGCCTCCTTTTCAAGGTTGAATTCCTTTACTAGCTGGAAGCCATTAGGAATTAAGGAATTCATGCTAATGTCCACTGCTCACTTCTAAATTTCACAGTAAGAAAAGCAGATTGGTACAATCACAAGGAAACAAGGTGCTTAGCATCTTTAGCTAAGGTGAGGTAGTTTTGAAATTAATAAATAAGATTACTGGAAATCTTTTTGTTTATAATTCTGATCTTTGAAACGCTAAAACAGTTGGTGCACTAGGCTGCTACTGAAGTTTACCAGAAATTTTCTCACCGCTGAGAAAACGTTTAGATGATTGAGAAATCCTAATCCTGCAATAAGCTTTATAAGAGTGTGCGATTATTGCAGTCTGTAGTGCAAGGTGAAGAGTGCGAGCCAGAGAGATTTTAAGTTTCTATAGCCTAAAGATTAGAGTGAGAAATACCTAGCGTTATCAATATAGCATCTTGATGAAGTGAGTCAGATTATAAACGACGTCTCGAAAATTTTTATAGACTCAAGTTTAATTTTCAAGCTAATCGAAAGTTAATCGCACTCTCTTTTACTTTCGTAGGGGCAGCGATACTAATTTCTCGAACACTATTCCCAAGAGGGGAAATTCATGGCTTGAGGTCCAAGATGTGGGAAGTAAGCCTAGCAAATTTTAATTCTTTAAGATGTACTTAACTAAAAATCTCCTAAAGTAACCTAAAAAAAAAATCTGTCAATTTATAATTTTGTTGATGTCTCTGCTGTAAACGTGTTCTACCAGGCCTCTGTATCTTCTTTGTATCGCGAATCAGTGCTTTACTACGCTAGCTTTAGTAATTGATCGACAGGACTTGTCTCAAAAACGAAGAGAAGCGGGCCTGGTTTTACAAGGTATGAAATTACCCAATTACCTAAGGATCACCTACTAGAGTTTATGACTAATAACCTGCATGTGAATCCTTTACAAGCTTACGACCATAAACGTAATATAACTGTGAAGCAAAATTGTTAAGCTTGGTCAGTCAGAAACGCAGCTTGGTACAGCCGCAAAGGAACAAGGTGCTAATTATCATAATGTCGCTTATACCTAGGGCAGTAAATTGAAACCAACTGGAATCGAGGTCTCTTAGAGCTTTCATTCTTACGACCCCTTCTTGGATAAAAATGTACAGTGGGGGACACTTCTAAATGGTACACCATAGCCGTAAATCTCCATATGGCTCTACCATTTAGAAGTGTCACCCGCTGTACATGGAGTGTCGAATATCGAAAAATCGTTCATTATTAAGAGTGATAAACTTTGCTTCTTTGTAGGAGAGTCGAAAAATAACAGTACTTACACAATTTTAAGTGTCCTTGTAGATGGCAGAATTTTGGAGTCAATCATCTGCTGTTGAACATCTTAACAAATATACAATCAGACAAAAAACAAATGTTATCAACGTACAATTGAATTATACTGTAGTACTCGAATGTGATATCCAAATGAATTAGTTTAGCTCTTTAAATTAAATGTGTCTTGCAACGGTTTCGTTTTCTCTGCGGGTACCAAAGCCGTTTGTGTTAAAGGATTACAAAATATGTAAAGAATATAATAAACCACCATTATGATTTATACCTTATCTTTATAGCTTCATTTAAAGTTACATCAAGATCGTCTTCATGTCCGTTTTGCTTTTTCTATAAGGCGTGGACGTTATTACATAATAATAATCATAACTGATTGGATCAACAATTAAGTCGTTGTCAATGACACATTGGTTATCTACAGCTGTTGTTCGTCATCATCTATATCAGATTGTCTGCCTATCTGCCATTTGTACATGAACTCCTTTGGCAGAATGCACAAAACCTTGAATAATTCATATCGGCTCTTTTACACTAACATGTTGCCTGTTCACAATCCTATCTTGTTGTCACTTTTTTCTACAGGTAAGTAAGCTTATCCAGCTGGAGCTGATGGTAGCTGTGGGTCCTGGAATTCGCATATCGTCTTTTACACACCAACCTCTATCGATTTGGTTCACGCTTAGACCATATCGCTCTAGGACTTTGAGGGACGAGTTTCAAAAGTTTTTTCATATCACATCTTTAGTTTATCGTTAGTTTACGTTAGTTTTGCTAAAACCATCGTTAGTTTCACAAAAATAACGATTTTATTCGAGAAAAAAGTTTCCCGCCAACTGTGAATTAGCCCCCCCATATTGAATTCTCATAAAATTCCAACTCACATCGTTAGTTTATCGTTAGTTTACGTTAGTTTTGCTAAAACTATCGTTAGTTTCGCTAAAATAACGATTATATCCGAGAAATAAAAGTTCCCGCCAAATGTAAACACAATTACATAGCAGGCATACGTCTATCATGTTCCCTCAGGTACAGTACATGAGAATCTGTCCAGTATGTGCCTTATATACTTCTTACGTATGCCTGTTATGTAAATGTGCTGTTAGGGTTTACATTTAGCGTTAACTTTTATTTGTCGAATAAAATCGTTATTTTTCCAAAACAAACGTTATTTCAGCAAAATTAATGTAAACTAACGTTAAACTAACGATATGAGTAGGAAGTGTAAGAGAATTCAGTATGGATTGGCTAATTCACAGTTGGCGGGAAACTTTATTTCTCGAATAAAATCACTATTTATGCGAAACTAACGATAGTTTTTGCAAAACTAACGTAAACTAACGATAAATTAACGATGTGATAGAAAAAACTTTTGAAATTCATTTGCGGGTAGGAAACCGTGAAGTTGGCCTGCCCATTTATTTCTCGGATAAAATCGTTATTTGTGCAAAACTAACGATAGTTTTAATAAAACTAACGTAAACTAACGATAAACTAACGATGTGAGTTGGAATTTTATGGGAATTCAATATGGGCGGGCTAATTCACAGTTGGCGGGAAACTTTATTTCTTAAATAAAATCGTTATTTTTGCGAAACTAACGATAGTTTTAGCAAAACTAACGTAAACTAACTTTAAACTAAGGATATGAGTTGGAATTTTATGAGAATTCAATATGGGCGGGCTAATTCACAGTTGGCGGGAAACTTCATTTCTTGATTAAAATCGTTATTTTAGCGAAACTAACGATAGTTTTAGCAAAACTAACGTAAACTAACGATAAACTAACGATGTGATATGAAAAACTTTTGAAATTCGTTTGTGGGCGGGGAACCGTGAAGTTGGCCTGCCCATTTATTTCTTGAATAAAATCTTTGTTTTTGCAAAACTAACGATAATTTTAGCAAAACTAACGTAAACTAACGATAAACTAACGATGTAGATAAAGAAATGAAAAATTCGTTAGGTGGGCGTGACAACTTCACAGACGTAGGTTTCTTTGGGAATATTTAGTTAAGTACACCTGAAAGATATAAAACTTCTAGGTTCGTTTCGCACATCTTGGACCAGAAGCCATGAGTTTCCCCTCTTGGTAACAGTGTACGAGAACATTCTCTCGCTGCCCGAAGAAAGTAAAAGAGACTGCGATTAATTTTCGATTAGCCTGAAGTTAAACTTGTCTATAAAAATTTTCGAGGCGTCTTTTATAACCTGACACTTCATCAAGGTGCTATATTGATAACACTACGTATCTCTCATACTGATCTTTAGGCTATAGAAGCTTAAAAACTCTCTGGCTCGCACCGTTCCTTCTTGCACTACAGACTGCCATAATCGCACACTCTTATTAAGCTTATTGTAGGATTAGGATTTCTCAATCTTCTCAACGTTTTCTCACCGGTGAGAAATTTCTGGTAATTTTCAGAAGCACACTAGTGCACGAACTGTATTAGCGTTTCGACAAACAGAATGATCAACAAAAAGAATTCCAGTAATCTTATTTATTAAATTCAAAACTACTTTATCTCGCTAACGCTGCTAAGCACCCTGTTCTTTTGTGGTTGTACCAAGCTGCTTTTCACACTTTGAAATTTAAAAGTGAGCAGTGGACATCGGCATGTATTCTTTAATTCCTATTGGCTTCCAGTGAGTATAGTAATTCAACACCGAAACGGAGGCCGCAGAAATGGTGTCGTGTCACTGTCTTAAAAACGAAGCACTAGTCTTTAAAGCTACTAATCTCACATTATACAATGGCGTACCATTTAAAAAACCGTCAATTTATTTCTCCCTTTAAGAGGACGACTATATGACAGACTTATAGCTTTGGGAACGTACAGCGGTCTGCTGTACTTACTTCGTGTTCTTGGGTGGCTCTGGTCAACGCCCATGGATATGCTCGCAAACATACCAGACCAAATTAAAGTTTGGTTCAGTGTTAGCGAAATATACAAATCGTAAGACTCAACTGCTGGCGATTAATGGGGTACATTTTGTGGAGTAGCTTTCTGCTCTTGAGAAGATACCTTTGAGTCGGTGGTGAGTACACGCAAGTTCCATTCACGTAATCGAGTTGAGGTAGTTTTGAATTTAATAAATATGATTACTGGAGCTCTTTTTGTTGATCATTCCGTCTCTGATATGAAAAGTGTCGAAACGCTAATACAGTTGGTACACTAGTCTGCTACTGAAGCTTACCAGAAATTTACTCACCGGTGAAAAAAAGTTGAGATGATTGTGAAATCATAATCCTCCAATAAGCTTAATAAGAGTGTGCGATTATGGCAGTCTGTAGTGCAAGATGAACCGTGCGAGTCAGAGAAATTTTAAGGTTGTATAGTCTAAAGATCAGTGTGAGAAAAACGTAGCGTTATTAATATAGCATCTTGATGAAGTGAGTCAAGTTATAAAAAACGCCTCGAAAATATTTTATAGACGCAACTTTAACTTTCAGGTTAATCGAAATTTAATCGCAGTCTCTTTTACTTCTTTCGCCAGCGAGACTAAGTTCTCCAACACAGTTCCCAAGAGGGGAATTTCGTGGCTTCTGGTCCATGATGTTAGAAGTGTGCCTAGGAATTTTTATATCTTTCAGGTTTTCTTAACTGAAAATCTCCCAAAGTAAACTAAGTACAAGAAAAAATTCTGTCAATTGATAATTTTGTTGATGTCTCTGTTCTAAACCTGTTCTACCAGGCCTGTATATCTTCTTTGTATAGGAAATCAGTCCTTTACTTCGCCAGCTTTAGTAATTCATCGCCAGGACTTGCCTGGTTCTACAAGCTAATCGCAACCTAATTACCTAAGGATCAACTAATAGTGTTTGAGGGCAATAAAATGCATGTGAATCCTTTACAAACTTACGACTATAACTCTAATATAACTGTTGCGGAAAGTTGGTATTATTTGTGGGTTTCTGTTTATAAAGCAGCTTGGTACAGTCGTAAGGGAACAAACTGCTGAGCAGTAAGCATTGATTATCCTAATTCGCTTTTACCTAGGACAATAAGTTGAAACCAACTGGATTGGACGTCTATTAGAGCTTTCATTCTTGCGACACCGTCTTGGATAAAAATGTACGTGGAGTGTTTACATGTACGGAATATCGAAACATCGTTCTTTATTAAGAGTGTTAAACCTTGCTTCATTGAAGGAGAGTCGAAAAGTAAACGGTAGTTACACAATTTTAAGTGTCCTTGGAGATGGCAGGATCCTTGGAGTCAGTTGTCTGCTGTTGAACATCTTAATAGATAAACGATCCAACAAGAAACAAATGTTATAAACGTAGAATTGAATGATATTGTTGTACGCGAATGTGATATCTAAATCAATTGGTTTAGCTCGTTAAATTAAATGTGTCCTGCTACGTTTTCGTTTTCTCTTCGAGTACCAAAGCCGCTCCTTATAAAAGACTCCAAAATATGTTAAAATAACAAAAAGCAAAAAAAAAAAAAAAAACTTTCATATCTTTATACCTTCATTTACAGTTACATCAAGATTGTTTTCATTTCCGTTTAGTTAGATCTATAAGGCCCATTTGTTATTACAAAATAATAATCATAAATGATTGGATCAACAATTAAGCCGTTGTCAATGTCATGTTCGTTTTCTACAACTGTTGTTCGTCATTGTATAAAAGATTCTCTTCCGATCTGCCATCTCTAAAGGTAAGTAAGCTTATCCGGCTGGAGCTGATGGTACCTGTGTGGGTCATGGGATTCCCATACACTAACCTCATGAATTGGCTTCATACTTAGACCATTTCTCTCTTGGACTTACAGGTACTTTCGAATTGAATGCTGCACTGCTGCCGTGTTAGTAGGGGGAAAAGTGGCCATATTCAAGCTTTGTAACTACTTCCTTCTTATACCTGATGTGGATTTTACGAAGAGGAAATATTTCCTTCTCCTAACAGGCGAATAAGAAATGTCTAATCTTGACCATTTTGTCAAATTTGAGATTTGGCTGGTTGGAGACTCTGACTAACTTGTACAGTTCTTTTTCTTTTTGAAAGATTACAGCGTGTGAATTGCAATTGAAAAATCCTAATCTTACTACGCTACATATCACATACTACTATGTCTAGTTGGTTGTAGTGCATGCTATCTATTTGCATTCGTTTTGATAAAAAAAACAACACGTATCTCGACATATCCTCTTAGTAAAATGTTGTTTAAATGTTACGTGAAGTCTGCACTTGGTAATACAATGTTCTCTGAAAGCAGTCTGAACTATAGATATCTATGTGAATCGACTTTCTTCTTGGCAGTGCTAACGGCTCTTAGGTGGACTCTGCTGGGAGTGTCCTCTAGGCATTTTGCTATAATATTCCGCTATATGGAGCGAGCACCTATCCAAAATTAAACAGACGACTTAGTGCTTTTTTTTTTTTTTTTTTTTGTAAACGAATTTAATGGTGATATAGGATAGCTCTTGTCAAAGGCCATGGATATGCTCACCAACAAACCAGGAAAAATATCAGTCTGGTTGAGTTTTAAAGATGTGTACACTTCCCAAGCCTCAACTGCTAGCTATTAATCGGGTACATTTTGTGGAGTAGCTCTCTGCTCTTGGGAACATACCTTTGAGTCGGTCGACAGGACACGCATGCTCTATTCACGTCAGCGAGATGAGGTACTGTTGAAATGACCTGACCACCTCCGGGAGAAAACGGAAGCAGAAATTTAATTGCCTATAAAAGAACTTTCTAGTCCCCTGTTCGATCTAGTCCCTTTGGATGAATCGCAATAAGATTCTGAGCTTCTCTATATATAATGCAGCCGAAGTTTCACACAAACCAACAGAAGACGGCCTGGTTCTACAAGGTAATCACGTACCTAATTACCTAAGGATTACCTACTAGAGTTTCAGGCCAATAACCTGCTTGTGAATCCTCTACATGCTTACGAATATAAGTGTAATTTAATTGTTACGGAAAATTGTTAAGCTTCGTGAGCTTCTGTCTCAAAAGCAGCTTGGTACATTCCCAAGGAACAAGGTGCTGATAATGCTACATTGATTATAGTTATATCGTATAAAACGTAGGGCAATAAGTTGAAACTACCTGGGATCGACGTGTAGTAGAGCTTTCATGCTTACGATCCGTCTTGGATAAAAATGTACATGGAGAGTTTGTATGTACAGAATATCCAAACATCCTTCTTTATTAAGTGCGTTAATGTTTGATTCTTAGAAGAAAAGTCGAAAACTAAAAGGCAGTTACACAATTTTAAGTGTTCTTGCAGACGGCAGGATCTTTTGAGACTATTATCTGCTGTTTAAGATCATAACAAATAAACAATCAAAGAATAAACAAACGTTATAAACATACACGTGATTGATACTGTAGTACGCGAATGTGATATTTAATGAATTGGTTTAACTCGATAAATTGAATGTGTCCTGCTATTGTTTCGTTTTCTCTATGTGTACCAAAATCGCTCCTGTTAAAGGATTCCAAAATATGTAATGAGAATAATAAACCACCACCATGTTTTATAACTGGTCTCTCTCTATACCTTCATTTAAACTTACATCAATATCGTCTTCATGTCCAATTGGTTAGCTCTGTAAGGCGGGGACGTTAATTCAAGAGAATAACTATACCTGCGTTTATTGAAATTAAGACATATTGATTTTCTACAGCTTTTGTTTGTCATCATCTATATCAGATTGTGTCCCGATCTGGTATTTGTTCATGAACTACCTTGGCAGAATGCACAAAACCTTGAATACCGGGTCTTTTACACTTATTCCCATGCGCAAAAAAAATTGCGCGTATACTGTAACTCAAGATTTTTCGCATTTATTCCATTTTCCTAACGTTTATGGGTAAAGTTCAGTTATTAGTATGTGGAGATAATAGAAAGCAATTTATCTAAGGAGATATTCCCAAAAAGTATAATAAAATAATAAAAATATAAGCAAAAAACCAAATTATGCTCGGTTCTGTGTATACTGGCAATGATGATTTCTAGGGATTTTTTCAGTAGCAGATCACAATGGAGGAGGGAATTCAGTAGGGGAATCGAGAAGTTGGATCAAGGAACTGGATAGTGGACAAAATTTATTGGTTAAAACATAGTGTGTGAATTGCCTGCCAAATATAAATTAGCTTCTGTAACTAAGATGTCGTACGAAAATAAAGAATTAAACAGGAAAATTCTTATCTTAAGGTTCGAAGCGATACGGACAATGGTTAAGATTATTTCTTTAAAAAAAGGAACTAACACCATGTAGCCTCCGTGGTTCGGTGGGTAGAGTTGCGGAGTCGTAGTTATTTTATAATTTTGACACCACATCGAATCCCATCCCATCCCATCCCATCCCATTTCTTTCTTTTCTTTTTCTTCTTTCTTTTTTTTTTTACAAAACATTATAATTTTCATGTTAATAAGAACCGAAGCAATATAATAAGGACAACTTACAGATATTTTGCTGTAATGACATATTTATCCAGGATTGGAGAACTATTAGAGAAACATTAGCTGTTGTTTCCTGTTCATGCTGTTGTATAGTTTCTCTCATTCTGTTTTCTTGGGGAAAAAACAATTTTGTCTCCAACGAAGTGTGAAAGATATATACGGACAGAAAAAGACATCTTAGTACCAAACGTGATTTATCGTGATGAAGTGGACTAGTTTGCCATTTAAAAAAAAATACGTCTATCATTGAGTGCAGACACGCATCCAGGTTTTCTATTCGGAGGGGGCCCAACACGAATCCTCGTAAGCACGTGATTCTAATGTTTTAAAATATCAATAATAATAATAATAATAATAATAATAATAATAATAATAATAGTAAAAATAATAATAATAATAATAATAATAATAATAATAATAATAATAATAATAATAATAATAATATAAATTCGACAGTTCTGTACCTCTCTTAAACTTTTTCCTACTTTTCATTTATAAACCGGTTTATTTCGGAAACTGCATTATAGCACAAACAAACTGAAACATAGTTTCGAGAGAAATGTAACTAAAGAAAACTGTCTGCTACGTATATCACATAACAAAAATAACTACTTCCTTGTAATACCTGATTTGGCTTATAGCAGGGAGAACATGTTTCCTTCTCCGTACAGGCGGATAAGAAATGTCTAATCATTATTATTTTGTGAGGAATGAGATTTAGTTGGTTGTGACTTTGACTAGATTGCACAATTCCTTTTCTTTTTGAAGGATCTTGAAGGCTGCCAACTATTTTCATATGAGTTTAGCTGAGGTCGTGTCACAGGCTGTTAGGCTATTACAACATGAAAGAAGTAAATGAAGTCTTTTAATGACGCTAGAGTCTCTTTAAATTTAATGTTTCTAAGCATTTCTTTCAGTTCAGCTTGTATGTGGCCTTAACAGAATCAGCAACTGCTCATGAAGTCTTCTAGCAAGATTCTTATAAGATCTGAATCAGACACATCAACAGCTACAGATTTCCCGTTTGAAGTTTTATCCATTACTTTTGTCCGTATACAGCTACCTTTCGAAAACTGATTGCATCATTTTAAGCCGTCTATAATTGATCTCCAAATTTCTCAAGAACTGTAATTCAATTGTAGTGGCTTCAATGGCAGAATTAAATTCGATCGTTTTACAAAAGCAGATATTTACAAAAGCTCTTTCTTTTCTTTCGGCCCTTTGCTTATCTAATTGTAATTTATTAAAATAAAATATAACGTGAAAGTATCGCTTAACCTAATTTATATACGTACTTTTGCAGATTTGACGTGCCATTTTTATTCCACACCATTGCGTGAAGAAGGACTCTTCCTTCTGCGTGTGGGTTTTTAATGAAAAGGCAAAAGAGACTGCAATATTCTGCGCAGTCGAATTTATATTATCACACCAGGAAGGTGGCATCAGCTTAACGTGCTGCTCAGTTGACAAAATCCTGTAGAGCTTTTGCTATCGTAACAGTTTTAGGAAAGAAGGATTTGTCTTGCTAACGTAGTGTCTTGCTAACGCACTCTTCCATAATCAAATCACTTAACACCACTCCTAAGGCCTCTTTTGGTGCGAATTGTGCAGGTTCATTGAGTTGTAAATTTCTTGTAATCATCTGATATTGTAGTTACATCTTATCAGTTTAGTATCGGAGTGGTAATCTCCTCTGATACTAATCTGACTATAGTGATGTGCTTATTTTGTATAGAAAAGATGATCACTGCGTGAGAAAAGGGAAGCTTTAATTACTTGCCTACAAACGAAATTTCTAGTCCTCTGTTTGATTTAGTCCCTTTGGATGAATAGCAATACGATTCAGAGATTCCCTATAAAAAAACAGCTAGAGGTTTAACGGTTCTTCGTTCTTTAAGTAAGCCTTAGAGACAACTACGGTATCAGTTGATAACAAGAAATTAACAACTCCAGGAACCTTCACAATTCGCAGAAAAAGAGCCCTTCTGGAGCGAAGTTCCAAATTATATGATTATCGAACAGTGCTTAATGAGACCACGAAATTTTCTGGGGGATTAACTCAAGGTCAGACATTACGCTAGCCAGATTAATCATTCATTCCTAAATTCTGTTAAGATAACTGAAGATCTACAGATCTTTTGTATGGAACATTTTGTCATCTGAGACACGTAAAGCTAATGCCACCTTCCATATGTGATGATATCTGACTACTCAAGAATGTCAAGAATGTCAAGAATGTCAGTGTATCTGTTGTCTTGTGTTTTAAAACGCACACGTAGATTGAAGGATCCTTCTACACGCAATGGTGTGGAGTTAATATGGCAAGTCAAATCTGAGTCAATTACGTATATAAATCATCTTAAGCGCTATTTTCACCTTATGTTTTATGCATATATATTACAATTACACACGGAAAGTGCCGAAAGACAAAAAAGAGCTTTCAGGAAAATCTGCAACGATCGAATTTAGTTCATGCATTCAAGACACGAGAATTCATTCGCAGCTCTTGAGAAACTTGGAGATCAATACTAGACGGCTTCAAATGATGCAAACAGTTTTCGAGGGAGCAAAAGGTAGCTGTATATGGACAAGTGTAATGGAAGAAACTACAAACGGGAAATCTGTAGCTATTGATGGGTCTGGTTCAGATCTTTTAATTATCTTGGTAGAGGACTTCATGAGCAGTTCCTGATTCTCTTAAGCCCACATACAAACAGAAGTGAAAGGAAATGCTACGAAATCATTAAATTTAAAAAAACTCTAGAGACTCTAAAAGACTGCTTTCACTTTTTTCATGATCCAACAGGAGGTTATACCACTTGAGAAGAGAATAGAGTCCAGCCTTGGAGATCCTTAAAAAAGAAAAAGAACTGTACAAGTTAGAGAGAGTCTTCAACCAACCAAATCTCAATCCTGACAAAATGGTCAAGATATGACATTTCTTAATCGCCTGTATGGAGAAGGAGACATGTCGCTCCTCGTATAAGCCATATCAGATATAACAAGGAAGTAGTTACAAAGCTTCAATATGGCCACTTTTTCCCCAACTATCACGGCAGCTGTGTAGCATTCAATTCGAAAATACCTCCAAGTCCAGGAGCGAAATGGTCTAAGTATGAACCCAAATGAATAAGATTAGTGTATGCGAATTCCGGGACCCACTCAGGTACCATTAGCTCCAGCCGGATAAACTTACTTACATGTAGATAAAAAGATACTGAAAGATAGGATTGTCAACGAGCCACATGTTTGATTAGAAGAGCCGATATGAAGTATTAAATGTTTAGTGCCTTCTGCCAAGGTAGTTCATGCACAAATACCAGATCGCAAGACAATTTGATATAGGTGATGACGAACAACATCTGTAGAAAACGAATATGTTAATGATAACGGCTTAAGTTTTAATTCACTCAGTTATGATTATCTTGTAATAACGTTCCCCTTTATAGACCTCAAAAAATTGACATGAAGACGATCTTAGTGTAACTTTAAATGAAGGTATAAAGAAAGGGTATAAATATTGGAGGTGGCTTTTTATTCTGTTTACATGCTTTGGAGGTGGTTTTTTATTCTGTTCACGAGCAGCTTAGGTAACCAAAGAGAAAACGGAACAGTAGCACTACACATTTAATTTAATGAGCTAAACTAATTGATTTAGATATCACATTCGCATACAACAGCGCATTTAAATCATGCGCAAGTTCATGGGTCACTAGCGTTAGGGCAGGCATTCCTGAGCTGGTGAAGCTATTTGTAATATGCATCTGCAACGTTAGAAAACACCTTAAAATAAGAACATTTCAAGGATGTCACTTGACTTCATTGTAGTTGTATTCTATATTGATTTAAAAAGATATTAATCAGGGATGTGAGCGATCTCTAAGTGATGCGGTGATAAAAAAAATAATTTTGTGGATGGACGGGGATATTCGATTTTTAATTAGTGGTTTAGGTTTCAACAGGCTAAAAAGTTGTGTTCTTACGGACATATTATATAAACAAAGTTTGCAGTGTTTTAACACTCCAGGCTATAAATATGCATTTAATTGGTGTTCGTACTGCTCACAAAAGCTTACATCCAGAGTTGTGTAGGATTCACAAGGTTCCTGTCTATCATTAATAATTTTTTAACGATTATATTCTGTAAAACTTGCTATGGAACCTATTATATTCTAACCTCCGAAACAGCCTTACTTTGTATCTGGGACCGCTGATATAATCAATAAAAGAAATAAAGAATCGATTTAAAGTTCTTATGAGATCTTCTCTTAGACGGTTAGGTGGAAAATATTTACGGTCGCTACTAACTTAGTAGCATTGATCATCACAAAGCAACCAACCTGTAGGCTAATGAAATAATCTTTTCATATAAACAAACTGTATGCTTGGTTATCAGCTATGACTAGAAACCTCATTTGTATGCAATTAAATTAATGCTTCTCTTTTCTCAAGCAGCTGGTCATTTTTTCTATGAAAAATTTGCACATCACTATACTAAGCGGATGGAAGCCTTGGAGGCAACAACGATATCAGAGGATTACAAGAAATTACCACTTCAAGGAACAATCAAATTTCGCAGAAAAATATTTATCAGGAACGAATTTCCAAGTGATATGAATATCGAACAGAGCTTAATGAAGGACACAAACTTTTCTGGTGGATTAACTCAATGTCACACACTACGTTAGCAAGACTAATCCTTCATTAGAAGAGACTGTTACGATAACAGAAGTTCTACTGTACTTTTGTGGGAAACCGTTTGTCATCTGAGCGGCAGGTTGAGCTAATGTCACAATACCTCATTGCGCAAAAATATCAATTCGACTGAGGTGAATATTGCAGAGTCTTTGTTGACTTATGTTATAAAACCCACACGTAGAAGGAAGAGTCCTTCTACACGCAATGTTGTGGACTAAAAATTTTAAGTATAATCTGTGTTAAGTACGTATATAAATTTTGTTAAGCGGTATTTTCACCTTATATTTTATGGACATATACTACAATTAGACACTAAGAGTACCGAAAGCCAAGAAAGAGGTTTTGGAAAATATCTGCAACGATGGAATTTCATTCTGCCATTGAAGCCACGACAATTCATCACCGTTCTTGAGATACATGGAGATCAATAATAGACGAAATCAAATAATGCAAACATTTTTCCAAGGAGCAAAAGATAGCTTTATATGGCCAGCACTACTGGAAGAAACTACAACGTGAAATCTGAAGCTATTCAAAGATCCGATTCAGATCCTTAAGAATCCTGCTAGAAGACATCATGAGCAGTTACTAATTCTCTTAAGGTCACAAACGAGCAGAACTGAAAGGAAATGATACGAAATCATTTCATCTAAAGAAACTCTAGGGTGATTAAAATACTGCTTTTACTTTTTTCATGATGAAACAGGCTGTGACACGACCTTGGCTATAATCAGGACAAAGAGTTGGCAGTCTTAAAGATCTTCCTAAAAGAAAAAGAATTGTGCAAGTTAGTCAGAGTCTTCAAACAACCAAATCTCAATACTGACAAAATGGTAAACATTAGACAATGCTTATTCGCTATTATAGAGAAAGAAACATGTCCTCTTTGGTATAAGGGACAGTTCTTGTATTACCTGAAGTTGCCATATCAGGTATAACAAGGAAGTAGTTACTGAGATTCAATATGGCAACTTTTGCCCCTACTAACGCGGCAGCCGTGCAGCATTCAATTCGGTAATACCTCCAAGTCCAGGAGTGAAATCGCCTAAGCATCGACCCAATCGAATGATGTTTGTGTGTCAAAGAGGATATGCGAACAGCTAGCATCCAGGATGCACACAGCTAGCATCAGGTCCAGCCGGATAAGCTTACTTACCTGCAGATAAAGATTGACTGTAAGATAGGATTGTAAACGAACCACATCTTAGTTTAAAACTGCCGATATGAAGTATTCTAGGTCTTGTGCATTCTGCCAAAGTAATTCATGTACACATGGTATATTGGAAGACAGTCTGATATAGATGCTGACGAACAACTGTGTAGAAATTTAAACGTCATTGACAACGGCTTTATTGTTGACCCAAACATTATGGTTATTATTTAGACTTATAGAAAAAACAAAATGGACATGAAGACGAATGGTTATCATTTAATCTTATAGGAAAACCAAAATGGACATGAAGACGATATTGATGTAACTTTGGTACCTGAAGAGAAAGCGTAAACTTAGCAGGACAGATTTAATTTCAAGAGCAAAACCAATTCATTTAGATATCACATTCGCGTACTAGAGTATCATTCAATTGAATGATTATAACAATTTAAATGGATTAGTTGAGCTCGTTAAATTATATCAGTCTTGCTACGATTTCGCTTCTCTTCGGGTTCCAAAGCCGCTCGTGTTAGAGGATTCCAAACTATGTTGTAAAAAAATATTAATTATAAGTGTTTATATCAATAATTAAGTCGTTGCCAAAGAGTTATTGGTTTTCTAAACGGTTGTTCGTCAACTTCTATACTAGATTATCTTCCGATCTGCCATATGTACATGAACTCCTTTGCCAGAATGCACAATACCTTGAATAACTCATATCGGCTATTTTATACTACCATGTGCTACGATCACAATTCTATCTTGGAGTCACTTTTTATCTATAGGATGTATGTATGTATGTATGTATGTATGTATGTATGTATGTATGTATGTATGTATGTATGTATGTATGTGTAAGTGTATCCGGTTTCAGCTAATGGTACCTGTGTGGGCCTGGAAATCGTATACATTAATCTCATTCGACCTTGTTCATGCATTGACCATTTCTCCTGGAGTTGGAGGTACTTCCGAATTGAATGCTGCACAACTGCCGTTTTATAAAGGAGAAAGTGGCAATAATGAAGTATTTTTAACTACTTCCTTGTTATACCAGGGAGGACATGTTTCCTTTTCAATATAGGCGAATAAGAAATGTCTAATTTGACCATTATGTCAGAATTGAAATTTGGTTGGTTTAAGACTTTGACTAACTTGCACAATTATTTTTTCTTTTAAAGGATCTTTAAGACTGCCAATTATTCTCTCCTGATTATAGCGTGTCGCGGCCTGTTGCATCATGAAAATTGTGAAATCAGTTTTTTAATGACGCTAGAGTTTCTTTAAACTTAATGATTTCGTAGCATCTCCATTTAGTTGTACTTGTATGTGGCCTTAAGAGAATCAGCACTGCTCATGATGTCTTCTATCAAGATTCTAAAATGATCTGAATCACAACCATCAACAGCTGATGATTTCCCGTTTGTAGTTTCTTCCATTACTGTTGTCCATATACAGCCACCTTTACTCCTTCGAAAAATGATTGCATCATTTGAAGTCGTCTAGTATTGATCTCAAATTTTTTCAAGAACTGTGATTGAATAGTCGTCGCTTCAATGGCAGAATTAAATTCGATCGTTCCAAATAATTCGCGATTGATTTTTTTTGTGTGTGTTTCGGCACTTTCCATGTATAATTGAATTTTATATCCATATTATATAAGGTAAAAATAGCGGCTTACATAATTTATATACGTACTTAACGGAAATTTCACTTCCAATTTTTAGTCCACACCATTGCGTGTAGAAGGACTCTTTTTTCTACGTGTGGGTTTTAAAACACAAGTCAAAAGAGACTCGGCAATATACACTGCAGTCGATATGATATTCTTATGCATTGAGATATCACTCTAGGAAGGTGGCACCAACTCAACGTGCCGATCAGATGACAAACTTTTTTCCCAAAAAGCCATGTAAAACTTTTGTTATCGTAACAATATTTGGGAATGAGGATTAATCTTGCTAACGTAGTGTCCGACGTTGAGTTTATACAGGGTGTCCGAGAGGTCCCCCTGATACAGAAATTGATAACTCAGGCTAGAAATAAGATAGAAATATGAAACTGGTGTTGAATTGTTTACAAACTATAAAAGTTTTTGTCACATCAGTACACTTCCACATGAGCACCCTTGGTAGCACGTAGCACATCTAGGAGATATTCAATTTCCATCCACACATTACCCAACATCACTGGAGGGATCGATGCAACGACTGTGGTTATTCGTTGCTGCAGGGTTTCAAGATCTGGTACACGTGTTCGGTAGACCTCATCCTTGACATAACCCCATAAAAGAAGTCTAATGGGTTTATGTCAGGAGAGCGTGGAGGCCAAGCTGTTGGCCCATCACGACCAATCCATCGCCCAGGAAATGTCCTATCGAGATAGGCACGGACGTCCAAACCCCAATGAGGTGGTGCAAAATGTCATGGATAGAGCTTTTTGGCATCTGTAATTCACGTGAGGCCCTGCGCACCGATTTCTTAGGACTTCTCAGAAAAGACTACCGCACAGCCTCCACCGTGTCTGCTGAGGTTCTTGGTCGACCAGACCTCGGAAGGTCAGCAACCGACCCTGTGTTCTTGAACTTCTCATACCAGGCTTTAATGCTCTTGACATCAGGTGGAGTCCTCCCAAATGTTGTCTGGAACTGTCTCTGCACCGTGGTTGGTGATCGTGTCTCATGGTACCACAGGACACACTGTGCCTTCTCCTGGTTGGTTGGCATGGCTTCTTGGGCTTCTTACTTACGTACTACAAACCTAAAACAAACAATATTGAGACTTGGTAAAACAGATCAAACCTAACACAGACAAAAACTTTTATAGTTTGTAAACAATTCAACACCAGTTTCATATTTCTATCTTATTTCTAGCCTGAGTTATCAATTTCTGTAATCAGGGAAGGACTTCTCGGACACCCTGTATATTAAAAACGCTGCTGTGTTACTATGTTAGTAGCGAACACAGGACTGTCTATACCGTAAATATTTTCCACCTAACCGTCTAAGAGAAGATCTCAAAAGAACTTAAAATCGATTCTTTATTTGTCTCATCGATCCTGATCACGGGTCTCACGCCCAAAGTAAGGCTGTTTCGGAGGTTAGAACACAATGAATTCCATAAAAAGTTTCACAGAACCCAACCGGGAAAATTTATTAATGACAGACCGACACCTAGTAAAAACTGCACAACTCTGTATTTAAGCTCTAGTGAGCTGCAAAGACGTTAACTAAAAGCATATTTGATAGCTTCGAGGTTTCACACATGACACTTTGTATAAATAATAAATCCGTAAGAACACAACTCTTTGGATTAAACATTTCCTATCAGGCTAACGAAGAAGAAAAAGGTGAGAACATTATAAGTGCTAAATAGATTTCTTCAGCAGAAAGCACTGTCAAATAGTATTATAGTTGCATATCGACGAGAAGTATATTTATTGCTTGATTATCATTGACAAATTAATACTTAAGTTTTTTACATTTGGTATCACAATTTTTTCAACCCCAAGGGCCCACATAAAACCAACAGTATACGTTCCCAAAACTATACGTCTGTGATGCCATTGTGTTATTAAAGGGAGAAGTAAATCCACGGTTTTTTAAGCGGTACGCTTCTCTATAAGGTGAGTTAAGTAGCTCTAAAAGCACTACAGCTTCGTTTTAGAAACCTAGGTAAAAAACACAAGATCTTGCGGCCTCCGTCTCGGTGTTAAACTGATCTACTAGCTGTAAGCCAAGAGGAATTTAGGAATACATGTCGATACCCACTGCTGACTTCTAAATTTCGCAGCATTTTAATAAAAAACTTACAAGCTGTTTAGCCTTACCGGACACTTCTCATTTTATAGTGATGTCTGACGTTGCAAGTGAATATTTCAAAAAGCTTCACCAGCTCCGGGATGCCTAGCCTATCGCGCTTTCTCATTACTAGTTTTACGAAAACAATACATTAATAGCTTAACCTGATATACATTCTTTCTAAGTTTAGGACTTCTTGTTCCACATTTCTCTGGGTTTAAACTCAGATATTTCGAATTTGCTAGTCCTAAGGACAATATGAGCTTCTTACTTTTCCCATTTCAATCCATCCAATCTCTTCCGTTGTACTACTTGCAAAGTGATTCGATTCGTTCTAATGCAAGTATCATGGCGGATCTCGACATCTATTGTTATTATTTCTTTTTATCTAAATGCATCCTGATATCTACAATTAGTAATGACATTATAGATAATCTTAAATCTTTTGCCATATGAATGAAATATTTTACAGATTATAGTCTATTACACCGTGTGAGTTGCGATTAAAAACTCCTCATCTCACTACGCTTCATATCAAATATTACTACGTCAGGTTGGTTGTAGAGCATGCTAACAGTTTGCATTAGTTTTCATAACACAACAACACGTATCTTCTTTTCTTGTACTTATATACTATATGCAGAATTGTGCAAATAGAGTATAGGTAATTGGTGTTGAATTATTGAAGAATTACAGACGGACTACTCTGCCTATATCAAAAAAAGATGTGTGTATCTCACAATTCCACAATCGTTGTGGCGCAACTTTCAAAGGATGGATAGCTATCGATGGTTAGTTTAGGAAAAGGGAATCGATACGCGAGACGCGAGTGAAGACTTGATTAAATCTTCCGAGTAAGACAGCATTGACACCTAGAACATGAGTATATAGCATTAGAGGGGTAGAGGATGTCAGAATTACGGAATGTGATACGATATTCTTATCAAGACAATCCTACCGTGATATCAGATTACTATTTCATTCAAGAACTTGAATACGGAGAATTTTCATCGAGACTTCTGAAATGAATGACTTTTTCTGCTATATGAAATGTGTGGCACATAGCTGATAACCATGCATACAGTTTGTTTATATGAAAAGATTATTTGATTAGCCTACAGGTTGGTTGCTTTGTGATGATCAATGCTGCTAAGTTGGTAGCGACCGTAAATATTTTCCACCTAACCGTCTAAGAGAAGATCTCAAAAGAACTTTAAATCGATTCTTTATTTCTTTTATTGAATATATCAGCGGTCCCAGATGGAAAGTAGGGCTGTTTCGGAGGTTAGAATATAATAGGTTCCATAGCAAGTTTTACAGCATATAATCGGGAAAATATTATTAATGATAAACAGGAACCAAGTAAATCCTACACAACTCTGGATGTAAGCTTTTGTGAGCGGTACGAAAACCAATGAAATGCATATTTATAGCCTGGAGTGTTAAAACACTGCACACTTTGTTTATATAATATGTCCGTAAGAACACAACTTTTTAGCCTGTTGAAACCTAAACCACTAATTAAAAATCGAACATCCCCGTGCATCCACAAAATTATTTTCTTATCACCGCATCACTTAGAGATCGCTCACATCCCTGATTAATATCTTTTTAAATCAATGTAGAATACAACTACAATGAAGTCAAGTGACATCCTTGAAATGTTCTTATTTTAAGGTGTTTTCTAACGTTGCAGATGCATATTACAAATAGCTTCACCAGCTTAGGAATGCCTGTCCTAACGCTAGTGACCCATCAACTTGCCCATCATTTAAATGCGCTGTTGTATGCGAATGTGATATCTAAATGAATTAGTTTAGCTCATGAATTAGTTTAGTGTTAGTTCCCTTTCTCAAAGAAATAATCATTATAACCATGGTCGGTATCGCTTCGAACCTTAAGATAAGAATTTTCCTGTTTAATTTTCTATTTTCGTACGACATCTTAGTTACAGAAGCTAATTTATATTTGGCAGGCAATTTACACACTAGGTTTTAACCAATAAATGCTACATTTTAGTCCACTATCCATATCCTTGATCCAACTTCTCGATTCCCCTACTGAATTCCCTCCGCCATTGTGATCTGCTACTGAAAAAATCCCTAGAAATCATTATTGCAGTATACACAAAACCGAGCATAATTTGGTTTTTTGCTTATATTTTTATTATTTTATTATATTTTTGGTAATATCTCCTTAGATAAATTGCTTTCTATTATCTCCACATACTAATAACTGAACTTTACCCATAAACGTAAGGAAAATGGAATAAATGCGAAAAATCTTGAGTTACAGTATACGCGCAATTTTTTTTTTTTTTTGCGCATGGGAGTACGTGTATAAGACCCGATATGAAGTATTCAAGGTTTTGTGCATTCAGCCAAAGTAGTTCATGAACAAATACCAGATCGGGACACAATCTGATATAGATGATGACAAACAAAAGCTGTAGAAAATCAATATGTCTTAGTTTTTAATAAACTCAGGTATAGTTATTATCTTGAATTAACGTCCCCGCCTTACAGAGCTATCAAATTGGACCTGAAGACGATATTGATATAACTTTAAATGAAGGTATAGAGAAAGACCAGGTATAAAACATGGTGGTGGTTTACTATTCTCATTACATATTTTCTTATCCTTTAACAGGAGCGACTTTGGTACACATAGAGAAAACGTAACAATAGCAGGACACATTTAATTTATCAAGTTAAACCAATTCATTAAATATCAAAGTCGCGTACCACAGTATCAATCACGTGTATGTTTATAACGTTTGTTTATTCTTTGATTGTTTATCTGTTATGATCTTAAACAGCAGATAATTGTCTCAAAAGATCCTGCCGTCTACAAGGACATTTAAAATTGTGTAACTGCCGTTTAGTTTTCGACTTTTCTTCTAAGAATCATACATTAACGCACTTCATAAAGAAGGATGTTTGGATATTCTGTACATACAAACCCTCCATGTACATTTTTATCCAAGACGGATCGTAAGCATGAAAGCTCTACTACACGTCGATCCCAGGTGGTTTCAACTTATTGCCCTAAGTTTTATACGATATAAGTATAATCAATGAGCATTATCAGCACCTTGTTCCTTGCGACTGTACCAAGCTGCTTTTGAGACAGAAGCTCACGAAGCTTTAAAATTTTCCGTAATAATTAAATTACACTTATATTCGTAAGCATGTAGAGGATTCACAAGCAGGTTATTGGCCTGAAACTCTAGTAGGTAATCCTTAGGTAATTAGGTACGTGATTACCTTGTAGAACCAGGCCGTCTTCTGTTGGTTTGTGAGAAACTTCGGCTGCATTATATATAGAGAAGCTCAGAATCTTATTGTGATTCATCCAAAGGGACTAGATCGAACAGGGGACTAGAAAGTTCTTTTATAGGCAATTAAATTTCTGCTTCCGTTTTCTCCCGGAGCTGGTCAGGTCAATTCAACAGTACCTTATTTCGCTGACGTGAATAGAGCATGCGTGTCCTGTCGACCGACTCAAAGGTATGTTCCCAAGAGCAGAGAGCTACTCCACAAAATGTACCCGATTAATAGCTAGCAGTTGAGGCTTGGGAAGTGTACACATCTTTAACACTCAACCAGACTGATATTTTTCCTGGTTTGTTGGTGAGCATATCCATGGCCTTTGACAAGAGCCATCCTATATCACCAAGTAAATTCCTTTACAAAAAAAAAAAAAAAAAGCACTAAGTCGTCTGTTGAATTTTGCATAGGTGTTCGCTCCATATAGCGGAATATTATAGCAAAATGCCTAGAGGACACTCCCAGCAAAGTCCACCTAAGAGCCGTTAGCACTGCCAAGAAGAAAGTCGATTCACATAGATATCTATAGTTCAGACTGTTTTCAGAGAACATTGTATTACCAAGTGCAGACTTCACGTAACATTTAAACAACATTTTACTAAGAGGATATGTCGAGATACGTGTTGTTTTCTTTTCTTTTTTTTATCAAAACGACTGCAAGTAGATAGCATGCACTACAACCAACCAGACATAGTAGTATGTGATATGTAGCGTAGTAAGGTTAGGATTTTTCAATTGCAATTCACACGCTGTAATCCTTCAAAAAGAAAAAGAACTGTACAAGTTAGTCAGAGTCTCCAACCAGCCAAATCTCAAAATTGACAAAATGGTCTAGATTAGACATTTCTTATTTGCCTGTATGGAGAACGAAATATTTCCTCTTCGTAAAATCCACATCAGGTATAAGAAGGAAGTAGTTACAAAGCTTGAATATGGTCACTTTTCCCCTACTAACACGGCAGCTGTGTAGGATTCAATTCGGAAGTACCTGTAAGTCCTAGAGAGAAATGGTCTAAGTATGAAGCCAATGAATGAGGTTAGTGTATGGGAATCCCATGACCCACACAGGTACCATCAGCTCCAGCCGGATAAGCTTACTTACCTTTAGAGATGGCAGATCGGAAGAGAATCTTTTAGACAATGACGTACAACAGTTGTAGAAAACGAATATGACATTGACAACGGCTTAATTGTTGATCCAATCATTTATGATTATTATTTTGTAATAACAAATGGGCCTTATAGATCTAACTAAGCGGAAATGAAAACAATCTTGATGTAACTGTAAATGAAGGTATAAAGACATGAAAGTTTTTATTTTTATTTTTTTATTTTATTTTATTTTATTTTATTTTATTTTTTTTTCCTTTTTGTTATTTTAACATATTTTGGAGTCTTTTATAAGGAGCGGCTTTGGTACTCGAAGAGAATACATGCCGATGTCCACTGCTCACTTATAATTTCAAAGTGTGAAAAGCAGGTTGGTAATACCAAAAAGGAACAGGGTGCTTAGCAGAGTTAGCGAGATAAAGTAGTTTTTAATTTAATAAATAAGATTACTGGAATTCTTTTTGTTGAACATTCTGTTTGTCGAAACGCTAATACAGTTGGTGCACTAGTGTGCTTCTGAAAATTACCAGAAATTTCTCACCGGTGAGAAAACGTTGAGAAGATTGACAAATCCTAATCCTACAATAAGCTTAATAAGAGTGTGATATTATGGCAGTCTGTAGTGCAAGATGAACGGTGCAAGCCAGAGAGTTTTTAAGCTTCTATAGCCTAAAGATCAGAATGAGAGATACTTAGCGTTTTCAATATAGCATCTTGATGAAGTGTCAGGTTATAAAAGACGCCTCGAAAATTTTTATAGACAAGTTTAACTTTCAGGCTAATCGAAAATTCATCGCAGTCCCTTTTACTTTCTTCGGGCAGCGAGAGAATGTTCTCGTACACTGTTACCAAGAGGGGAAATTCATGGCTTCTGGTCCAAGATGTGGGAAACGAACCTAGAAGTTTTATATTTTTCAGGTGTACTTAACTAAAAATTTCCCAAAGAAACCTAACTCCCAAAAAAAAAAAAAAAAAAAAATCTGTCAAATGTTAATTTTATTGATGTCTCTGGTCTAAACCTGTTCTACCAAACCTGTATAACTACTTTGTATGGCGAATCAGTGCTTTACTACGCTAGCTTTAGTAATTCAACGGCAGGACTTCTCTCACAAACCATTAGAAGCGGGCCTGGTTCTACAAAGTAAATACGTACTTAATTACCTAAAATCACCTACTAGATATTCAGGCCAATAACCTGCTCGTGAATCCTTTACAAGCTTACGACCATAAGTGTAATATAACTGTTACGGAAAATTCTTAAGCTTGTAAACAGCTTGTGAAAAGCAGCTAGGTACGGCCGTAAAGGAACAAGGTTCTGAGCATTAATCATTGATATTTCTTATGACCTATAAAGTCTAGGGCAATAAGTTGAAACCAACTGGGATCGACGTGTAGCGCAGCTTTCATTCTTACGATCCTGTCTTGGACAAAAATGTACAAGGAGTATTAGCCTTTACGGAATAACCAAACATCGTTTTTTATTAAGAGTGTTAAACTTTTCTTCTTTGTACTAGAGTCGAAACTAAACGGTTGTTACACTATTTTAAGGGCCCCTTGCCAATGGCAAGATTCTTGGAGTCTAGATAAACAATCAAAAAAGAAACAAATGTTATAAACACAAATTAAATGGTACTGTAGTACGCGAATATGCTTAAAATGAATTGGTTTAGCTTGTTAAATTAAATGTGTCCTGCTAAGGTTTCGTTTTCTCATCGGGTACTAAAGTCGCTCGTGTTAAGGGATTCCAAAATATGTAAAGAGAAGTATGTATAGGTGCTGTATTAACACCACCTTCATGTTTTAAACCTTGCTCTCTCTATACCTTCATTTAAAGTTACATCAAGATGACCGTCTGGTTCAGTGTTAAAGATGACTACATTTCGTAAGCCTCAACTGCTGGCGAATAATTGGGAACAAATTTGTGGAGTAGTTTTCTGCTCTTGAGAAGACACCTTAGAGTCGGTGGACAGGACACGCAACCTCTATTCACGTCAGCTAGATGATGTAGTGTTGAATTTAATAAATATGATTACAGAAATTCTTCTGGTTGATCATACCGTCTCAGATATATAAGGTGTCGAAAAGCTAAAAGAGTTCGCGCACATTTCTGCTAGCCGAGCAAAGTCTAGAAGTGAGTTCTGTTAGATTTTGAATAGGCATGACCATTCATCATTTTCATAAATGTTGTCAGCGTAGAGGATACCCCAAAGTTCTTTATACCGTTTCATGACATATTGTATCCAACTGTGCCTAGAAGTTACTTAAGTGGAAACCACCTAAGGGGGGTAAATTTTTCGAAAGTTCAGAAATTTCCTCAGCTGCAGCTACCTTTAAAGTATAATGGCTGATGTAATGTCATAACACATGTGCTTTGTCCACTTTCTTGCTCTTATTTACTCTATGCAGATGAGTAGAATACATAGAATTGGTACAAGATGTTGAATTAATGAAAAATCACATAGGGACTATTCTTCTTATATCAAAAGGAGAGGTGTGTATCTCATCATCCACAATCCTTGTGGCGAAGCTTTCACAAGATGAATAGCTATCCAAAGGATGTTTGAGAAAAAAAAATCGACACGAGAGACGCTAGTGAACACTTGACAGAATCTTCCGAGTTACACAGTATTGACACTCCAAGAACATGAAAACATAGAATTAAAGGGAAGAGGAAGACCGATTTACGAAATGTGATACCATATTCTTATGAACACAATTTTACCGTGATATCAGATTACTATTTCATTCAAGAACTTGAATATATGAAATTTTCTTCAAGACTTCTGAAATGAATGACTTTTTCTGCTCTATGAAATGTGTGGAACTTCGTTACTAGTCAAAGCATACAGTCATCTTATATGAAAGGATTATTTTATTAGCCTACTATTTGGTTGCTTTGTGTTGATCAGCGTTACTTAGATGGTAGCGAACACAGGACTGACTATACCGTAGATATTTTGCACTTAATCGTCTAAGAGAAGATCTCAAAAGAACTTAAAATCGATCCTTTTTTGTAACATCGATCCTGAACCCCGCTCTCATGCCCAAAGTAAGGCTGTTTTGGGAGGTAAAAATATTATGTGTTCCGTAGAAAGTTTAAGAGAATACAGTCGGGAAAATATTAATAATTGACGGCAACCTAGAGAATCCTAACACTCTGTATGTGAGCCCTAGTGAGCAGCAAGGAATCTTATTAAATTCATATTTAATAGCTTCGAGTGTTAAGACACAGGAGACTTTTTTTAAATCGTAGTTCTTTAAGAACACAACTCTTTGGATTAAACAGTTTCTATCAGGCTAACGATAAAAAAAAAGGTGAGAGCGTTATGAGTGCTAAGTAGATTTCTTCAGCATCAAGCACTCTCTGATAGAATTGTAGTTGCATTTAAACGGTAAGTATAGCTATTGCTTGATTATCATTCATAACTTATTACTTTTTTTTTTTACATATGGTATCACAGTTTTCAAACCCAAGGATGCTCCTAAAAGAAACCGCTGTACATTCCAAAGTTATACGCCTCTGATAGCCTCGTCTTATTTAATAGCGTCTCGCGCGTCTCGCGCGTCGAAATCCTTTTCTGAAACGAATCCTTTTCCGAATCTTTTTACAAGTGTAGACCCTCTGTAATTCTTCAATAATTAACATCAAGTATCTTTACAATATATCCTACTCTTCTGCATACAGTAAATAAGTTCAAGAGAAGTGGACAAAGTACATGTGTTATGACATTACATCAGCCATTATACTTGAAAGATTTACAAATACTACCTGAAGCTGAGGAAATTTCCGAACTCTCCAAAGTAGTACCGCCCAGGCACGATTGGATACATGATGTCATTGGAATTTGGAAATCTTATAGAAGTTTGGGGTATCCTGTACGCTCAGAAAACATTAGTGAAAATGCTGAATGGCCATAACTACTCAATATAATTGAGAAATCACTTGTAGACTTTGCTCGGCGACCTTTACACCTTGTTAAGAAGACATTTACAACCCTCTAAGGAGATGACAAAGTCTAGCATCTGCGATCTTATAAAACAATGCCTGGATGAGGAAATCATTGCGCAACATTTACAAGAAAATTTAAGCAGAATGAAAAAAACGATATTGACGAATTTTCAAATTAAGAAGATGACCTTTACCAAACCTTTAAATCTTGGTTGCAGTTTATAGAGAAGGTCTGAATCGTATTGGTATTCATCAAAAGGGACTAGATTGAACAGGGAACTAGAAACTTCATTTGTAGGCAATAAAATTAATGCTTCCGTTTTTTCAGGCAGCTGGTCATCTTTTCTAAGCAAAGTTTGCCCATCACAATACTCAGCAGATTGAATCCTTGAAGGCAACTACGGTATCAGTGGATTACAAGAAATTAACAACTCAAGGAACCTTCAGAATAAAAAAAAGTGCTTTGGACGGAGTTCCGAGTGATATAATTATCGAGGCGTGCTTAATGAGGCCACGAAATTTTCTGAGGGATTAACTCAACCCCAGACCTTACGTTAGCAAGATTAATCCTTCATTTTCAAATACTGTTACAGTAACAGAAGTTCTACAAAAATTTTGTGGGTAACAGTTTATCTGAGCGGCACGTCAGGCTGATGCCACATTCCGTGTGTGATAATACCTTAATGCGCAAGACTATCAATTCGACTGCGGTGAATAAAGCCGAGTTTCTGTTGACTTCTGTTTAAAACCCACATGTAGAAAGAGAGAGTCCTTCTACACTCAATGGTGTGGACGAAAAATCTCAATTCAAATCTGGGTTAAGTTCGTATATAAATTATGTTAAGAGCTATTTCCACCTTCAATTTTATGGATCTAAATTACAATTAGACGCTGAGAGTGCCGAAAGACAAGAAAGAGATTTTGGGAAATATCTGCAACAATCGATTTTCATTCTGCCATTGAAGCCACGACAATCCAATTACAGTTGTAGAGATACATTGAGATCAATAAAAGACGGCTTCAAATAATGCAAACAGTTTTCCAAGGAGCAAAAGATTGCTTTAAATGGACAGCACTAATGGAAGAAACTACAACGTGAAATCTGAAGCTATTCAATGATCTGATTCAGATCCTTAATAATCTTGCTAGAAGAATTCATGAGCAGTTACTGATTCCCTTAAGGCTACATGCAAGCAGAACTGAAATGAAATCCTACGAAATCATTACATCTAAAGAAAGTCTAGGGTGATTAAAAGTCTGCTTTCGCTTTTTTCATGATGGAACAGGCTGTGACACGACCTTAGCTAAAATTAGGAGAAACTGTTGGCAGTCTGAAAGATCCTTCAAAAAGAAAAAGAATTGTGAAGTTATTCAGAGTCTTCAAACAACA
This sequence comes from Thermobia domestica, assembly GCF_964235325.1. Taxonomy (NCBI): domain Eukaryota; kingdom Metazoa; phylum Arthropoda; class Insecta; order Zygentoma; family Lepismatidae; genus Thermobia; species Thermobia domestica. The sequence goes on along the minus strand of NC_137461.1, from coordinate 178,282,059 downwards.
AAATCTCAATCCTGACAAAATGGTCAACATTAGACAATTCTTATTCGCCATTATAGAGAAGGTAACATGTCCTCTATGGTATAAACCATATCAGGTATACAATGGAAGTAGGTGCGAAGATTGAAAATGGCCACTGTTGCCCCTACTAACGCAGCAGCTGTGCAGCATACAATTCGGAAATACCTACAAGTCCAGGAGCGAAATGGGCTAAGCATGGACCCAATGGAATGAGGTCGGTGTGTCAAAGAGGATCTGAGAATTCCAGGATCCACACAACTACCATCAGGTCCAGCCGGATAAGTTTACTTACCTGTAAATAAAAAGTGACTGTAAGATAGGATTGTGAACGAACCACATGTTAGTGTAAAAGAGCCGATATCAAATATTCAAGGTTTTGAACATTCTGCCAAAGTAATTCATGTACAAATGGCAGATCGGGGGACAGTCTGATATAGTTAATGACGAACAACAACTGTAGAAAATCATATATCATTGACAACGGCTTAATTGTTGATCCAATCAGTTATGATTATTATTTAGTCTTATAGAAAAAAGAAAATGGACATGAAGACGGTATTAATGTAACTTTGGTACCTGAAGATAAAGCGAAAACTTAGCAGGACACATTTAATTTCAAGAGCAAAACCAATTCATTTAGATATCACATTTGCGTAGTTACATTCAATTGAATGTTTATAACAATCCAAATGAATTAGTTGAACTCGTTAAAATATATCAGTCTTGCTACGATTTTGTTTTCTCTTCGGTTTCCAAAGCCGCTAGTGTTAGAGGATTCCAACCTATGCAAACGGAATAATAAGCCACCTTCATGCTTTATGCCTTGTCTTTGTGCCTTTATTTAGTGTTAGGTCAAGATGCTCTTCATGTCCATTTTGTTGGATCTATAAGGCGGAGACGTTGTTACAAAATCTTAATTATAACTGTTTGGATGAACAATTAAGTCGTTGTCTAAGAATTATTGGTTTTCTACAGCTGTTGTTCGTCAACATCTATATCAGATTTTCTTCCGATCTGGCATATTTACATGAACTCCTTTGTCAGAATGAAGAAAACCTTGAATAACTCATATCGGCTATTTTATACTACCATTTGCTTCGTTCCCAATCCTATCTTGCAGTCACTTTTTATCTATAGGAAAGTAAGTTTATCGGGCTTCAGCTAATGGGAACTGTGTGGTCCTGGAATTCGTTTACATTAACCTAATTCGACTGGGTTCATGCATAGACCATTTCGTTCCTGGACTTGGAGGTACTTCCGAATTGAATGCTGCACTGATGCCGTTTTACAAAGGGGAAACTGGCCATAATGAGCTTTGTAACATGAGCCAGGGAGGACATGTTTCCTTTTCCATACAGGCAAATAAGAAATGTCTAATTTGACCATTATGTCAGGATTGATATTTGGTTGGTTTAAGACTTTACTAACTTGCACAATTGTTTTTCTTTTTGAAAAATATTTAAGACTCCATACTATTCTCTCCTGAGTAAAGATGAGATCGTGTCACTCCCTGTTGCATCCTGAAAAAAGTGAAATTAGTTATTTAATGACGTTACAGTTTCTTTAAATTTAATGATTTCGTAGCATCTCCATTTAGTTCTATTTGTATGTGGCCTTAAGAAAATCAGCAACTGCTCATGATCTTCTATCAAGATTCTAAAATGATCTGAATCACAACCATCAAGAGCAACAGATTTCCCAAATCCAACATCTCAGTTACTTCCATTACTGTTGTTGATATACAGCTACCTTTACTCTTTTGAAAAATGATTGCATTTTTGAAGCCGTCTAGTATTGATCTCAAAGTTTTTCAAAAAGTGTGATTGAATTGTCGTGGTTTTAATGGCAGAAATAAATTCGATCATTCCAGATATTTACCGAAAGATATTTTTGTTTTCTTCTTTCGGCACTTTCCATGTCTAATTGTATTTTATATCCATAAAATATAAGATGAGAATAGCGCTTAACATAATTTATATACGTAATTAACGCAGATTTCACTTCGCTTACTCCACACCATTGCGACTAGAGAACTTTTCTTCCTACGTGTGGGGTTTAAAACACAAGTCGCTTTTTCTCTACAATCACTCGACAATATTCACTGCAGTCGAATTGATATTTTTGCGCATTGAGATATTATCACACGAAGAAGGTGGCATCATCTCAACGTGCCGCTCAGATGACAAACTGTTTTCCAAAAAAGCCATGTAGAACTTCTGTTACCGCAACACTATTTGGGAATGAGGATTAATCTTGCTAACGTAGTGTCCGACGTTGAGTTAATACTCAGAAAATTTTGTGGCCATTTGTAGGCTATGAAATTAATGTTTCCGTTTTGGCACGCAGCTTGTCGTCTTTTCTAAACAAAATTTGCACATCACTATACTCAGCAGATGGAATCCTTGGAGGCAAATACGGTATCAGATGTTTTCAAAGAAATTAACAACTCAAGGATCTTTCACAATTCGCTGAAAAAGTGCTTAATGAGGCCACGAATATATCTCTTCTCAACGTTTTCTCACCGGTGAGTAAATTTCTGATAAGCTATCGCTGAGTAGCAGACTAGTGCACCAACTGTATTTGCTTTCGACCCCTTTCATATCTGAGACGGAATGATCAACAAGAAGTATTTATGTAATCTTGTTTATTAAATTCAACACTACCTCATCTCGCTGACGTGAATAGAGCTTGCGTGTCCTGTACACCGACTCAAAGGTATCTTCTCAAGAGCAGAACGCTACACCACAAAATGTACCCGTTTAATCGCCAGCAGCTGAAACTCACCAAACACTGAAGTAATTTGGCTTGGTATGTTTGCGAGCATATCCATGGCCTTGACGAGAGCCATCCTAGATCACCAAGGAAATTCCATTACAAATTAGAAGCACTGAATCTGTAGGCGATAAAACTAAAATCTCACTGGTTCGCGCGGATCATCTTGCACTACACTCTGCCATTTAGCACAATCTTATTAAACTTATTGGAGGAATTGAATTTCTCAATTTTCTCAACGTTTTCTCAACGGTGAGTAAATTTCTAGTAAGCTTACGCTCAGGAGCAGAGAAGTACAAAACTGTATTAGCTTTTCAACACCTTACATACGTGAGACGGAATGATCAACCATAAGAATTTCTATAATATTATTTATTAAAATCAATTCATCTCGCTGACGTGAATAGAGGTTGCGTGTCCTGTCCACCGACATTAAGGTGTATTCTCAAGAGCAGAAACCTACTCCAGATATTTGTACCCGATTAATCCCCACATGTTAATGCTTACGAAGTGTACTCATCTCTAACACTGAACCAGACTGTCATCTTGATGTACTTTTAAATGAAGGCATAGAGAGAAACTAGGTATAAAACATGAAGGTGGTATATGAAGGCCACGAAATCTTCCGGGGTATTAACTCAACGTCAGACGCTATATTAGCAAGACTAATCCTTTATTCCTAAATACTGTTACGATAGGAAAAGATCTACAGGACTTTTGTGGGAAACTGTTAGTCATCTGAGCGGCACGTTGGGTGATGCGTCCTTCCTAATGTGATAATTTCTCAATACGCAAGAATATCAATTCGAATGCGGTGAATATTGCAGTCTTCAAATGATGAAAACAGTTTTCGAAGGTGCAAAAGATAGCTGTATATGGACAACAGTAATGCAAGAAACTACAAGCGGGAAATCTGTAGATGTTGATGGGTCTGTTACAGGTCTTTTAAGAATCTTGCTGGAAGACTTAATGAGCATTTGCTGTATCTCTTAACAAACAAGCAGAACTGAAAGGAAATGTTACGAAATTATTAAATTTGAAGAAACTCTAGTGTTTAAAATTCTGCTTTCACTTTCTTCATGATGCAACAGGCTTAGACACGACCTAAGCTATACTCAGGAGTGAATAGTTCCAGGCTACATTAACCTTCAAAAAGAAAAAGGACTGTACAAGTCAGTCAAAATCTTAAACCAACCAAATCTCAATCCTTACAAAATGGTCAAGATTAGACATTTCTTATTCGTCAATATGGAGAAAAAACATATCCTCGCACGTATAAGCCACATTAAGTATAAGTAGGAAGTAGTTACAAAGCTCAATATGGCCACTTTTCCCCCTACTAACACGCAGCTGCGCAGCATTGAATTCGGAACTACCTACAAGTCCAAGAGAGAAATGATCTAAGCATGAAACCAACGAATGATGTTAGTGTATACGAATTCCAGGACCCACACAGGTACCATCTGCTCCAGCCGGATAAACTTACTTACCTGTAGATAAAGAGTCACAGCAAGATAGGATTGTGAACGAGTCACATCTTAGTATAAAAGAGCAGATATGAAGTATTCAATGTTTTGTGACTTCTGACAAAAGTGTTCATGTACAAATGGCATATCGGAAGAAAATCTGGTATAGATGTTGACGAACATAAGCAGTAGTAAACCAATATGTCATTGACAACGACTTAGTTGTTCATCCAATCAGTTGTTATCAGTAAAAATGAAGACTTTTTTTAACTTCCGCGCCTTATAGATCGAACTAAACGTACACGGAGACCATCTTGATATAACTCTGAATAAAGGTATGAAGACAAATTATAAAACATGAAGATTGTTTAATATTCTGTTTACATATAATGGAATCCTCTAACACGGACGTATTTGGTACCTGAAGAGAAAACGAAATATTAGCAGGACATATTTGATATAACGAGCTAACCCAATTCATTTAGATATCGCATTCGCTTACTACAATTTCATTCACTGTATGTTTATAACATTTTTTTTTTTATTATTTGTGGATCTGTTAAGATGTTAAACACCAGATAATTGACTGCAAGGATCCAGCCATCGGCATGGACACATAAAATTGTGTAACTACCGTTTAGTTTTCGAGTGTCCTACAAAGAAGATTAGTTTAAAACACTTAATAATGAACGATGTTTGGATATTGCGTATAGGCAAATATTCCATGTACATTTTTATCCAAGACGGGATGGTAAGAATGAAAGCTGTGCTACACGCCGATCTCAGTTGGTTTCAACTTATTCCCCTAGATTTTATACGACATAAGGAGAATCAATGATTAATTCTCAGCACCTTGTTCCATTGCGACTTTACCTAGCTGTTTTTCAGACAGAAGCCCACGAAGCATAACAATTATCCGTAACAGTTATATTACGGTTATGATCTTAAACTTGTATAGGATATTGGCCTGAAACTCTAGTAGGAGATGCTTATGTAATTAGGTATGTGATTACCTTGTAGAATCTGTGAAACCAGCCTATGAACTACTAAAGCTGGCGTACCAAAGCACTGTTTTGCGAAACAAAGGAGTTATACGGGCCAGGTAGAACAGTTGTAGAACAGAGACATGAACAAAATTATCAATTGAAAGATTTTTTTTCTTTTTGTACTTGGATTAAATTGAGAGATTTTCAGTTAAGTGCACCTGAATAATATAAAACATCGTACGCACATGTTACTTCCCACATGTTGAACCAGAAGCCCGGAATTTAACCCTTGGTATAGTGTCCGAAAACTTGCTCGTCCTTCTTCTCAAATCAAGTAAATGAGACTGCGATAAACTTTGATTAACCTAAAAGTTAAACTGCCTCTATAAGATGTTTCGAGGTTTCTTTTGCAACTTCACCCACTTCATCAAGAAGCTATATTGATAACGCTAAGTATCTCTCACATTAATCTTTAGTAAATAGAATTTTAAATTATCTCTGGTACACAAGGTATATCTTAAAGTACAGACTGCCATATCGCACAATCTTATGAAGCTTATTGGTGAATGGGAATTTGTGAATCTTCTCAACGTTTACTCACAGGTCAGCAATACGATTATGAAATTCACTATATACTACACCGAAAGATTACTGGTTCGGAAAAGATCACCGTCTTAATTTTCAGAATTCCTCGATAACGTTTTTCTCATGCATATTGATAATGTTGCATATTGATTTTCTCGTCGAGGCATTGATGAATAAGATCGAAATCCTAGATTTTGTCATCTCATCAGAGGGTTGTAATTTGTCTTCATATACAGATGTAAAGGTAGCCGAGCAAAGTCTAGAAATGGGTTCTTAATGATCATGAGTAGGCATTGCCATTCAGCATTTTCACTAATGTTGTCTTAGCGTACAGGATACCCCAATGTTCTTCTTTGCCATTTCCTCACATAATGTATCCAATCGTACCTAGAAATTACTGAAGTGGGAACCTCCTATGGTCGGTACAACTTTGCACAGTTCAAAAATTTCTTCAGGTGCAAGTACGTTTTGAAGACCTTTCCAGCAGAATGGCTGACCTACTGTGATTTGTCTACTTTTCTTGCACTTATGTCTACTTTCTTTTCTGTGTTCAGAAGCGTAGAATATATATATAGTAATGGTACATGATGTGAATTATGGAAGATATACTGAAGGACTACACTGCTCATATCAAAGGAGTTGTGTGTATGTCACAATTTTACACTCGTTGTAGCGAAGCTGTCATAAGATGAATAGCTATCCAAAGGTTGTTTGAGAAAAGCAAATCGAGACGCGACACACGTGTGAAGACGATTAATGCTTGTGAGAGACAGCATTGACACACCAAGAACATGAGTACATACCAGTAGAGAAGAAAAGGATGTCAGAATTACGATATGTGATACATTCTTATGAAGACAATGCTACCGTGATATCAGAATACTTTTTCATTCAAGAACTTCGATATGAAGAATTTTCATCAAGAGACTTCTGAAATGAATGACTTTTACTGCTCTATTAAATGTGTGGCACTTAGTTACTAATCAAAACATACAATGAGGTTTAACGAAAAGATAATATTAATCTTCTAATGTTTGGTTGTTTTGTGATGACAAGTATTGGTAAGTAGGTAGCGAACACAGGAATGACAATACCATAAATATTTTACACCTAACTGCCTAAGAGAAGATCTCAAAGAAACTTAAAATCGATTGTAACTTCTTTATTTGTCTCATTGATTATATCTCTAGTCTCAGGCCCAATGTAAGGCTGTTTTGGAGGTTAGAATATAATGGGTTACATGGAAAGTCTTACAAAGTTATTAATGATTGACCGGAACCTACAGAATTTTGTATGTTGGCCCTAGTGAGCAGCAAGGACCCTAATTAAAGGCACATTTATAGCCTCGAGTGTTAACACACAGAAGACTTTGTTTAAAAAATATATCCGTAAACACCACTCCTTGGATCTATCAGTTTCTATCAGGCTAACAATCAAGAAAAAGGTATAGTAAGTATACTAATAGCTTGATTATCATGATAAATAAATACTTATGTTTTTTTTTATTTGGTATCACAATCTTCTTACATCCAAAGGGCCCATTTAAAACAAACCGCTGTACGTTCCCAAAGCTATGCGTCGTTCATACCCTTGTCCTATTAAAGGGAGAAATAAATCCACGGTGTTTTAAATCGTACGCCAATGTATAATGTGAGATAAGTAGCTCTAAAAGGCTAAAGCTTCGTTTTTAAGACCCAGTTAGACGATACAAGTTATTGTGCCTCCGTTTCAAGGTTGAATTCCTTTACTAGCTGGCAGCCATTAGGAATTAAGGAATTCATGCCGATGTCCACTGCTCACTTCTAAATTTCACAGTCAGAAAAGCAGATTGGTACAATCACAAGGAAACAAGGTGCTTAGCAGCTTTAGCTAAGGTGAGGTAGTTTTGAAATTAATAAATTACTGGAATTCTTTTTGTTGATGATTCTGATCTTCGAAACGCTAAATCAGTTGGTGCACTAGGCTGCTACTGAAGGTTACCAAAAATTTTCTCAACGCTGAGAAAATGTTTAGATGATTGAGAAATCCTAATCCTTCAATAAGCTTTATAAGAGTGTGCGATTATTGCAGTCTGTAGTGCAAGATGAACCATGCGAGCCACAGAGATTTTAAGTTTCTATAGCCTAAAGATTAGAGTGAGAAATACCTAGCGTTATCAATGTAGCATCTTGATGAAGTGAGTCAGATTATAAACGACGTCTCGAAAATTTTTATAGACTCAAGTTTAATTTTCAAGCTAATCGAAAGTTAATCGCAGTCTCTTTTACTTTCGTAGGGGCAGCGAGACTAATTTCTCGAACACTACTCCCAAGAGGGCTTAGCTTGAGGCTTGGCTTGGCTTCATGGCTTGAGGTCCAAGATGTGGGAAGTGAGCCTAGCAAGTTTTAAATCTTTAAGGTGTACTTAACTAAAAATCTCCTAAAGTAACCTAAAAAAAGAAAAAAATCTGTCAATTGATAATTTTGTTGATGTCTCTGCTCTAAACCTGTTCTACCACGCCTGTGTATCTTCTTTGTATCGCGATTCAGTGCTTTACTACGCTAGCTTTAGTAATTGATCGACAGGACTTGTCTCAAAAACGAAGAGAAGCGGGCCTGGTTTTACAAGGTACGAAATTACCCAATTACCTAAGGATCACCTACTAGATTTTAAGGCCAATAACATGCATGTGAATCCTTTACAAGCTTACGACCATAAGCGTAATATAACTGTGAAGCAAAATTGTTAAGCTTGGCCAGTCAGAAAAGCAGCTTGGTAAAGCCGCAAAAGGAACAAGGTGCTAAGCACATAGCATTGATTATCCTTATGTCGCTTATACCTAGGGCAATAAATTGAAACCAACTGGATTCGAGGTCTCTTAGTGCTTTCATTCTTACGACCCCGTCTTGGATAAAAATGTACAGTGGGGGACACTTCTAAATGGTACACCCTAGCCGTAAATCTCCATATGGCTCTACCATTTAGAAGTGTCACCCGCTGTACTTCGAGTGTTTGCATCTATGGAATATCCAAAAATCGTTCTTTATTAAGAGTGATAAACTTTGCTTCTTTGTAGGAGAGTCGAAAAGTAAACGGTACTTACACAATTTTAAGTGTTCTTGTAGATGGCAAAATTTTGAAGTCAATCATCTGCTGTTGAACATCTTAACAAATATACAATCAGACAATAAACAAATGTTATCAACGTACAATTAAATTATACTGTAGTACTCGAATGTGATATCCAAATGAATTAGTTTAGCTCTTTAAATTAAATGTGACTTGCAACGGTTTCGTTTTCTCTGCGGGTACCAAAGCCGTTTGTGTTAAAGGATTACAAAATATGTAAAGAATATAATAAACCACCATTATAATTTATACCTTATCTTTATAGCTTCATTTAAAGTTACATCAAGATCGACTTCATGTCCGTTTTGCTTTTTCTATAAGGCGTGGACGTTATTACATAATAATAATCATAACTGATTGGATCAACAATTAAGTCGTTGTCAATGACACATTGGTTATCTACAGCTGTTGTTCGTCATCATCTATATCAGATTGTCTGCGTATCTGCCATTTGTACATGAACTCCTTTGGCAGAATGCACAAAACCTTGCATAATTCATATCGGCTCTTTTACACTAACATGTTGCCTGTTCACAATCCTATCTTGTTGTCACTTTTTTCTACAGGTAAGTAAGCTTATCCAGCTGGAGCTGATGGTAGCTGTGGGTCCTGGAATTCGCATATCCTCTTTTACACACCAACCTCTATCGATTTGGTTCACGCTTAGACCATATCGCTCCAGGACTTTGAGGTACTTCCGAGTTGGTTGCTCCACAGCTTCCGTGTTAGTAGAAGAAAAAGTGACCATATTGAAGTTTCGTAACTACTTTGTTGTTATACCTGATATGGCTTATACCAAAGAGGACATGTTTCCTTCTCCGTAAATGCGAATAAGATATGTCTTAATGTTGACCATTTTGTAAGGATTGAGATATGGTTGGTTGAAGACTCTAACTTGCACTATTCATTTTCTTTTTCAAGAATCTTGTAGCCTGCCAACTGTTTCTCCTGAGTATAGTTAAGGTCGTGTCACAGCCTGTTCCATCATAAAAAAGTGGAAGCAGTTTTTTAATGATGCCAGAGTTTCTTTTAATTTAATGATTTCATAGCATTTCCTTTCAGATCTGCTTGTATGTGACCATAAGAGAAGCAGCAACTGATCAAAAAGTATCTAGCAAGATTCTTAAAAGATTTGAATTCGGACATTAAACAGCTACAGATTTCCCGTTTGTAATTTCTTCCATTACTGCTGACCATATACGACTACGTTTTGCTCCTTGTTTATCTCACAATCCACAATGGTTTTGGCGAAGCTTTCATAATATGAATAGCTATCCAAAGTTTGTTTGAGAAAAGCAAATCGAGGCGCGAGACGCGAGTGAAGACGATTAATTCTTTCGCATAATATAGAATTATAGATTACAGAAATTATGCTTGTTGATCATCCGTCTATGATATGAAAAGTGTCGAAGAGCTATTAGAGTTTGTGCAATAATCTGCTCCTGATCGGAACTTACCACACATTTACTTACCGGTAAAAAAAAGTTCAGAAGATTGAGAAATACGAATCATCCAATATGTATAATAAGAGTGTGCGACTATGGTAGTCTGTAGTCAAAGATGAACCGGGCGAGACAGAGAGATGTTACGTTCTATAGCCCAAAAGTTAGAGAGAGAGAGGTAGGTAGGCTTATCAATATAGCTTCTTGATAAAATGAGTTAAGACGGCAAAAATCACCTCGAAATTTTTTATAGACGCAAGTTTAACTTTCAGGCTAAGACCGAACACCTCGAAAGAAAACCCTGGAATTATTGGCACGCTTTTTGCTCCCTAAACCACTAATTAAAAATCGTATATCCCCGTCCATCCTCAAAATTATTTCTTTAATAAACGCATCACTTAGAGATCGCTTTCATCCCTGATTAATATCTTTTGAGAGCATGTAGAAACTATTACAATGAAGTCAAGTGACATCCCTGTTAACGTTCTCATTTTAAGAAGATTTCTAACGTAACAGATGCATATTACAAAAAGCTTCACCATCTCAGGGATGCCTGCCATATATGAAGAGTCCCATCAGCATGTTTATCTTTTTAACGCGCTTTCTCTTTACTAGTTTTACCTTATAAGCTCACTGTGATAATTTTCTTTTCTCACCTAAAGACTTCTTGTTCATCACGTCACTGGGTGTAAACTCGAATATTTCGAAATTGCAAGTCCTAAGGACAATATCTGCTTCCGTGCTTTCCCATTTCAATCCAACCGATGTCGTCGTTTGTTGAGCATAATGCAAGTATCATGGCGGATCTCGACATCTACTGCTATTATCTCAGTAGGGACAAAGGGACTAGATTGTAGAGGGGACCAGAAACTTCATTTGTAGGCTATCAAATTGATTCTTCCGTTTCTCACGCATTGGTCATCTCTTGGATGCAAAATTTGCACATCACTATACAAAGCAGATGGAAGCCTGGCAGGCAACTACGGTATCAGATGATTATAAGAAATTAACCACTGAAGGAAACCACTATTCGCAGAAAAAGAGCCCTTCTGGAGCGAATTTCCAAATGATATGATTATCGAACAGTGCTTAATGAGGCCACGAAATTTTCTGGGGTATTAACTCAACGTCAGACACTACGCTAGCTACATTAATCATTCATTCCTATATACTGTTACGATAACTGAAGTTCTACAAAGCTTTTGTGGGAAACATTTTGTCATGTGTTGTAAGTAGAGCTAATGCCACCTTCCATATGTGATGATATCTGAATACACAAAATGTCAATTCGACTGCGGTGAATGACATATTGCTTTCCTGCACCTTTTCTTCGTCCACATCTGTATCAGATATTCTTCCGATCTGCCATTTGTACATGAGATCTCGGGTCAGATACACAAAACATTGAATACTTCATATCGGCTCTTTTATAATAACATGTGGCTCGTTCACAATCCTATCTTGCAGTCACTTTTTATTTACAGGTAAGTAAGTTTATCCGGCCGGAGCTGATAGTACCTGTGTGGGTCCTGGAATTCGTATAATTTAGCTTCATTTGATTGGGTTCATGCTTATACGTTTTCGCCATTCTGGATTTTCACTTGTATTGTCTTAGCGTACAGGATACCCCAAAGTTCTTCTATACCATTTTCTGAACTAATGTATCTAATCGTGCCTAGAAATTATTTAAGTGAAACTTCTTGAGGGCGGAAAACTTTGGACAGTTCAGAAATTTCTTCAGCTGCACAACTTTAAAGTATAATGGCTGATGTAGTAAAGTAGTAACAGATGTGCTTTGTCAACTTTTGTTACACTTATATATTGTATGCAAAGGAGTAGAAAATATAATATTGGTACTTGAGTTGATTATTTAGGATATCCAGATGACTAAACAGCTTGTATATAAAGGACATGTGTGTATCTCACCATTTCCCAATCGTAGAGGCGTAGCTTTCATAAAATCAATAGCTATCCAAATCTTGTTTAAGAAACTGATATCGACAGGGAAGACGCGTATGTAGACTTGATTAAATCTTCCGAGTAAGAAAGAATGGACACACCAAGAATATGAGTATATAGCATTAGAGGAGTAAGGATGTCAAAAATACGAAGTGTGATACGATATTCTTATCAAGACAATGCTACCGTGATATCAGACTACTTTTTCATTCAAGAACTTGAATATGGAGAATTTTCATCGAGACTTCTGAAATGAATGACTTTTCTGCTCTATGTAATGCGTGGCACATAGCTAATAACCAAGCATACAGTTTGTTTATATGAAAAGATTATTTGATTAGGCTACAGGTTGGTTGCTTTGTGATGATCAATGCTACTAAGTTAGTACCGACCATAAATATTTTCCACCTAACCGTCTAAGAAAAGATCTCAAAAGAACTTTAAATAGATTCTTTATTTGTCTTATTGATTATATCAGCAGTCTCAGACACAAAGTAAGGTTGTTTCGGAGGTTATAATATAATAGGTTCCATAGCAGGTTTTACAGTATATAATCGAGAAAATTTTATTAATGATAGAAGGAACCTAGTGAATCCTACACAACTCTGGATGCAAGCATTTGTGAGCAGTACGAACGCTAATTAAATGTATATTTATAGCCTGGAGTGTTAAAACACTGCACACTTTGTTTATATAATATGTCCATAAGAACACAACTCTTTAGCCTGTTGAAACCTAAACCACTAATTAAAAATCGAATATCCCCGTCCATCCACAAAATTATTTTTCTATCACCGCATTACTTAGAGATCGCTCACATCCCTGATTATTATCTTTCTACATCAATGTATAATACAACTACAATGAAGTCAAGTGACATCCTTGAAATGTTCTTATTTTAAGGTGTTTTCTAACGTTGCAGATGGATATTACAATTAGTTTCACCAGAACAGGAATGCCTACCCTATCGCTAGTGACCCATCAACTTGCCCATCATTTAAACGCGCTTTTGTATGTGAATGTGATATCTAAATGAATTAGTTTAGCTCATTAAATTAAATGTATAGTGCTACTGTTCCGTTTTCTCTTAGGGTACCAAAGCTGCTCGTGAAGAGAAAAAAAAACACATCCAAGCTTGTAAACAGTATAAAAAGCCACCTCCATGTTTTATACCCTTTCTTTATACCTTCATTTTAGTTACATTAAGATCTTCTTCATATCCATTTTTGAGGTCTATAAAGGGGGACGTTATTACAAGATAATCAGAATGAGTGAATTATAACTTAAGCCGTTATCATTAACTTATTGGTTTTCTACAACTGTTGTTCGTCATCACCTATATCAAATTGTCTTGCGATATTGCATTTGTGCATGAACCACCTTGGCAGATGGCACGAAACATTTAATACTTCATATCGGCTCTTCTAATCAAACATGTGGCTCATTGACAGTCCTATCTTGCAGTAACTTTTTATCTACAGGTAAGTAAGCTTATCCGGCTGGAACTGATGGTACTTGTGTTGGTCTGCGATCTACGATCTGCGATCTTATAAATCAATATCTGCATGAAGAAATCATTATGCAACATTTACAAGAAAATGAAGCTACATGAAAAAAAAACGATATTGAAGAAATCTCAAAATAAAGACGATGACTTTACCAAACAGGTAAACTTTGGTTGCAGTATACAGAGAAGGTACGAATCGTATAGGTATTCATCAAAAGGGACTAGATTGAACTGGGAACTAGAAACCATTTGTAAGCAATAAAATTAATGCTTCCAAGTTTCCAGGGAGCTATTCTTCTTTTCTATGCGAAATTTGCCCATCACAACACTCAGCAGATTGAATCCAATATGAGGGAAGTGATCAGAGTTAGTTTTATATCTTTCAGGTGTACTTAGCTGGAAATCTCCCACAGTAACCTAGGTAGAAATAATATTCTGTGAATTGATAACTTTGTTGATGACTCTGTTCTACTCCTGTTTTGCAATGCCTGTATAACTTCTTTGTAACGCAAATCAGCTTTTTACACCCCTAGCTTTTGTAATTTATCGGTAGGACTTGTCTTACAAACCACGAGAAGGTTTTACAAGGTATTCACGTACTTAATTATTTAGGAATCTAGTAGAGTTCGAGGTCAATAAAATGCATGTAAATTTTTTACAAGCTTACTACCATATGTGTAATAAAACTATTACGGAAAATTGGGAAGTTTTCTTAGCTTCTGTCTGAAAGTAAGCTTGGTACACTCGCAAAGGAACAAGGTGCTAAGCACAAAGCATTGATTATCTTTGTGAAGCATAAAACCTAGGGCAATAAGGTGAAAAAAACTGGGATCGATGTGTAGTAGAGTTTCATTTTTACGACCCAGACTTGGATAAAACGAACATGGAGTGGTAGCTTCTACGGAATATTCAAACCTTGTAGATTATTAAGAGTGTAAAACTTTGATTCTTTGTAGGAGAGAAGAAACCTAAACGGTAGTTACATAATTATAGTGTCCTTGCAGATGGTATGACCTTGGAGTCACTTATCTGCTGTTGAACATCTTAACAGATAAACAATCAAAAAACAAACAAATGTTATAAACATATAATTGATGATACTGTAGTACGCGAATGTGATATCTAAATGAAATGGTTTAGCTCGTTAAATTCGTTTACCAATGCCGCTCGTGTTAAAGGATTCCAAAATATGTAAACATAAAAACAAACCACTTTCATGTTTTATACCTTGTCTTTATACGTTCATTTAAAGTTACATCAATATCGTCTTCATGTCCATTTTGTTAGGTCTATAAAGCGCTTACTTATTACAATAATATAACCATAACTGATTGAATCAACAATTAAGCCGTTGTCAATAACATATTGCTTTTCCACACCTGTATTTCGTCATCATCTATATGATATTGTCTTCCGATCTCCCATTTGTACATGAATTACTTTGGCAGAATTAAGAAAACCTTGAATGCTTAATAGCGGCACTTTTACTTTTAGATGTCGTTCGATCACATTTCTTTATTGCAGTCACTTTTTTATCTCTATTTAACTAAGCTTATCCGGCTGCAGCTGATAGCTGTGTGGGTCCTGGAATTCGCATACCTTAACCTTATTCGATTGGGTTCATGCTAAGACCATTTCGCTCGAACTTCGAGGTACTTCCTTTTTGAATGCAGCACAGCTGCCGTGTTGTAGTGGGAAAACTGGCGTGATATCGCTTATACCAAAGAGGACAAGTTTCCTTCTCTATAAATGCAAATAAGAAATGTCTAATTACCATTTAATCAGGATTGTGATTTGGTTGGTTAAAGACTTTTAGTTCCACAATTAATTTTCTTCTTGAAGAATCTTGAAGGCTACCAACTGTTTCTTCTGATTATAGTTACAGCCTTTGCATTATGGAAAAAGTGAACACCGTCTTTTAATGATGCTAGAGTTTCTTTAATTTAATGATTTCACAGCACTTCCTTTCAGTTCTGCATGTATGTGGCCTTGAGAGTTCTGCATGTATGACAGAATCAGCAACTGCTCATGAAGTCTTCTAGCAAGATTCTTAATATATCTTAATCAGACCCATCAACACCTACAAATTTCCCGTTTGTAGTTTCTTCCATTCCTGCTGTCCATATATACCTTTACTCCTTTGAAAACTGATTGCATCATTTTAAGGCGTCAATAATTGATCGTTTTATTGTCGTGGTCTCAATAGCAGAATAATATTCGATCGTTGCTGTTATTTCCCGAAAGTTCTTTCTTGTCTTTCGGCACTTTCCGTGTCTAAGTGTAATTTTTTATCAATAAAATATAACGTGAAAATAGCACTTAACATAATTTATATACGTACTTAACGCAGATTTAACCTGCGTGAAGAAGAACTCTTCCTTCTGCGTGTGGGTTTTGAATCACAAGGCAAAAGATACTCTGCAATATTCTCCGCAGTGGAATTGATATTCTTGCCAATTTAGATACTATCACACCAGGAAGGTGGCATCAGCTTAACGTGCCGCGCAGATGACAAACTGTTTCCCACAAAATCCTGTAAAAGTCTTGCTATCGTAACAGTATTTAGGAATGAGGATTAGTCTTGCTAACGTAGTGTCTTTATCCCGCAGAAAATTTCGTGGCCTTCTTTAATCACTGTTTCATAATTTGGAACTTCGCCCCAAAGGCCTCTTTTCCTGCGAATTGTGAAGGTTCCTCGAGTTGTAAATTTCTTGTAATCATCTTATACCGTAGTAGCCTCTCATCAATTTAGTACCAGAGTAGTAATCTCCTCTGATACTAATCTCCTGAGTATAGAGATGTGCAAATTTTGCACAGAAAAGATGATCTTCTAGGTGACAAAACGGAAGCATTAATTTAATTGTCTATAAATAAAGTTTCTAGTCCCCCGTTCGATCTAGTCCCTTTGGAAGAATAGCAATAGGATTCTGACATTCCCTATAAACAACAGCAAAAGTTTACTGGTTCGGAAAAGATCACCGTCTTAATTTTGAGATATCCTCGATATTGTTTTTGCCATGGAGCTTCGCTTTCTTGTAAATGATACTTATTCTCTTCCTCATCAACACATTGTAAAAAAAGATCACAGATCCTATATTTTGTGATCTCCTCATAGGGTTGTAAATGTTTTCATAACCACATGTAAAGGTCGCCGAGCAAATTCTAGAAGTCTGTTCTAAATGATCTTGTAAAGGAATGGCCATTCAGCATTTTCACTAATGTTTTGTTCGCGTACAATACACTCTGTAAAGAAAAAATAGCGACACCTTAATTCTCAAGCTAACTTGCACAGAAAACCATAATTGCAGCCTGTTTGAAGAGGAACAGAATGAAATGAAGAGTGGGATAGTTCATTTGCGTTATCTGTGACACCTGTGGTGTTCGACATCGCTTGCCAATTGTTTGCGTATCAGTAATATTTTCGCTAGATGGCACTGAGTAAATTATTGTAGTGAGAATTCTGCATTGCATTTGTGTATGTGTAGGTTGAGATAAATAGCATTTCATGATTGTTCTTTGCTTTCTCATTGTTTGGATAGTGTCAAGTGGCAAACATTTTGTTGTGGAGCGTTGTTTGTGTGTGATATTGTTGCTACATGTGGACTGTAAACAAATAAGATGGGTAAGAATTGTGACTTGGTGCCATGTGAACAAGACATAATTCTTGCTTTGCGTAGCGAAGGCAAATCTCTAAGGGAATAGATGGAATACTGAAAATCCATCATTCTACGGCAAGAAGAGTAATTCACAAGTGGAAACAGCATAACAAATCGTCTTTTCGTCAACAGTGTGAAAGGAAAAAGAAAGTATCACCCAAAGCAGATTACTAAATGAAATCAATAGGACTGAAGATTTAAGGAGTGATTTCCCCAAAAATCGCTTCTGTAGTTTAACATGATCTTGGAATTGCAGTTACTCGTACAACTGTATTGTCTTGACTGTATGAAGAGGATATTCCAAAGAAGAAACCGCGTAGAAAGTCGAAACTGACATAACACGGAGGACTTCAACATGTAGTTTTGTGAGTCGATATGCAACTTGGACTTATTACAACTGCAAGAACGTCGTTTTCTTCGTTGAAAAGAAGTTTAGAATAGTGGGAAACGATGGTGGTGTGAAGTTGGGGATACGAACAAGCAAGGAACTTGAAAGGATTTTGTTTACGAGATGTAAGTATTCAGTTACTGAGTGATAGTATGGGCTTGGTTCACCGTTAAAGACGCCAGAACGACGGATGTGTGTGAAGGAACGTTTGATGCACGAAAATATCTTTAAATTCTGGTACGTAAAGTTCTTACAACAGCTAAAGATGACTTTTCTGAAGAAAATTTGGACTACTTTCTGTTACAGGACGATAATGCTTCATGTCACCGAGCGAAAATCGTTAATATGTGGCTCAAGAATATGACTATTTAGAGACTCATGTGGCCTACAAACTCACCTGACATGAATCCAGTTGAAAATTTGTGGATCAATATGAATAGAAGAATCAATGGACAACTATCTCAAATAGAATGGAATTCAAGGAACAGATAATCCGGGTGTTATTCCGTGAAATCGAGGTTGCATTTTGCAATAACCTTGTTACCAAAGAGCTCCGATGATTCTATGCACTCCGGAAAACCCATGGTGTACATACAAAATACTAGTTTGGTGTATGGTACTCCCCGATGTTTGCACAAAATAGGTCTTACCCTTAAGAAATTTCATTTCTTGTTTTCTGCTATTGTTGTTGATCTTTTTCAGTTTTATTTATAACGCTTCTTATAAACGATTTTGCTCAAAACACACATACCTACTTATATATGCATATAAATTCTTCAAATTCATGTCAAAAGCCTAAAACTTTGGCGCAAGTATTAAGAATGAACTGCTCATTAGGAATATGCATTGGAACATTATCAGCAATTCATGTAGAAAATCAAATTGCTTAAAGTATGTTGCGAAAACCATATCCGAGCAAGTGTCGCTATTTTTTCTTTACAGAGTGTATACCCTAATGCTCTTTTATATAATTTCCTAACTTAATGTATCCAATCGTCCTAGAAATTACTTAAGTGAAAACCTACTAATGGCAGTACAACTTTGGACAGTTCAGAAATTTCTTCAGCTACAGGTACGATATGAACACCTTTCCAGTATAATGGCTGATCTAATGTCATAACACTTATGCTTTGTCCACTTTTCTTGCACTTATTTACTGTATGCAGAAATGTAGAAATAGAATATTGGTGCTTGATGTTGAATTATTAAATAATTACAGAGGGACTAAACTGCTTATATAAAAAGGAGAGGTGTGTACCACACATTTCCACAATCGTTGTGGCGAACGTTTCACATCAATAGCTATGGAGACGCGAGAAGCGATTGAAGACTAATTCTTCCGAGTAAGACAGCATTGACACACCAAAAACATGAGTATATAGCATTAGAGGGTAAAAGGATTTCATAATTACGAAATGTGATACGATATTCATATCAACACAATGCTACCGTGATATCAAACTACTTTTTTGTTCAGGAACTTGGTAATGGAGAATTTTCATCAAGTGACTTCTGAAATGAATGACTTTTCTGCTTCGGCATTTTGTTACTAATTGAAGCATACAGCGAGCTTATATGAAAAGATTATTTGATTAGCCCCCAGTTTAGTTGCTTTGTGATGACCAGTGTGGCTAAGCTGGTAGCGAACACAGGACTACTATACCATCAATATTTCCAAACTAACCGTCTAAGAGATTATCTCAAAAGAATCTAAAATCGATCTTTTATTTTTCTCATTGATTAGATCACCTGTCTGAGGCCGAAAATAAGGCTGTTACGGAGGTTAGATTATAATGGGTTCCATAGCAAGTTTTACACGATACAGTTGGGAAAATATTTTTAATGATAGACCGGAACAAGGAGAATCCTACACTGCTCTGTATGTAAGCCCTAGTGAGCAGAAAGCACAAAATTAAATGCATAGTTGATAGCCTCGAGTGATAACACACATGTGACTTCGTTTGAATAATATATCTGTAAGAACAAAACCTTTTGGATTAAACAGTTTCTATGAGTCTAACGATCAAGAAAAGGGTGAGAGCGTTATGAGTGCTAAGTAGATTTCTTCACCAGCTAGCACTCTAAAATAGTATTGTAGATGCATATAAATGGGAAGTATAGTAATTGTTTGATTATCATGACAATTAATACTAATGTCTTTTACATATGGTATCACAAACTTTTTCAATCTAATGGGACCACCTAAAACAAACCGCTGTACGTTGCCGAAGCTATACGTCTGTGATACCCTCGTTTTATTGAAAGGATAAAATAATACTACGGTTTTTTCAATGGTACGCCTATTTGTAATGTGACTTAAGTACCCTTAAAAGCACTACTGCTTCGCTTTTAAGACGCAGTAAAACGAAACAAGATCTTACGTCTTCCGATTTTGTGTTGAATTCCTCTACTAGCTTGAAAACAATAGGATGTAAGGAATACACGCCGATTTCTACTCCTGACTTCTAAAATTCAGAACATTTTAAGGAAGAACTTAGAAGCCGTTTAGCTTTACCGGACACCTCGAAACAGAACCCTCAGATTATTAGCACGCCTGTTGCACCCTAAACTACTAATTAATAATCGAACATCCCGTTTAGCTTTGCCGGACACCTCGAAACAGAACCCTCAGATTATTAACACGCCTGTTGCACCCTAAACTACTAATTAATAATCGAACATCCCGTTAATTGTCAAATTATTTGTTTAATCACCGCATCACTTAGAGATTGCTTTCATTCCTGATTACAATCTCTTTGAGACAATGTAGAATACTATTACAATAAAGTCAAGTGACATCCCTGTTAATGTTCTTGTATTAAAGTGATTATTAACTTTCCAGATGCATATTACAATAAGCTCCAACACATCGAGGATGCCTGCCCTATCGGGGATTCTTGTCAAGAGAATGCTACCATGATATTAAATTATTTTTTCAATCAAGAACTTGGATATGGAGAATTTATAACAAGAGACATGAAAAGAATGACTTTTTTTTGCTCTATGAAATATGTAGCTCTTCGTTACTAATCAAAACATACAAGAGGCTTTTGTGAAAAGATTATATGATTTGCCCACAGTTTGGTTGCTTTTTGATGACAAGTGATGGTAAGTTCGCAGCGAACACTATACCGTAAACATTTTCCACCTAAGTGTCTAAGAAAAGATGTCCAAAAAACTTAAAATCGATTGTAACTTCTTTATTAGTCTCATTGATTATATCACCAGTTCCAAGCCCAAAGTAAGGCTGTTTTGGAGATTTGATTATAATGGGTTCCATGGGTTCCATGGATACAGTCGGGAAAATATTATTAATGATAGACCGGAACCTAGCGAATCGTACACAACTCTGTATGTTGGCCTTAGTGAGCATGGTGGTTTGATTATAATGGGTTCCATGGGTTCCATGGATACAGTCGGGATAATATTATTAATGATAGACCGGAACCAAGCGAATCGTACTCAACTCTGTATATTGTAGTGACTTTGTTTAAAAAATACATCCGTAAGAACACAACCCTTTGGATTAAACAGTTTCTATCAGCGCAACGATGAAGAAAAAAGTGAGTGCGTTATGAGTGTTAAGTAGATTTCTTCAGCAGGGAACACTCAATTAGTTTTATAGTTGCAAAAAACGAGAAGAATGGCAATTACTTAAGTTTCATGATAAATAATCACTTATGTTTTTTACGCTTGGTATCACAACCTTTTTCCATCCCAAGGGCCCACCTAAAACAAACCGCTGTACGTTCCCAAAGCTATACGTCTGTGATACCATAGTCCTATTACAGGGAGAAGTAAACCCACGGTTTTTTAAATGGTACGACATTGTTTAATGTGAGATAAGTTACACGACACAACTTTTTGCGGCCTCCGATTCGTTGTTGAATTCCTTTACTGACTGGAAGCCAATACAAATTTAGGAATACATGCCGATGACCTCTGCTGACTTCTAAATTGAAGAAAGAACTTACAAGTCGCTTAGCCTTACCGGACAATTAGAAAGACAACCCTCGAATTATTAGCACGCCTTTTGCACCCTACACCGCTAATTAAAAATCGAAAATTCACGTCCATCATCAAAATTATTTCTTTAATCATCGTATCACTTACAGATTGCGGTAAGTGGTAAACGGTAGTTACAGGTAAACGGTAGTTACACAATTTTAAATGTCCTTGCCGATGACAGGATCCTTACAGTATATTATCTGGTGTTTAACATGTTAGCAGATAAAAAAAAATAAACAAATGATATATAGATAAATGAGATTGGAGTAAGCGATTGTGATATCAAAATGAATTGGGTATCTCGTTAAATTAAATGTGTCCTGCTACGATTTCGTTTCCTCTTTGTGTACTAAAGCCGCTCGTGTTAAAACAATCCAAAAATTTTTAAACATAAGAAAAAAACACTTAATTGATTTATACCTTCATCTAAAGTTACATCAATATCGTCTTCATGTCCATTTTGTTATTTCTTTAAAGCGGGGAAGTTATTACAAACAATCATCATAACATTTTGGATAAACAACTGAGCCGTTGCCAATGACATATTGGTTTACTACAGCTGTTGTTAATCATCTTCTACATAAGATTGTCGTCCCATCAGCCATTTGTACATGAACTCCCTTGGCAAAACGTACAAAACCTTGAATACTTCATATTGGCCCATTTTCACGAACATGTGGCAGTCACTTTTTTTTTCAGGTAAGTAAGTTTTTCCGGTTGGACCAGATGGTAAGTGTGTGGGTCGCACTATCCTCTTTGAAACACTAACCTCATTCAATTGGGTTCATGTTTATTTCATTTGAAATTGTATTGTATGTCATACAATGGGAAGTATAGCAATTGCTTAATTATCATTGATAAATTAACTTATGTTTTTTTCAATTGGTATCACAATCTCTTTTAACATCATAAGTCCACCTAAAACCAACCGCTGTGCGTTCCCAAAACTATAAATCAGTGATACCCTTGTCTTATTAAAGGGAGAAGTAAATCCACGGATTTTTGAAAGGTACGCCATTGTATACTGTGAGATATATAACTCTAAACGACTACTACTTCGCTTTTAAGAACTAGTTACACGACATGTCTTTGAGGCCTCGGAATCGGTGTTGAACTTCTTTACTGACTGGAAGCCAATAGTAATTAAGGAATACATAACGATGTCCACTGCTGACTTCTAAATTTAAGAAGTCGCTTAGCCGTACCGGACAACTAGAAAGACAACCCTCGAATTATTAGCACGCCTTTTGCACCCTACACCGCTAATTAAAAATCGAAAATTGACGTCCATCATCAAAATTATTTCTTTAATCACCGTATCACTTACAGATTGCTTTCATCCTTAATTATATATCATTTTATTGACAATGTAGAAAACTATTACAATAAAGTCAAGTGACATCCCTGTTAGTGTTCTCATTTTAAGGTGATTTCTGATGTTGCAGATGCATATTACAAAAAGCTTCACTAGCTCAGGAATGCCTGCAATATCGCTAGCGACCCATCAACTTGTCCAATAATTTAATACGCTTGCTCTTCACTAGTTTTACGAAAATAATACCCTATGAGCTCATCGTGATCTTCGTTTTTTCTCAGCTAAAGACTTTTGTTCCCCTCGTTACTGGATGTAAATTCGAATATTTCGAATTTGCAAGTCCTACGGAAAATATGAGCTGCAGTTCTTTTCCCTTTTCAATTCACCCGATCTCGTCGGTTGTACTGCATGCAAACTGATTCCACTCTATCTAATGCAAGTGTCATGGCGGATCTCGACATATACTGTTATTATATTATTATCTAAATGCATCCTGTTATCTACAATTAGTAATACCATTATTTCTGCAGAAATCCACAGCCGGCTACCATGTAGATAATTCTTAAATATTTTGCCATATGAAAGCCATTTCTTAAATCTTTTGAGATCTTAGCCGGTTAGGTGGAAGAAATTTACGGTATATTAGTCATGTTTTCGCTACCAACTTAGTAACACTGGTCTTCGCAAAGCAACCAAACTGTGGGCTAATCAAATAACCTTTTCATATAAGATGACTGTATGCTTTGAGTAGTAAGTAAGTGCCACCCATTTCATAGAGCAGAAAAAGTCATTCATTTCAGAAGTCTCGAAGGAAATTTTATATATTCAGTTTTTTTATGAAATAGTAATCTGATAAAACTGAAAAGTTGTCTTCATATGAATATGGTATCACATCTCGTAAATCTGACATCCTCTTCCCCTCTAATGCTATATACTCATGTTTTTGGTGTGTAAATACTGTGCAACTCGGAAGATTCTGTATGGGTTCACTAGCGTCTCGCGTGTCGATTTCCATTTCTCAAACATCCTTTGGATAGCTATCCATCTTGTGAAAGCTTCGCCACAAGGATTGTGGATGGTGAGATACACACCTCTCCTTTTGATATAAGAAGTATAGTCCCTGTGTGATTTTTATTAATTCAACATCAAGTACCAATTCTATGTATTCTACTCAACTGCATAGAGTAAATAAGTGCCAGAAAGGTGGACAAAGCACATGTGTTATGACATTACATCAGCCATTATACTTTAAAGGTGGATCAATAATTAAATCTTTGGTCTTCTACAGCTGTTGCTCGTCATCATCCTTTTTGCCATTTGCCATCGTTGTCTTCCAATCTGCCATTTGTACAGGAACTACTTTGGCAGAATGCAAATAAGTCTGAATACTTTATATTTTGTATTATACACGAACATGTGGCTCGTTCACAATCCTATCTTGAATTCACTTTTTATCTACAGGTAAGTAAGCTTATCCGGCTGGAACTAATGGTACTTGTGTGGGTCCTGGAATTCGCAAGCACTAACCTCATTCGATTGGGTTATGCTTGGAGCATTTCGCTCTTGGAGTTGGAGGTACTTCAGAATTGAATGCTGCACAGCTGCCGTGTTAGTAAGGGGATAATTTGCCATATTTAAGCTTTATAAATATTTCCTTGTTATACCTGATATGGCTTATACGAGGGGGGACCTGTTTCTTTCTCCATAAAGGCGATTATGATACGACGGCTTAAATGATCCAATCAGTTTTCGAGGAAGTAAAGGTAGCTATATATGGACAGCAGGAATGGAAGAATCTACAAACGGGAAATTTGTAGGTGTTGATGGGTCTGATTAAGATATATTAAGAATCATGCTAGAAGACTTCATGAGCAGTTGCTGTGTTTCTTACGGCCACATGCATGCAGAACTTAAAGGAAATTCTGTGAAATCACTAAATTTAAAGTAACTCTTGCTTCATTAAAAGACGGCGTTCACTTTTTTCATGATACAACAGGCTGTAACTATAATCAGGAAAAACAGTTGGCAGCCTTCAAGATTCTTTAAGAAGAAAATGAATTGTGCAAGTTAAAGTCTTCAACGAACCAAGTCTCAATCCTGACAAAATGGTCAACATTAGACATTTCTTATTTGCATTTATGGAGATCGAAACTTGTCCTCTTTGCTATAAGGAATATCAGGTACAACAAGGAAGTAGTTACGAAGCGTCAATATGGCCAGTTTTCACCCTACTAACTCGGCAGCTTTGCTGCATTCAAATAGATAGTACCTCGAAGTCCGATCGAAATGGTCTTATCATTAACCCAATCGAATGAGGTTATGGTATGAGAATTCCTGGACCCACACAGCTACCATCTGCTGCAGCTGGATAAGCTTACTTAAATGTAGATAAAAAGTGATTGCAAGAAAGGACTGTGAACGAACCACATCTGTGTAAAAGAGCCGATATTAAGTATTCAAGGTTTTGTTAATGGTGCCAATGGAATTCATGTACTATTGGAAGATCGGAAGACAATCTCATATAGATGATGATGAAAAACCGGTGTAGAAAAGCGATATGTTATTTACAATTTATTAATTGTTGATTCAATCAGTAATGCTTATTATATTGTAATAACGTCCCCGCTTTATAGACCTAACAAAATGGACATGAAGACGATATTGATGTAACTTTAAATGTTCGTATAAAGACAAGGTATAAAACATGAAAGTGCTTTCTTTATATGTTTACATATTTTGGAATCCTTTAACATGAGCGGCATTGGTAAACGAAGAGAAAACGAACCGTAGCAGGACACATTTTAATTTAACGAGCTAAACCATTTCATTTATATATCACATTCGCGTAATATAGTATCATTCAATTGTATGTTTATAACATTTGTTTCTTGTTTCTTTGTTTATTTGTGAAGATGTTCAACAGCAGACAATTCACTCCAAAATCCTGCCATCTCCAAGGACACTTAAAATTGTGTAACTATCGTTTAGGTTTCTTCTCTCCTACAAAGAATCAAAGTTTAACACTCTTAATAAACTATAATGTTTGAATATTCCGTACAAGCTACCACTCCATGTTAGTTTTATCCAAGTCTGGGTCGTAAAAATGAAAACTACTACACATCGATCCCAGTTGGTTTCACCTTATTCCCCAAGGTTTTATGCTTCATATTCAAGGTTTTTTCCTAGGTTTTTAGTTTCATATTCAATGGATGATAATCAATGCTTTGTGATTAACACCTTGTTCCTTTGCGACTCTACCAAGCTGATTTTAGACAGAAGATCACAAAGCTTAACAATTTTCCGTAAATGTTTTATTACACTTACCGATTAATTAGAAAAGCGAGCGGTGTAAAACACTGATTCGCGTTACAAAGAAGTCATACAGGTCTTGTAAAACCGGTGTAAAACAGAGACATCAGCAAAGTTTTCAATTCACATAATTTTTTTTCTACCTAGGTTACATTGGGGGATTTCCTGTTAAGTTCACCTGAAAGATATAAAACTAACTAGGCTCTCTTCCCTGATCAGATCAGATGCCATGAATTTCCTCCCTCGGTAATAATGTTCGAGAACTTGGTCTCGGTGAGCAAAGAAAGTAAAAGAGACAGCGATAAACTTTCGATTTGCCTGAAAGTTAACCTTGCGCCTTTAAAAAATTTCCAGGCGTCTTTTCAACTATAACCCTCTTCATCAAGATGGTTTATTGATAAGTCTAGGTATCTCTCACACTAATCTATAATCTTATAGAATCTTAAAATCTTATAATACCTTAAAAACTCTCTAGCTCGCTCGGTTCATCTTGCACTCTTATTAAGTATATTAAGCTTATGCAGGATTTGAATTTCTCAATCTTCTCAAAGTTTTCTCACCGGTGAATGAATTTCTGATACGCTTTTGCTCAGGAGCAGACTAGTGCACAAACTGTATTAGCTTATCAACACCTTTCATATCTGGGACAGAAAGAACAACAAGAAAAATTTTTGTAATCATATTTATTCAATTAAACACTACCTCATCTCGCTGACGTGAATAGAGTATGCGTGTCCTGGCCGCCGAGTGTAAGGTATCTTCTCAAGAGCATAAAGCTACTTTAAAAAATATAACCCATTAATCGCCAGCAGTTGAGGCTTACGAAGTGTACTCATCTCTAACACTGAACCTGACTGTCATTTCGCCTGGTATGTTTGCGAGCACATCCATGGCCATCCTAAATCACCAAGTAAATTCTTTTACAAAAAGAGAAGCATCAAATCGTCTGTAGAATTCTGCATAGATTTTAGCTGCATATAGAGGAATATCATGACAAACTGCCTCGAGTACATTTCTTGCAGAGTCCAGCTAAGAGCCGTTAACATTGGTAAGAAGAAATTCGAAACACACAGATATGTGATAAGATCTATACTTCAGACTGTTTTCAGAGAACATTGTATTACCTAGTGCTGACATAACATTTTACTAAGAGGAGGTGTCGAGATACGTGTTATTCTTTTATCAAAACTAATGCAAGCATTAAGCATGCACAACAACCAGCCAGACATGGTTTTATTTGATCAGAAGCGTAATATTAGGACTTTTCAATTGCAACTCACACGCTGTAATAGACTAAAATCTGTTGAAACATTATTTTCATATTGCAAAAGATTTAAGATTATGTAGAACGCCGCCGGCTGCAGCTTTCTGTAGAAATAATGTTATTACTAATCATAGATTTCAAGACGCATTTAGATAAAATGATAATTACAGTAGATGTCGAGATCCGCTATGATACTTTAATTAGAACCAGTGGAATCAGTTTGCATGCATTACAATGGGAATAATACGGCAGGTCATACTGTCCTTAAGACTTGCAAATTCAAAATATTCGAGTTTAAACTCAGTGACGTGCGGAAAAAGAGTCTTAAGCTGATAAAGAATGAATATCACGGTGAGCTCTTAAAGTATTGTTTTCGTAAAACTAGTAAAGAGAAAGCGCGTAAAAATGATGGAGAAGTTGACGGATCGCTTGCAACGGCATGCATCCCTGAGCTGCTGGAGATTTTTGTAATATGCATCTGCAACTTCAGAAATCACCTCAAATTGAGAACGTTAAAAACATTAACGTGGATATCACTTGACTTAATTGTAATGGTATTTTACATTGTCTCAAAAGGGATCAAGGATGAAAGCGATCTCTATGTGATGCAGTGATGAAAGGAATTATTTTGAGTTTGGACGGGAATATTCGATTTTTAATTAGTGGTTTACGGTGCAACAGGATATGCAATAGTGCGAGGATTCTCTTTCTAGATATCCGGTAAAGCTGAAAGGACCTTAAGTTCCTTCTTAAAATGCTGTAAAATTTAGAAGTCAGTAGTGGACAACGGCATGTATTCCTTAAATCCTATTGGCTTATAGCTAGTAAAGGAAATCAACACCGAATCGGAGACCTCAGTAGCTTGGGTACCTAGGACTTAAAACAAAACGTTAGTGCTTTTAGAGCCAGTTAACTCACATTATAGAATGGCGTACCGTTTAAAAATTATACATACTTCTCTTTACATATTTTGGAATCCCTTAACACGAGCGACTTTAGTACCCGATGAGAAAACGAAACCTTAGCAGGACACATTTAATTTAACAAGCTAAACCAATTCATTTTAAGCATATTCGCGTACTACAGAACCATTTAATTTTGTGTTTATTACATTTGTTTCTTTTTTGAATGTTTATCTAGACTCGAAGAATCTTGCCATTGGCAAGGGGCCCTTAAAATAGTGTAACAACCGTTTAGTTTCGACTCTACTACAAAGAAGAAAAGTTTAACACTCTTAATAAAAAACGATGTTTGGTTATTCCGTAAAGGCTAATACTCCTTGTACATTTTTGTCCAAGACAGGATCGTAAGAATGAAAGCTGCGCTACACGTCGATCCCAGTTGGTTTCAACTTATTGCCCTAGACTTTATATGTGATAAGAAATATCAATGATTAATGCTCAGAACCTTGTTCCTTTACGGCCGTACCTAGCTGCTTTTCACAGAGAAGCCCACGAAGCTTAATAATTGTCCGTAACAGTTATATTACACTTATGGTCGTAAGCTTGTAAAGGATTCACGTGCAAGTTATTGGCCTGAATATCTAGTAGGTGATCCTTAGGTAATTAAGTACGTATTTACTTTGTAGAACCTGGCCCGCTTCTAATGGTTTGTGAGAGAAGTCCTGCCGTTGAATTACTAAAGCTAGCGTAGTAAAGCACTGATTCGCCATACAAAGTAGTTATACAGGTTTGGTAGAACAGGTTTAAAGCAGAGACATCAATAAAATTATCATTTGACAGATTTTTTTTTTTTTTTTTTTTTTTTGAGTTAGGTTTCTTTAGGAAATTTTTAGTTAAGTACACCTGAAAGATATAAAACTTCTAGGTTCGTTTCCCACATCTTGGACAAGAAGCCATGAATTTCCCCTCTTGGCAACAGTGTACGAAAACATTCTCTCGCTGCCCGAAGAAAGTAAAAGAGACTGCGATTAATTTTCGATTAGCCTGAAAGTTAAACTAGTCTATAAAAATTTTCGAGGCGTCTTTTATAACCTGACACTTCACCAAGATGTTATATTGATAACGCTACGTATCTCTCATACTGATCTTTAGGCTATAGAAGCTTAAAAACTCTCTGGCTCGCACCGTTCCTTCTTGCAATACAGACTGCCATAATCGCGCACTCTTATTAAGCTTATTGTAGGATTAGGATTTCTCAATCTTCTCAACGTTTTCTCACCGGTGAGAAATTTCTGGTAATTTTCAGAAGCACACTAGTGCACCAACTGTATTAGCGATTCGACAAACAGAATGATCAACAAAAAGAAATTCCAGTTGAGTCTTACGATGTGTATATTTCGCTAACACTGAACCAAACTTTAATTTGGTCTGGTATGTTTGCGAGCATGTCCATGGGCGTTGACCAGAGCCACCCTAGAACACGAAGTAAGTACAGCAAACCGCTGTACGTTCCCAAAGCTATAAGTCTGTCATATCCTCGTCCTTTTAAAGGGAGAAATAAATTCACGGTTTTTTAAATGGTACGCCATTGTATAATGTGAGATTAGTAGCTTTAAAGACTAGTGCTTCGTTTTTAAGACAGTGACACGACACCATTTCTGCGGCCTCCGATTCGGTGTTGAATTACTTTACTCACTGGAATACAATAGGAATTAAAGAATACATGATGATGTCTACTGCTCACTTCTAAATTTCAAAGTGTGAAAAGCAGCTTGGTACAACCACAAAAGAACAGGGTGCTAAGCAGCGTTAGCGAGATAAAGTAGTTTAGAATTTAATAAATATGATTACTGGAGCTCTTTTTGTTGATCATTCCGTCTCTGATATAAAAGTGTCGAAATGCTAATACAGTTTGTACACTAGTCTACTACTGAAGCTAACCAGAAATTTACTCACCGGTGAAAAAAAGTTGAGATGATTGTGAAATCATAATCCTCCAATAAGCTTAATAAGAGTGTGCGATTATGGCAGTCTGTAGTGCAAAATGAACCGTGCGAGTCAGAGAAATTTTAAGGTTGTATAGTCTAAAGATCAGTGTGAGAAAAACGTAGCGTTATTAATATAGCATCTTGATGAAGTGAGTCAAATTATAAAAAACGCCTCGAAAATATTTTATAGACGCAACTTTAACTTTCAGGTTAATCGAAATTTAATCGCAGTCTCTTTTACTTCTTTCGCCAGCGAGACTAAGTTCTCCAACACAGTTCCCAAGAGGGGAATTTCGTGGTTTCTGGTCCAAGATGTTAGAAGTGTGCCTAGGAAGTTTTATATCTTTCAGGTTTACTTAACTGAAAATCTCCCAAAGTAAACTAAGTACAAGAAAAAATTCTGTCAATTGATAATTTTGTTGATGTCTCTGTTCTAAACCTGTTCTACCAGGCCTGTATATCTTCTTTGTATAGGAAATCAGTCCTTTACTTCGCCAGCTTTAGTAATTGATCGCCAGGACTTGCCTGGTTCTACAAGCTAATCGCGACCTAATTACCTAAGGATCAACTAATAGTGTTTGAGGCCAATAAAATGCATGTGAATCCTTTACAAACTTACGACTATAACTCTAATATAACTGTGGGGCCGCGGTGGCTCAGTGGTAGAGCGTTCACCTCTGGTGCTAGGAGTCCCGGGTTCGATCCCAGCCCCTGCCAAGTGAACTTTGTGGTGGACAAACACCGTGTGCGTGGGTTTTCTCGGGGTTCTCCCGTTTCCTCCCACTTTCTTCATTCCACCATTTCATTCATTACTCATCATCACCGTCTCCTTTAGCCTAACCGGCATAATCGTGGGACGTAAAACTCAAAGATTTCATTTCATTTCTAATATAACTGTTGCGGAAAGTTGGTATTATTTGTGGGTTTCTGTCTAGAAAGCAGCTTGGTACAGTCGTAAGGGAACAAACTGCTGAGCAGTAAGCATTGATTATCCTAATTCGCTTTTACCTAGGACAATAAGTTGAAACCAACTGGATTGGACGTCTATTAGAGCTTTCATTCTTGCGACACCGTCTTGGATAAAAATGTACGTGGAGTGTTTACATGTACGGAATATCGAAACATCGTTCTTTATTAAGAGTGTTAAACCTTGCTTCATTGTAGGATAGTCGAAAAGTAAACGGTAGTTACACAATTTTAAGTGTCCTTGGAGATGGCAGGATCCTTGGAGTCAGTTGTCTGCTGTTGAACATCTTAATAGATAAACGATCAAACAAGAAACAAATGTTATAAACTTACAATTGAATGATATTGTTGTACGCGAATGTGATATCTAAATCAATTGGTTTAGATCGTTCAATTAAATGTGTCCTTCTACATTTCCGTTTTCTCTTCGAGTACCAAAGCCGCTCCTTATAAAAGACTCCAAAATATGTTAAAATAACAAAAAGCAAAAAAAAAAAACTTTCATGTCTTTATACCTTCATTTACAGTTACATCAAGATTGTTTTCATTTCCGTTTAGTTAGATCTATAAGGCCAATTTGTTATTACAAAATAATAATCATAAATGATTGGATCAACAATTAAGCCGTTGTCTATGTCATATTCGTTTTCTACAACTGTTGTTCGTCATTGTATAAAAGATTCTCTTCCGATCTGCCATCTGTAAAGGTAAGTAAGCTTATCCGGCTGGAGCTGATGGTACCTGTGTGGGTCATGGGATTCCCATACACTAATCTCATGAATTGGCTTCATACTTAGACCATTTCTCTCTTGGACTTACAGGTACTTCCGAATTGAATGCTGCACAGCTGCCGTGTTAGTAGGGGCAAAAGTGGCCATATTCAAGCTTTGTAACTACTTCCTGCTTATACCTGATGTGGATTTTACGAAGAGGAAATATTTCCTTCTCCATACAGGCGAATAAGAAATGTCTAATCTTGACCATTTTGTCAAATTTGAGATTTGGCTGGTTGGAGACTCTGACTAACTTGTATATTTCTTTTTCTTTTTGAAAGATTACAGCGTTTGAATTTCAATTGAAAAATCCTAATCTTACTACGCTACATATCACATACTACTATGTCTGGTTGGTTGTAGTGCATGCTATCTATTTGCATTCGTTTTGATAAAAAAAAAAAAAACAACACGTATCTCGACATATCCTCTTAGTAAAATGTTGTTTAAATGTTACGTGAAGTCTGCACTTGGTAATACAATGTTCTCTGAAAACAGTCTGAACTATAGATATCTATGTGAATCGACTTTCTTCTTGCCAGTGCTAACGGCTCTTAGGTGGACTGTGCTGGGTGTGTCCTCTAGGCATTTTGCTATGATATTCCGCTATATGGAGCGAGCACCTATGCAAAATTAAACAGACGACTTAGTGCTTTTTTTTTTTTTTTTGTAAACGAATTTAATGGTGATATAGGATAGCTCTTGTCAAAGGCCATGGATATGCTCACCAACAAACCAGGAAAAATATCAGTCTGGTTGAGTTTTAAAGATGTGTACACTTCCCAAGCCTCAACTGCTAGCTATTAATCGGGTACATTTTGTGGAGTAGCTCTCTGCTCTTGGGAACATACCTTTGAGTCGGTCGACAGGACACGCATGCTCTATTCACGTCAGCGAGATGAGGTACTGTTGAAATGACCTGACCAGCTCCGGGAGAAAACGGAAGCAGAAATTTAATTGCCTATAAAAGAACTTTCTAGTCCCCTGTTCGATCTAGTCCCTTTGGATGAATCGCAATAAGATTCTGAGCTTCTCTATATATAATGCAGCCGAAGTTTCTCACAAACCAACAGAAGACGGCCTGGTTCTACAAGGTAATCACGTACCTAATTACCTAAGGATTACCTACTAGAGTTTCAGGCCAATAACCTGCTTGTGAATCCTCTACATGCTTACGAATATAAGTGTAATTTAATTGTTACGGAAAATTGTTAAGCTTCGTGGGTTTCTGTCTCAAAAGCAGCTTGGTACATTCCCAAGGAACAAGGTGCTGATAATGCTACATTGATTATAGTTATATCGTATAAAACGTAGGGCAATAAGTTGAAACTACCTGGGATCGACGTGTAGTAGAGCTTTCATGCTTACGATCCGTCTTGGATAAAAATGTACATGGAGAGTTTGTATGTACAGAATATCCAAACATCCTTCTTTATGAAGTGCGTTAATGTTTGATTCTTAGAAGAAAAGTCGAAAACTAAAAGGCAGTTACACAATTTTAAGTGTTCTTGCAGACGGCAGGATCTTTTGAGACAATTATCTGCTGTTTAAGATCATAACAAATAAACAATCAAAGAATAAACAAACGTTATAAACATACACGTGATTGATACTGTAGTACGCGAATGTGATATTTAATGAATTGGTTTAACTCGATAAATTAAATGTGTCCTGCTATTGTTTCGTTTTCTCTATGTGTACCAAAGTCGCTCCTGTTAAAGGATTCCAAAATATGTAATGAGAATAATAAACCACCACCATGTTTTATACCTGGTCTCTCTCTATACCTTCATTTAAACTTACATCAATATCGTCTTCATGTCCAATTTGTTAGCTCTGTAAGGCGGGGACGTTAATTCAAGAGAATAACTATACCTGCGTTTATTGAAAACTAAGACATATTGATTTTCTACAGCTTTTGTTCGTCATCATCTATATCAGATTGTGTCCCGATCTGGTATTTGTTCATGAACTACCTTGGCAGAATGCACAAAACCTTGAATACCGGGTCTTTTACACGTATTCCCATGCGCAAAAAAAAATTGCGCGTATACTGTAACTCAAGATTTTTCGCATTTATTCCATTTTCCTAACGTTTATGGGTAAAGTTCAGTTATTAGTATGTGGAGATAATAGAAAGCAATTTATCTAAGGAGATATTTCCAAAAAGTATAATAAAATAATAAAAATATAAGCAAAAAACCAAATTATGCTCGGTTTTGTGTATACTGGCAATGATGATTTCTAGGGATTTTTTCAGTAGCAGATCACAATGGCGGAGGGAATTCAGTAGGGGAATCGAGAAGTTGGATCAAGGAACTGGATAGTGGACAAAATTTATTGGTTAAAACATAGTGTGTAAATTGCCTGCCAAATATAAATTAGCTTCTGTAACTAAGATGTCGTACGAAAATAAAGAATTAAACAGGAAAATTCTTATCTTAAGGTTCGAAGCGATACGGACCATGGTTAAGATTATTTCTTTAAAAAAAGGAACTAACACCATGTAGCCTCCGTGGTTCGGTGGGTAGAGTTGCGGAGTCGTAGTTATTTTATAATTTTGACACCACATCGAATCCCATCCCATCCCATCCCATTTCTTTCTTTTCTTTTTCTTCTTTCTTTTTTTTTTTTTACAAAACATTATAATTTTCATGTTAATAAGAACCGAAGCAATATAATGACAACTTACAGATATTTTGCTGTAATGACATATTTATCCAGGATTGGAGAACTATTAGAGAAACAATAGCTGTTGTTTCCTGTTCATGCTGTTGTATAGTTTCTCTCATTCTGTTTTCTTGGGGAAAAAACAATTTTGTCTCCAACGAAGTGTGAAAGATATATACGGACAGAAAAAGACATCTTAGTACCAAACGTGATTTATCGTGATGAAGTGGACTAGTTTGCCATTTAAAAAAAAAAATACGTCTATCATTGAGTGCAGACACGCATCCAGGTTTTCTATTCGGAGGGGGCCCAACACGAATCCTCGTAAGCACGTGATTCTAATGTTTTAAAATATCAATAATAATAATAATAATAATAATAATAATAATAATAATAATAATAATAATAATAATATAAATTCGACAGTTCTGTACCTCTCAAACTTTTTCCTACTTTTCATTTATAAACCGGTTTATTTCGGAAACTGCATTATAGCACAAACAAACTGAAACATAGTTTCGAGAGAAATGTAACTAAAGAAAACTGTCTGCTACGTATATCACATAACAAAATTAACTACTTCCTTGTAATACCTGATATGGCTTATAGCAGGGAGAACATGTTTCCTTCTCCGTACAGGCGGATAAGAAATGTCTAATCATGATTATTTTGTCAGGAATGAGATTTAGTTGGTTGTGACTTTGACTAGATTGCACAATTCCTTTTCTTTTTGAAGGATCTTGAAGGCTGCCAACTATTTTCATATGAGTTTAGCTGAGGTCGTGTCACAAGCTGTTAGGCTGTTACATCATGAAAGAAGTAAATGAAGTCTTTTAATGACGCTAGAGTCTCTTTCAATTTAGTGATTTCTAAGCATTTCTTTCAGTTCAGATTGTATGTGGCCTTAACAGAATCAGCAACTGCTCATGAAGTCTTCTAGCAAGATTCTTATAAGATCTGAATCAGACACATCAACAGCTACAGATTTCCCGTTTGAAGTTTTATCCATTACTTTTGTCCGTATACAGCTACCTTTACTCTTTCGAAAACTGATAGCATCATTTTAAGCCGTCTATAATTGATCTCCAAATTTCTCAAGAACTGTAATTGAATTGTCGTGGCTTCAATGGCAGAATTAAATTCGATCGTTTTACAAAAGCAGATATTTACAAAAGTTTATTCTTGTCTTTCGGCCCTTTGCTTATCTAATTGTAATTTATGAAAATAAAATAACGTGAAAATATCGCTTAACCTAATTTATATACGTACTTATGCAGATTTGACGTGCAATTTTTATTCCACACCATTGCGTGAAGAAGGACTCTTCCTTCTGCGTGTGGGTTTTTAATGAAAAGGCAAAAGAGACTGTAATATTCTGCCCAGTCGAATTGATATTATCACACCAGGAAGGTGGCATCAGCTTAACGTGCTGCTCAGATGACAAAATCCTGTAGAGCTTTTGCTATCGTAACAGTTTTAGGAAAGAAGGATTTGTCTTGCTAACGTAGTGTCATAATCCCGCACAAAATTTCGTGACTTTCTGTAAGCACTCTTCCATAATCAAATCACTTAACACCACTCCTAAGGCCTCTTTTGGTGCGAATTGTGTAGGTTCATTCAGTTGTAAATTTCTTGTAATCATCTAATATTATAGTTGCTACTCATCAATTTAGTATCGGAGTGGTAATCTCCTCTGATACTAATCTTCTGACTATAGTGATGTGCTTATTTTGCATAGAAAAGATGATCACCTGCGTGAGAAAAGGGAAGCTTTAATTAATTGCCTACAAACTAAGTTTCTAGTCCTCTGTTCGATTTAGCCCCTTTGGATAAATAGCAATACGATTCAGAGATTCCCTATAAAAAAAACAGCTAAAGTTTAATGGTTCTTCGTTCTTTAAGTAAGCCTTAGAGACAACTACGGTATCAGATGATAACAAGAAATTAACAACTCCAGGAAGTTTCACAATTCGCAGAAAAACAGCCCTTCTGGAGCGTTGTTCCAAATTATATGATCAATGAGACAACGCTTAATGAGACAGTGCTTCATGAGACCATGAAATTTTCTGGGGGATTAACTCAAGGTCAGACACTACGCTAGCCAGATTAATCATTCATTCCTAAATCCTGTTAAGATAACTGAAGATCTACAGATCTTTTGTATGGAACATTTTGTCATCTGAGACACGTAAAGCTATGCCACCTTCCATGTGTGATGATATCTGACTACTCAAGAATGTCAAGATTGTCAAGAATGTCAGTGTCTCTGTTGTTTTGTGTTTTAAAACGCACACGTAGAAGGAAGCATCCTTCTACGCGCAATGGTGTGGACTTATAATGGCAAGTCAATTCTGAGTCAATTACGTATATAAATCATCTTAAGCGCTATTTTCACCTTATGTTTTATGCATATATATTACAATTACATACGGAAAGTGTCGAAAGACAAAAAAGAGCTTTCGGGAAAATCTGCAACGATCGAATTTAGTTCATGCATTCAAGACACGAGAATTCATTCGCAGCTCTTGAGAAACTTGGAGATCAATACTAGACCGCTTCAAATGATGCAAACAGTTTTCGAGGGAGCAAAAGGTAGCTGTATATGGACAAGTGTAATGAAAGAAACTACAAACGGGAAATCTGTAGCTATTGATGGGTCTGGTTCAGATCTTTTAATTATCTTGGTAGAGGACTTCATGAGCAGTTCCGGATTCTCTTAAGCCCACATAAAACAGAAGTGAAAGGAAATGCTACGAAATCATTAAATTTAAAGAAACTCTAGAGTCTCTAAAAGACTGCTTTCACTTTTTTCATGATCCAACAGGAGGTTATACCACTTGAAAAGAGAATAGAGTCCAGCCTTGGAGATCCTTAAAAAAGAAAAAGAACTGTACAAGTTAGAGAGAGTCTTCAACCAACCAAATCTCAATCCTGACTAAATGGTCAAGATAGGACATTTCTTAATCGCCTGTATGGAGAAGGAAACATGTCGCTCCCCGTGTAAGCCATATCAGATATAACAAGGAAGTAGTTACAAAGCTTCAATATGGCCACTTTTTCCCCAACTATCACGGCAGCTGTCTAGCATTCAATTCGAAAATACCTCCAAGTCCAGGAGCGAAATGGTCTAAGTATGAACCCAAATGAATAAGATTAGTGTATGCGAATTCCGGGACCCACTCAGGTACCATTAGCTCCACCCGGATAAACTTACCTGTAGATAAAAAGTGACTGCAAGATAGGATTGTGAACGAGCCACATGTTAGTATAAAAGAGCCGATATGAAGTATTGAATGTTTTTTGTATCTAACCCGAGATCTCATGTACAAATGGCAGATCGGAAGAAACTCTGATACAGATGTGGAAGAAGAAAAGCTGCAGAAAACCAATATGTCATTCACCGCAGTCGAATTGACATCTTGTGTATTCAGATATCATCACATATGGAAGGTGGCATTAGTTCTACGTGCAACACATGACAAAATGTTTCCCACAAAAGCATTGTAGAACATCAGTTATCGTAACAGTGTATAGGAATGAATGATCAATGTAGTGTCTGATGTTGAGTTAATCCCCCAGAAAATTTCGTGGCCTCATAAAGCACTATTCGATAATCATATCATTTGAAATTTCGCTCCAGAAAAGGTCTTTTTCTGCGAATAGTGGTTTCCTTCAGTGGTTAATTTCTTGTAATCATCTGATACCGTAGCTGCCTGCAAGGCTTCCATCTGCTGAGTATAGTGATGTGCAAATTTTGAATCCAAGAGATGAACAATTGTGTGAGAAACGGAAGAATCAATTTGATAGCCTTCAAATGAAGTTTCTAGTCCCCTCTACGATCTAGTCCCATTGTCCCTTCTGAGATAATAGCAGTAGATATCGAGATCCGCCATGATACTTGCATTAGAATTATTAAAGTAACTTGAATGCACTACTAACGACGACATCGGGTGGATTGAAATGGGAAAACACGGAAGCAGATATTGTCCATAGAACTTGCAAATTCGAAATATTGGAGTTTACACCCAGTGACGTGATGAACAAAAAGTCTTTAACTGAGAAAAGAAAATTATCGCAGTGAGCTTATAAGGTAAAACTAGTAAAGAGAAAGCTGATGGAACTCTTCAGATACGGCAGGCATCCCTGAGATGGTGAAGCTATTTGTAATATGCATCTGCAACGTTAGAAATCACCTTAAAATGAAAACGTTAAAAGGGATTTCACTTGACTTCATTGTAATAGTTTCTACATAGTCTCAAAAGAGATATTAATCAGGGACGAAAGCGATTTCTAAGTGATGCGTTTATTAAAGAAATAATTTTGAGGATGGACGGGGATATACGATTCTTAATTAGTGGTTTAGGGAGCAACAAGCGTGCCAATAACTCGAGGGTTTTCTTTCGGGGTGTCCGTTAAGGCTAAACGGGTTCTACGTTCCTTTTTAAAATGCTGTGAAATTTAGAAGTCAGCAGTGGACATCGACATTTATTGCTATTGCTATTGGCTTACAGCTAGCAAAGTAATCAACACTGAAGCGGAGGCCGCAGGATCTTTTGTTCTTTAGGTACGCCTTAAAAACGAAGCAGTAATGCTTTCAGAGCTAATTAACTCACATTATACAATGGCGTACCTTTTAAGAAACCGTGGATTTACTTCTCCCTTTAATAAGACGAGGATATCGCACACGTATAGCTTTGGGAACTTACAGCGGATTTTTTTAGGCGGGCCCTTGGAAATGAAAAAGGTTGTGATACCATATGTAAAAAACAATGATAATCAAGCAAAAGCTATACTTCCCATTTATATGCAACTGCAATACTGTTTGAGAGTGTTTCTTGCTCAAGAAATCTACGTTAAACTGTTACAAACTGTTGAATCCAAAGAATTGCGTTGTTACGGAAAAATTACTCAAACAAAGTCTCCTGTATTAACCCTCAAAGGTGACAAATATGCATTTAGTAAGCATCAAATATGCTCACTCGGGAATACACTAGGTAGCATTCACTAGGTCAAGGTCCATCATTAATTCCGATTGTATCGTGTAAAACTTGCTATAGAAACCATTATATTCTAACCTCCAAAACAGCCTTACATTGGGCCTGAGACTAGTCATATAATCGATGAGACAAATAATGAAGTTACAATCGATTTTAAGTTCCTTTCAGATCTTCTCTTAGGCAGTTAGGTGGAAAATATTTATGGTATAGTCACTCCTGTGTTCGCTACCTACTTACCAACACTTGTCATCACAAAACCACCAAACATTTGGCAAATCATATAATCTTTTCATAAAATTTAATCGTATTTTTTGATTAGTAACTAAGTGCCACACATTTAATAGAGCAGTAAAAGTCATTCATTTCAGTCTCTTGATGAAAATTCTCCATATCGAAATTCTTGATTGAAAAAGTAATCTGATATCACGGTAACATTGTCTTGATAAGAATGTATCACATTTCGTAATTCTGACATTATTTTCTTCTCTACTGGTATGTACTCATGTTCTTGGTGTGTCAAGGCTGTCTCTCGCCAGAATTAATCGTCTTCACACGAATAAGAAATGTCTAATCTTGACCATTTTGTAAGGATTGAGATTTGGTTGGTTTAAGATTTTGACTGACTTGTACAGTCCTTTTTCTTTTTGAAGGTTAATGTAGCCTGGAACTATTCACTCCTGAGTATAGCTTAGGTCGTGTCTAAGCCTGTTGCATCATGAAGAAAGTGAAAGCAGAATTTTAAAGACTAGAGTTTTTTCAAATTTAATAATTTCGTAACATTTCCTTTCAGTTCTGCTTGTTTGTTAAGAGATACAGCAAATGCTCATGAAGTCTTCTAGCAAGATTCTTAAAAGACCTGTATCAGACCCATCAACATCTACAGATTTCCCGTTTGTAGTTTCTTGCATTACTGTTGTCCATATACTGCTATCTTTTGCTCCTTCGAAAACTGTTTTCATCATTTGAAGACTGCAATATTCACCGCATTCGAATTGATATTCTTGCGAATTGATATTCTTGCGAAAAGGATGATGACGAGCAACAGCTGTAGAAGACCAAAGATTTAATTATTGATCCACCTTTAAAGTATAATGGCTGATGTAATGTCATAACACATGTGCTTTGTCCACCTTTCTTGCACTTATTTACTCTATGCAGATGAGTAGAATACATAGAATTGGTACTTGATGTTGAATTAATAAAAATCACACAGGGACTATACTTATTATATCAAAAGGAGAGGTGTGTATCTCACCATCCACAATCCTTGTGGCGAAGCTTTCACAAGATGAATAGCTATCCAAAGGATGTTTGAGAAAAGGAAATCGACACGCGAAACGCTAGTGAACCTAGAGAGAATCTTCCGAGTTGCACAGTATTGACACACCAAAAACATGAGTATATAGCATTAGAGGGGAAGAGGATGTCAGATTTGCGAGATGTGATACCATATTCATATAAAGACAATTTTTCCGTTTTATCAGATTACTATTTCATTCAAAAACTGAATATATAAAAATTTCCTTCGAGACTTCTGAAATGAATGACTTTTTCTGCTCTATGAATTGGATGGCACTTACTTACCACTCGAAGCATACAGTCATCTTATATGAAAAGGTTATTTGATTAGCGCACAGTTTGGTTGCTTTGCGGAGACCAGTGTTACTAAGTTGCAGCGAAAACATGACTAATATACCGTAAATTTCTTCCACCTAACCGGCTAAGATCTCAAAAGATTTAAGAAATGGCTTTCATATGGCAAAATATTTAAGAATTATCTACATGGTAGCCGGCTGTGGATTTCTGCAGAAATAATGGTATTACTAATTGTAGATATCAGGATGAATTTAGATAAAAATATAATAACAGTATATGTCGAGATCCGCCATGACACTTGCATTAGATAGAGTGGAATCAGTTTGCATGCAGTACAACCGACGAGATCGGGTGAATTGAAAAGGGAAAAGAACTGCAGCTCATATTTTCCGTAGGACTTGCAAATTCGAAATATTCGAATTTACATCCAGTAACGAGAGGAACAAAAGTCTTTAGCTGAGAAAAAACGAAGATCACGATGAGCTCATAGGGTATTATTTTCGTAAAGTTAGTGAAGAGCAAGCGCTTTAAAATATTGGAGAAGTTGATGAGTCGCTAGCGATATTGCAGCCATTCCTGAGCTAGTGAAGCTCTTTGTAATATGCATCTGCAACATCAGAAATCACCTTAAAATGAGAACACTATCAGGGATGTCACTTGACTTTATTGTAATAGTTTTCTACATTGTCTATAAAAAGATATATTAATCAGGGATGAAAGCAATCTGTAAGTGATACGGTGATTAAAGAAATAATTTTGATGATGGACAAGAATTTTCGACTTTAATTAGCGGTGTAGGGTGCAAAAGGCGTGCTAATAATTCGAGGGTTGTCTTTCTAGTTGTCCGGTAAGGCTAAGCGACTTGTAAGTTCTTTCTTAAATTTAGAAGTCAGCAGTGGACATCGTTATGTATTCCTTAATTACTATTGGCTTCCAGTCAGTAAAGGAATTCAACATCGATTCCGAGGCCGCAAAGACAAGTCGTGTAACTAGGTCTTAAAAACGAAGTAGTAGTCGTTTAGAGTTATATATCTCACGGTATACAATGGCGTACCTATCAAAAATCCGTGGATTTACTTCTCCCTTTAATAAGACAAGGGTATCACTGATGTATAGCTTTGGAAACGCACAGCGGTTTGTTTTAGGTGGAATTACGGGGTTAAAAGAGATTGTGATACCAATTGAAAAAAACATAAGTTAATTTATCAATGATAATTAAGCAATTGCTATACTTCCCATTGTATGACATACAATACAATTTCAAATGAAATAAACATGAACCCAATTGAATGAGGTAGTATTTCAAAGAGGATAGTGCGACCCACACACTTACCATCTGGTCCAACCGGAAAAACTTATTTACCTGAAAAAAAA
This sequence comes from Thermobia domestica, assembly GCF_964235325.1. Taxonomy (NCBI): domain Eukaryota; kingdom Metazoa; phylum Arthropoda; class Insecta; order Zygentoma; family Lepismatidae; genus Thermobia; species Thermobia domestica. The sequence continues at coordinate 178,239,010 of NC_137461.1, read as the reverse complement.
GTGACTGCCACATGTTCGTTAAAATGGGCCAATATGAAGTATTCAAGGTTTTGTGCGTTCTGCCAAAGGAGTTCACGTACAAATGGCAGATTGGACGACAATCTTATGTAGAAGATGATTAACAACAGCTGTAGTAAACCAATATGTGATTGGCAACGGCTTAGTTGTTTATCCAAAATTTTATGATTAATATTTTGTAATAACTTCCCCGCCTTATAGAAATAACAAAATTGACATGAAGAAGATATTGATGTAACTAGATAAAGGTATAAATCAATTAAGTGTTTTTTTTCTTTTGTTTAAAAAATTTTGGATTGTTTTAACACGAGCGGCTTTAATACACAAAGAGAAAACGAAATCGTAGCAGGATACATTTAATTTAACGAGATACCCAATTCATTTTGATATCACAATCGCGTACTCCAATATCATTCATCTATATAACACTTGTTTATTTTTTTTTTATCTGCTAACATGTTAAACACCAGATAATAAGCTGCAAGGATCATGCCATGGGCAAGGACATTTAAAATTCTGTAACTACCGTTTACCTTGATCCTTTCTGACTGTACCAAGCTACTTTTCAGACAGTGAAATTTAGAAGTCAGCAGAGGTTATCGGCATGTATACCTAAAGTTGTATTGGCTTCCAGTCATTAAAGGAATTCAACAACGAATCGGAGGCCGCAGAAAGTAGTGTCGTGTAACTTATCTCACATTAAACAATGTCGTACCATTTAAAAAACCGTGGATTTACTTCTCCCTGTAATAGGACTAGGGTATCGCAGACGTATAGCTTTGGGAACGTACAGCGGTTTGTTTTAGGTGGGCCCTTGGGATCGAAAAAGGTTGTGATACAAAGCGTAAAAAACATAAGTGATTATTTATCATGAAACTTAAGTAATAGCCATTCTTCTCGTTTTATGCAACTATAAATCTAATTGAGTGTGTTTTCTGCTGAAGAAATATACTTAACACTCATAACGCACTCACTTTTTTCTTCATCGTTACCCTGATCGAAACTGTTTAATCCAAAGTGTTGTGTTCTTAAAGGGATGTATTTTTTAAACAAAGTCTCCCGTGTGTTAACACTCGAGGCTATAAATATGAATTTAATTAAGATCCTTGCTGCTCACTACAATATACAGAGTTGTGTACGATTCGCTAGGTTCTTGTCTATCATTAATAATATTTTCCCCACTGTATCCATGGAACCCATGGAACCCATTATAATCAAACCACCATGCTCACTAAGGCCAACATACAGAGTTGTGTACGATTCGCTAGCTTCCGGTCTATCATTAATAATATTTTCCCGACTATATCCATGGAACCCATGGAACCCATTATAATCAAATCTCTAAAACAGCCTTACTTTGGGCTTGGAACTGGTGATATAATCAATGAGACTAATAAAGAAGTTACAATCGATTTTAAGTTTTTTGGACATCTTTTCTTAGACACTTAGGTGGAAAATATTTACGGTATAGTGTTCGCTGCGAACTTACCATCACTTGTCATCACAAAGCAACCAAACTGTGGGCAAATCATATAATCTTTTCACAAAAGCCTATTGTATGTTTTGATTAGTAACGAAGTGCCACATATTTCATAGAGCAAAAAAAGTCATTCTTTTCATGTCTCTTGTTAAAAATTCTCCATATCCAAGTTTTTGATTGAAAAAATAATTTAATATCATGGTAGCATTCTCTTGACAAGAATCCCCCATAGGGCAGGCATCCTCGATGTGTTGGAGCTTATTGTAATATGCATCTGCAAAGTTAATAATCACTTTAATATAAGAACATTAACAGGGATGTCACTTGACTTTATTGTAATAGTATTCTACATTGTCTCAAAGAGATAGTAATCAGGAATGAGAGCAATCTCTAAGTGGTGCGGTGATTAAAAAAATAATTTGACGATTAACGGAATGTTCGATTATTAATTAGTAGTTTAGGGTGCAACAGGCGTGCTAATAATCTGAGGGTTCTGTTTCGAGGTGTGCGGTAAAGCTAAACGGGATGTTCTCTTATTAATTAGTAGTTTAGGGTGCAACAGGCGTGCTAATAATCTGAAGGTTTTGTTTCGAGAAGTCCGGTAAAGCTAAACGGCTTCGAAGTTCTTCCTTAAAATGCTCTGAATTTTAGAATTCAGGAGTAGACATCGGCGTGTATTCCTTAAATCCTATTGCTTTCAAGCTAGTAAAGGAATTCAACACAAAATCGGAAGACGTAAGATCTTGTGTCGTGTTACTGCGTCTTAAAAACGAAACAGTAGTGCTTTTAAGGGTACTTAAGTCACATTACAAATAGGCGTACCATTGAAAAAACCGTGGTATTATTTTATCCCTTTAATAAAACGAGGGTATCACAGACGTATAGCTTCGGCAACGTACAGCGGTCTGTTTTAGGTGGTCCCATTGGATGGAAAAGGTTTGTGATACCATATGTAAAAGACTTTAGTATTAATTTTCATGATAATCAAACAATTACTATACTTCCCATTTATATGCAACTACAATGGCAGTGGCAGTGACTGTGGCAGTGACTGTCACAGTGGCAGTGACTGTGAGAGCAATGGCAGTGCTCTCACAGTCTGCATCGACAAGTTTTCGTCCGCGGCTTCAGGGATTGTACAAAAAGTGTTCTGAAGCACGGAAACATAGCAAACATACCCCAATACGAAATGAGAAAGAAAAGCAAATATGTCAAGGATGTCAAAAAAAGCCGATAACATAATGTCAGGAATGCCAGGTTGGCTTGAGTGCTGTTCCGTGCTTGATAATTACCATCGTTAGTGTAAAAGTGTGATGTAAATTTCCTAAGAAACATTGTAAGGGTATGTAATCTTGGAAACGTTGTTTAATAAAGCTTAGTAAAAAATAAATATAATTGTTTTTAGTTGGTAGTATTGTCAACCCAAAAGGACAATATCCTATATATAGGATAGGCTGTACAATTCGTACCCCGGTACATACATTCAAAACCTATTTGTCTTTTGTATATGTGTCCTATGTATGAGAAAATATGTAGCACTCATCAGAAATAGAACAACAACAAGTATGGCACCAAATGGGTTTAGTACACCTAAAAGATCTGAAACTTATTAGGCTCACTTACCACATCTTGGACCAGAACCCCTGAATTTCCTCCCTTGTGTATAGTGTCTGAGAATCTGCTCGTCTTGCTGCCCAAATAAAATAAAAGAGACTGCGATAAACTTTCGATTAGCCTGAAAGTTAAACTTGCGTCTATAAAATATTTCGAGGTGTCTTTTGCAACCTTGCCTCACTTTTTGAAGACGCTATATTGATAACGCTGCGTATCTCTAACACTAATCTTTAATCTTATAGAACCTTTAAATTTCTCTAGATCGCATGGTTCATCTTGCACTACAGATAGCCATAATCACACACTCTTATTAAGCTTATTGGAGGATTTGAATTTCTTAATCTTCCCAACGTTTTCTCTCCGGTGAGTGTATTTCTGTTAGGCTTCCGCTCAGGAGCAGACTAGTCCACTAACCGTATTAGCTTTTCAACACCTTTCATATCTGAGACAAACAGATCAACAAAAAAAAATTTTAGAAAAATGTCTGTAATCATATTTTAATAAACTCAACACTACCTCATCTCGCTTGCGTGAATAGAGTTTGCGTGTCCTGTCCACTGAGTAAAAAATATTTTCTCAAGAGCAAAAAGTTTCCCCAAAAAATGTTCCCGATTAATCGCCAGCAGTTGAGGCTTACTAAAATCTAATACTGAAAAAGACTGTTGTTTGGCCTGGTATATTTCCGAGCATATAAATGGCCGTTGACCAGAGCCATCGTAGATTTCAAATTAAATTCCTTTAAAAAAAATAGAAGCACCAAGTCACGGGTAGAATTTTGCATAGGTGTTCGCTGCATATAATGGAATATCATGGGAAACTGCCTAAAGTACATTCCCTGCAGAGTCCAGCTAAGAGCTGTTAACACTGGCAAGAAGAAAGACGAAACACACAGTTGTCTATGGTTCAGACTGTTTTCAGAAAATATTGTGTTACCAAGTGCGGACATCACGAAACTTTAGACAACATTTTACTAAGAGGAGATGTCGAGATACGAGTTTTTCTCTTATCAAAACGAATGCAAGTAGTTAGCATGCACTACAACCAAACAGATAGTAATATTTGATAAGAAGCGTAGTGAGATTAAGATTTTACATTGGCAACTCACTCGCTGTAATTGGCTATAATCTTTTGAATCTTTACATTGATATGGCAAAAGATTTAAAATTATCTACTAGGCTGCTAGGTGTGCCTTTCTGAAGAATTAATGGTATCACTAATTGTAGATATCAGGATGCATTTAAATAAAAAGATAAGAACAGTAGATGTAGTGATCCGCCTTGATACTTGCATTAGAACGAGTGGGATCAGTTTGCATGCAGTACAACATACAAGATGAGGTGGATTGAAATAGGAAAACTACGGTAGTACATACAAGGTCTGTATGATAAGTAATGAGACTCGCCGCGCCGCGGCGCGCGTGTCGCTGGAGCGGGTTTGTCGGTGATGGAGGATGTAGGGGGGGGTCCGAGCAAAGCAACGCACCGCGCGTCAGTTGGCTCCGAGCCTTAGTGGAGCGCGGACAAGCCTTGGACAAAGCCCTTGTGAACATTCTTGTCACGGCGGAAAATCAACAAACATGGAGGGTTCCATCGAACAGCGTTATGCGATCAAATTTTGCGTTCGCCTGGGGAAAACGGCTACTCAGACGCTTTCTCTCATCACGGAGGCCTACAAAGAGGAAGCCCTATCCAAAGCCCAGGTGTTTCGTTGGCACAGTGCGTTCCGGAACGGCCGGGAAAGCGTTGAGGATCTGGAGAGGGCTGGACGCCCGACAACAGTGACTACGGACGAAACTGTGGCAAAAGTGAGGGATCTCCTGAACTCAGACCGTCGATTATCGTTGAGATTGATTGCTGATGAACTCGATATGAACCACACAACAGTGCACAAGATTGTGACGGAACAATTGGGAATGAGAAAAATCTGTGCGAAACTGGTGCCGCGAGTGTTGACTGACGAACAAAAGCAGCGACGTGTTGATTGTTGTCAGGAACTGTTGAACCTCATGAACAGTGACCCTAACTTTGAAGATGACTCCATAACAGGTGACGAGTCGTGGGTGTTCCAGTACGACCCTGAAACGAAACGTCAAAGCGCGGAGTGGCACACTCCTGCGTCCCCGCGCCCCAAGAAGGCCAGAATGTCGAAGTCAAAGGTGAAAACAATGTTGATTGTTTTTTTTGACAATGTGGGGGTGGTCCACAAGGAGTTTGTACCCCAAGGACAAGCCGTCAACGCCGCCTTCTACAAACAAGTCCTTGAGAGACTGCACAGGAGCGTCAAGCGGAAAAGACCGGCGATCGCTAGCCGGTGGAAGTTGCATCACGACAATGCCCCTGCCCACACCGCCTTCTTAGTGACCTCCTTTTTGACCCGGATTGGGGTGGAAGTCCTTCCACAACCACCCTACAGCCCAGATGTGAGCCCGGCCGACTTCTTCCTCTTCCCGAAGCTGAAGCCACGCTTGAAAGGAACCCGTTTTGCAGACGTCACAGCCATCCAAGCAGCCGTGACCACATTTCTAAAGGACATGCCGGCTGCTGACTTCCAGGGGGCGTTTGCAGCGTGGAAACATCGATTGCAGAAGTGCATCGACGCAAGAGGAGAGTACTTCGAAAGCTTTTAAGTCCCTGTACAGATCAGATCAATAAAACAATGTTTCCAGACCTGGTCTCATTACTTATCATACAAACCCTGTATTGTCCTTGGGACATCCAACATCGAATTATTCAAGTTTAAACCCAGTGACATGTGGAACAAGAAGTCAAACTGAGAAAGAATGTATATCAGGTTGAGCTAAAATTGTATTGTTTTCATAAAACTAGTAATGAGAATGCGCGTTAAAATGATTGACAAGATGATGGGTCACTAGCGATAGGCCAGGCTTTCATAGCTGGTGAAGCTTTTTGTAATGTGTTTCTGCAACTTCAGAAAACACCTTCAAATGAGAACATTAGCAGTAATGTCATTTGATTTCATTGTAATATTTTTCTACATTGTCTCAAAAGAGATATTAATCAGGAATGAAATCGATTAAGTGATGCGGTCATTAAAGAAATAATTTTTAAAATGGACGGAGATGTTCGATTTATTACCATGGTTTAGGGTGCGACAGGCGTGCCAATAATTCGAGGCTTAAACCAAGTAAAGGAATTCAACACCGAATCGGAGGACGCATGATCTTGTGTAGTTCACCTAGGTCTTAAAAACGAAGCAGTAGTCCTTTTAGAGCTAGTTAACCCTTCTTATAGAGTGGCGTACCAATTAAAAAACCGTGAATTTACTTCACGCTTTAATAACACGAGGGTACCACAGACGCATAGCTTTGAGAACGTACAGCTGTTTGTTTTAGGTGGACCCTTGGGGTTAAAAAAGCGTTCTGATACCAAATTTAAAAAGCATACGTCTTAATTTATCAATGATAAACAGGCAATAACTATACTTCCCGTTTATTTGCAACTATAATACTATTTGAGAGTACTTCCTGCTGAAAAAATATACTTAGGACTCATAAGGATTTCATCTTTTTCTTCATCGTTAGCCTGATAAATACTGCTTTATACAAACAGTTGTGTTCTGACGGATATATTATTTATACAAAGTCTCATGTTTGTTAACAATCAAAAAGAAACATTCATATCAAAAATAAATTTTAACGGCTTTTCATAGACCGAGTAACTCAGTGATTAAGGTTTAGTGACTCATCATCTTGTGATACCTCATTAAAAGTTATTTCACCAGAAGCAGCTCGATAAGTAGAACTAAAAGATGGACTATTTGATTGTACACCGGCAAACATTGTTGGTTTAAAATATATTGTTCTAATGCAATCAGAATTACAGCACTTGTCCCTATGTCTACAACAATTAATCTTAAAACTACAATATACTCCAAGGAAAATAAAAATGCTAATCTAGATTATATAAGTAAAAATAGAATACTAAAATACATCATTACTCTGCTTCATTTTCCATTCTTGTTCATTGATTAACCTTTCAACGTCTTAACACGATGGCTGGCATATTGCAAATCTGTAACTTCGTGTATAATATGACTTAAAGACAAGTTAATAGCATATCCTTAATATTAATCTTTGAGTTTGAAAATTTGTAATAATCAATGCTATTATTAAATAGTGGAAACAGATCTTTTCTTGTATTGTTAGTAACATAAATCTCTTAAGAAGTAATCAAAGAATTTGGACCATAAACTTTACAGTTTTTGTCTAATATCAATTTACCAGTCTTATGAATGAAAACAGTTATTGACACATCATTACCACATACTATTGTTAATTTTTCAGGGAATGGAGATGCATATAACCATTCATTATTATCTGAAGAAATCCACAAAGGGAATCTATCCAAAGGGACTACATCAAAAAGTAGACTCAAAACATCTTTTGAAGGCTATGAAATTAATGTTTCCGTTTTGGCACGCAGCTTGTCATCTTTTATAAACAAAATTTGCACATCACTATACTCAGCAGATGGAATCCTTGGAGGCAAAAACGGTATCAGATGATTTCAAAGAAATTAACAACTCAATGATCTTTCACAATTCGCAGGAAAAGTGCTTAATGAGGCCACGAATATATATCTTCTCAACGTTTTCTCACCGGTGAGTAAATTTCTGGTAAGCTTTCGCTGAGTAGCAGACTAGTGCACCAACTGTATTTGCTATCGACCCCTTTCATATCTGAGACGGAATGAACAACAAGAAGTATTTATGTAATCTTGTTTATTAAATTCAACACTACCTCATCTCGCTGACGTAAATAGAGCTTGCGTGTCCTGTGCACCGACTCATAGGTATCTTCTCAAGAGCAGAATGCTACTTCACAAAATGTACCCGTTTAATCGCCAGCAGCTGAAACTTACGAAGTGTACTCACCAAACACTGAAGTACTCTGTCGTTTGGCTTGGTATGATTGCGAGCATATCCATTACAAATTAGAAGCACTAAATCATCTGTAGAATTCGCCATAGCGTTTTGCTGCATATAAAGGAATATCACAGCAACTGCCTAAAGTTTTTTTCTTGTACAGTTCAGCTGAGAGCCATTAATACTGGCAAGAAGAAAGTCGAAAAGCATAGTTATGTGCTCAGAACTATACTTCAGAATGTTTTCAGAGAACATTGTATTACCAAGCACAGACATCGCGAAACATTCAGATAATATTTTACTAAGAGGAGATGTTGAGGTACGTGTTAAAACCAATGCAAGCAGATAGCATTCACTAAAACAAAGCAGACATAGTGATATTTGATAAGAAGGGTAGTGAGATTAGGATTTTTCAATTGCAACTCATAAGCTGTAGTTGTAATCATCCTTTGTTGTTATCATCATAAGTTGTTGATATCAGGATGCATTTAGATAAAAAGTTAGTAACAGTAGATGTCGAGAACCCCCATGCTGCTTTCATTAGAATGAGTGGAATCAGTTTGCGTGCAGTACAACGGACGAGTGCGGGTGGATTGAAATGGGAAAAGCACGGCTGTTCATACAGTCCTTAGGACTTGCAAATTCGAAATATTCGAGTGACATGCGAAACCCAGTGACTTGCGAAACAAGAAATCATTAGCTGAGAAAAAAGTAATAGCACGGTGAGCTCGTAAGTTATTGTTTTCGTAAAATTAGTAAAAAGAAATTAAGTTAAAATGATTGACAAATTGATGGGTCACTCGCTTTAGTGCCCGCATCCGTGAGCTGGTGAAGCTTTTTGTAATATGCATCTGCAACGTCACAAATCACCTTAAAATGATAACATTAAGAACATTAACGTGGATGTCAATTGAATTCATTCTAATAGTATATTACATTGTCTTAATAGAGATATTAATCATGAAAGGGAGCGATTTCTAAGTGATGCGGTGACTAAAGAAATAATTTTCAGGATGGACGGGGAATCTCGATTTTTAATTAGTGGTTTAGGGGGCCACAGGCGTGCCAATAATTCGAGGTTCTCTTTCGAGGTGTCCGGTAAGGCTAAACGGCTTCGACGTTCCTTCTTAAAATGTTGTGAAATCTAGAAGTCAGCGGTGGACATCGGCATGTATTCCTAAATTCTTATTGGCTTGCACCTAGCAAAGGCATTCAACACCCAATCGGAGGCCGCAGGGTATTATGTTGTGTACCAAGGTCTTAAAAACGAAAGAGTAGTTCTTTTAGAGCTACTTAAAACACATTATACAATGGCGTAGCATTTGAAAAACCGTGGATTTACTTCTTCTTTTAACAACACGAGGGTATCACCCGTGATGAAAATTTTCCGGAAAATATTCCGATTGAAAAAAACAAACTCCAGTTATTCCTACATTGTTGTATAGCCGTGTTGTCAGGAGGAAAATTATCTTCTTTACCTTTCAGGAAAATTTTCCGTTAACAAATATCAGTGATCAAGTAACAATTCCTCAGTATTCATAAAATTAATTGAAATAAAGTATAGAAATGTTAAAAAGATAGATCGTTTAATGAATCTGAAAATTTTCTTAGTCCAGACAATTTTAAGTACTATGTATGAACATGTGAAACTATTTTTCATGAATCGTAGAATTGTATGTCCTGTACAGCGATGAAAATTCTCCGAGTCATAAAAACATACTCCACATTCCTACATCGTTGTTTTGCCGTGATGTTAGGTTGAAAATGTTCTTCTATATTTTTCGAGAAATTTTAAGCTCTTAACAAATATCAGTGATCAAGTAAGAGATCCTCAGTATTCATAAAATTGATGAAATCATGTATAAAAAAGTTAGTAAGTAAAAGATCGTTTAAAGAATCTGAATATTTTCATGGCTTACACAATTTTCAGTACTATGTAAGAACAAGTGAAACTGTTATAAATCGTAATATTTTGTGTCTTGTATGGAAAAATTTGAAGAAATTTTTGAGTCTAAAACTTTTCATTATTTTGAAGGAAAAAGTAAAAGAACTTTTTATGTATCGGAAAGTTCTAATGCTCTGTAGAAACAAATGTAAGTAATTTTAATGAATCGGAAAATTTTCATCACAATGTAGAAACAAGTGAATGAAACTTTTTATAAGCCGTACAATTTTTGATATTAGGTGGAAAATTTTAACTGCACATTCACATAAAATTGAATTTCTGTAGAGTAAAATTAATTTCACTTGTTTCTACAGAGCAACAAAAGTTTCCGATTCCCTAAAAGCTGTCTTACCTTTTGCTTCAAATTTTGAAAATTTTCCGAATCATAAAAAGTTCTATTTTTCCATATAAGACAGAAAGTATTTCCATACATGAGAAATTGTTTAACTTGTTCCTACATAGTACTGAAAATTGTCTGAGCGATGAAAATTTTCAGATTCTATAAATTTTCAGATCTTTCATTTCACATTTCTGTACATGAATCCAACCAATTTGATGATTGCTGAGGAATTGTTACTTTATTACTGATATTTTTCAAGAATTAAAAAAAATTATCGGAAAAATATAGCGGAAAATTTTACACCTCACATCACTAGGTATCACAGACCTAAAGCTTTGTGAACGTATAGAAGTTTGTTTTAGGTGGGCGATTGGGATTGAAAATGGTTGTGAAACCATATGTAAAAACAAAAGTATTAATCTATCAATGATAATCAAGCAATTGCTATAATTCCGATTATAAGCAAATACAATACTAGTTGAGAGTGCTTCTAGGTGACGAAATCTACTTAACACTTATAATGCTCTCACTTTTTTCATAATCGTTAGCCTGATCCAAACTGTTTAATCCAAAAGATTCTTACGGATAATTTACTTAAACAAAGTCACCTGTGTGTTAACACTCGAAGCTTTCAAATATGCATTTAATTAGCTCCCATGCAGCTCACTAGGGCTTACATACAGAGTTCTGTAGGATTCACAGGGTTCCGGTCTTCATTAACAATATTTTCCCGATCGTATTCTGTAAAACTTTCTATGGAACTCATTTTCTTCTAACCTCTGAAACAGCCTTACTTTGGGCCTGAGACCGGTGATCAGAATCGATGAGACAGATAAAGAATCGATTTTAAGCTCTTGAGATCCTCTCTTAGACGGTTAGGAGGAAAATATTTACGATATAGTCAGTCCTGTATTCGCTACTAGCTTTGTAAAACAGGTCATCACAAAGCATTCATCGTGTGGGCTAAAAAATAATCTTTCATATAAGCTCTCTGTGAGCTTTGAATAGTAACTAAGCGCAATCATCTCATTGACCAGAAAAAGTCGTTCATTTCAGAAGTCTCTTGATGAAAATTCTCCATATCCAAGTTCTTGAATGAAAAAGTATTCTGATTTAACGGTAGCATTGTCTTGATAAGAATATCGTATCACATTTCGTAATTCTGACATCCTCTTCCCCTCTAAGGCTACATACTCATTTTCTTGGTGAGTCAATACTGTCTTACACGGAACGTTTAATCAAATCTTCGCTCGCATCTCGCGTGTCGATTTCCTCTTTGAAATATCCTTTGGATAGCCATTCCTCTTACGAAAGTTTCGCCACAACTACTATAGAATGGTGAGATACACACCTCACCTTTTTATATAAGAAGTAATGGCACTTTGTAATTCTTCAATAATAATATCAATTATCTTTACTATGTGTTCTACTCTTGTGCATAGTGTAAATAAGTGCAAGAAAAGTCGGCAAAGAACATGTTGTGACATTAGATCAGCTTTCATATTGGAAACCTGTTCAAATCGTACCTGCAAATGAAGAAGTTTCAGAACTGTCCAAAGTTGTACCGCCCTTAGGAGGTTTACACTTAAGGAATTTCTAGCCACGATTGGTGTCGTTATGTCAAGAATTGGTATAGAAAATCTTTGGGGTAATATGTACGCAAAGACAACTTTAGTGAAAATCCTGAATGGCCATGCCAACAGAAGGACATTGAAAAGTCGGTTCTAGACTTTGCTCGGCGATCATTACATCTGGTTATGAATGCATTTACAACCCTCTGAGAAGATAACAAAATCTAGGATCTGCGATCTTATTGGACAATGTCTGGATAAGGAAATCAATATGCAACATTTGTAAGGAAATGAAACTGTATGAAGAAAACAATATCGTGGAAATCTCAAAATTAATACGATGACCTATACCGAATCGTTAAATTTTGGCTGCAGTATATTGAGAAGGTCAGAATCGTATTGCTATTATTCCAAAGGGACTGGATCGAAAATGGGACTAGAAACTTCATTTGTTGGCAATTAAATTAATGCTTCACTTTTTATGTATCGGAAAGTTCTAATGCTCTGTAGAAACAAATGTAAGGTATTTTAATGAATCGCTGGTCATCTTTTCAATGCAAGATTTGAATATCACAGTATTAAGCAGATGGAAGACTTGGAGGCAACAACGGTATCAGACGATTACAAGAAATTAACACTTCAAGGAACAATCAAAATTCGCAGAAAAAGAATTTTTGTGGAACGAAAATCCAAGTGATATGAATATCGAACAGCTTAATGAAGGACACGAAATTTTCTGGTGGATTAACTCAATGTCACACACTACGTTAGCAAGATTAATCCTTCATTCGAAGAGAGTGTTACGATAACAGAAGTTCTACAGGACTATTGTGGGAAACCGTTTGTCATCTGAGTGGCAGATTGAGCTAATGTTACCTTCCTTGTGTGATAATACCTCATTGCGCGAAAATATCAATTCGACTGTGGTGAATATTGCAGTCTCTGTTGACTTATGTTATAAAACCCACACGTAGAAGGAAGAGTCCTTCTACACGCAATGTTGTGGACTAAAAATTTTAAATAAAATCTGTTAAGTACGTATATAAATTTAGTTAAGCGCTATTTTCACCTTATATTTTATGGGTATAAACTACAATTAGACACTGAGAGTACCGAAAGACACGAAAGAGCTTTTGGAAAATATCTGCAACGATGGAATTTCATTCTGCAATTGCAGCCACGATAATTCATCACCGTTCCTGAGATACATGGAGATCAATAATAGACGAATTCAAATAATGCAAACATTTTTCCAAGGAGCAAAAGATAGCTTTATATGGACAGCACTATTGGAAGAAACTACAACGTGAAATCTGAAGCTATTCAAAGATCTGATCAGATCCTTAAAAATCTTGCTAGAAGACTTCATGAGCAGTTACTGATTCTCTTAAGGCGTCAAACGAGCAGAACTGTAACGAAATGATATGAAATACTTACATCTAAAGAAACACTAGGGTGATTAAAAACTGCTTTCAATTTTTTTAAGATGAAACAGGCTGTGACACGACCTTAGCTATAATCAGGAGAAACAGTTGGCAGTCTTAAAGATCCTCCTAAAAGAAAAAAAATTGTGTTAGTCAGATTCCTCAAACAACCAAATCTCAATCCTGACAAATTGGTCAACATTAGACAATGCTTATTCGCTATTATAGAGAAGGAAACATGTCCTCTTTGGTATAAGGGACAGTTGTTGTATTACCTGAAGTTGCCATATCAGGTATAACAAGGAAGTAGTTACTAAGATTCAGTATGGCCACTTTTGCCCCTACTAATGCGGCAGCCGTGCAGCATTCAATTCGGTAATACCTCCAAGTCCAGGAGTGAAATGGCCTAAGCATAGGCCCAATCGAATGAGGTTTGTGTGTCAAAGAGGAGATGCGAATTCCGGGATCCACACAGCTAGCATCAGGTCCAGCCGGATAAGTATACTTACCTTCAGATAAAAAGTGACTGTTGGATAGGATTGTAAACGAACCACATGTTAGTGTAAAACTGCCGATATGAAGTATTCTAGGTCTTGTGCATTCTGCCAAAGTAATTCATGTACACATGGTATATTGGAAGAAAGTCTGATATAGATGATGAACAACCGCTGTAGAAATTCATACGTCATTGACAACGGCTATAGTGTTGTTCCAAATATTATGGTTACTATTTACTTATGGAAAAAACAAAATGGACATGAAAACTATATTGATGTAAATTTGGTACCTGAAGAGAAAGCGAAAACTTAGCAGGAAAGATTTAATTTCAAGAGCAAAACCAATTCATTTATATATCCCATTCGCGTACTAGAGTATCATTCAATTGAATGATTATAAAAAATTAAATGAATTAGTTGAGCTCGTTAAATTATATCAGTCTTGCTACGATTTCGCTTCTCTTTGGGTTCCAAAGCCGCTCGTGTTAGAGGATTCCAAACTATGTAAACGGAATAATAAACCACCTTCTTGTTTTATATCATGTCTTTGTGCCTTCAGAGTTAGGTCAAAATGGTCTTTATGTCCATTTTGTTCGAACCATAAGGCGGGAACGTTGTTACAAAATATTGTTGATTATAACTGGTTGTATCAACAATTAAGTCGTTGTCAAAGAGTTATTGGTTTCCTAACGGTTGTTCGTCATCTTCTATACTAGATTATCTTCCGATCTGCCATATGTACATGAACTTTGTCAGAATGCACAAAACCTTGAATAACTCATATCGGCTATTTTATACTACCATGTGCTTTGTTCACAATTCTATCTTGCATTCACTTTTTATCTATAGGATGTATGTATGTATGTATGTATGTATGAATGATTGTATGTATGTATGTATGTATATATGTACGTACGTTTGTATGTATGTATGTATGTATGTATGTATAAATTTATCCGGCTTCAGCTAATGGTACCTGGGTGGTCCTGGAAATCATATACATGAATCTCATTCGACCTTGTGAAGGCATAGACCACTTCGCTCCTGGACTTGGAGGTACTTCCGAATTGAATGCTGCACAACTGCCTTTTATAAATGGGAAAGTGGCCATTATGAAGTATTTTTATCTACTTCCTTGTTATACCAGGGAGGACATGTTTCCTTTTCCATATAGGCGAATAAGAAATGTCTAATTTGGCCATTATGTCAGGATTGAAATTAGGTTGGTTTAAGACTTTGATTAACTTGCACAATAATTTTTTCTTTTGAAGGATCTTTAAGACTGTCAATTATTCTCTCCTGATTATAGCGTGTCACGGCCTGTTGCATCATGAAAAATTTGAAATCAGTTTTTTAATGACGCTAGACTTTCTTTAAGCTTAATTATTTCGTAGCATCTCCATCTAGTTCTACTTGTGTGTGGCCTTAAGAGAATCAGCAACTGCTCATGATGTCTTCTATCAAGAATATAAAATGATCTGTATTACAACCATCAACAGCTGCAGATTTCCCGTTTGTAGTTTCTTCCATTACTGTTGTCCATATACAGCCAACTTTACTCCTTCCAAAATTGATTGCATCATTTGAAGCCGTCTAGTATTGATCTCAAAGTTTTTCAAGAACTGTGATTGAATAGTCGTCGCTTCAATGGCAGAATTAAATTCGATTGTTCCAAATAATTCGCGATAGATTTTTTTTGTGTGTGTTTCGGCACTTTCCATGTATAATTGAATTTTATATCCATATTATATAAGGTAAAAATAGCGGCTTACATAATTTATATACGTACTTAACGGAGATTTTACTTCCAATTTTTAGTCCACTCCATTGCGTGTAGAAGGACTCTTTTTTCTACGTGTGGGTTTTAAAACACAAGTCAACAGAGACTCGGCAATATACACTACAGTCGAATTGAATTTCTTGGGCATTGAGATATCACTCTAGGAAGGTGGCATCAACTCAACGTGCCGCTCAGGCTGCAAACTGGTTTCCAAAAAAGCCATGTAGAACTTCTGTTATCTTAACAGTATTTGGGAATGAGGATTATCTTGCCAACGTAGTGTCCGACGTAGAGTTTATCCCTCAGAAAATTTCGTGGGCATTAAGCACGCTTCGACAAATATATCACTTGGAACTTCGCTCAAAAGGAATAATTTTTTTTTTTTGCGAATTGTGAAGGCTCCTAGAGTTGTTTATTTCTTGTAATCATCTGATACCGTAGTTGCCTTCAAGGATACCATCTGCTGTGTTACTATGTTAGTAGCGAACACAGGTCTGACTATACCGTAAATATTTTCCACCTAACCGTCAAAAAGAAGATCTCAAAAGAACAAAATCGATTCTTTATTTGTCTCATCGATCCTGATCACGGGTCTCACGCCCAAAGTAAGGCTGTTTCGGAGGTTAGAACATAATGAATTCCATAAAAAGTTTTACAGAACCCAATCGGGAAAATTTATTAATGACAGACCGGAACCTAGTAAAAACTACAAAACTCTGTATTCAAGTTCTAGTGAGCTGCAAAGACGATAACTAAAAGCATATTTGATAGCTTCGAGAGTTGACACACATGAGACTTTGTATAGTAATAAATCCGTAAGAACACAACTCTTTGGATTAAACAGTTCCTATCAGGCTAACGAAGAAGAAAAAGGTGAGAACATTATAACTGCTAAATAGATTTCTTCAGCAGGAAGCACTGTCAAATAGTATTATAGTTGCATATGGTCGAGAAGTATAGCTATTGCTTAATTATCATTGATGAATTAATACTCAAGTTTTATTACATTTGGTGTCACAATTTTTTCAACCACAAGGGCCCAAATAAAACAAACAGTTGTACGTTCCCAAAACTATACGTCTGTGATACCATCGTGTTATTAAAGAGAGAAGTAAATCCATGGTTTTTTAAGTGGTACGCCTTATATATAAGGTGAGCTTTATAAGGTGAGTTAAGTAGCTCTAAAAGCACTACTGCTTCGTTTTAGCAACCTAGGAAGAAAACACAAGATCTTGCGGCCTCCGACTCGGTGTTAAATTGCTTTAGAAGCTGTAAAGCAAGAGGAAATTCGGAATACATGTCGATACCCACTGCTGACTTCTAAATTACGCAGGATTTTAAGAAAGAACTTACAAGCTGGCTAGCCTTACCGGACACCTCGGAAAAAAACCCTCGAATTTTTGGAACGCCTGTTGCACCCTAAACCGTAATTAAAAATTGAAAACCTCCGTCGAATTTCAAAATTATTTCTATAATCACCGCATCACTTAGAGGTCGCTTTCATCCCTGATTAATATATCTTTTAAGAAAATGGAGAATACTATTACAAAGAAGTCGAGTGACTTTACTGGTAACGTTGTCATTTTAAGGTGGTTTGATGTTGCAAGTGAAAATTTCAAAAAGCTTCACCAGCTCCGGGATGCCTGGCCTATGGCTAATGACCCAACAACTTTTTCATAATTTTAACGCGCTTTCTCATTTCTAGTTTTACGAAAACAATACATTAATAGCTCAACCTGATATACTTTCTTTCTCAGTTTAAGACTTCTTGTTCCACATTTCTCTGGGTTTAAACTCAGATATTTCGAATTTGCTAGTCCTAGAACATGAGTATATAGCATTAGAGGGGAATAGGTTGTCAGATTTACGGAATGTGAAACGATATTCTTATCAAGACAATGCTACCGTTATATCACATTACTATTTCATTCAAGAATTTGAATATAAACAATTTATACAGGCCTGGTAGAACATGTGTAATACACAGACATCAGCAATAATATCAATTGACAGATTTTTTTCCTACTTAGCTTATTAGACTTTAAGGGACTATCAGATAAATCCCCCGATATAAATGTTCCAAGGCTCACTTCCCATATCTTGGAGCAGAAGCCTTAATATACTCTCTTGGGAATAGTGTCGGAGAACTTAGTCTCGCAGGACACAGAACATAAAGGAGACTGAGAGAAACTTTCGATTAGCGGAAAAGTTTAACGCGTCTATAAAAATTTTCGAGGGGGCTTTTGCAACCTTGACTTACTTCATTAAAGTTTTATATTGATAACGCTCCGTATCTCTCTCACTAACCTTTATGCTATAAAACTTTAAAATCTCACTGGTTCGCGCAGATCATCTTGCACTACACTCTGCCATTTAGCACACTCTTATTAAACTTATTGGAGGAATTGAATTTCTCAATCTTCTCAACGTTTTGTCAACGGTGAGTAAATTTCTAGTTAGGTTACGCTCAGGAGCAGACAACTACAGAACTGTATTAGCTTTTCAACACCTTACATACGTGAGACGGAATGATCAACCACAAGAATTTCTATAATCATATTTATTAAAATCACCTCATCTCGCTGACGTGAATAGAGGTTGCGTGTCCTGTCCACCGACTCTAAGGTGTATTCTCAAGAGCAGAAAGCTACTCCAGAAATTTGTACCCGATTAATCGCCACTTGTTGATGCTTACGAAGTGTACTCATCTCTAACACTGAACCAGACTGTCATCTTGATGTACTTTTAAATGAAGCCATAAAGAGAAACAAGGTATAAAACATGAAGGTGGTATATGAAGGCCACGAAATCTTCCGGGGTATTAACTCAACGTCAGACGCTATATTAGCAAGACTAATCCTTTATTCCTAAATACTGTTACGATAGGAAAAGATCTACAGGACTTTTGTGGGAAACAGTTAGTCATCTGAGCGGCACGTTGGGTGATGCGTCCTTCCTAATGTGATAATTTCTCAATTCGCAAGAATATCAATTCGAATGCGGTGAATATTGCAGTTTCCAAATGATGAAAACAGTTTTCGAAGGAGCAAAAGATAGTTGTATATGGACAACAGTAATGCAAGAAACTACAAACGGGAAATCTGTAGATGTTGATGGGTCTGATACAGGTCTTTTAAGAATCTTGCTAGAAGACTTCATGTGCATTTGCTGTATCTCTTAACAAACAAGCAGAACTGAAAGGAAATGTTACGAAATTATTAAATTTGAAGAAACTCTAGTCTTTAAAATCTGCTTTCACTTTCTTCATGATGCAACAGGCTTAGACACGACCTAAGGTATACTCAGGAGTGAATAGTTCCAGGCTACATTAACCTTCAAAATGAAAAAGGACTGTACAAGTCAGTCAAAATCTTAAACCAACCAAATCTCAATCCTTACAAAATGGTCAAGATTAGACATTTCTTATTCGTCAATATGGAGAAAAAACATATCCTCGCACGTATAAGCCACATTAAGTATAAGTAGGAAGTAGTTACAAAGCTCAATATGGCCACTTTTCCCCGTACTAACACGGCAGCTGCGCAGCATTCAATTCGGAAGTACCTACAAGTCCAAGAGAGAAAAGATCTAAGCATGAAACCAACGAATGATGTTAGTGCATATGAATTCCATGACCCACACAGCTACCATCAGCTCCAGCCGGATAAACTTACTTACCTGTAGATAAAGAATCACAGCAAGATAGGATTGTGAACGAAGTATTCAATGTTTTGTGACTTCTGACAAAAGTGTTCATGTACAAATGGCATATCGGAAGAAAATCTGGTATAGATGTTGACGAACATAAGCAGTAGTAAACCAATATGTCATTGACAACGATTTAGTTGTTGATCCAATCAGTTATCAGTAAAAATGAAGACTTTTTTTTTAACTTCCGCGCCTTATAGATCGAACTAAACGTACACGAAGACCATCTTGATATAACTCGGAATAAAGGTATGAAGACAAATTATAAAACATGAAGGTTATTTAATATTCTGTTTACATATTATGGAATCCTCTAACACGAACGTATTTTGCACCCGAAGAGAAAACGAAATATTAGCAGGACATATTTGATATAACGAGCTAACCCAATTCATTTAGATATCACATTCGCTTGCTACAATTTCATTCACTGTATGTTTATAACATTTTTTTTTTATTATTTGTGGATCTGTTAAGATGTTAAACACCAGATAATTGACTGCAAGGATCCAGCCATCGGCATGGACACATAAAATTCTGTAACTACCGTTTAGTTTTCGTGTTTCCTACAAAGATGATTAGTTTAAAACACTTAATAAAGAGCGATGTTTGGATATTGCGTATAGGCAAATATTCTATGTACATTGTTATCCAAGACCTGATCGAAAGAATGAAAGCTGTGCTACACACCGATCTCAGTTGGTTTCAACTTATTCCCCTAGATTCTATACGACATAAGGAAAATGAATGATTAATTCTCAGCACCTTGTTCCTTTGCGACTGCACCTAGCTGTTTTTCAGACAGAAGCCCACGAAGCTTAACAATTATCCGTAACAGTTATATTACGGTTATGATCTTAAACTTGTATAGGATATTGGCCTGAAACTCTAGTAGGAGATGCTTATGTAATTAGGTATGTGATTACCTTGTAGAACCTGTGAAACCAGCCTATGAACTACTAAAGCTGGCGTACCAAAGCACTGTTTCGCGAGTTATACGGGCAGGTAGAACAGTTGTAGAACTGAGACATGAACAAAATTATCAACTGAAAGATTTTTTTTCTTTTTGTACTTGGATTAAATTGGGAGATTTTCAGTTAAGTGCACCTGAATAATATAAAACATCGTACGCTTACTTCCCACATGTTGAACCAGAAGCCCGGAATATACCCCTTGGTATAGTGTCCGAGAACTTGCTCGTCCTTCTTCTCAAATCAAGTAAAAGAGACTGCGATAAACTTTGATTAACCTAAAAGTTAAACTGCCTCTATAAGATATTTCGAGGTGATCGTCTTCATGTCCATTTTTTTAGGTCTATAAAGGGGACGTTATTACAAAATAATCACAACTGAGTGAATTAAAACTTAAACCTTTATAATTAACATATTGGTTTTCTACAGCTGTTGTTCGACATCACCTATATCAAATTGTATTGCGATCTGGCATTTGTGCATGAATAACTTGGCAAAAGGCACAAAACATTTAATACTTCATATCGGCTCTTCTAATCAAACATGTGGCTCGTTGACAATCCTATCTTGCAGTAACTTTTTATCTACAGGTAGGTAAGTTTATCCGGCTGGAGCTAATGGTACCTGCGTGGGTCCCGGAATTCGCATACACTAATCTTATTCATTTGGGTTCATACTTAGACCATTTCGCTCCTGGACTTGGAGGTACTTTCGAATTGAATGCTACACAGCTGCCGTAATAGTTGGGGGCCATATTGACGCTTTGTAACTACTTCCTTGTTATATCTGATATGGCTTATACGAGAAGGGACATGTTTCCTTCTCCATACAGGCGATTAAGAAATGTCCAATCTTGACCATTTTGTCAAGGCTGGACTCTATTCATTTCTAGAGTCGTATAACTTCAGGTTGGATCATGAAAAAAGTGAAAGCAGTCTTTTAGAGACTCTAGAGTTTCTTTAAATTTAATTATTTCGTGGCATTTCCTTTCACTTCTTGCATGTGGGCTTAAGAGAATCAGGAACTGCTCATGAAGTCTTCTAACAAGATTCTTAAAAGATCTGAATCAGAATCATCCACAGCCACAGATTTCCCGCTTGAAGATTCTTCCATTACTGTTGTCCATATACAACTGCCATTACTCTTTGGAATTGTGATTGCATCATTTAAAGCCGTCTAGTATTGATCTCAAAGTTTTTCAAGAACTGTGATTCAATTGTCGTCGCTTCAATGGGGAATTAAATTCGATCGTTCAGATATTTCCTGAAAGATATTTTTCTTTTTGTCTTTCGGCACTTTCCGTGTCTAATTGTATTTTATATCCATAAAATATAAGATGAAAAAGCGCTTGACATAATTTATATGAGTACTTGACGAAGATTTCACTTCCCATTTTTAGTCCACACCATTGCGTGTAGAAGGACTCTTCTTTTCTACGTGTGGGTTTTAAAACAAGTCAACAGAGACCCGGCAATATTCACTACAGTCGAATTGATATTCTTGCCAATTGAGATATTATCACACTAGGAAGGTGGCATCATCTCAACGTGACGCTCAGATGATATACCATAAATATATTCAACTTAACCCTCCAAGAAAAGATCTCAAAAGAACTTAAATCGATTCTTTATTTGTCTCATCGATTCTTATCACGGATCTCAGGCACAAAGTAAGACTGTTTCGGAGATTAGAATATATTGGGTTCCATAGAAAGTTTCACATAACCAAATCGGGAAAATTATATAATAGACCGGAACCTAGTGAATCCTACACAACTCTATATGTAAGCTCTAGTGACCTGCAAAGACGTTAACTAAATTCATATTTGATAGCTTTGAGAGTTGACACATATGAGACTTTGTATAAATAAATATTCCGTAAGAACACAACTCTTTGGATTAAACAGTTCCTATCATCCTAACGATGAAGAAAAAGGTGAGACCGTTATAAGTGCTAATTTCATTTCTTCAGCACGAAGCACTGTGAAATAGTATTATAGTTGTATATAAACGAGAAGTACAGCTATTGCTTGAATATCATTGATAAATTAATACTTAAGATTTTTTTATTTGGTATCACAATTTTTTCAACCCCAAGGGCCCACATAAAACAAACAGCAGTACGTTCTCAAAACTATACGTCTGTGATACTAACGTTTTATTATACAGAGAAGTAAGTAAATCCACGGTTTTTTAAGTGGTACGACTCAGTAAGACAATGAAAAAGACGATATCTAAAAATCTCAAAATTAAGAAAAGACCTTTACCGTACCGGTAAACTTTGGCTGGAGTATATAGACAACGTCAGGATCCTATTGCTATTCATTCAAAGGGACTAGATCGAGCAGGGAATTAGAAACATCATTAGTAGGCAATTAAATATTGCTTCAGTTTTCTCACGCCGCTGTTCATCTCATCTATGCAAAATTTGAACATCACTATACTCAGCAGATGGAAGCCTTGGAGGCAACTACGGTACCAGTGGATTACAAGATATTAACAACTCATGTAAGTTTCACAATTCGCAGAAAAACAGGCCTTCTGGAGCGAAGTTTCAAGTGATATGACTTTTGAAGCGTGCTTCCCCAGATGATTGACTCCAAGGATTCTGCCATCTGCATGGACACTTAAAATTTAATAACTACCGTTTAGTTTTCGACTCTCCTCCAAACAATCAATGTTTAACAATCTTAATAAAGAACGATGTTTGGATATTCCGTACATGCGTTCACTGCATATACATTTTTATCCTAGACTTGGTCGTAAGATTAAAAGCTGTACTACAGGTCGAACCCAGTTGGTTTCAACTTATTGCCCCAGGTTTTATACGACATAAGGATCATCAATTCTCAACAATTTGTTCTTTAGCGACTATACCAAGCTGCTTTGCAGACAGAAGCCCACAAAGCTTACCAACTTTTCGTATCAGTTATTTTACATTTATGTCGAAAGCTTGTAAAGGATTCACATGCATTTTATTGGCCTCAAAATTTCGAGGCGTCTTTACCAAGATGCTATATTGATAACGCTATGTATCTCTCACACTAATATTTACGCTAAAAAAACCTTAAAATCTCACTGACTCACGCGGTTCATCTTGTACTACAGACTTCCATAATAGAATACTCTAATTAAGCTTATTGGAGGATATGAATTTCTGAATCGTCTCAACGTTTTCTAACCGGTGAGTAATTTTCTGGTAACCTTCCGCTCAGTAGCGGGCTAGTGCACCAACTACATTTGCTTTTCGACATCTTTCATTTCTGACACGGAATCATCAACAAGAAGAATTTCTGTAATATTATTTATTAAACTAAACACTACCTCATCTCGCTGACGTGTATAGAGCTTGCGTGTCCTGTCGACAAACTCAAGGGTTACTTCCCAAGAGCAGAGAGCTACTCCACAAAGTGTACCCGATTAATCGTCACCAGTTAAGGCTTGAGAAGTGTACTCATCTCCAACATTCAACAGGCTGACATACGAGCGCTTGCCGTCGCGCCCTCGCGCTTGCCGTCGAAGCTTGTCCTCGCCCTCGCGCACCCTCGCCCTCGCGGCCAAAACTTGTCCTCGCCCTTGCGCACCCTCGCCCTCGGCATAGAAGCTTTTCCTCGCCCTCTCGCACCCACTCCCTCGCCATCGAAGCTTGTCCTCGCACTCGCGCACCCTCACCCTTGCTGTCGAAGCTTCTCCTCGCCCTCGCACACCCTCGCGCTTTTCGTCGAAGCTTTTTCTCGCCCTCGCGCACCCTCACCCTCATATCATTGAGGGCGAGGGTAATTGAGGGTGAGGAGGCTTCGAAAGGGCCTCCTTCGTGTGGATCAGAGCATCAATTATCAACCTATTTGTTGAATTATTTCCTCATCGTCAGTTGCGGATCCAGGGGGCCAATCGGGGCGATCGCTCCCCCCCCCCTGAAGAGGAAATTTCTTTATTTTATATATAAAAATAAAACGCATCGCAAAGTTTGGAATTCTTAAAAGTAGCAGTATTACAACCCACGACCCCCACCAGAAGTCCGTCCTGGATCCGCCCTTGCTTAACATACGTCCTAAAGACACGAAACTAAACATATCATCATATAACTTACTGTGGAACACCTAAAATGGAACAACTGTTACAATGGAGATCTCGGTCGATAGTGACGTTTACATCATTTATCAACAGTCTGAAGAGTGTTTCTTCCAGACATGTTTTTTTGGGGGGTACTGCACCCCGAAGCTCTGAGAGCCTCCCCCCGAAGGAGACCAAAATAATACGTCTATAATATAATATTGAATATATTAGTACCTCCAGTGCCGCCCCGGAATACTAAGTGTGCCCCCCCCCCCAGAACATAGTACTCAAAGAAGAACTGCTTATGAAGGACTTCTTTTTCTGCGAAATGTTATCTCAATTAGTTCCAAAGCGGCTGACTAACATATCGAGACTTTGTAAGAAGAAATGAATTTGAAAGTACACTCGCATAGGTTAATTTTTGAGCCATTTTTCGTGGCAATTAAAACGCAACTCTTGTAGCTTTCTTAACTAATACGTACTCACGGAACGGCAAATATTTTATGGCACCATTTTCATTCTATGAAACTTAATACATACAAAAACTTTATATTTCCATATGAAATTATATAGCGACATAAATGGGTCATTTCAAAAGAGGGTGTGTGTGTGTGAAATGTTCCCATTTGCCCCTCTAATCGCAGCCCATGCTATGATGTGTGGCACATTTGTGCGATATTAATAATAATATGATTAAACTGTTTACCCACAACAAAATCCTGCTCGTTTTGCTGAAATGGCTTTTCCTAAGTTTTATTTTTTTCATATATCCTAGTTTTTTTTCAGGCCTTTTTTTTTAATTTGTCCAAATTTTTATTTCTCCTTTAACCACATAATCGTTCAATACTTGCACTATAATATTTACAATCAGTATATCATCCTGTAACGTATTTTATTCCTAACACAACATACAAACCCTATCTCACTCGCTTGCACGCGAACCTTTGGGGCATGGGGTCCTGGGGACAATTCCGAGTGGGAGAACATTGAACGACAGTGGATCGAATTCCGCGTTAAACCTGTAGGTCCACTTCTCATAGCCTCGCCGACAAAAGAGGACGCTAAACGGCAATCAGTCAACAGTTGCAAATTTCGCCTGCATAAACAACTTATGTCTTGTGGAACTTATTAAATTTATTTTGTTAAAGCAGCTCTTTTAAAAAAAATTCAGTATTAACGTGTCAGATATTCTATTTAAGGACAAGAAAAAACATATTATTTATTTTGTAACTAAATGATAGCTCTACCCACGTAGATTATAAAAGCAGAAACAATGAAAATCGATACAATAGTGACTGACATTATTTTAACAAATATCGACTCAGATAATAGTTTGGGCTGTATGAAAAGTAAAAAATTCCGATTAATTGTAACTTTATTAATGGTGGACATTCGAGGAGGATGTATGCTATTAATCAGACCATTTCATGGGCATCCACACTCACGAGCCCAACGCTTGCTAGCTCGGCATTCGCGCTCGACCGTTCTCGGATTCAATAATTAAGCGCTACCCCGAGCGCCAATGAAATGTCAGCGCGAGTCCAACTGAGGTAAGTGAGCCCGAACACGATTCCCAAAGGAATAAATGAGCGAGAGCCCAGTTGAAAAAAATGAGCCCGAGTCTGAGAGAGTCCAGAGCAAAATGGCCATCTATGAACCAAAGTCATCCCATCAAGTCTTTTTCTATCTGATCTACGGCATTCTGATGGTTCTCTCATTGATTGTCTTTGTTCAGATATCAGCGCTCTTGTCATTTACAGCTGAATGACGTGAGTGACTGTCTGTCTGTCTACCCACACTTTAAACATGACAGTGTAGTAGACACTTCTTATTTAAAATGTCTCCAGCACAGGTAGGGCAACAATGAGGCACACCTACTTCTTAATGTAGCGCTATTTCTACCCGGAAACTTTCATGGGAAGAATCAAATATTATTCTAATTTGCATTATTATTTTTAATAATTATATACGTACACACGAGAAATTGTCTACTGCAATTAATTGAAAGGAAACATACGATCAATGTATAACCTTGCTATGACACTAACTTTTCATCTAGGCGACATGGCAGATGATATTTAAAATTTTGCCTCTTCAAAAGAGGTCAAACAGCAAACTTCAAAACAGTTGCTTTTAAGGAAGCTTCTCCTCCTCCCTCGCGTGCCCTCGTTCTCCTGAAGGAAGTTGTCTCTAGCTATCGTGCACCCTCGCTCCCGCAGTAACACTTGCCCCTCACCCTCGTTCACCCTCGCCCTCTTCGTCGAAGCTTTTCCTCGACCTCGCGCACCCTCCCCCGCCATCGAAGCTTGTCCTCGCCCTCGCTCTCGAAACTTGTCCTCGCCCTCGCGCACCCTTGCCCTCGCGCACCCTCACTCTCGGCATCGAAGTTTGTCCTCGCCCTCGCGCACCATCGCCTCGCTGCCGAAACTTGTCCTCGCCCTCGCGCACCCTCGCCCTCTTCGTCGAAGCTTTTCCTCGCTCTCGCGCACCCTCAACATCTCTGCATATTAGACCCTTTTTGGTCTGCTGAATATAGGGACTCAATTACCGTATATCACCGCTATAGATGATTCTGGAAGCAACATTAACAAGTCCACTATTTTCTTCAAACGGATTCCACAAATTCGACGAAGACTTCTTTCATCTTTCCATCAGCCGATTTAAAATTTTCTTGCATCGACGAGTAATTTTCATGGTGCTTATTATCAAAATCATTATCATTATATGACATTTTTAATTCGTTAATTAGCCTACTAATTTCTGGTCCCCCTATCATCCATTTGACAAGAGCATTGAAGTCGTGTAAGAGACCAATCGCCCCGCCAACCCCTTTTATAATTTTGTTATTCTCTTTGTGAGCCGAACTATAGCTATTGCAGAGAAAGGTTTTAATGTCTTTCTTATCACCAAGTAACCCATTTCGAAAGCATTCATAATCTTAAGATGTGTTTCTTCCAAATTCTTCAAATCAAAAATGCGAACGGGAATCCAACGAGCATAGTTCAGGAGGTTCGTTACGAAAAACCATTCTGCAATTGGTTTTAGTGATTCAACGTACTAGGAGGTACTAGAGCATATTTATCGGGGAGAACAGGAGCAGTTCTCTTTTTTATATTGACATTATCCAGTGAGACATGGTCACGTTGAATGCAAGGGTTATCTTTAGACAGAAGCTGGAAAATAGAAATGTTCGTAGGATGAAAAAAAATCCTTTGATGTGCTAGAAGGATTGTAGTCAATATATCTAATGTTGCAATGGTTAAAACACCTCGACGAAGAGTGGAAGGACATATATTTCGTCACTTTGTATTTTCAAGCACTGAGAAAGACTTGAAGGTATTTCCTCTACACATGTAGACGATATACAATACCCTAGTGAATGCAATTCTTTTATGATATATTTTTTACGAGTTTTAGCCGAAAAGCTCCGTCCAGCATTGAGAAGAAGGGATTGCACGCGATTGCGTTTGTGCCTTGCTGTTTTTGTTTCAATATCTCCTTTTTTCTGATGGAAGTTATAAAATATAAGTAGGCTAATAGTTGAAGTTGGTTGACTTACCCTGCTATTATGGGTAGCAGATGAACCATGAAGTAACATATTAACAGCAGCTATTAGTGAAGGAGGAACAGATTCTTCCTGCCAGTGATTCTCAAATTTTCCTGCAAAATGACTCTTGTGGTATACCATATCCATTCGAAGCAACTTAACAACACGACTTAGTGCCATAGTATCTTCTTCAATGTCTTCCTTCAACTCACTTATTATGTCAGATACTTCAGAAAGTAAACCATATTCTCTGCCAGACAGAGGAGCTATTACCTCTGGCCTGTGACGAAGAATCCTTACACAAAATCTTGTACTATGAACTTCTATATATTCTGATTCAGTCTTCTACATTATCGAAATTAACCGTGTTTTGTACAGTATAAAAAGATCGCTCATTTTGAATCGGCGGCTTCTTGTTACACAAAAATTGCGCAGGTGCCTCAAACTTCGCCTTTTTGTGTGATTCCAAACTATTTCCCCTGAAACTTTACACGGGATTTACTCATTGTTACTTTCAGCATAAATATTTCGAGAATAGTGCAGTTGTGATTATTCCAAGTGTTTCAGCACATTTTGTTTTAGGTGGTCCCTTGGGGTTGAAAAAGGTTGTTATACCAAATGTAAAAAACAAAAGTATTAATTAATCATGATAATCAAGCAATTGGTATACTTCCCGTTCATATGCAACTACAATACTATTCGAGAGTGCTTCCTGCTGAAAAATCTACTTAGCACTCACAACACACTCACGTTTTTCTTGATCGTTACCTCATAGATACTGTTTAATCTAAAGTGTTGTGTAGTTATGGATAAATTACTTAAACAAAGACTCTTGTTAACTCTCGCAGCTATCAAATATGCATTTAGTTAGCGTCCTTGCTGCTCACTAGGGCTTACATACTGATTTGTGTAGGATTCAATATATTCAAGACTATCATTAGTAATATTTTTCCGAATGTATCCTTTAAAACTTGCTATTGAATCCATTATATTCTAACCTCCGGAACAGCTTGACGTTGATCTTGAGTTTCTCATCTGATCGAAGAGACAAATAAAGAAGAACAAAACTGTGGTCTATTCAAATAATCTTTTCATACAAACTCACTCTATGCCTTGATTATAAGTGCCACAAATTTTATACAGCAGGAAACGTCCGTCATTCAGAAATCTCTTGATGAAAATTTTTATATCCAAGTTCTTGAAAGGAAAAGTAATCTGATAACACTGTAGCATTGTTTCGATAAGAATATCGTATCACATTTCGTAATTCTGACTTACTCTTCCCCTCTAATCTATATGCTAATGTTCTTGGTGTGTCAGTGCTGTATTACTCGAAAGATTAAATCAAATCTTCATTCGCGTAGCGTTTCGATTTCTTCTTCTAAAACATCCTTTGGATATCTATTCATCTTGTGAAAACTTTGTCACAACGATTGTAAAATTGTTAATTACATGCCTTTGCTTTTGTTATAAGCAGTGTAGTTCCTCTGTATTTCTTTAATAACTCAACATCAAATACTAATACTATATTTTCTAGTCCATTGCATACATAAATAACTTCAAGCAAAGTGGACAAAACACATGTGTTATGACATTCATTCAGCTATGTATACGTACAAAGTGTTCAAATCGTACCTGCAGCTGAGGAAAATTCTGAAATTTCGAAAATTGTACCGCCCTTAGGTCTTCACTTACGTAATTTATAGGCACAATTGGATACTTTATGTCAGGAAATTATATAAAAGAACTATGGGGTATCCTCTACGCGTTGAAAATGTAAGTGAATATGGTGAATTGCCAAGAATACTCAAGATAATTGTGAACTCACTTCTAGATTTTGCTCGGATATCTTTACATGTAGTTATGAATAGATTTACAACCCTCTGACGATTTGGCACAATCTAAGATCTGCGATCTTATTCAAAAATGTCTGGATGAGGAAATCAATATGCAACATTTACAAGAAAATAAAGCTGCATGAAAAAAAAAACGATATGGAGGAATTATCAAAATTAAGACGATGACCTTTACCGAACCGGTAAATTTTGGCTGCATATATAGAGAAGGTCTGAATCGTACTGCTATTCATTCAAAGGGACTAGATCGAACAAAGGACTAGAAACTTTATTTGTAGGCAATTTAATATTTCTTTCGTTTTCTCACGCAGCTGGTCATGTTTTCTATGCAAAATTTGCACATCACTATACTAAGCAGATGGAATCCTTGGAGGTAATTACCTTCTCAGATGATTACAGGAAATCAATAGCTCAAAGAACTTTCACAATTCGCAGAAAAAGAGGCCTTCTGGGGCGTAGATAAAAGTTATATAATATCGTTCAGTGCTTAATGAGTCCACAAAATAATCTTGGGGTTTACTCAACGTCAGACCCTACGTTAGTAAGATTAATCCTTCTTTTCCAAATACTGTTACGATAACAGAATTTCTAAGGACCTTTATGGGAAAAGGTTTGTCATCTGAAGGCACGTTGAGCTAACGCCAACTTCCTTCTGTGATCATTACTCAATCCAGAGGAATGTCAATTCGACTGCGGCGAATACTACAGAGTCGCTGTGGTTTTGTGTTTTAAAACCCACACGTAGAAGATGGTGTCCTTCTAGACGCAATGGTGTCCTTCTAGACTAGTCATATCTGCGTTAAGTACGTATATAAATTATGTTATGCGTTTTTTCATCTAATATTTTACGGATATAAATTACAATTAGACACGGAAAGTCTCGAAAGACCAGAAAGAGCTTTCGCGAAATATCTAAAATGATAGAATTTAATTCTGCCTTTGAAGCCACGTCAATTCATAGTTCTTGAGAAACTTCAAGTGATGCAAGCAGCTTTTGAAGAAACA
Organism: Thermobia domestica; assembly: GCF_964235325.1. Lineage (NCBI taxonomy): Eukaryota > Metazoa > Arthropoda > Insecta > Zygentoma > Lepismatidae > Thermobia > Thermobia domestica. The sequence goes on along the minus strand of NC_137461.1, from coordinate 178,208,315 downwards.
AAAAGTAGTTTATATGGACAACAGTAATTCAAGAAACTTCAAGCGGGAAATATGTGGCTGTGGATGGGTCTGATTCAGATCTCTTAAGAATCTTGTTAGAAGAGTTCATGATCAGTGGCTAATTCTCTTAAGGCCATATACAAGCAGAACTAAAAGAAAATGCTAGAAATCATAAAATTTTAGAAACTCTAGTGTCATTAAAAAAGTGCTTTCACTTTTTTCATGATGCAACAGGCTGTGAATCGTTTTCATCTATATTCAGGAGAGAATAGCTGGCAGCCTACAAGATCGTTCAAAAAGAAAAAGAATTCTGTAAGTTAGAGTCTTCAACCACTCAGATCGCAATGTATTCAAAATGGTCAATATTCGACATTTCTTATTCCCCTGTATGGAGAAGGAAACGTATCCTCTTTGGTATAAGCCACATTAGGTATTACAAGGAAGTAGTTCCAAATCACCAGTATCGCCACTTTTCTCCCTACTAACACGGCAGCTGTGAAGCATCAACTCGGAAGTACCTACAAGTCCAGGAGCGAAAAAATCTAAGCAGAAACCCAACCGAATGAAGTTAGTGTATGCCATTTTCAGCACCCACGTAGCTCATATAAGCTCCAGCCGGATAAGCTTACTTACCAGTAGATAAAAAGTGAATGTAAGGTAAGATTGTGAACGAGCCACATTTTAGTGTAAAACCAGGATATTATGTAAGAAGTCTGATAGGAAGTCTGATAGGATCGGAAGAAAGTCTGATATAGATGATGACGAACAACAGCTGTAGAAAATCATTCTCTTATTGACAAAGGCTTAATTGTTGATCGAATCAGTTATGTTTAATGTATTGTAATTACGTCCCCACCTTATAGACCTAAGAAAAATGGACATGAAGACGATCTTGATGTAAATTTAAATGAAGTATAATGACAAGGCATATAACATGGTGGCGGTTTATTATTCTGTTTACATATTTTGGAATCCTTTAACATGAGAGGCATTGGTACCCGATGAGAAAACGAAACTGTAGCAGAACACATTTAATTTGATGAGTTAAACCAACTCATTTAGATATAACATTCGCGTACTACAGTATTATTCAATATTACGTTTATAACAATTGTTTATTTTTTATTGTTATCTGTTAAGATGTTAAAAAAAAGTTTACTTCCTAAAAGGATTCTGCCATCTGCAAGGACACTTAAAATTGGGTAACTACCGTTAGTTCTCAATTCTCCTACTAAGAATCATAGTTTAACATTCTTAATAAAGAGCAATGTTTGGATATTCCGCACATACAAAGATTCCATGTACATTTTTATCCAAGACGGGGTCCTAAGAATGAAAGCTCTACTACACGTCGATCCCAGTTGGTTTCAAATTATTGTCCTAGGTTTTTATACTACATAAGAACAATCAATGCTTACTGCTCAGCGCCTTGTTCCTTTGCGGATGTACCAAGCTGCTTTTCACACAGAAGCCAACGAAGCTTTCCTATTTTCTATAACAGTTATATTACACATACTGTAGTAAAGTTGTAAAGGATACAATTCAAAGTTGTTGCACTAAAACTCTAGTAGATGATCCTTATGTAATTAGGTATGTGATTATATGGTAAAACCTGTGAGACTAGTCCTGCTGATAATTACTAAAGCTAGCGTAGTAAAGCACTGTTTCACGATACAAACGAGTTATACGAGTAAGGATGAAAAGGAGTAGAACAGAGACATCAACAAAATTTAAAATTGGCAGAATTTTTTTTTATGTAGTTAGGTAACTGGGCGATTTTCAGTTTACACCTGAAACATGTAAAACTTCCTAGGCTCACTTCCTACATCTCGGACCAGAAGCAATAATTTGTGGTCTTGAGAATAGTGTTCGAGAACTTACTCTCCTGCGCAAAGAAAGTAAATGAGACTGCGATTAACTTTCGATTAGCCAGAAAGTTAAACTTGCGTCTATAAAAATTTTCAAGGCGTCTTTTGTAACTTGACTCACTTCTTCAAGATGCTATATTGATAACGCTACCTATCTCTCACAGTGATCTTTAGGCTATAGAACCTTAAAATTTCTCTGGTCTGCACGGTTCATCTACAGACTGCCATAATCGCATACTCTGTTTAAGCTCCCCTCTAGTGTTATATGCTCATGTACTTGGCGTGTCAATGCTGTCTTACCCGTAAGAATTAATCGTCTTCACTCCCAAAGCTATACATCTGTGACACCCTCGTCTTATTAGAGGGAGAAGTAAATTCACGTTTTTTAAAATGGTACGCCTTTTTATGATGTGAGATAAGTAACACTAAAAGACTACTGCTCCGTTTTTAAGACCTGAACAAGTTTCTGAGGCCTCCGATTCGATGTGGAATCATTTTACTGACTGGAAGCTATTAGGAATTAAGGATTACATGGAAATGTCCAATGATGACTTCTAAATTTTCAGAAGCAACTTACAAGCCGCTTAGCCTTACCGAACAACTCGATAGACAACCCACAGATTATTAGCACGCCTTTTGCACCCTAAACCGTCACAAAGTCCTTACACTTCTGTTATCATAACAGTTTTTTGAACTAAGGATTAATCTTACTAACGTAGTGTCTGACGTTGAGTTAATCCTTCAGAAAATTTCGTGGCCTCATTAAGCACTGTTCGATAATGATATCACTTATAACTTTGCAACTCCTTTTCTGTGAATTGTGAAAGTCCCCTGAGATCTTAATTTCTTGTAATCATCTGGTACCGTAGTTGCCTCCAAGGCTTCCATCTCTTGAATATAGTGATGTGCAAATTTTCCATTGAAAATATGACCAGCTGCGTGACAAGACGGAAACATTAATTTAATTGCCTACAAATGACATTTCTAATTCCCTGCTCGATCTAGTGCCTTTGGATGAATTACAAAAGATTTTGACCTTCTCTACATACTGCAGCCAAAGTTTACAGGTTCACTAAAGGTCATTGTCTTAATTTTGAGATACCTAGATATCGTCTTTTTCAAGATGCTTCATTTTCTTGTATATGTTGCATATTGATTTTATCATCCACAAATTGTTGAATAAGATCGCAGGTCTTAGATTTTGTCATCCCCTCAGAGGATTGTAAATCTCTTCATAAATACACGTAAAGGTCGCCCAGCAAAGTCTAGAAGCGAGTTCTCAATGATCTTGATTAGTAATGACCATTAAGCATTCTACTAAGAGGATACGCCAAGGTTATTCTATACAATTTCCTGATATAATGTATCCAATCGTGCCTAGAAATTAAGTGGAAACCTAATAACGGCGGTTCATTTTTGGATGGTTGAGAAATTTCCTTAGCTGCAGGTACGATTTGAACACCTTTAAAGTATAATGGCTGATCTAATGTAATAACACGTGTTTCGTCCACTTTTATTGTACTTATTTTCTGTATGCAAAAGCGTAGAATAGATTATTGGTACTTGATAATGAATTATTCAAGAATTACAGACGGACTTCTGTGCTTATATCAAAAGTAGAGGTGTTTATCTCAGCATTTAACAATCGATGTGGCGTAGGTTTTACAAGATGAAAGCTATCCAAATGTTGTTTGAGAAAAGGAAATTGACACCCGAGAAGCGAGCGAAGACTTGATTAATTCTTCCGAGTAAGACCGCCTTGACACACCAAAAACATGACTATATAGCTTTAGAGGGGAAAAAGATTTCATAATTACCAAATGTGATACGATATTTCTATCAAGACATTGCTCCGTGATAAAAAATTACATTTTCATTCAAGAACTTGGATATACAGAATTTCATCAAGAGGCTTCTGAAATGAATGACTTTTCTGCTCTAAGAAATGTGTGGCTCTTAGTTATTAATCAAAGCTTACAGTGATCTTATATGAAAAGATTATTTGATTAGCCAGCAGTTTGGTTGCTTTCTGATTACCAGTTTTCGAAAGCTGGTAGCGAACAGGATTACTATACCATAAATATTTTCCAGCTAACCGTCTAAGAGAAGATTTCAAAAGATCTTAAAATCAAATCTTTATTTGTCTCATCGATCCTGATCACGGGTCTCAGGCCCCAAGTAAGGCTGTTTCGGAGGTTACATTATAATGGGTTCCATAGAAAGTTTTACAAGATACAGTCAGGAAAATAATATTAATGATAGACCGGAACGATGTGAATTCCTTCAGCTCTCTATGTAAGCGCTAGACAGCAGCAAGCACGCTAATTAAATGCATATTTGATAGCCTCGAGTGTTAACACACATCAGACTAGGTGTAAATAATATATTTGTATGTACACAACTCTTTGGATTAAACATCTTTTATCAGGGTAACAATCATGAAAAAGGTGAGATCGTTATGTGTCCTAAGTAGATTTCTTCAGCAGGAAGGACCATCAGATAGTATTCTAGTTGCATATAAACGGGAAGTTTAGCTATTGCTTGATTATGATTATTAATGATCAATTAATTCTTATGCTTTTTACATTTGGTATCAGAACCTTTCAACCCCAAGGGCGCACCTAAAACAAACAGCTGTACGTTCGGAAGCAATACGTGTGTAATACACGCGTCTTATTAAAGGGAGAGGTAAATACACGGTTTTTTAATTGGTACGTTTCTTGATAAGGTGAGTTAATTAGCTCTAAAGGGACTACTGATTCGTTTTTGAGACCTAGCTAAAGAACAAAAGATCCTGCGGCCTCCGATTCGGTGTTGAATTCCTTTACTAGCTGTAAGCCAATGTGTACTAAGGAATACATGCCGATGTCCACTGCTGACTTCTAAATTTCACAGCATTTTAAGAAGGAACTTATAAGCTGTTTAGCCTTACCGCATATCTCAAAAGAATATCTCGGAAAACCCTCTCATTATTAGCTCTCCTTTGCACGCTAAACCAATAATTAAAAATCGAACATCCCAGTCCAACCACAAAATTATTTCTCTAATCACTGCATCACTTTAACCATTGATTAATATCCCTTTTGAGATAATGAAAAAAATATTACATTAATGTCAAGTGAAATTACTAATAATGTTCTCATTTTGAGGTTATTTCTGACGTTAGAGATGCATATTACAAAAAGCTTCTCCACATCAGAGATGCCTGGCCTATCGTTAGTAATCCATCAACTTGTTCATCATTTCAACGCGCTTCCTCATTACTAGTTTTACGAAAACAATACCTTCATAGTTCAACCTGACATACGTTCTTTCGCAGCTAAAGACTTCTTGTTCTACACGTCACTTTGTTGAAACTACATATTGAATTTGATACTCCTTAGGATAATATGGGCTTCCCTAGCTTACCCATTTCAATCCAACCGATCTCGTCGGTTCTACTGCTTGCAAAGTGATTCGATCTTTCTAATGCAAGTATCATGGTGGAACTCAACATTTACTATTATCTTTTTATCAAAATGCATTATAATATCTAAAATTAGTAATACCATTATTTCTGCAGAAAGCCAGAGCCGACAGCCTTGTTGATAAATCTGAAATCTTTTGCCATATAAAAGTAATGTTTCAACAGATTTTCGTACAATACAGCGTGTGAGTTGCGATTAAAAAATCCTAATCTCACTACGATTCTTATGGAAGTTTACTGTGTCATGGAAGTTCATGCTAACTGCTTGCATTCGTTTTGATAAAAGAACAACAAGTATCACGACATCTCCTCTTAGTAAAATGTTATTTCAATGTTTCTTGATTTCTGCACTTGGTAATACAATCTTCTCTGATAACAGTCAGAAGTATAGATCTAAGCAAATATCTGTGTTTCGACTTTCTACTTGCCAAAGTTAACAGCTCTTAGGTGGAGTGTGAAGGCAATGTACTCTAGACAGTTTGCCATAATATTCCGCTATATGCAGCGAAGACGTATTCAAAATTTTAGAGACGACTTACTCCTTCATTTTTGTAAAGGAATTTACTAATTTAAAATCGAACATTCCTAAACACCGGAAAATTTTCATCACTGGTGGAGTTATTAAAAGGAGAAGTTGATCCACGATTTTTTAAATGCTACGCAATTACGCCATTGTAAATGTGTCCTGCGATGGTTTCGTTTTCTCTTCCGGGACCAAAGCCGCTCATTTATACTATTTAATAAAAGATTTAAACATAAAAACACACCACTTTCATATTTTATACCTTGTCTTTATACCTCCATTTAAATTTACATGAATATCGTCTTCATTTCAATTTTTTTTTCTAAAAAGCGTGGACGTTATTACAAAATAATAATCATAACTGATTGGACTGTTGTAACGAATAGTGATTCCATTGATTGTGTGGAAACAGTAACATGAAATAACAAAGGGCGTAAAGAAAACATCAAAGTGCCTTCATGTATTGCTTGATACAACAAATTCAAGACTGGCGTAGATTTATTTACAAATTGATGAGCTTATACCCAATCAAGATGAAGGGCAATAAGTGGCATTGGAACTTATTTACGAATGTTGTGGAAACTGCTTTAGTTGCTAAATGGAAACTTTATCGGATCTTGCACTTACGTAATTTGGATCTTCTAGAATTTCACAGAAGTGTTACAATGGCAGTGCTCTCACAGTCTGCATCGACAAGACTTCGTACGCGGCTTCAGGGATTGTACAAAAAGTGTTCTGAAGCACGGAAACATAGCAAACATACCCAAATACTAAATGAGAAAGGAAAGCAAATATGTCAAGGATGTCAAAAAAAGCCGATATCATAATGTCAGGAATGCCAGGTTGGTTTGAGTGCTGTTCCGTGCCTGATAATTACCATCGTTAGTGTAAAAGTGCGATGTAAATTTGCTAAGAAACATTGTAAGGGTATGTAATCTTGCAAACGTTGTTTAATAAAGCTTAGTAAAAAATAAATATAATTGCGTTTAGTTTGTAGTATTGTCAACCCAAAAGGAAAATATCCTATATATAAGATAGGCTGTAAAATTCGTACCCCGGTACATACAATCAAAACTAATTTTTCTTTTGTATATGTGTCCTATGTATGAGAAAATATGAAGCACTCAATCAGAAATAGCACAAGAAAAAGTATGGCACCAAATGGGTTAAGTACTCCTAAAAGATATGAAACTTACTAGACTCACTTCCCACATCTTGGACCAGAAGCCCTGAATTTCCTCCCTTGGGTATAGTGTCTAAGAAGTTGCTTGTCTTGCTGCCCAAATAAAGTAAAAGAGACTGCGATAAACTTTCGATTAGCCTGAAAGTTAAACTTGCTTCTATAAAATATTTCGAGGTGTCTTTTGCAACCTTGCCTCACTTTTATAATACGCTATATTGATAACACTGCGTATCTCTCACACTAATCTTTAATCTTATAGAACCTTTAAATTTCTCTAGATCGCATGGTTCGTCTTGCACTACAGACAGCCATAATCACACACTCTTATTAAGCTTATTGGAGGATTTGTATTTCTCAATCTTCCCAACGTTTTCTCTCCGGTGAGTGTATTTCTGTTAGGCTTCCGCTCAGGAGCAGACTAGTCTAACTGTTTTAGCTTTTCAACTACTTTCATATCTGAAACGGAAAGATCAACAAAAAAAAAAAAGTCTGTAATCATATTTATTAAATTCAACACTACCTCATCTCGCTTGCGTGAATAGAGTTTGCGTGTCCTGTCCACCGATATCTTCTCAAGAGCAAAAAGCTTGCCCAAAAAATGTACCCGATTGATCGCCAGCAGTTGAGGCTTAGGAAGTGTACTAAAATCTAATAATGAAAAAAACTGTTATTTGGCCTGGTATATTTTCGGGCATATAAATGGCCGTTGGCCAGAGCCATCGTAGATTTCAAATCAAATTCCTTAAAAAAAAAAAAAAAGCACCAAGTCATGGGTAGAATTTTGCATAGATGTTCGCTGCATATAAAGGAATATCATGGCTAACTGCCTAAAGTAAATACCCTGCAGAGTCCAGCTAAGAGCTGTTAACACTGGCAAGAAGAAAGATGAAACACACAGTTGTCTATGATTCAGACTGTTTTCAGAGAATATTGTGTTACCAAGTGCGGACATCACGAAACTTTTGACAACATTTTACTAAGACGAGATGTCGAGATACGAGTTGTTCTCTTATCAAAAGAATGCAAGTAGTTAGCATGCACTACAACCAAACGGAAGTAGTATTTGATAAGAAGCGTACTGAGATTGGTATTTTTCATTGGCAACTCACACGCTGTAATAGGCTATAATCTTTTGAAACATTACATTCATATGGCAAAAAAATTACGATTATCTACAAGGCTGCCGGCTGTGGCTTTCTTAAGATTTAATAATATTACTAATTGTAGATATCACGATGCATTTAAATAAAAAGATGATAACAGTAGATGTCGAGATCCGCCTTGATACTTGCATTAGAACAAGTGGAATCAGCTTGCATGCAGTACAACTTACGAGATCAGGTGGATTGAAATAGGAAAACTACGGTAATACATATTGTGCTTGGGACATCCAACTTCGAATTATTCCAGTTTAAACCCAGTGACATGTGGAACAAGAATGCGCGTTAAAATGATGGACAAGTTGATGGGTCACTAGCGATAGGCCAGGCTTTCAAAGCTGTTGAAGCTTTTTGTAATGTGCATCTGCAACTTCAGAAATCACCTTCAAATAAGTACATTACCCGTAATGTCAATTGATTTCATTGTAATAGTTTTCTACATTGTCTCAAAGGAGATATTAATCAGGAATGAAATCGATGCGGTCATTAAAGAAATAATTTTTAAAATGGACGGAGATGTTCGATTTATTACCATGGTTTAGGGTGCAACAGGCGTGCAAAAAATTCGAGGCTTAAACCTAGTAAAGGAATTCAACACCGAATCGGAGGCCGCATGATATTGTGTAGTTCACGTATGTCTTGAATACGCAGTAGTCCTTTTAGAGCAGTTAACGCAACTTACCAACTTAGTGGCGTATCAATTAAAAAACCGTGAATTTACTTCACCCTTTAATAACACGAGGGTACCACAGACGCATAGCTTTGGGAACGTACAGCTGTTTGTTTTAGGTGGACCCTTGGGGTTGAAAAGTGTTCTGATACCAAATTTAAAAAGCATACATATTAATTTATCAATGATAATCAAGCAATAGCCATACTTCCCGTTAATATGCAACTATAATACTCTTTGAGAAAGCTTCCTGCTGAAGAAATATACTTAGCACTCATAACGCTGTCACCTTTTTCTTCATCGTTAGCCTGATAAATACTGCTTTATACAAACAGTTGTGTTCTGACGGATATATTATTTATACAATGCCTCATGTTAGTTAACAATCAAAAAGAAACATTCAAATCAAAAATAAATTTTAACGGCTTTTCATAGACCGAGTAACTCTGATTAAGGTTTAGTGAATCATCATCTTATGATACCTCATCAAATGTTATTTCAGCAGATGCACCTCGATAAGTAGAACTAAGAGATGGACTATTTGATTGTACACCGGCAATGATTGTTGGTTTAAAATATATTGTTCTGATGCATACAGAATTACAGCACTTGTCCCTATGTCTACAACAATTAAACTTAAAACTACAATATACTCAAAGGAAAATAAAAATGCCAAACATGATTATATAAGTCAAATTAGAATAATAAAATACATCAATTCTCTGTTTCATTTCCATTCTTATTCATTGATTAACCTTTCAACGTCTTAACACGATGGCTGGCATATTGCAAATCAACAACTTCGTGTATAATATGACTTAAAGACAAGTTAATAGCATATCCTTAATATTAATCTTTGAGTATGAATATATGGAACAATCAATGCTATCATTAAGTAGTTGAAACAGATCTTTACTTGTATTGTTAGTAACATAAATCTCTTAAGAAGTAATCAAAGAATTTGAACCATAAACTTTACAGTTTTTGTCTAATATCAATTTACCAGTCTTGTGAATCAAAACAGTTTTGACACATCATTACCACATACTATTGTTAATTTTTCAGGGAATGGCAAAGCATATAACCATTTATTATTATCTGAAGAAATCCACAAAGGAAATCTATCGAAAGGGACTAGATCGAAAAGGGGACTCGAAACATCATTTGTAGGCTATGAAATTAATGTTTCCGTTTTGGCACTCAGCTTGTTATCTTTTATAAACAAAATTTGCACATCACTATACTCAGCAGATGGAATCCTTGGAGGCAAATACTTATCTTTGGAGGCAAATATATATATAATGATTTCTATGAAATCAGATGTTTTCAAAGAAATTAACAACTCAAGGATCTTTCACAATTCGCAGAAAAAGTGCTTAATTAGGCCACGAATATATCTCTTCTCAACGTTTTCTCACCGGTGAGTAAATTTCTGGTAAGCTTTCGCTGAGTAGCAGACTAGTGCACCAACTGTATTTGCTTTCGACCCCTTTCATGTCTGAGACGGAATGAACAACAAGAAGTATTTATGTAATCTTGTTTATTAAATTCAACAGTACCTCATCTCGCTGACGTGAATAGAGCTTGAGTGTCCTGTGCACCGACTCAAAGGTATCTTCTCAAGAGCAGAATGCTACTCCACAAAATGTACCCGTTTAATCGCCAGCAGCGAAACTTGCGAAGTGTACTCACCAAACACTGATGTAGACTGTCATTTGGCTTGGTATGTTTCCGAGCATATCCATGACCGTTGAGCAGAGCCATCCTAGATCACCAAGCAAATTCCATTACAAATTAGAAGCACTAAATCATCTGTAGAATTCGTCATAGTTTTTCGCTGCATATAAAGGAATATCACAGAAACTGCCTAAAGTTTATTTCTTGCACAGTCCAGCTGAGAGCCATTAATACTGGCAAGAAGAAAGTCGAAAAGCAAAGTTATGTGCTTAGAACTATACTTCAGAATGTTTTCAGAGAACATTGTATTACCAAGCGCAGACATCGCGAAACATTCAGATAATATTTTACTAAGAGGAGATGAGGTACGTGTTAAAACATATGCAAGCAGATAGCATTCACTAAAAAAACCAGACATAGTGATATTTGATAAGATGGGTAGTGATATTAGGATTTTTCTAATGCAACTCATAAGCTGTAGTAGACTAAAATCTGTTGAAGTATTACTTTGATATGGCAAAAAATTCAAGATTTATCTAGAAGGCTGCAGGTGTGGCTTTCTGCAGCAATAATGTTATTACGAATTGTTGATATCAGGATGCATTTAGATAAAAAGTTAGCAACAGTAGATGTCCACAACCCCCATGATGATTGCATTAGAATGAGTGGAAAGAGGTTGCGTGCAGTACAACGGACGAGTGCGGGTGGATTGAAATGGGAAAAGCACGGCTGCTCATACAGTCCTTAGGACTTGCAAATTCGAAATATTCGAGTGACATGCGAAACCCAGTGACTTGCGAAACAAGAAATCATTAGCTGAGAAAAAGTAATAGCACGGTGAGCTCGTAAATTATTGTTTTCGTAAAATTAGTAAAAAGAAATTAAGTTAAAATGATTGACAAGTTGATGGGTCACTCGCGTTAGGGCTCGCATCCGTGAGCTGGTGAAGCTTTTTGTAATATGCATCTGCAACGTCACAAATCACCTTAAAATGATAACATTAAGAACATTAACGTGGATGCCAATTGAATTCATTCTAATAGTATATTACATTGTCTTAAAAGAGATATTAATCATTAAAGGAAGCAATCTCTAAGTGATGCGGTGACTAAAGAAATAATTTTCATGATGGACGGGGATGTTCGATTTTTAATTAGTGGTTTAGGGGCCCACAGGCGTGCCAATAATTCGCGAGTTCTCTATCGAGGTGTCCGGTAAGGCTAAACGGCATCGACGTTCCTTCTTAAAATGCTGTGAAATTTAGAAGTCAGCGGTGGACATCCGCATGTATTCCTAAATTCCTATTGGCTTGCAGCTGGCACAGGCATTCAAACCCAATTGGAGGCCGCAGGGTATTGTGTTGTATACCAAGGTCTTAAAAACGAAAGAGTAGTTCATTTAGAGCTACTTAAATCACATTATACAATGGCGTAGCATTTGAAAAACCGTGGATTTACTTCTCCCTTTAATAAGACGAGGGTATCACCCGTGATGAAAATTTTCCGGAAAATATTCCCATTCAAAAAAAACAAACTCCAGTTCTTCCTACATTGTTGTATAGCCGTGATGTGAGTTGGAAAATTATCTTCTCTACTTTTCAGGAAAATTTTCCGTTAACAAATATCAGTGATCAAGTAACAATTCCTCAGTATTCATAAAATTTGCTGAAATAATGTATAGAAATGTTAAAAAGATAGATCGTTTAATGAATCTGAAAATTTTCTTAGTCCAGACAATTTTAAGTACTATGTAGGAACATGTGAAACTATTTTTCATGAATCGTAGAATTGTATGTCCTGTACAGCGATGAAAATTCTCCGCGTCATAAAAACATACTCCACATTCCTACATCGTTGTTTAGCCGTGATGTTAGGTTGAAAATTTTTTTCTATATTGTTCGGAAAATTTTCCGCTCTTAACAAATATCAGTGATCAAGTAAGAGATCCTCAGTATTCATAAAATTGATGAAATTATGTATAAAAATGTTAGAAAGTGAAATATCGTTTAAGGAATCTGAATATTTTCATGGCTTACACAATTTTCAGTACTATGTAAGAACAAGTGAAACTGTTTTTATAAATCGAAATATTTTGTGTTGTATGGAAAAATTGAAGAAATTTTTGAGTCTAAAACTTTTCATTATTTTGAAGGAAAAAGTAAAACAACTTTTTGTGTCGGAAAGTTCTAATTCTCTGTAGAAACGAATGTAAGGAATTTTAATGAATCGGAAAATTTTCATCCCAATGTAGAAACAAGTGGATGAAACTTTTCATAAGCCGTACAATTTTTGATATTAGGTGGAAAATTTTAACTGCACATTCAGCCAGAAAATTGAATTTCTGTAGAGTAAAATTAATTTCACTTGTTTCTACAGAGCAACAAAACTTTCCGATTTACTAAAAGCTGTCTTACCTTTTGCTTCAAATTATGAAAATTTTCCGAATCATAAAAAGTTCTATTTTTCCATATAAGACAGAAAGTATCTCCTTGCATGAGAAATTGTTTAACTTGTTCCTACATAGTGTTGAAAATTGTCTGAGACATGAAAATTTTCAGACTCTATAAACGATCTTTAATTTCACATTTCTGTACATGAATCCTACCAATTTTATGATTGCTGAGGAATTGTTACTTGATTACTGATATTTATCAAGAATTAAAAAAAAAATTATCGGTAAAATATAGCGGAAAATTTTACACTTCACATCACTAGGTATCACAGACGTATAGCTTTGTGAACGTATTGTAGTTTGTTTTAGGTGGGCCATTGGGATTGAAAATGGTTGTGAAACCATATGTAAAAACAAAAGTATTAATTTATCAATGATAATCAAGCAATTGCTATATTTCCGATTATAAGCAAGTACAATACTAGTTGAGAGTGCTTCCAGGTGACGAAATCTACTTAACACTTATAACGCTCTCACTTTTTTCATGATCGTTAGCCTGATCCAAACTGTTTAATCCAAAAGATTCTTACGGATAATTTACTTAACCAAAGTCACCTGTGTGCTTTCAAATATGCATTTAATTAGCGTCCTTGCTGCTCACTAGGGCTTACATACAGAGTTGTGTAGGATCCACTAGGTTCCGGTCTTCATTAACAATATTTTCCAGATCGTATTCTGTAAAACTTTCTATGGACCTCATTTTATTCTAACCTCTGAAACAGCCTTACACCGATGATGAGGATCGATGAGACAAATAATGAATCGATTTTAAGTTCTCTTGAGATCCTCTATTGGACGGTGAAAAGGAAAATATTTACGATGTAGTGAGTCTTGTGTTCGGTACTTGCTTTGTAAAACAGGTCATCACAAAGCATTCATACTGTGGGCTAAAAAATAATTTTTCATATAAGCTCACTGTGAGCTTTGAATAGTAACTAAGCGCAATCATTTCACTGAGCAGAAAAAGTCGTTCATTTCAGAAGTCTCTTAATAAAAATTCTCCAAATCCAACTTCTTGAATGAAAAAGTATTCTCATTTAACGGTAGCATTGTCTTGATAAGAATATCGTGTCACATTTCGAAATTCTGACATCCTCTTCCCCTCTAAGGCTATATACTCATTTTTTTGGTGAGTCAATACTGTCTTACTCGGAACATTTAATCAAATCTTCGCTCGCGTGTCGCGTGTCGATTTCCTTGTCTCAAATAACCTTTGGATAGCTATTCCTTTTACGAAAGTTTCGGCACAACTACTGTAGAATGGTGAGATACTCACCTCACCTTTTTATATAAGAAGTAAGGGCCCTCTGTAATTCGTCAATAATTATTATCAATTATCTTTACTATATGTTCTACTCTTGTGCATAGTGTAAATAAGCGCAAGAAAAGCCGACAAAGAACATGATATGACTTTAGATCAGCTTTCATGTTGGAAAGGTGTTCAAATCGTACCTGCAACTGAAGAAATTTCAGAACTGTCCAAAGTTGTACCGCCCTTAGGAGGTTTACACTTAAGGAATTTCTAGCCACGATTGGTGTCGTTATGTCAAGAATTGGTATAGAAAATCTTTGGGGTAATATGTACGCTAACACAACTTTAGTGAAAATGCAGAATGGCCATGCCTATTCAAGAACATTGAAAAGTCGCTTCTAGACTTTGCTCGGCGATCATTACATCTGGTTATGAATGCATTTACAACCCTCTGAGAAGATAACAAAATCTAGGATCTGCGATCTTATTCGACAATGTCTGGATGAGGAAATCAATATGCAACATTTGCAAGGAAATGAACCTGTATGAAAAAAACAATGTCGTGGAAATCTCAAAATTAATACGATGACCTATACCGAAGCGGTAAATTTTGGCTGCAATATATTGAGAAGGTCAGAATGGTATTGCTATTATTCCAAAGGGACTGGATCAAAAATGGGACTAGAAACTTCATTTGTGGCAATTAAATTAATGCTTCTCTTTTCTCACGCAGCTGGTTATCTTTTCGATGCAAGATTGAATATCACTGTACTAAGCAGATGGAAGACTTTGAGGCAACAACGGTATCAGAGGATTAAAGAAATTAACACTTCAAGGAACAATCAAAATTCGCAGAAAAAGAATTTTTCTGGAACAAAAATCCTAGTTTTATGAATATCGAACAGATTAATGAAGGACACGAAATTTTCTGGTGGATTAACTCAATGTCACACTACGTTAGCAAGACTAATCCTTCATTCGAAGAGACTCTTATGATAACAGAAGTTCTACAGGAATTTTGTGGGAAATCGTTTGTCATCTGAGCGGCAGATTGAGCTAATGTTACCTTCCTTGTGTGATAATACCTCATTGCGCAAAAATATCAATTCGACTGTGGTGAATATTGCAGTCTCTGTTGACTTATATTATAAAACCCACACGTAGAAGGAAGAGTCCTACACGCAATGTTGTGGACTAAAAATTTAAATAAAATCTGTGTTAAGTACGTATATAAATTTTGTTAAGCGCTCTTTTCACCTTATATTTTATGAATATAAACTACAATTAGATACTGAGAGTACCGAAAGTCAAGAAAGAGCTTTTCGAAAATATCTGAGACGATGGAATTTCATTCTGCAATTGCAGCCACGACAATTCATCACCGTCCCTGAGATACATGGAGATCAATAATAGACGAATTCAAATAATGCAAAAATTTTTCCTAGGAGCAAAAGATAGCTTTATATGGTCAGCACTACTGGAAGAAACTACAACGTGAAATCTGAAGCTATTCAAAGATCTGACTTAGATCCTAAAGAATCTTGCTAGAAGACTTCATGAGCAGTTACTGATTCTTTTAAGGCCACAAACGAGCAGAACTGAAACGAAATGATAGGAAATCATTACATTTAAAGAAACTCTAGGTTGATTAAAAGACTGCTCTCAATTTTTTCATGATGAGACGTGTGACACGACCTTAGCTATAATCAGGAGAAACAGTTTGCAGTCTTAAAGATCCTCCTAAAAGAAAAAGAATAGTGTTAGTCAGAGTCCTCAAACAACCAAATCTTGATCCTCACAAATTGGTCAACATTAGACAATGCCTATTCGCTATTATAGAGAAGGAAACATGTCATCTTTGGTATAAGGGACAGTTGTTGTATTACCTGAAGTTGCCATATCAGGTATAACAAGGAAGTAGTTACTAAGATTCAATATGGCCACTTTTGCCCCTACTAACGCGGCAGCCGTGCAGCATTCAATTCGGTAATACCTCCAAGTCCAGCAGTGAAATGGCCTAAGCATGGACCCAATCGAATGAGGTTTGTGTGTCAAAGAGGATATGCGAATTCCGGGATCCACACAGCTACCTAGCATCAGGTCCAGCCAGATAAGCTTACCTACCTGCAGATAAAAAGTGACTGTAAGATAGGATTGTAAACGAACCACATGTTAATGTAAAACTGCCGATATGAAGTATTCTAGGTCTTGTGCATTCTGCCAAAGTAATTCATGTACACATGGTATATTGGAAGACAGTCTGATATAGATGATGAACAACCGCTGTAGAAATTCATACGTCATTGACAACGGCTTTATTGTTGATCCAAATATTATGGTTATTATTTAGTCTTATAGAAAAAAACAAAATGGACATGAAGACCTTATTGAAGTAACTTTGGTACCTGAAGAGAAAGCGAAAACTTAGCAGGACAGATTTAATTTCAAGTGCAAAACCAATTCATTTAGATATCACATTCGTGTACTAGAGTGATATCTCAATTGAATGATTATAAAAATTTAAATGAATTAGTTGGCTCGTTAAATTATATCAGTCTTGCTACAATTTCGCTTCTCTTCGGGTTCCAAAGCAGCTCGTGTTAGAGGATTCCAAACTATGTAAACAGAATAATAAACCACCTTTATGTTTTATACCATGTCTTAAGCCTTTATTTAGAGTTAGGTCAAAATGGTCTTTATGTCCATTTTGTTCGATCTATAAGGCGGGGACGTTGCTACAAAATATTGTTGATTATAACTGTTTGTATCAACAATTAAGTCGTTGTCAAAGAGTTATTGGTTTTCTAAATGGTTGTTCGTTAACTTCTATACTAGATTTTCTTCCGATCTGCCATATGTACATGAACTTTGTCAGAATGCACAAAACCTTGAATAACTCATATCGGCTATTTTATACTACCATGTGCTTCCTTCACAATTCTATCATGCATTCACTTTTTATCTATAGGATGTATGTATGTATGTATGTATGTACGCATGTATGTATGTATGTATGTATGTATGTATGTATGTATGTATATATGTATGTACGTTTGTATGTATGTATGTATGTATGTGTAAGTTTATCCGGCTTCAGCTAATGGTACCTGAGTGGTCCTGGAAATCGTATACATTAATCTCATTCGACCTTGTGAAGGCATAGACCACTTCGCTCCTGGACTTGGAGGTACTTCCGAATTGAATTCTTCACAACTGCCGTTTTATAAAGGGGAAGTGGCCATAATGAAGTATTTTTAACTACTTCCTTGTTATGCCAGGGAGGACATGTTTCCTTTTCCATACAGGCGAATAAGAAATGTCTAATTAGACCATTATGTCAGGATTGAAATTTGGTTGGTTTAAGACTTTGACTAACTTGCACAATAATTTTTTCTTTTGAAGGATCTTTAAGACTGCCAATTATTCTCTCCTGATTATAGAGTGTCACGGCCTGTTGCATCATGAAAAATGTGAAATTAGTTTTTTAATGACGCTAGAGTTTCTTTAAACTTAATGATTTCGTAGCATCTCCATCTAGTTCTACTTGTATGTGCCCTTGGGAGAATCAGCAACTGCTGATGATGTTTTCTATCAAGAATCTAAAATCATCTGAATTACAAGCATCAACAGGTGCAGATTTCCCGTTTGTAGTTTCATCCATTACTGTTGTCCATATACAGCCACCTTTACTCCTTCCAAAAGTGGTTGCATCATTTCAAGCCATCTAGTATTGATCTCAAAGTTTTTAAAGAACTGTGATTGAATAGTCGTCGCTTGAATGGCAGAATTAATTCGATCGTTCCAGATAATTCCCGAAAGATTTTTTTGTGTGTGTTTCGGCACTTTCCATGTATTTTATATCCATATAAAATAAGGTGAAAATATCGCTTTACGTAATTTATATACGTACTTAACGGAGATTTCACTTCCAATTTTTAGTCCACACCATTGTGTGTAGAAGGACTTTTTTCTACGTGTGGGTTTTAAAACACAAGTCAACAGAGACTCGGCAATATACACTTCAGTCGAATTGATATTCTTGCGTTGAGATATCACTCTAGGAAGGTGGCATCAACTCAACGTGCAGCTCAGGCTAAAAACTGTTTTCCAAAAAAGCCATGTAGAACTTTTGTTATCGTAACAGTATTTGGGAATGAGGATTAATCTTGCTAACGTAGTGTCCGACGTAGAATTTATCCCTCAGAAAATTTCGTGGGCATTAAGCACGCTTCGATAAATATATCACTTGGAACTTCGCTCCAAAGGAATAATTCTTTTTTTTTTTTTTTTTTTTTTTTTGCGAATTGTGAAGGCTCCTAGAGTTGTTTATTTCTTGTAATCATCCGATACCGTAGTTGCCTTCAAGGATACCATCTTCTGTGTTACTATGTTAGTAGCTTACACAGGACTGACTATACCGTAAATTTTTTCCACCTAACCGACTAAGAGAAGATCTCAAAAGAACTTAAAATCGATTCTTTATTTGTCTCATCGATCCTGATCACGGGTCTCACGCCCAAAGTAAGGCTGTTTCTG
This sequence comes from Thermobia domestica, assembly GCF_964235325.1. Taxonomy (NCBI): domain Eukaryota; kingdom Metazoa; phylum Arthropoda; class Insecta; order Zygentoma; family Lepismatidae; genus Thermobia; species Thermobia domestica. The sequence continues at coordinate 178,189,529 of NC_137461.1, read as the reverse complement.
AGGTTCCATAAAAAGTTTTACATAACCCAATCGGGAAAATTTATAATTGACAGACCGGAACCTAGTAAAAACTACAAAACTCTGTATTTAACCTCTAGTGAGCTGCAAAGACGTTAACTAAAAGCATATTTGATAGTTTCGAAAGTTGACACACATGAGACTTTGTATAGTAATAAATCCGTAAGAACACAACTCTTTGGATTAAACAGTTCCTATCAGGCTAACGAAGAAGAAAAAGGTGAGAACATTATAACTGCTAAATAGATTTCTTCAGCAGGAAGCACTGTCAAAGAGTATTATAGTTGCATATCGACAAGAAGTATAGCTATTGCTTAATTATCATTGATAAATTAATACTCACGTTTTATTACATTTGGTATCGCAATTTTTTCAACCACAAGGGCCCACATAAAACAAACATTTGTACGTTCCCAAAACTATACGTATGTGATACCATCGTGTTATTAAATGGAGAAGTAAATCCACGGTCTTTTAAGTGGTACGCCTCTCTATAAGGTGAGTTAAGTAGCTTTAAAAGCACTACTGCCTCGTTTTAGGAAGATCTTGCGGCCTCCGACTCGGTGTTAAATTGCATTAGAAGCTGTAAAGCAAGAGGAAATTCGGAATACATGTTGATACCCACTGCTGACTTCTAAATTACGCAGGATTTTAAGAAAAAACTTACACCGTGTGAGTTGCGATTAAAAAATCCTCATCTCACTGCGCTTCTTATCAAACATTACAACGTCAGGTTGGTTGTAGTGCATGCTAACAGCTTGCATTCGTTTGATAATATAACAACACGTATCTTCTTTTCTTGTACTCATTTAATATATGCAGAAGTGTAAAAATAGAGTATAGGTACTTGATGGAGAATCATTGAAGAATTACAGACGGACTAGTCTGCCTATATCAAAAGGAGATGTATGTAACTCACAATTCCACAATCGTTGTGGCGCAACTTTCACAAGATGGATAGCTATCGAAAGGTTAGTTTGGGAAAAGGGAATCGATACGCGAGACGCGAGTGAAGACTTGATTAAATCTTCCGAGTAAGTCAGCATTGACACCTAGAACATGAGTATATAGCATTAGAGGGGAAGAGGATGTCAGAATTACGGAATGTGATACGATATTCTTATCAAGACAATGCTACCGTTATATCACATTCAAGAACTTGAATATAAAGACGTTATACAGGCCTGGTAGAACATGTGTAATACACAGACATCAACAATAATATCAATTGACAGATTTTTTTCTACTTAGGTTGTTAGACATTAGGGGACTTTCAGATTAATCCCCCGATATAAATGTTACAAGGCTCACTTCCCACATCTTGGAGCAGAAGCAGAAGCAGAATTGCTCTCTTGGGAATAGTGCCGGAGAACTTAGTCTCGCATGACACAGAAAGTAAAGGAGATTGAGAGAAACTTTCGATTAGCCGAAAAGTTAAACGCGTCTATAAAAATTTTGGAGGGTGCTTTTGCAACCTTCACTTACTTCATTAAGGATTTATTTTGATAACGCTCCGTATCTCTCTCACTAACCTTTAGGCTATAAACCTTTAAAATATCACTGGTTCGCGCTGATCAACTTGCACTACATTCTCCCATTTAGCACACTCTTATTAAACTTATTGGAGGAATTGAATTTCTCAATCTTCTCAACGTTTTCTCAACGGTGAGTAAATTTTTGGTAAGCTTCCGATCAGGAGCAGACAAGTACAAATCTGTATTAGGTTTTCTACACCTTACATACGTGAGACGGATTGATCAACCACAAGAATTTCTATAATCATATTTTTTAAAATCAACACTACCTCATCTCGCTGACGTGAATAGATCCTGCATGTCCTGTCCACCGACTCTAAGGTGTATTCTCAAGAGCAGAAAGCTACTCCAGATATCTGTACCCGATTAATCGCCACATGTTGATGCTTACGAAGTGTACTCATCCCTAACACTGAACCAGACTGTCATCTTGATGTAATTTTAAAGGAAGTCATAGAGAGAAACAAGGTATAAAACATGAAGGTGGTATATGAAGGCCACGAAATCTTCCGGGGTATTAACTCAACGTCAGACGCTATTTTAGCAACACCAATCCTTTATTCCTAAATACTGTTATGATACGAAAAGATCTACAGGACTTTTGTGGGAAAAAGCTAGTCATCTGAGCGGCACGTTGGGTGATGCGTCCTTCATAATGTGATAATTTCTCAATTCGCAAGAATATCAATTCGAATGCGGTGAATATTGCAGAGTCTTCAAATGATGAAAACAGTTTTCGAAGGAGCAAAAGATAGCTGTATATCGACAACAGTAATGCAGGAAACTACAAACGGGAAATCTGTAGATGTTGATGGGTCTGATACAGGTCTTTTAAGAATCTTGCTAGAAGACTCCATGAGCATTTGCTGTATCTCTTAAGAAACAAACCGAACTGAAAGGAAATGTTACGAAATATTTTTTTTGAAGAGACTCTCTTCTTTAAAATTCTGCTTTCACTTTCTTCATGATGCAACAAGCTCAGACACGACCTAAGCAATACTCAGGAGTGAATAGTTCCAGGCTACATTAACCTTCAAAAAGAAAAAGGACTGTACAAGTCAGTCAAAATTTTAACCAACCATATATCAATCCTTACAAAATGGTAAGGTTAGACATTTCTTATTCGTCAATATTGAGAAAAAACATATCCTCGCACGTATAAGTAGGAAGTAGTTACACAGCCCAATATGGCCACTTTTCCCCGTACTAACACGGCAGCTGCACAGCATTCAATTCGGAAGTACCTAGAAGTCCAAGAGAGAAATGATCTAAACATGAAACCAACGAATGAAGTTTGTGTATACGAATTCCAGGACCCACACAGGTACCATCAGCTCCAGTCGGATAAACTTACTTACCTGTAGATAAAGAGTCACAGCAAGAAAGGATTGTGAACGAGTCACATCTTAGTATAAAAAAGCAGTTATGAAGTATTCAATGTTTTGTGACTTCTGACAAAAGTGTTCATGTACAAATGGCATATCGGAAGAAAATCTGGTATAGATGTTGTCGAACATAAGCAGTAGTAAACCAATATGTCATTGACAACGACTTAGTTGTTGATCCAATCAGTATAATTTTCGAGTTTCCTACAAAGAAGATTAGTTTAAAACACTTAATAAAGAACGATGTTTGGATATTGCGTACAGGCAAATATTCCATGTACATTTTTATCCAAGTCGGGATCGTAAGAATGAAAGGTGTAGTACACGCCGATCTCAGTTGGTTTCTACTTATTCCCCTGGGTTTTATACGACATAAAGAAAATCAATGATTAATTCACAGCACCTTCTTCCTTTTCGACTGTATTTAGCTGTTTCTCAGACAGAAGCCTACGAAGCTTAACAATTAACCGTAACAGTTATATTACGGTATAACTTGTATAGGGTATTGGCCTGAAACTCTAGTAGGAGATGCTTATGTTATTAGGTATGTGATTACCTTGAAGAACCTGTGAAACCTGCCCATGAACTACTAAAGCTAGAGTACCAAAACACTGTTTCGCTAAACAAAGGAGTTATACGGGCCAGGTAGAACAGTTGTAGAACACAGACATGAACAAAATTATCAATTGAAAGATTTTTTTTTTTTTGTACTTTAATTAAATTGGGAGATTTTCAGTTAAAGTGCACCTGAATAATATAAAACATCGTACGCTTACTTCCCACATGTTGAACCAGAAGCCCGGAATCTAACACTTGGGTATAGTGTTCGAGAACTTGCTCGTCCTTCTTCTCAAATGAAGTAAAAGAGACTGCGATAAACTTTGATTAACCTAAAAGTTAAACTGCCTCTATAAGATATTTCGAGGTTTCTTTTGCAACTTTGACCCACTTCATCAAGAAGCTATATTGATATCGCAACGTATCTCGCACATTAATCTTTAGTAAATAGAATTTTAAATTTTCTACGGTACACAAGGTATATCTTAAAATACAGACTGCCATATCGCACACTCTTATTCAGCTTATTGGTGAATGGGAATTTGTCAATCTTCTCAACGTTTACTCACAGGTCAGCAATACGATTCTGAAATTCACTATATACCACACCGAAAGATTACTGGTTCGGAAAAGATCAACGTCTTAATTTTCAGAATTCCTCGATAACGTTTTTCTCATGCGACATCATTTTCTTGCTAATGTTGCATATTGATTTTCTCGTCGAGGCATTGATGAATAAGATCGAACATCCTAGATTTTGTCATCTCTTCAGAGGGTTGTAAATTTCTTCATATCCAGATGTAAAGGTAGGCGAGCAAAGTCTAGAAATGGGTTCTTAATGATCATGAGTAGGCATGGCCATTCAGCATTTTCACTAATGTTGTTTTAGCGTACAGGATACCCCAATGTTCTTCTTTGCCATTTCCTCACATAATGTATCCAATCGTACCTATAAATTACTTAAGTGGAAACCTCCTATGGGAGGTACAACTTTGGACAGTTCAGAAATTTCTTCAGGTGCATGTACGATTTGAAGACCTTTCCAGCATAATGGCTGATCTAATGTGATATGTCTACTTTTCTTGCACTTATGTCTATTTTCTTTTCTGTGTTCAGAAGAGTAGAATATATATATATATAGTATTGGTACATGATGTGAATTATGGAAGATATACTGAAGGACTACACTGCTCATATCAAAGGAGTTGTGTGTATGTCACAGTTCTACACTCGTTGTAGCGAAGCTGTCACAAGATGAATAGCTATCCAAAGGTTGTTTTAAGAAAAGCAAATCGAGACGCGATACACATTTGAAGACGATTAATGCTTGTGAGAGACAGCATTGACACACCAAGAACATGAGTACATACCAGTAGAGAAGAAAAGGATGTCAGATTTACGAAATGTGATACATTCTTATGAAGACAATGCTACCGTGATGTCAGATTACTTTTTCATTTAAGAACTTCGATATGAAGAATTTTCATCAGGAGTAGCTTTCTGCTCTTGAGAATACACCTTAGAGTCGGTGGACAGGACATGCAGGATCTATTCACGTCAGCGAGATGAGGTAGAGTTGATTTTAAAAAATATGATTATAGAAATTCTTGTGGTTGATCAATCCGTCTCACGTAGGTAAGGTGTTGAAAACCTAATACACATTTGTACTTGTCTGCTCCTGATCGGAAGCTTACCAAAAATTTACTCACCGTTGAGAAAACGTTGAGAAGATTGAGAAATTCAATTCCTCCAATAAGTTTAATAAGAGTGTGCGAAATGGGAGAATGTAGTGCAAGTTGATCAGCGCGAACCAGTGATATTTTAAAGGTTTATAGCCTAAAGGTTAGTGTGAGAGATACGGAGCGTTATCAAAATAAATCCTTAATGAAGTAAGTGAAGGTTGCAAAAGCCCGCTCGAACATTTTTATAGACGCGTTTAACTTTTCGGCTAATCGAAAGTTTCTCTCAATCTCCTTTACTTTCTGTGTCATGCGAGACTAAGTTCTCCGGCACTATTCCCAAGAGAGCAATTCTGCTTCTGCTTCTGCTCCAAGATGTGGGAAGTGAGCCTTGTAACATTTATATCGGGGGATTAATCTGAAAGTCCCCTAATGTCTAACAACCTAAGTAGAAAAAAATCTGTCAATTGATATTATTGTTGATGTCTGTGTATTACACATGTTCTACCTGTATAACGTCTTTATATTCAAGTTCTTGAATGTGATATAACGGTAGCATTGTCTTGATAAGAATATCGTATCACATTCCGTAATTCTGACATCCTCTTCCCCTCTAATGCTATATACTCATGTTCTAGATGTCAATGCTGACTTACTCGGAAGATTTAATCAAGTCTTCACTCGCGTCTCGCGTATCGATTCCCTTTTCCCAAACTAACCTTTCGATAGCTATCCATCTTGTGAAAGTTGCGCCACAATGATTGTGGAATTGTGACTTACATACATCTCCTTTTGATATAGGCAGACTAGTCCGTCTGTAATTCTTCAATGATTCTCCATCAAGTACCTATACTCTATTTTTACACTTCTGCATATATTAAATGAGTACAAGAAAAGAAGATACGTGTTGTTATATTATCAAACGAATGCAAGCTGTTAGCATGCACTACAACCAACCTGACGTTGTAATGTTTGATAAGAAGCGCAGTGAGATGAGGATTTTTTAATCGCAACTCACACGGTGTAAGTTTTTTCTTAAAATCCTGCGTAATTTAGAAGTCAGCAGTGGGTATCAACATGTATTCCGAATTTCCTCTTGCTTTACAGCTTCTAATGCAATTTAACACCGAGTCGGAGGCCGCAAGATCTTCCTAAAACGAAGCAGTAGTGCTTTTAAAGCTACTTAACTCACCTTATAGAGAGGCGTACCACTTAAAAGACCGTGGATTTACTTCTCCATTTAATAACACGATGGTATCACATACGTATAGTTTTGGGAACGTACAAATGTTTGTTTTATGTGGGCCCTTGTGGTTGAAAAAATTGCGATACCAAATGTAATAAAACTTGAGTATTAATTTATCAATGATAATTAAGCAATAGCTATACTTCTTGTCGATATGCAACTATAATACTCTTTGACAGTGCTTCCTGCTGAAGAAATCTATTTAGCAGTTATAATGTTCTCACCTTTTTCTTCTTCGTTAGCCTGATAGGAACTGTTTAATCCAAAGAGTTGTGTTCTTACGGATTTATTACTATACAAAGTCTCATGTGTGTCAACTTTCGAAACTATCAAATATGCTTTTAGTTAACGTCTTTGCAGCTCACTAGAGGTTAAATACAGAGTTTTGTAGTTTTTACTAGGTTCCGGTCTGTCAATTATAAATTTTCCCGATCGGGTTATGTAAAACTTTTTATGGAACCTCAGAAACAGCCTTACTTTGGGCGTGAGACCCGTGATCAGGATCGATGAGACAAATAAAGAATCGATTTTAAGTTCTTTTGAGATCTTCTCTTAGTCGGTTAGGTGGAAAAAATTTACGGTATAGTCAGTCCTGTGTAAGCTACTAACATAGTAACACAGAAGATGGTATCCTTGAAGGCAACTACGGTATCAGATGATTACAAGAAATAAACAACTCTAGGAGCCTTCACAATTCGCAAAAAAAAAAAAAAAAAAAAAAAAAAAAAAAAAAAGGAATTATTCCTTTGGAGCGAAGTTCCAAGTGATATATTTATCGAAGCGTGCTTAATGCCCACGAAATTTTCTCAGGGATAAATTCTACGTCGGACACTACGTTAGCAAGATTAATCCTCATTCCCAAATACTGTTACGATAACAAAAGTTCTACATGGCTTTTTTGGAAAACAGTTTTTAGCCTGAGCTGCACGTTGAGTTGATGCCACCTTCCTAGAGTGATATCTCAACGCAAGAATATCAATTCGACTGAAGTGTATATTGCCGAGTCTCTGTTGACTTGTGTTTTAAAACCCACACGTAGAAAAAAGTCCTTCTACACACAATGGTGTGGACTAAAAATTGGAAGTGAAATCTCCGTTAAGTACGTATATAAATTACGTAAAGCGATATTTTCACCTTATTTTATATGGATATAAAATACATGGAAAGTGCCGAAACACACACAAAAAAATCTTTCGGGAATTATCTGGAACGATCGAATTAATTCTGCCATTCAAGCGACGACTATTCAATCACAGTTCTTAAAAAACTTTGAGATCAATACTAGATGGCTTGAAATGATGCAACCACTTTTGGAAGGAGTAAAGGTGGCTGTGTTATGGACAACAGTAATGGAAGAAACTACAAACGGGAAATCTGCACCTGTTGATGCTTGTAATTCAGATGATTTTAGATTCTTGATAGAAAACATCATCAGCAGTTGCTGATTCTCCCAAGGGCACATACAAGTAGAACTAGATGGAGATGCTACGAAATCATTAAGTTTAAAGAAACTCTAGCGTCATTAAAAAACTAATTTCACATTTTTCATGATGCAACAGGCCGTGACACTCTATAATCAGGAGAGAATAATTGGCAGTCTTAAAGATCCTTCAAAAGAAAAAATTATTGTGCAAGTTAGTCAAAGTCTTAAACCAACCAAATTTCAATCCTGACATAATGGTCTAATTAGACATTTCTTATTCGCCTGTATGGAAAAGGAAACATGTCCTCCCTGGCATAACAAGGAAGTAGTTAAAAATACTTCATTATGGCCACTTCCCCTTTATAAAACGGCAGTTGTGAAGAATTCAATTCGGAAGTACCTCCAAGTCCAGGAGCGAAGTGGTCTATGCCTTCACAAGGTCGAATGAGATTAATGTATACGATTTCCAGGACCACTCAGGTACCATTAGCTGAAGCCGGATAAACTTACACATACATACATACATACATACAAACGTACATACATATATACATACATACATACATACATACATACATACATACATACATGCGTACATACATACATACATACATACATCCTATAGATAAAAAGTGAATGCATGATAGAATTGTGAAGGAAGCACATGGTAGTATAAAATAGCCGATATGAGTTATTCAAGGTTTTGTGCATTCTGACAAAGTACATGTACATATGGCAGATCGGAAGAAAATCTAGTATAGAAGTTAACGAACAACCATTTAGAAAACCAATAACTCTTTGACAACGACTTAATTGTTGATACAAACAGTTATAATCAACAATATTTTGTAGCAACGTCCCCGCCTTATAGATCGAACAAAATGGACATAAAGACCATATTGACCTAACTCTATATAAAGGCATAAAGACATGGTATAAAACATAAAGGTGGTTTATTATTCTGTTTACATAGTTTGGAATCCTCTAACACGAGCTGCTTTGGAACCCGAAGAGAAGCGAAATTGTAGCAAGACTGATATAATTTAACGAGCCAACTAATTCATTTAAATTTTTATAATCATTCAATTGAGATATCACTCTAGTACACGAATGTGATATCTAAATGAATTGGTTTTGCACTTGAAATTAAATCTGTCCTGCTAAGTTTTCGCTTTCTCTTCAGGTACCAAAGTTACTTCAATAAGGTCTTCATGTCCATTTTGTTTTTTTCTATAAGGCTAAATAATAACCATAATATTTGGATCAACAATAAAGCCGTTGTCAATGACGTATGCATTTCTACAGCGGTTGTTCATCATCTATATCAGACTGTCTTCCAATATACCATGTGTACATGAATTACTTTGGCAGAATGCACAAGACCTAGAATACTTCATATCGGCAGTTTTACATTAACATGTGGTTCGTTTACAATCCTATCTTACAGTCAGTTTTTATCTGCAGGTAGGTAAGCTTATCTGGCTGGACCTGATGCTAGGTAGCTGTGTGGATCCCGGAATTCGCATATCCTCTTTGACACACAAACCTCATTCGATTGGGTCCATGCTTAGGCCATTTCACTGCTGGACTTGGAGGTATTACCGAATTGAATGCTGCACGGCTGCCGCGTTAGTAGGGGCAAAAGTGGCCATATTGAATCTTAGTAACTACTTCCTTGTTATACCTGATATGGCAACTTCAGGTAATACAACAACTGTCCCTTATACCAAAGAGGACATGTTTCCTTCTCTATAATAGCGAATAGGCATTGTCTAATGTTGACCAATTTGTGAGGATCAAGATTTGGTTGTTTGAGGACTCTGACTAACACTATTCTTTTTCTTTTAGGAGGATCTTTAAGACTGCAAACTGTTTCTCTTGATTATAGCTAAGGTCGTGTCACACGTCTCATCATGAAAAAATTGAGAGCAGTCTTTTAATCAACCTAGAGTTTCTTTAAATGTAATGATTTCCTATCATTTCGTTTCAGTTCTGCTCGTTTGTGGCCTTAAAAGAATCAGTAAGTGCTCATGAAGTCTTCTAGCAAGATTCTTTAGGATCTAAGTCAGATCTTTGAATAGCTTCAGATTTCACGTTGTAGTTTCTTCCAGTAGTGCTGACCATATATAGCTATTTTTTGCTCCTCGGAAAATTTTTTGCATTATTTGAATTCGTCTATTATTGATCTCCATGTATCTCAGGGACGGTGATGAATTGTCGTGGCTGCAATTGCAGAATGAAATTCCATCGTCTCAGATATTTTCGAAAAGCTCTTTCTTGACTTTCGGTACTCTCAGTATCTAATTGTAGTTTATATTCATAAAATATAAGGTGAAAAGAGCGCTTAACAAAATTTATATACGTACTTAACACAGATTTTATTTAAATTTTTAGTCCACAACATTGCGTGTAGGACTCTTCCTTCTACGTGTGGGTTTTATAATATAAGTCAACAGAGACTGCAATATTCACCACAGTCGAATTGATATTTTTGCGCAATGAGGTATTATCACACAAGGAAGGTAACATTAGCTCAATCTGCCGCTCAGATGACAAACGATTTCCCACAAAATTCCTGTAGAACTTCTGTTATCATAAGAGTCTCTTCGAATGAAGGATTAATCTTGCTAACGTAGTGTGACATTGAGTTAATCCACCAGAAAATTTCGTGTCCTTCATTAATCTGTTCGATATTCATAAAACTAGGATTTTTGTTCCAGAAAAATTCTTTTTCTGCGAATTTTGATTGTTCCTTGAAGTGTTAATTTCTTTAATCCTCTGATACCGTTGTTGCCTCAAAGTCTTCCATCTGCTTAGTACAGTGATATTCAATCTTGCATCGAAAAGATAACCAGCTGCGTGAGAAAAGAGAAGCATTAATTTAATTGCCACAAATTAAGTTTCTAGTCCCATTTTTGATCCAGTCCCTTTGGAATAATAGCAATACCATTCTGACCTTCTCAATATATTGCAGCCAAAATTTACCGCTTCGGTATAGGTCATCGTATTAATTTTGAGATTTCCACGACATTGTTTTTTTCATACAGGTTCATTTCCTTGCAAATGTTGCATATTGATTTCCTCATCCAGACATTGTCGAATAAGATCGCAGATCCTAGATTTTGTTATCTTCTCAGAGGGTTGTAAATGCATTCATAACCAGATGTAATGATCGCCGAGCAAAGTCTAGAAGCGACTTTTCAATGTTCTTGAATAGGCATGGCCATTCTGCATTTTCACTAAAGTTGTGTTAGCGTACAATCAGCTCCAGCCGGATAAACTTACTTACCTGTAGATAAAAAGTGACTGCAAGATAGGATTGTGAACGAGCCACATGTTAGTATAAAAGAGCCGATATGAAGTATTCAATGTTTTCTGCATCTGACCCGAGATCTCATGTACAAATGGCAGATCGGAAGAAAATCTGATACAGCTGTGGACGAAGAAAAGCTGCAGAAAACCAATATGTCATTCACCGCAGTCGAAATAACATTTTGTGTATTCAGATATCATCACATATGGCAGGTGGCATTAGCTCTACGTGCAACACATGAAGAAATGTTTCCCACAAAAGCATTGTATAACTTCAGTTATCGTAACAGTATATAGGAATGAATGATTAATGTAGCTAGCGTAGTGTCTGACGTTGAGTTAATCCCCCAAAAAATTTCGTGGCCTCATTAAGCACTGTTCGATAATTATATCATTTGGAAATACGCTCTAGAAGGGCTCTTTTTCTGCGAACAGTGGTTTCCTTCAGTTGTTAATTTCTTGTAATCATCTGATACCGTAGTTGCCTGCAAGGCTTCCATCTGCTGAGTATAGTGATGTGCATATTTTGGATCCAAGAGATACCAATGCGTGAGAAACGGAAGAATCAATTTCATAAACCTACAAATGAAATTTCTGGTCCCCTCTACGATCTAGTCCCTTTGTCCCTACTGAGATAATAGCAGTAAATGTCGAGATCCGCCATGATACTTGCATTAGAACGATCGGAATGTTTTTCAATGCTCAACAAGCGACGACATCGGTTGGTTTGAAATGGGAAAGCACGGAAGCGGAAATTGTCCTTACGACTTGCAAATTCGAAATATTCGTGCAGATGGGACATGCTGATGGGACTCTTCAGTTACGGCAGGCATCCCTGAGATGGTGAAGATTTTTGTAATATGCATCTGCGACTTTAGAAATCAAATTAAAATGAGAACGTTAACCGGGATGTCACTTGACTACATTGTAATAGTTCTACATGGTCTCAAAAGAGATATTAATCAGGGACGAAAGCGATCTCTAAGTGATTCGTTTATTAAAGAAATAATTTTGAGGATGGACGGGAAAAACGATATTTAATTAGTGGTTTAGGGAGCAACAAGCGTTCCAATAATTCGAGGGTTTTCTTTCGAGGTGTTCGGTCTTAGCCTGAAAGTTAAACTTGCGTCTATAAAATATTTCGAGGTGTTTTCTGCCGTCTTAACTCATTTTATCAAGAAGCTATATTAATAAGTCTACCTACCTCTCTCTCTCTAACTTTTGGGCTATAGAACGTAAAATCTCTGGCTCGCTAGGTTCATCTTTCACTACAGACTGCCATAGTCGCATACTCTTATTATACATATTTGATGATTCGTATTTCTCAATCTTCTGAACTTTTTTTACCGGTCAGTAAATGTGTGATAACTTTCCGATCAGGAACAGACTATTGCACAAACTCTATTTGCTCTTCGACACCTTTCATTTCTTAGACGGAAAGATCAACAAGCATAATTTCTGTAATCTTATTTATTAAATTCAACACTACCTTATCTCGCTGAAATGAATAAAGCTTGCTTGTTCTGTCCACCGACTCAAATGTATCTTCCGAGGGTTTTCTTTCGAAAAAATGCTGTGAAATTTAGAAGTCAGCAGTGGACATCGACATGTATTAGTTAACAATTATTGCTATTGGCTTACAGCTAGCACAGTAATCAACACCGAATCGCAGGCCGCAGGATCTTTTGTTCTTTAGGTAGGTCTTAAAAACGAAGCAGTAATGCTACTTAACTCACATTATACAATGGCGTACCATTTAGAAAACCGTGGATTTACTTCTCCCTTTAATTAGACGAGGATATCGCACACGTATTGTTTTGGGAACTTAGAGCGGATTTTTTAGGTGGGCCCTTGGGATTGAAAAAGGTTGTTATACCATATGTAAATAAAAAAAGTATAATTTATCAATGATAATCAAGCAATAGCTATCCTTCCCGTTTATATGCAACTTCAATACTATTTGAGAGTGCTTCTTACTGAAGAAATCTACGTTAAACTGATACAAACTGTTTAATCCAATGAATTGCGTTGTTACGGATACATTACTCAAACAAAGTCTCCTGTGTTAACCCTCAAAGGTGACAAATATGCATTTAGTTAGCATAAAATATGCTCACTAGGGAATACACTAGGTAGCATTCACTAGGTTCCGGTCCATCATTAATTCCGATTGTATCGTGTAAAACTTGCTATGGAAACCATTATATACTAACCTCCGAAACGGCCTTACTTTGGGCCTGAGACCGGTGATTTAATCGATGAGACAAATAAAGAAGATACAATCGATTTTAAGTTCCTTTGAGATCTTCTCTTAGGCAGTTAGGTGGAAAATATTTATGGTATTGTCATTCCTGTGTTCGCCACCAACTTACCAACACTTGTCATCACAAAACAACCATACATTAGGCAAATCATATTATCTTTTCATAAAACCTCATTGTATGTTTTGATTAGTAACTAAGTGCCACACATTTATTATAGCAGTAAAAGTCATTCATTTCAGAAGTCTCTTGATGAAAATTCTTCATATCGAAGTTCTTAAATGAAAAAGTAATCTGACATCACGGTAGCATTGTCTTCATAAGAATGTATCACATTTCGTAAATCTGACATCCTTTTCTTCTCTACTGGTATGTACTCATGTTCTTGGTGTGTCAATGCTGTCTCTCACAAGCATTAATCGTCTTCAAATGTGTATCGCGTCTCGATTTGCTTTTCTTAAAACAACCTTTGGATAGCTATTCATCTTGTGACAGCTTCGCTACAACGAGTGTAGAACTGTGACAGACACACAACTCCTTTGATATGAGCAGTGTAGTCCTTCAGTATATCTTCCATAATTCACATCATGTACCAATACTATATATATATATATTCTACTCTTCTGAACACAGAAAAGAAAATAGACATAAGTGCAAGAAAAGTAGACATATCACATTAGATCAGCCATTATGCTGGAAAGGTCTTCAAATCGTACATGCACCTGAAGAAATTTCTGAACTGTCCAAAGTTGTACCTCCCATAGGAGGTTTCCACTTAAGTAATTTATAGGTACGATTGGATACATTATGTGAGGAAATGGCAAAGAAGAACATTGGGGTATCCTGTACGCTAAGACAACATTAGTGAAAATGCTGAATGGCCATGCCTACTCATGATCATTAAGAACCCATTTCTAGACTTTGCTCGCCTACCTTTACATCTGGATATGAAGAAATTTATCCATTATCTGGATTCTAACCAACCATATATCAATCCTTACAAAATGGTAAGGTTAGACATTTCTTATTCGTCAATATTGAGAAAAAACATATCCTCGCACGTATAAGTAGGAAGTAGTTACACAGCTCAATATGGCCACTTTTCCCCGTACTAACACGGCAGCTGCGCAGCATTCAATTCGGAAGTACCTAGAAGTCCAAGAGAGAAATGATCTAAACATGAAACCAACGAATGAAGTTTGTGTATACGAATTCCAGGACCCACACAGGTACCATCAGCTCCAGTCGGATAAACTTACTTACCTGTAGATAAAGAGTCACAGCAAGAAAGGATTGTGAACGAGTCACATCTTAGTATAAAAAAGCAGTTATGAAGTATTCAATGTTTTGTGACTTCTGACAAAAGTGTTCATGTACAAATGGCATATCGGAAGAAAATCTGGTATAGATGTTGTCGAACATAAGCAGTAGTAAACCAATATGTCATTGACAACGACTTAGTTGTTGATCCAATCAGTATAATTTTCGAGTTTCCTACAAAGAAGATTAGTTTAAAACACTTAATAAAGAACGATGTTTGGATATTGCGTACAGGCAAATATTCCATGTACATTTTTATCCAAGTCGGGATCGTAAGAATGAAAGGTGTAGTACACGCCGATCTCAGTTGGTTTCTACTTATTCCCCTGGGTTTTATACGACATAAAGAAAATCAATGATTAATTCACAGCACCTTCTTCCTTTTCGACTGTATTTAGCTGTTTCTCAGACAGAAGCCTACGAAGATTAACAATAAACCGTAACAGTTATATTACGGTATAACTTGTATAGGGTATTGGCCTGAAACTCTAGTAGGAGATGCTTATGTAATTAGGTATGTGATTACCTTGAAGAATCTGTGAAACCTGCCCATGAACTACTAAAGCTAGAGTACCAAAACACTGTTTCGCTAAACAAAGGAGTTATACGGGCCAGGTAGAACAGTTGTAGAACACAGACATGAACAAAATTATCAATTGAAAGATTTTTTTTCTTTTTGTACTTTAATTAAATTGGGAGATTTTCAGTTAAGTGCACCTGAATAATATAAAACATCGTACGCTTACTTCCCACATGTTGAACCAGAAGCCCGGAATCTAACACTTGGGTATAGTGTTCGAGAACTTGCTCGTCCTTCTTCTCAAATGAAGTAAAAGAGACTGCGATAAACTTTGATTAACCTAAAAGTTAAACTGCCTCTATAAGATATTTCGAGGTTTCTTTTGCAACTTTGACCCACTTCATCAAGAAGCTATATTGATATCGCAACGTATCTCGCACATTAATCTTTAGTAAATAGAATTTTAAATTTTCTATGGTACACAAGGTATATCTTAAAATACAGACTACCATATCGCACACTCTTATTCAGCTTATTGGTGAATGGGAATTTGTCAATCTTCTCAACGTTTACTCACAGGTCAGCAATACGATTCTGAAATTCACTATATACCACACCGAAAGATTACTGGTTCGGAAAAGATCAACGTCTTTATTTTCAGAATTCCTCGATAACGTTTTTCTCATGCGACATCATTTTCTTGCTAATGTTGCATATTGATTTTCTCGTCGAGGCATTGATGAATAAGATCGAACATCCTAGATTTTGTCATCTCTTCAGAGGGTTGTAAATTTCTTCATATCCAGATGTAAAGGTAGGCGAGCAAAGTCTAGAAATGGGTTCTTAATGATCATGAGTAGGCATGGCCATTCAGCATTTTCACTAATGTTGTCTTAGCGTACAGGATACCCCAATGTTCTTCTTTGCCATTTCCTCACATAATGTATCCAATCGTACCTATAAATTACTTAAGTGGAAACCTCCTATGGGAGGTACAACTTTGGACAGTTCAGAAATTTCTTCAGGTGCATGTACGATTTGAAGACCTTTCCAGCATAATGGCTGATCTAATGTGATATGTCTACTTTTCTTGCACTTATGTCTATTTTCTTTTCTGTGTTCAGAAGAGTAGAATATATATATATATAGTATTGGTACATGATGTGAATTATGGAAGATATACTGAAGGACTACACTGCTCATATCAAAGGAGTTGTGTGTATGTCACAGTTCTACACTCGTTGTAGCGAAGCTGTCACGAGATGAATAGCTATCCAAAGGTTGTTTTAAGAAAAGCAAATCGAGACGCGATACACATTTGAAGACGATTAATGCTTGTGAGAGACAGCATTGACACACCAAGAACATGAGTACATACCAGTAGAGAAGAAAAGGATGTCAGATTTACGAAATGTGATACATTCTTATGAAGACAATGCTACCGTGATGTCAGATTACTTTTTCATTTAAGAACTTCGATATGAAGAATTTTCATCAAGAGACTTCTGAAATGAATGACTTTTACTGCTATAATAAATATGTGGCACTTAGTTACTAATCAAAACATACAATGAGGTTTTATGAAAAGATAATATGATTTGCCTAATGTTTGGTTGTTTTGTGATGACAAGTGTTGGTAAGTTGGTGGCGAACACAGGAATGACAATACCATAAATATTTTCCACCTAACTGCCTAAGAGAAGATCTCAAAGGAACTTAAAATCGATTGTATCTTCTTTATTTGTCTCATCGATTAAATCACCGGTCTCAGGCCCAAAGTAAGGCCGTTTCGGAGGTTAGTATATAATGGTTTCCATAGCAAGTTTTACACGATACAATCGGAATTAATGATGGACCGGAACCTAGTGAATGCTACCTAGTGTATTCCCTAGTGAGCATATTTTATGCTAACTAAATGCATATTTGTCACCTTTGAGGGTTAACACAGGAGACTTTGTTTGAGTAATGTATCCGTAACAACGCAATTCTTTGGATTAAACAGTTTGTATCAGTTTATCGTAGATTTCTTCAGTAAGAAGCACTCTCAAATAGTATTGAAGTTGCATATAAACGGGAAGTATAGCTATTGCTTGATTATCATTGATAAATTATACTTTTTTATTTACATATGGTATAACAACCTTTTTCAATCCCAAGGGCCCACCTAAAAAATCCGCTCTAAGTTCCGAAAGCAATACGTGTGCGATATCCTCGTCTAATTAAAGGGAGAAGTAAATCCACGGTTTTCTAAATGGTACGCCATTGTATAATGTGAGTTAAGTAGCATTACTGCTTCGTTTTTAAGACCTACCTAAAGAACAAAAGATCCTGCGGCCTGCGATTCGGTGTTGATTACTGTGCTAGCTGTAAGCCAATAGCAATAATTGTTAACCAATACATGTCGATGTCCACTGCTGACTTCTAAATTTCACAGCATTTTTTCGAAAGAAAACCCTCGGAAGATACATTTGAGTCGGTGGACAGAACAAGCAAGCTTTATTCATTTCAGCGAGATAAGGTAGTGTTGAATTTAATAAATAAGATTACAGAAATTATGCTTGTTGATCTTTCCGTCTAAGAAATGAAAGGTGTCGAAGAGCAAATAGAGTTTGTGCAATAGTCTGTTCCTGATCGGAAAGTTATCACACATTTACTGACCGGTAAAAAAAGTTCAGAAGATTGAGAAATACGAATCATCAAATATGTATAATAAGAGTATGCGACTATGGCAGTCTGTAGTGAAAGATGAACCTGGCGAGCCAGAGATTTTACGTTCTATAGCCCAAAAGTTAGAGAGAGAGAGGTAGGTAGACTTATTAATATAGCTTCTTGATAAAATGAGTTAAGACGGCAGAAAACACCTCGAAATATTTTATAGACGCAAGTTTAACTTTCAGGCTAAGACCGAACACCTCGAAAGAAAACCCTCGAATTATTGGAACGCTTGTTGCTCCCTAAACCACTAATTAAATATCGTTTTTCCCGTCCATCCTCAAAATTATTTCTTTAATAAACGAATCACTTAGAGATCGCTTTCGTCCCTGATTAATATCTCTTTTGAGACCATGTAGAAACTATTACAATGAAGTCAAGTGACATCCCGGTTAACGTTCTCATTTTAATTTGATTTCTAAAGTCGCAGATGCATATTACAAAAATCTTCACCATCTCAGGGATGCCTGCCGTATCTGAGGAGTCCCATCAGCATGTCCCATCTGCACGAATATTTCGAATTTGCAAGTCGTAAGGACAATTTCCGCTTCCGTGCTTTCCCATTTCAATCCAACCGATGTCGTCGCTTGTTGAGCATTGAAAAACATTCCGATCGTTCTAATGCAAGTATCATGGCGGATCTCGACATTTACTGCTATTATCTCAGTAGGGACAAAGGGACTAGATCGTAGAGGGGACCAGAAATTTCATTTGTAGGTTTATGAAATTGATTCTTCCGTTTCTCACGCATTGGTATCTCTTGGATCCAAAATATGCACATCACTATACTCAGCAGATGGAAGCCTTGCAGGCAACTACGGTATCAGATGATTACAAGAAATTAACAACTGAAGGAAACCACTGTTCGCAGAAAAAGAGCCCTTCTAGAGCGTATTTCCAAATGATATGATTATCGAACAGTGCTTAATGAGGCCACGAAATTTTTTGGGGGATTAACTCAACGTCAGACACTACGCTAGCTACATTAATCATTCATTCCTATATACTGTTACGATAACTGAAGTTATACAATGCTTTTGTGGGAAACATTTCTTCATGTGTTGCACGTAGAGTTAATGCCACCTGCCATATGTGATGATATCTGAATACACAAAATGTTAATTCGACTGCGGTGAATGACATATTGGTTTTCTGCAGCTTTTCTTCGTCCACAGCTGTATCAGATTTTCTTCCGATCTGCCATTTGTACATGAGATCTCGGGTCAGATGCAGAAAACATTGAATACTTCATATCGGCTCTTTTATACTAACATGTGGCTCGTTCACAATCCTATCTTGCAGTCACTTTTTATCTACAGGTAAGTAAGTTTATCCGGCTGGAGCTGATAGTACCTGTGTGGGCTCTGGATTCATATACATTAACTTCATTCGATTGGGTTCATGCTTATACGTTTTCGCCATTCTGGATTTTCACTTGTATTGTCTTAGCGTCAGGATACCCCAAAGTTCTATATCATTTTCTGAAATAATGTATCTAATCGTGCCTAGAAATTACTTAAGTCGAAACTTCCTGGGGGTGGAAAACTTTGGACAGTTCAGAAATTTCTTCAGCTGCATTTAGGATTTGCACTACTTTAAAGTATAATGGCTGATGTAAAGTAATAACAGATGTGCCTGGTCAACTTTTGTTACACTTATATATTGTATGCAAAGGAGTAGAATATATAGTATTGGTAGTTGAGTGTAATTATTGAGGATATCCAGAATGACTAAACAGCTTATATCAAAAGTTTTGTGTATCTCACTATTTCCCAATCGTAGTGGCGTAACTTTCACAAAATCGACAGGCGAGACGCGATTGTTGACCTGAAAAAACCTTCCGAGTAAGAAAGAATGGACACACCAAGAATATGAGTATATAGCATTAGAGGAGTTAGGATGTCAAAAATACGAAGTGTGATACGATATTCTTATCAAGACAATGATACCGTGATATCAGATTACTTTTTCATTCAAGAACTTGAATATAGAGAATTTTCATCGAGACTTCTGAAATGAATGACTTTTTCTGCTCTATGTAATGTGTGGCACATAGCTGATAACCAAGCATACAGTTTGTTTATATGAAAAGATTATTTGATTAGCCTACAGGTTGGTTGCTTTGTGATGATCAATGCTACTAAGTTAGTAGCGACCATAAATATTTTCCACCTAACCGTCTAATAGAAGATCTCAAAAGAACTTTAAATCGATTCTTTATTTGTTTATTAATTATATCAGCACTCTCAGACACAAAGTAAGGCTGTTTCGGAGGTTAGAATATAATAGGTTTCATAGCAAGTTTTACAGGATATAATCGGGAAAATATTATTATTGATAGACAGGAACCTATTGAATCCTACACAACTCTGGATGCAAGCCTTTGTGAGCAGTACGAACGCTAATTAAGTGTATATTTATAGCCTGGAGTGTGAAAACACTGCACACTTTGTTTATATAATATGTCCATAAGAACACAACTCTTTAGCCTGTTGAAACCTAAACCACTAATTAAAAATCGAATATCCCCGTCCATCCACAAAATTATTTTTCTATCACCGCATTACTTACAGATCGCTCACATCCCTGATTATTATTTTTCTAATTCAATGTATAATACAACTACAATGAAGTCGAGTGACATCCTTGAAATGTTCTTATTTTAAGGTGTTTTCTAACGGTGCAGATGCATATTACAAATAGCTTCACCAGCTCAGGAATGCCTGCCCTATCGCTAGTGACCCATCAACTTGCCCATCATTTAAATGCGCTGTTGTATGCGAATGTGATATCAAAATGAATTAGTTTAGCTCATGAATTAGTTCCGTTATCTCTTAGGGTACCAAAGCTGCTCGTGAAAAAAGAAAACACATCCAAAGCATGTAAACAGACTAAAAAGCCACCTCCATGTTTTATACCCTTTCTTTATACCTTCATTTAAAGTTACATTAAGATCGTCTTCATATCCATTTTTGAGGTCTATAAAGGGGGACGTTATTACAAGATAATCACAACATTGTGAATTAAAATTTAAGCCGTTATCATTAACATATTGGTTTTCTACAGCTGCTGTTCACATATTGGTTTCATCACCTATATCAAATTGTCTTGCGATATGGCATTTGTGCATGAATAACTTGGCAGAAGGCACAAAACATTTAATACTTCATATCGGCTCTTCTAATCAAACATGTGGCTCGTTGACAATCCTATCTTGCAGTAACTTTTTATCTACAGGTAAATAAGTTTATTCAGCTGGAGCTAATGGTACTGTGTGGGTCCCAGAATTTGCATACACTAATCTTATTCATTTGGGTTCATACTTAGACCGTTTCGCTCCTGGACTTGGAGATACTTTCGAATTGAATGCTACACAGCTGCCATGATAGTTGGGGGAAAAGTGACCATATTGAAGCTTTTGTAACTACTTCCTTCTTCTATGTGATATGGCTTATACGAGGAGGGACATGTTTCCTTCTCCATACAGGCGATTAAGAATTGTCCAATCTTGACCATTTTGTCAGGATTGAGTTTTGGTTGGTTGAAGACTCTCTCTAACTTGTACAGTTCTTTTCCTTTTTAAGGATCTCCAAGGCTGGATTCTATTCTTTTCTCAAGTCGTATAACCTCCTGTTGGATCATGAAAAAAGTAAAAGCAGTCTTTTAGAGACTCTAAAGTTTCTTTAAATTTGATGATTTCGTAGCATTTCCTTTCACTTTTGCTTGCATGTGGGCTTAAGAGAATCAGGAACTGCTCATGAAGTCTTCTACCAAGATTATTAAAAGATCTGAATCAGACCCATCAACAGCTACAGATTTCCCGTTTGTATGTCTTCCATTACACCTTCCGTATACGGCTAACTTTTGCTCCTTCGAAAACTACATCATTTGAAGCCGTCTAGTATTGATCTCCAAGTTTCTCAAGAGCTGCGATTGAATTCTCGTGTCTTGAATGGAAGAAGTAAATTCGATCGTTGCAGATTTTCCCGAAAGCTCTTTCTTGTCTTTCGGCACTTTCCGTTTGTAATTGTAATTTATATACATAAAAAATAAGGTGAAAATATCGCTTAGGATGATTTATATACGTAATTGACTCAGATTTGACTTGCCATATTTAATCCACACCATTGCGTGTAGAAGGACCCTTCCTACGTGTGCGTTTTAAATCACCAAACAACAGAGATACTGACATTTTTGACATTCTTGACATTGTTGACATACTTGAGTATTCCGATATCATCACATATGGAAGGTGCCATTAGCTTTACGTGCCACTCAGATGACAAAATGTTCCATACAAAAGCCCTGTAGAACTTCAGTTATCTTAACAGGATTTAGGAATGAATGATTAATCTGGCTTGCGTAGTGTCTGACCTTGAGTTAATCCCCCATAAAATTTCTTGGCCTCATTAAGCACTGTTAGATAATCATATAATTTGGAACTTCGCTCCAGAAGGGCTCTTTTTCTGCGAATTGTGAAGGTTCCTGGAGTTGTTAATTTCTTGTTATCATCTTATACCGTAGTTGCCTCCAAGGCTTAGTTAAAGAACGAAGAACCATTAAACTTTGGCTGTTGTTTATAGCGAATGTCAGAATCGTATTGCAATTCATCCAAAGGGACTAAATCGAACAGAGGACTACAAACTTCATTTGTAGGTAATTAATGCTTACCTTTTCTCACGCAGCTGGTCATCTTTTCTATGCAAAATAAGCACATCACTATACTCAGAAGATTAGTAACAGAGGAGATTACCACTCCGATACTAAACTGATGAGAAGCAACTACGGTATCAGATGATTACAAGAAATTTACAGCTCAATGAACCTATACAATTCGCACCAAAAGAGGCCTATGGAGTGAAGTGTCAAGTGATATGATTATGGAAGAGTGCTTACAGAAAGTCACGAAATTTTCTGTGGGATTAAGACTACGTTAGCAAGAATAATCCTTCTTTCCTAAATACTGTTACGATAGCAAAAGCTCTACAGGATTTTGTCATTTGAGCGGCACGTTAAGCTGATGCCACATTCCTGGTGTGTGAATTTCAATTAGATTGCGGAGAATATTGCAGAGTCTCTTTTGCCTTTTCATTAAAAACCCACACGCAGAGGAAAGTGTCCTTCTTCACGCAATGGTGTGGAATAAAAATGGCACGTCAAATCTGCATAAGTACGTATATAAATTAGGTTAAGCGATATTTTCACGTTATATTTTATTTTAATAAATTACAATTAGATAAGCAAAGGGCCGAAAGACAAGAAAGAGCTTTTGTAAATATATGCTTTTGTAAAACGATCGAATTTATTTCTGCCATTGAAGCCACGACAATTCAATTACAGTTCTTGAGAAATTTGGAGATCAATTATAAACGGCTTAAAATGATGCTATCAGTTTTCGAAAGAGTAAAGGTAGCTGTATACGGACAAAAGTAATGGATAAAACTTCAAACGGGAAATCTGTAGCTGTTGATGTGTCTGATTCAGTTCTTATAAAAATCTTGCTAGAAGACTTCATGAGCAGTTGCTGATTCTGTTAAGGCCACATACTAGCTGAACTGAAAGAAATGCTTAGAAATCATTAAATTTAAAGAGACTCTAGCTTCATTAAAAGACTTCATTCACTTTTTTCATGATGTAACAGCCTAACAGCCTGTGACACGACCTCAGCTAAACTCATATGAAAATAGTTTGCAGCCTTCAAGATCCTTAAAAAAGAAAAGGAATTGTGCAATCTAGTCAAAGTCACAACCAACTAAATCTCATTACTGACATAATGGTCATGATTAGACATTTTTATTCGCCTGTACGGAGAAGGAAGCATGTTCTCCCTGCTATAAGCCATATCAGGTATTACAAGGAAGTAGTTACAAAGTTTCAATATAGCCATTTTTCC